>NC_138169.1:72774970-73416172 GCF_964165515.1 Mesoplodon bidens
CATATATAAACAGTTCTTAGAACTCAACATAAAAAAATAAACAACCTGATTACAAAATGGGCATAAAACTGAATAGACATTTTTCCAAAGAGGAAATGCAGATGGCCAAGAGGCCCATGAAAAGATGCTCAACGTCACTAATCATCAGGGAAATGCAAATCAAAACCACAGTGAGATATCACCTCACACCTGTCAGAATGGCTATCATCAAAAACTCAAGAGATAGCAAGGGTTGGTGAGAATGCAGAGAAAAGGGAACCCTCATACACTATTGGTGGGAATGTAAATTTGTGCAGCCACTGTGGAAAACGGTATGGAGTTTTCTCAAAACACTAAAAATAGAGTTAACATTTAAAAGTTTATTTTTAAAAATAAGACATGCATACACTTTAAAGAGTGCTAAAAAACTTATATCAAAAAATAACAGGCCCCTGACCCTGATCCTTCTCATCCTCAAGTCCTGCTCCCTGGGCAGCCATTTTTTAAAAGTCTTTTAGCTGTTTTCAGTTGTTTACCTTCAAATAAAATGCTTATACTACACTTCTTGATTTGACTGATTTTTATATTGTCTGTTGATTTTCATTTTGGGATAAGACAATTTAGCTCTCATTTGCTCCCCCTTTCCCCTCTCCCATCCTCCCAGTATAGTTACATCACAACTTTTGATTAAGTCAACATTCAAAGTGTACATTGTTATGATTATGATTACTGCCAAGCCAAGTAGTGTGCTATAACTGTATTTCCCTTTTTTGTGTATTTTGGAGTCAAAAGTTTTCTCCTTTCTTTGTTTTTTTCTTTAATTTTTTGAATTGAAATATAGTCGACATACAATATTATGTTAGTTTCAGGTACTACATAATTTTACGTTTGTATACATTATGGAATAATCACACTGATAAGTCTAATAACCATCTGTCCTCATACAAAATTATCGCAATATTATTGACCCTATTCCTTATGTTGTATATTACATCCCCATGACTTATTTATTATGTAGCTGGAGGTTTGTACCTCTTAATCCCCTTCACCTGTTTCACCTACCTCCTACCCCCTCACTTCTGGAAACCTCCCATTTGTTCTCTGTATCTATGAGTCTCTTTTCATTTTGTTTTGTTTGTTTGTTTTTTTTGATTCCCCATATAAATGAAATCATGTGGTATTTATCTCTCTGTGTCTGACTTATTTCACTTATCATAATATCTTCTAGATCTATCCATATTGTCACAAATGGCAAGATTTCTTTTTTTATGGTTGAGTAATATTCCATTGTATATATATACCACATGTTTATCTATTCATCTACTGATGGACACTTAGTTAACTTCCATATTTTGGCTATTGTAAACAGTGCCTCAGTAAACATTGGAGTGCACATATGTTTTCAAATTAGTGTTTTTGTTTTTTGAGGAGAGTAAAATTGCTTCATCATATGGCAATTCTATTTTTAATTTTTTGAGGAAGCTCTATACTGTTTTCCATGGTGGCTGCACCAATTTACAATCCCACCGACAGTGCACAAGGTTTCCCTTTTCCTCACCAACACTTGTTATTTGTTGTATTTTTGATGATGGCCATTCTGACGGGTGTGAGGTGGTATCTCACTGTGGTTTTGGTTTGCATTTCCCTGATGATTAGTGATGTTGAGCATCTTTTCATGGGCCTCTTGGCCATCTGAAGGTCTTCTTTCAAAAAATGTCTATTCAGGTTCTCTGCCCATTTTTACATCAGGTTGTTTGGTTTTTTGATGTTGAATTGTATGAGTCCTTTGTATATTTTGGATATTAACCCCTTATGGTATATATTGTTTGCAAATATCTTCTCCCATTCAGTCAGATGCCTTTTCATTTTGTTGATAGTTTCCTGTAGTGTTCAAAAGCTTTTTAGTTTGATGTAATCTCTTTTATTTTTGCTTTTTTTTTTCCTTGCCTGAGGAGACAGATGGAAAAAAATAGTAATCAGACTGGTATCAAAAAGCATAGTGCCTATGTTTTCATCTAGGAGTTTTATGGTTTCAGGTCTAACATTTAAGTCTTTAACCTATTTAGAGTTTATGTTTATATATGGTGTGAGAAAGTAGTACAGTTTATTTTGCATGTAGCTGTCCAGTTTCATAATACCATTTATTGAAGAAGCTGTCTTTTCTCCATTGTATATTTTTGCCCCTTTTGTTGTAGATTAATTGACTATATAAGTATGGGTTTATTTCTGCACCCTCTATTCTGTTGCATTGATCTATGTGTCTGTTTTTGTGCCAGTACCATACTGTTTCGATTAATGTAGCTTTGTATTATAATTTGGAATCAGGGAGCATGATACCTCCAGGTTTGTTCTTCTTTCTCAAGACTGTTTTAGCTATTCAGGGTCTTTTGTGTTTCCATACAAATTTGAGCATTATTTTTACTAGTTTATCTTTATAAATGATAAATTCTATAAGTTAAGTTTCTGTTTAAGCTTCTATAAGAGAATTCCCCCAAACCTTAGATTCAGTAGAGAATTTTATTTTCCTGTCATATACTTTTCTAGGCATAGGTTGTCCTGGTCATGTAACTCTGCCATCCTCAACAAATGGCTTTCATCTCTGGGTCAATTCGGCTGCCTTAGCTCCCACCATCACAGCTGCATCCCACCCAGAGGGAAAGGAGATTAGAGGAAGGGAGCACATGTCCATTTCCTTTGAGGATATGACCTGGCAGTGGCACACATCACTTTCTGATCACACCCTATTGGCCAGAACTCAGTCACATGGTTATACCTAGCTGCAAGGGAAGCTGCGAAATACTCTTATGCTACCTTGCCATATTTTCAGCCAAGACTCCAGAGTTTTAGAGTTAAAGTGAATAGGTGTTAGTAAAAAGCTAGCAGTCTTTGCCACAGCCCACCTCATACTGTATTGGTCAAGGATTAGAAGCAGGCCATAAAACAAAGATCACTCTAGATATTAAAGAAGAAAAGGATTTAATACAGGGAATTCAGTGCTTTCAAAATCAGTGGAAGGGCCAGAGGACTGGGCTGTAGGATTTTGTGCTGAGCTTCCAGCAACTTCAGAGAACTAACTGTCAAAAGGACTACTACTTTGCCACATTCAGAGAGATAGGGCACCAGGAGGCTGCCGTGGGAATAATTAAATTCAAAAACACTTTTCCAGAGATTCAATGCAAGAAACAAGAAGCTGCCACAACTCATGAGAGCCTCAATAGTCACTCACTTCCACAAAGCTGGAGACATGCCCTGGGAGAGGGCTGCTGTTAGAAACTTCCATAACCTGCTCACCAGCAGGAAAACATCCCAAAGTATCAGGAAGATGACCTCTACCCGCCTTCCATCTTCCCAAATTGTCCAAGTGCTTCTTATTGGTGGGACCAAATCTCTTCTCATACCCTAGCTACAAGGGAGTCTGGGAAATACAGGTTTTGACCTGCTGGGTTCCAGACAGCAGGAGGCAGAGATGGAGCTGAGTGCTGACCCATCACATCCAGGACTCTGGTGATCTTTGAAAGTGTGGCAGAAATAACAGATTATGTGGGAACCTTGCCTTTTTATTTGGGGGTAGCTCCCCAAATGTTATTAAAGATGGTCTTTTTTCTGGGCCTTTCAGTTTCTCCATAGAAGAAGCCCTCAATCTCCATCCTGGAATGATAAGCCAGTTCTCAGCATCCTGGGGGCTGGAGGTGTCAATGCTTGGTGTGTCTCACCCTGTTCTCCCTCTACCTGAAGTCCCTGAGTTCAGAGTTTCAGTTTTTAACCTAAAAATTCATGTGGATGAATCCACTCCATAATAAATCTTAGTTTGTTTTAGTAAAAAATAATAATATTTGTTTTAATATAAAAATATTCTCTGCTGAATCTTTGGGTGAAATAATGCTCCAGAAAGCTATTCCATGTTTAATTTGTATTTTAAAAACTACTCCCTGAAACATGGCCACATACCCCCCCAGAGATACATATCATCCAGTTTGAGAAATACGGGCCTGGATTATTTCTCTAATATTCTATGATTCAATGACTATTTTTCTCTTCTTAGTAGGTAGGTAAAAATGAAAAACAACAAAAGAAAGGAAGGGAAGCTTGAGAAGGAATGACTTCCCTCCTGTTTTACAAATAAATCATAGAAGGACAAAGCTGGAATGGAAACTTCAGAACAGTGATCAATATTTGCAGAAAAGAAACCAAAAGGCCATGGTTTATTGCATGATCCATGCACTACGTGCAAGAAAGCAGCTAACTGTGAACACACGTTTCCAGGGCTCGGAGGAGATAGAGACAAATCCTTTTCTCAATGAAAGGAGCCAGGGAGAGCCTGCTGGAAGTAAATTCAGTGCTTCTGGAAAAAGCCATAGTCCTGCTTTGGGAAGCTCCCAGCATGCCTTGTTTTTTTTTTTTTTTTTAACTTCTGGGGCACTAAACACAGCAAATCATACATTGTTTTCTTCCAACCCTTAGACTGGCTGATGGTGACAGGTCCAAGACACCACTCACTACCTTCTTTGGGTGTCAAGCTGGGCAAAATTGCTATAATTGGGTGAAAGAAAAGGAAAATCAGAGCAGTGTGTAGTAAAGTGAAAAGAGAAAGATGTACAGGAACTCCTTTGAGTAGGAGAGAAAAGGATGGAAATGTGAACGAGGATGCTTAGGTTTGTGGTACCCTCTGGGGGTAGAGTACTTGGACAGACATGAACTCATTCACTCCTTTCAATGCTGTCTGATAGTCCCATTTTATAGATGAGTAAGTGAACTCTGAGCAAGGTCCAGAGATGTGCTCAACGTTACAAAGATAGAAAATAGTAGGCCCTGGATTCAAACCCAGGACTATGGGCTTCCCTGATGGATGATCATTTAACTGCACTCCTATGTCTGAAAGGGAGGAGCTAGGAGGCTGGGATACTGTCCCAGCTCTACCACTAACTGGCTGTGTAACACTGAGCATGTTACTTAAATGCTTAGTTTCTTCATCCGCACAATAGAGATAATAACAGCATCTGCCTCACTGGAGAGTCAAGGGGATTAGATGATATAACATATATAAAGTACTTAGCACAGGGCTTGGTGCATATCAAGGGCTCAGGAAATGCTAGCTACTGTTGCTGTGCAAATACCTGGGAACTGTAGAAGAAAGGAGTATTCCAGGAAAATACCAAGCAGAAGAATTCAGAATGTCACTCCAGGTAAGAGACTGTGCTAATCGCATTTCCCTGCTTTGCATGGAATCACAGGGAGCTACATTTCTCAACCCAGCTGGCTTCTGTGTAGTTTGGGCCAATGCAATCAGTCAGAATCTCTAGAAAAACAGAACCAGTAGGAGGTAGATATATAGTAGATAGATAGATTAGATAGATAGATAGATAGATAGATAGATTAATTGATAGATTTATCTCAAGGAACTAGTTCACGCAATTGTGGGGTGGGGCTGGAAGGTCTAAAACTTGTAAAGCAGGCTGGCAAGGCTGGCAACTCAGACTGGAGTTGATGCTGCAGCCTTAAGGCAGAATTTCTTCTTCTCCTAGAAGTCTCAGGTTTTGCTTTTAATGCCTTCAACTGATTGGATCAGGCCCACCCAATTTGTGAAAGATAATCTCCTTTACTTAAAGTCAACTGATTGTTAGCCACCGTTACTAGATGCTAGCCATGTCTACAAAATATTACCATAGCAACACCTAGATTAGTGTTTGATTAAATACCTGAGTACTCTAGCCCAGCAGTCCCCAACATTTTTGTCACCAGGGACCAGTTTCATGGAAGACAATTTTTCCATGGACCGGGGATGGGGGGGATGGTTCCGAGATGATTCAAGTGCATTACCTTTATTGAGCACTTTACTTCTACTATTGTTACATTGTGATATATAATGAAATAATTGTACAATTCACCATAATGCAGAATAAGTGGGAGCCCTGAGCTTGTTTTCCTGCAACTAGATGGTCCCATCTGGGGGTGAGGAGAGACAGTGACACCTGAAGCTCCACCTTAGACCATCAGGCATTAGATTCTCATAAGGAGCACGCAACCTAGATCCCTTGCATGTGCAGTTCACGGTAGGGTGTCTGCACTCCTATGAGAATCTAATGCCTCGGCTGATCTGACAGGAGGCGGAGCTCAGGCTGTAATGCGAGTGACGGGGAGCGGCTGTAAATACAGACGAAGCTTCGCTCACTCGCCCACCACTCACCTCCTGCTGCTCGGCCCGGTTCCTAACAGGCCACGGACCGGTACTGGTCCATGGCCTGGGGGGTTTGGGACCCCTGCTCTAGCCTAGCCAATGTGACCTAAAATTAACCATCATAGAAGCACAGCCAGTGTCGGGAGGTAGAGGAGGGGAGAAGCCAGGGCACGCCTCCCCATCTCCCCGTCTTGCTGTGCCTCAGGAGCATCTCCAGCAGCGACGGTGGGCTCAGCGGGCAGCCTTTCCATCTTGGACCCAGGTCCCTCTAAGCAGCCCCAGACAATGATTGTAGCTCCCACAGGATGGCCTGGCTTCTGGTGACAAGTCTTCCTCCATTGCCTCCGTGGCCCTTGGTGGTAATGGCTTCCTGCTCTTACCAACCTCTGGGCTGTCTCCTTGTCTCTGCTTGGCTTACCTAGCCTCTCGTGTGTCTCTGATGCCCTGTGCGGGATCTAGAGTGGCTTCTGACTTGACCCTGACTGCATCAGAGGCCCTTTTTGTTAGTTGGGATGCTTGCCCAGCCTTTCGAATTGCACTGGTTTCTTAGGACTCTGTAGATGAGTTGTGGGGATGAATTTAGAGAAGTGAAGAAGACAGAGGCAGAAGAACTTGTCCCATGACCTCACTCACAGCTGCTCAGTCAGAGCAATGCCAGATGGTGAGAGAGGATAAAACCATGGCGCAAACTTCCTGAGGGCAGATGGGGGGAGATGGCCCTGGTCCAGGGGATTCCACTTACTCGTGAGTGTTGGCATCTGCTTCTCTCACATCAAGAGGGTCATCACCAAAACCCTGCATGTCTCAGAGGGCAGCCCTGCATTGCGCAAGCACCGCCCCTCCACTGCTCAAGACCCGGGTTATTTTGGGAGTAGTCTCTAAATGGCTGAGGCAAGTACGCAGCTGCTGATCATAGCGTCTCTGGGCATCTGGCTGTTTCATTCTAGAAGCATCTGTCTGAAGATGTTGGGGCTGCCCGTGAGGAAAGTTCAAGAGCCAATGTCCCCCCCCACACAAACCCTGACCTCTTTCCGTGCTTCAATGTTCTCCCAAACACTTAGCAATATCTGACGCATTGCACATTGTGATTATTTATTTGCTTATCATCTCTCTGCCTGCTCAAATATAAGCTCCACCAAGGCAGGCAGTTTTGTCCCTGTGTTCTCTGCTTTATTTCTAGCGCAAAGAGCAGTGCTCAGCTCAGAGCAGGCACTCAGTGGATGCCAGATGGAGCGACATCATTGCCTCTTTGATCCAAAGGACAGGACCCAGAGACCTGCATTCTCTATTAACTCTTAGCAGATATCCTGCCAGAGTCCAGGGCACGGCCGTTCTTCCAGCGCGCCCCCCAAACACAGCAGCCCAGAATGGTGGGAAATTGGGAAAACACCCCCAATTCCATGCTGGGCAGAGACAAGGAGGGCGTGGAAAGAAAGGCAAGGAAGAAAAGTAGTTTCTGTGGCAAGAAACACATAAGTCAGGGACCGAAGGAGGTGGCTGTGGACCCCCAGTCCCCTGCCCAGTTCACACGCCTACAAAGGGCTCACGACACCCCTTAGCCCCCTTCCCACCAGATAGAGCTGAAGGATGTCTGATGGCAAATACCCCTCGCCTCCCCTCCCTCCTTTCCCTCCCTTCCCTTCTCCCAGCTTTAACGCCATCTGAGTTCTGTTCCCTTTCTCCTCACGTCATCTCTCTCATCATCTCTCTCTCTCGGGCACTGTCCTTTCTTCAGAGTTAGTAGACAGCAGGGTGGAGGGAGGGACCAAAGCCAGGGGGCTGGCCCACCCTTCCAAGCCCCTTGCTTCCCATACCCTAGCAGGGTGAACCTAGCCCCTTGTGAACCACCAAGCCTGGAGATTTTCTAGTGACAGATCCAGCAGTCACCGTGACCCCAGGAGCTCCGCCACTTCCAGCTGAATGGAGGCTTCTTTCCCTCCTCCAGTCCAGCACACCCCAGCTCCCCTGTTCAAGCCCATAATCAGTGGCTCCAGATCAAAGTGATCGACTTTTCACGGCAACCTTTCCCCTCTCCAAGGTCTAGATCAAGTCCCACTTCTCCACTGACTGCAGCCGCCGCAGATGGATCCCTTCTCTGAAAGGGTGAATGCCACATCACCATAGCTCTGGGGGTTTTGTTTGTTCGTTTGTCCTTGAAATATATTTGACATATAGCATTGTGTGACTTTAAGGTGTCCATGTTGATATGCTTCCTTTATGTATTGTAGTATGATTGCTAGTGTAGTGATAGCACCTCCGTCACCTCACCTAATTATTTCTTTGTTCTGGTGGAAATAATAAAGATCTAGTCTCTTAGCAAGTTTGATGATTAAAATACAATATTGTATTCACTTTGTATTTATTGTATTTATAGTCACTAGACTGGGCATGAGATCTCCAGGACTTGTCTATTAGTTGCAAGTTTGTACCTTAAACAGCATCTACTCCCCCTCCCTCAAGCCCCTGGTAACCACCAGTCTACTCTGTTTTTACCAGTTCAGTTTTTTCGATTGCACAGATAAGTGAGACCCTACAGTCCTTGTCTTTCTCTCTCTGATTTATCTCATTTAGCATAATGTTTTCGAGGTCCAGCCATGCTGTCATAAAGGGCAGGATTTCCTTCTTTCTCGTGGCTGAGGCTCTGTTTTTTTCCTGGCTGCTTCTCCCTCTCTCCAGCCAACCCTAAAGCCCTTTGCACACTGCCCGTCTCCCCCCAACCCATCACCTCACCCAGAGGAGGAAGCGCAGTGGGCGCTCAACACATCATTGCTTCGTGCACCTCACCTCGGAGGAAACAATTTCCTCCCAGTTCCCAGAGAGAAGGACAACAGAATAAAAGGCATGGTAATACCAATAACATAGCCAAGGCTACCAGCCATCTGTGCTCCTTTTAATCATTGTAAAAGTAACACATGTTTGTTTTAGAAAATTTGGAACATACAGAAAAGAATTTTTAAAAGCCACATCTATCCTGGTGTGTTTCCTGCCAGTGCAAATATGCACATGTTTTCAAGGAAATTGGAATCATAACACAGTTTTTTTTTAATTGGAATATGAATATATTTCTTTCTGAGGATGCTCACAAGTGTAACATCATTTCTGATCCTTCTTTCCCTTTATTATTTTATGGGGAAATTTTCCATGTTGTTAAATAGTTTTTAGGTTGTTAAATATCTTTCAAAAATGTGATTTTTCACAGCCGCAAAATGTACCACCATATGGATGTGCCCTGCCCTATGGCCCTGTTGTTGGGTATCCCAGACATTTCCCGTTCCCTGTCGCCTCCAGGCCTGTGCTCCACCGTTTAGCCCCATGATGTGCCCACACAAAACAGACCCTGCCTGACGCTGACTAGCCCTTCCACCAGGCTCCCAAGCTCTCCTTCTTCCTCATTTATTCTGTCTCCCAAAAGAAGCAGCTAATCCTTAGGACTTCCTCTGTCACCACTCACCACCTGCCACTCTCCCCCCACCATGGTCAGACTCACCCACGATGCTTTAATCAGTCAGCCTTCCGGAAGGTTCCAAGTGCCCTAACACCCAGAACTGGGGCACATTTCTCAGTCTTGTCTTTCTGGCCCTCTTTGCCTCTCTGGGGCCTTTGATCCCACCCTCCTTCCCGAATCCCTCCCCTCCCTGGGCCTCCAGGATGGGGCGCTGCCTTTCTCCCATCTTTCTTCCTCTTCTGTGCTGCCATCTCCATGTCCTCCCCCAGATGCGGATGGACCCCAGGCCTTGTCCTCAACCCTCTTTTCTCTCTCTCTCTTTTTTTCTTTTTTTCTTGGCGACACTGAAATGCTTGCAGGATCTTAGTTCCCCAACCAGGGATCGAACCGGCCTCGATCACCCCATTGGTACGTGATAATGAGAGCCATTAAGCTGGGGGAATGGGAATCGCCTACTTGTCTACACGTGGCCCAAACTCAGCTCCTGGGCACTGTCCTCTCTAAGAGGACTGAGCGGAGGCCTTCAGAGCGTCCTCTTCTGTTTTGGGAGGGCTCACTCTGGACCTTGGCCGAGCTTGCTTTCATTTATGAGAACTCTCTCATAAATGAGTTCAGCTCTCTCTCTCGAGGGCTTTTAGGGGGTTGAGTAGAATGAGCTGGCACAACAGCAAAGAGTCAGAGCACTGATTTCCACAAGAAAATGGTGTCTGGGTTCACTTTCTAGCTGTGTGACCTTGCACTTGGCCAAGTCACTTACCTCTTGTGCCCCAGTTTCATCGCCTGGAAAATGGAGACGGGATAAGGGTTACACGAGTCATGCACATAACATGCTTAGAACAGAACCTCGTGTGTAGTAAGCATTTACTAAATGTTAGCTATTATTATCAATGTTCAGATCCTTCTCTCAGGGAGATAAGGAGGTGAGAAAGGATGCTTGCCCCCCTCTACTTCACCTCTGCCTCCAGAGTGGAGGGAACTGGGGATCAGAGGGGGATGTTATAGTCCAAATACATCAGGGAAGAGGGGGTCGGGAAGGTTTCTTTCCAAATCTTAGTTATGATCCTCCTCTCTTATGTGCATATCTGGAGTTATAGATACACAACTATGTCCCTGGTTCAACTCTCTGGGCTGTGAGACCCTTGTAGACCAGAACTTGCTATGCTCATCTCTGTGTCTCCATGGCAACCTGCATACAGTAGGTGCTCAACTTATGTGACAAATGGAATAAGTTAAGGAAGGTATTAGAAGAAAGAAAACTAAGGCCATAGAGGCTGAGGTTGAAGTCATCAATATTTGAAATTATTGACCAATCTAGGAAGTTAGCGTCTGGGTAATTATGAAGCTACAGCTGCTCAGACTGAAGAGAACCAAGAACTGTGCATTCTCAAGCAATAGGCATTTTGGCTGTTATCCCCCGTGTTGATTATGAAGGAAGTAGAGAAAAAAAGAAAAGAAAAGGGGAACGTTTTGGTGGACATGATTTTAAGATGGTAAAAAGTGAGCACCACTGGCTACTATTAAATTAAGAACAAGGTTCAAGGACTCACCGGGCAGTGAGTCGAGTATTAGCTGGACAGAAAGCATCCAAACATGGTAACACGCGAGATGGAGTTTGTGGAAACTCACGTCTTGACTCAGGATTAGTGAGGTGGGAAAGAAGATATACCTTGTTACGGGCATCAGAGCAGGTGGCAGTCAGTGCGAGTCACCTCAGGCTCTTCTGGGGGGGGGGTCCCTTCCTTTGTGGGTCCCTCTCGCTTGATGTTACCCCATCCCTCCAGTCCACTGGAGCCCTCGTGTTAAGCAAGCTTCCTACGTGGGGCTTCAGCTGGACAGTTAACTGTGCCCCAGATTTCCCCTCAACCTCCCTCACCCCATTCCTCAGCAACCTGGCCAAAAGATATACTGCCATTGTAGTGGGTTAAAGCGTGCCCTTCCCTCAAACTTCATGCTCACCCAGAAACTCAGAATGTGACCTAATTTGGAAATGGGTTCTTTATAGATGTAATTAGCTAAGGACCTTAAGATAAAATCTCCCTGAATTTAGGGTGGGTCCTAAATCCAATGACTGGTACCCTTTTTAGAAGAGGAGAGGATCCACAGACAGACACAGAGAAGAAGGCCATGTGAAGATGGAGGCAGGCAGAGATTGGAGTGATGCTCCCACAGCCAAGGAATGCCTGGGACTGTCAGAGCTAGAAGAGGCAAGGGAGGATTCTTTCCTAGAACCTTCAGAGGGAGCACGGTCCTGCTGCTACCTTGATTTCAGACTTCTAACCTCCAGAACTAAAGAAAGTAAGTTCCTGTTGTTCTAAGCCATGAAGTTGGTGGTACTTTTTCATGACTGCCCTAGGAAACTAATACAGCCAGTGGGATGCTAGTGACTGAAAATGGGTAAATCTATCACCCCAGGAGTATTTACATATTAAATCTAATTTAACTGGACAGCAGAAGACTTTAAACTCAAAGGAATGAATCTCAGCGGTTGGAGTGTCCGGCAGTATGGTGGGCCATAGGGCTTTTAGGCTTTCCAAGTTCATCATAAATTACCCCATGAAAGTAACCAATGCTCCCATCTCTATGGCCCGAGCAAGTGGACGTGAACCCGTTCAAAGGTGGTAAAAAGTTGATGGACAATAATATTCCAGTTTCCCAAGTCATTGACTCAGGTTTGCTTCAGATAAAAATTTAATTTCAAAGTGGAACAATTAAGGAAGTATGTAGAAATTGTACTAAAAATGGTTAGAATGATGTTAGGCAAGAAATCCGCTCTGTGATCTGCAAATATTGACTGATCTATTTTCAAAGCATTGAGGAGTAAGATATGAATACAAATGTGATGCAAAGCAGAGAGTTAACTCTACTTATGAAGCATTCTTCCTCCCTTCCCCCCAAAATCAGCCGTAACTCTGATCAAACCTTTAGATCTAACTATGAATTACATTAACTATAGAGAAGAGAGGACCATATTCAGGGATACTGTGAGAATGCGATCAGCAATGCTTTTTCAACTGTAGCTGCATGGAAATCACCTGGAGGGCTTGGGGGGTGGGGTGGACAATTCTGATTCAGTAGGTTTTGGGGGGTGCCTGAGATTTTGTATTTCTAAAATCCCCCATGTAATTGATTGAGACCACACTTTGAGAACTACTGCTATGGAAGGTAGTTTTTCCTTCTTTCTTTCCTTTCCTTTTTGCTTGAGATATAATTGACCTATAACATAGTTTATTAGTTTTAAGTATACAACATAATGATATACATAAATATGGCAAACTGGTCACGACAATAAGTTTAGTTAACATCCATCACCCATCACCCAGAGTTACAAGTTTTTTTCCTCGTTGAGAACTTTTAAGATCTACTCTCTTAGCATCCTTCAAGTATACCATACAGCATTATTAACTATAGTCACCATGCTGTAAATTACATCCTAAGGACGTATTTACCTTATAACTGGAAGTTTGTACCCTTTGACCCCCTTAACCCATTACACACACACATACACACACACACACCCCGCCCGCCGCCTGCCTCTGGCAACCACCAATCTGTTCTCTTATCTATGAGTTTGGTGTTTTGGTTTGTTTAGATTTCACATATAAGTTACATCATATAGTGTTTGATGCTGCTCTCTTGCTCTTTTAAAGAATTCTTATCTTTTAAAGATACTGCAATATTTATGGATGAAATAATAAGATGTCTGGGATATATTTAAGAACAACTCAGGGAGGGGGTAGGCAGAGAGCATAAATGACACAAAATCTATGACAAAGGAGTCAAGAATATACAGTGGAGAAAAGACAGTCTCTTCAATAACTGGTGCTGGGAAAACTGGACAGCTACATGTAAAAGAATGAAATTAGGACACTCCCTAACACCATACACAAAAATAAGCTCAAAATGGGTTAAAGATCTAAATGTAAGGCCAGACACTATAAAACTCTTAGGGGAAAATATAGGCAGAACACTCTTTGACATAAATCACAGCAAGATCTTTTTTGACCCACCTCCTAGAGAAATGGAAATAAAAACAAAAATAAACAAATGGGACCTAATGAAACTTCAATGCTTTTGCACAGCAAAGGAAACCATAAACAAGATGAAGAGGCAACCCTTAGAATGGGAGAAAATATTTGCAAAGGAAGCAACTGACAAGGGATTAATCTCCAAAATATACAAATAGCTCATACAGCTCAATATCCAAAAAAAAAAAAAAAAAACCCACAACAAACCTCCCAATCAAAAAATGGGCGGGGGCTTCCCTGGTGGTACAGTGGTTGAGAGTCCGCCTGCCGATGCAGGGGACACAGGTTCGTGCCCCGGTCCGGGAAGATCCCACATGCCGCAGAGCGGCTGGGCCCGTGAGCC
The DNA here is from genome assembly GCF_964165515.1 of Mesoplodon bidens. Taxonomy (NCBI): domain Eukaryota; kingdom Metazoa; phylum Chordata; class Mammalia; order Artiodactyla; family Ziphiidae; genus Mesoplodon; species Mesoplodon bidens. Next base: position 72,788,938 of record NC_138169.1, read on the forward strand.
ATGGCCGCTGAGCCTGCATGTCCGGAGCCTGTGCTCCGCAACAGGAGAGGCCACAATAGTGAGAGGCCCGCGTACCACAAAAATAAAACAAAACAAAAAAACTACAATGAGATATCACCTCACACCAGTCAGAATGGCATCATCAAAATATCTGCATGAGCTGTTTTTATATTTTGGAGATTAATCCTTTGCCCATTGCTTCATTTGCAAATATTTTCACCCATTCTTTTTATCTTGTTTATGGTTTCCTTTGCTGTGCAAAAGCTTTCAAGTTTCATTAGGTCCCCTTTGTTTATTTTTATTTCTGTTTCTCTAGGAGGTGGGTCAAAAAGGATCTTGCTGTGATTTATGTCATGGAGTGTTCTGCCTGTTTTCCTCTAAGAGTTTTATAGTGTCTGGCCTTACATTTAGGTGTTTAATCCATTTTGAGTTTATTTTTATGTATGGTGTTAGGAAGAGTTCTAATTCCATTCTTTTACATGTAGCTGTCCAGCTTTCCCAGCACCACTTATCGAAGAGGTCCTTCTCCACTGTATACTCTTGCCTCGTTTATCAAAGATAAGGTGACCATATATGCGTAGGTTTATCTCTGGGCTTTCTATGCTGTTCCATTGATCTATATTTCTGTTTTTGTGCCAGTACCTTACTGTCTTGATTACTGTAGCTTTGTAGTATAGTGTGAAGTCAGGGAGCCTGATTCCTCCTGCTCTGTTTTTCTTTCTCAAGATTGCTTTGGCTATTCGGGATCTCTTGTGTTTCCATACAAGTTGTGCAAGTTTTTGTTCTAGTTCTGTGAAAAATGCCAGTGGTAGTTTGATAGTGATTGCATTGAATCTGTAGATTGCTTTTGGGTAGTATAGTCATTTTCACAATGTTGATTCTTCCAATCCAAGAACATGGTACATCTCTCCATCTGTTTGTATCATCTTTAATTTCTTTCATCAGTGTCTTATAGTTTTCTGCATACAGGTCTTTTGTCTCCTTAGGCAGGTTTATTCCTAGATGTTTTATTCTTTTTGTTGCAGTGGTAAATGGGAGTGTTTCCTTAATTTCACTTTCAGATTTTTCATCATTAGTGTATAGGAATGCAAGAGATTTCTGTGCATTCATTTTGTATCCTGCTGCTTTACCAAATTCATTGATTAGGTCTAGTCGTTTTCTGGTAACGTCTTTAGGATTCTCTATGTGTAGTATCATGTCATCTGCAAACAGTGACAGTTTTACTTCTTCTTTTCCAATTTGGATTCCTTTTATTTCTTTTTCATCTCTGATTGCTGTGGCCAAAACTATGTTGAATAATAGTGGTGAGAGTGGGCAACCTTGTCTTGTTCCTAATCTTAGAGGAAATGGTTTCAGTTTTTCACCATTGAGAACGATGTTGGCTATGGGTTTGTCATATTATTATGTTAACCCCTTTACTATGTTGACGTAGGTTCTCTCGATGCCTACTTTCTGGAGAGTTTTTATGATAAATGGGTGTTGAATTTTGTCGAAAGCTTTTTATGCATCTATTGAGATGAGCATATAGTTTTTCTCCTTCGATTTGTTATTATGGTGTATCACATTGATTGATTTGCATATGTTGAAGAATCCTTGCATTCCTGGGATAATCCCCACTTGATCATGGTGTATGATCCTTTAATGTGCTGTTGGATTCTGTTTGCTAGTATTTTGTTGAGGATTTTTGCATCTACGTTCATCAGAGATATTGGCCTGTAGTTTTCTTTTTTTGTGGCATCTTTGTCTGGTTTTGATATCAGGGTGATGGTGACCTCATAGAATGAGTTTGGGTGTGTTCCTCCCTCTGCTATATTTTGGAAGAGTTTGAGAAGGATGGGTGTTAGCTCTTCTCTAAATGTTTGATAGAATTCGCCTGTGAAGCCATCTGCTCCTGGGCTTTTGTTTGTTGGAAGATTTTTAATCACAGTCTCAATTTCAGTGCTTGTGATGGGCCTGTTTATATTTTTGATTTCTTCCTGGTTCAGTCTTGGAAGGTTGTGCTTTTCTAAGAATTTGTCCATTTCTTCCAGGTTGTCCATTTTATTGGCATATAGTTGCTTGTAGTAATCTCTCATGATCCTTTGTATTTCTGCAGTGTCAGTTATTACTTCTCCTATTTCATTTCTAATTCTGTTGATTTGATTCTTCTTCCTTTTTTTCTTGATAAGTCTGGCTAATGGTTTATCAATTTTGTTTATCTTCTCAAAGAACCAGCTTTTAGTTTTATTGATCTTTCCTATTGTTTCCTTCATTTCTTTTTCATTTATTTCCCATCAGATCTTTATGATTTCTTTCCTTCTACTCACTTTGGGGATTTTTTGTTCTTCTTTCCCTAATGCTTAGGTGTAAGGTTAGGTTGTTTGTTTTAGATGTTTCTTGTTTCTTGAGGTAGGATTGTATTGCTATAAACTTCCCTCTTAGAACTGTTTTTGCTGCATCCCATAGGTTTTTGGCCGCCCTGTTTTCACTGTCATTTGTTTCTAGGTATTTTTTGATTTCTTCAGTAATCTCTTGGTTATTTAGTAGCATATTGTTTAGCCTCCATGTGTTTGTATTTTTTACAGTTTTTTTCCTGTAATTGATATCTAGTCTCATAATGTTGTGGTCGGAAAACATGCTTGATACGATTTCAATTTTCCTAAATTTACCATCTTCATCTTCATTTATTTGGTCTTGTAGGTTTTTACCTTGCTCCTTCGTCTGTAACATATTTTTTGGTCATTTCTTTTTTGTTGTTGTTTTTTTTATGGGTGGTGCTGTATTCCTTTCTTACTGGTTGTTTGGCCTGAGACATCCAGCACTGGAGTTTGCAGGCAGTTGGATAGAGCCAGGAATTGGTACTGAGATGAGGACCTCCAGGAGGCCTCACTCTGATCAGTATTCCCTGGGGTGTGAGGTTCTCTGTTAGTCCAGTGATTTGGACTCGGAACTCCCACCCCAGGAGCTTGGGCCTGACCTCTGGTCTGGAACCAAGATCCCGCAAGCTTCGTGGCATGGTAAAAAAGAAAATTAAGAAAAAAAGAAGGAAAGGGGAAAAAAGGAGCAGTACAATATCAAAGAATAAAAAACAAAATAAAATTAGAAAGATAAAAAATATATTAGGAAAAATAAAACTTTAATTGAAACAACCTGGTGCTGGGGGTTCCACCCGTTCTCTTAGGGGTCTGTGGTCCCCCACCAGTGTCTGGTGGGTGTCCTAGTTGTGCAGAGACGCTAATTCCCTGTCCTCCTAGTACACAGTCTTGACTCTGCCCCCTCCAGGATGTGCTTTGATCTTAGATTTTAGGTTATCCCCACATAGCAAGGGACAGAAAGGCATTTCAGCAGGAACCCTGTATTATCTTGCTTGGTCCTAGGATTGGTTTAGCCTTGCAAAATATAGGTGTCTCGGTGTTCTTCTGGGATCAGAGACACTGGTCAGTTTCACTAGAAGTTAAAGTGATCCTGTTGAGTTGACTCAGTCTTCACCATCCATAGTGGATAATGCTTTAAGTTCCTCTGCATTCTGATTTCAGAGGCCCAGCACCCCAGCCAGGGCTTCCCTGGGCTCTCCCAGAGGGCACCTGACACATTTTTAAGGAAGAGAGGCTGCCTTTAGGTACCAGGATGCTTTTCTTCCCATTTGTGCCAACATCTTCATTGTATGACATGTTTTAATGAGGGAGGATAAAGGGAGAAAATGATGCCAAATGTTTCTGAAATGGGTCTGAACAATAATTACATTCTGCACTGAAATGACAGAAATTCTCCACCCAATATGCTTTGGAAAGGCCTGGCAGGAGAGAAATATGTGTTCCAGAAAGCACAATTGAGTGAGCACATTTTAAAGTTCTAACATAAAAAAAGAAGTCTAAAACACCTAAAGAAAACCAAAGTTTAACACTCTCCTTCCACTTTTTTAAAGGAATAAATGTGGATTGAACCTCAGTAAAGAGTGTGAACGACCAGCCCTGCCGAGAAGTGGATTCCTCCCATGCTGGATTCTAAAACAGTAAGGGAAGATGACGTGGTCTATCCAACCTCCCCAACCCTGGGGGAATTTGACTGAGGGACTGTGGGTTGGATACTGCGAAATCCAAAGATAACGGTGCTCCATAGGGCAGCCCACTCACCCTCAGCCAGGCCATAGCTTGTCTGCAACTAAAGGCAAGTGCTGGAGGAAATATGAGCTGTATCTCTGGTCTTGGAGGGTGGTCACCAGGAGGGACAGTGCTGCTGACACTTTCAGGGAGAGCTACTGCACACATCCAGGGATCCAGATGCTCCCCTGAGAAGGCATGGCACCTGCCTTAAAAGTCCAGCATTTTCTCTTAAAAGTCCAGTATTTGAGTCTCCACCCTTTTGAGCCTTATGCAATTTGAAGTCAGGGCCTAGAAAGCCCAGCCACCCACAGAGCCCATCTCATTTTGCTGACAGTAGCCATTCTCCCTTCATTTGCTTATTTACCACCACCACCACCCCCAGTAAGATAAGGTAGTTCATGGAAAACACACATTTTAAAATATAAACATCAGATATAGGCAAACCATTTTGTAATGGGAGGCCAAGTGTGAATGTGTTCACAACTACAGGTCGAACTTTCATACCCTTCACTGAAGTTCAATTCATATTTTTTCTTTTGAAAAAATGGAAGGGTTATCAATGTCAATATCCTGGTGGTGATATTGTACTATAGTTTTGTGAGATATTACCATTGGGGGAAACTGGGCAAAGGGTACATGGGATCCCTCTATAATATTTCATACAACTGCATTAGAATCTACAATTATCTTCAGATACAAAGTTTCCTTTAAAAAATACCAAAAACAAATGGAAGGGGCAGGATCCTAAAGAGATTAGATGATGTATGGATTTGGCTTGAGATTCGGGAATGGCGAAGTGAAAAAGGAAATGGGATTATTATGAAGTCTTGGCTCTCGTGATTACGGAGGCCGAGAAGTCCCAAGAACTGAGAATCAGGAGAATTCATGGTGTAGGTCCCAGTCTGCTCCTAACGTAGGAGAAGGCCCCAGCTGAAAGACAGTCAGGCAGAGAGCAAATTCTCTCTTGTTCAGCTTTTTGTTAGACTAAGGCCTTCAACGCATTGGATGAGACCCACTCACAATAGGGAGGGCAATCTGTTCTACTCCCTCTCCTGATTCAATCTCATCCAGAAACACCCTCACGGACATACCCAGAATAATGTTTAGCCAAATATCTGGGCAGCCCATGGCCCAGTCAAGTTGACACAAAAAATCAGCCATCGAAGTTACTTCACATCTCAGTGTCTCGGTTCCTTGTCTGTAACATGGGCATGATGAGAGCACCTTCCTCACCCAGTTGGAGAGAAGTTCGAGAGAGACAAAATATTCAAAATCCTTAGTAGAATGCTTGGAATATAGTACGTGCCCCAGCTCCCAAGAGGGGAGAAGTTGGCAAGGAGCAGGGAGAAATTGGACACAGGCTTCCTGAGCTGACTCACCTCTAACTTGCCTCCAGGGCCCCTTCCCTCCTTTCTCTTCCTCTTTTTGCAGCAGTTCTAATACCAACATTTGAAAAGGTTCCGATCGCTCAGAGTGACATTTCCTTTGCATCCCTTTGCCGGCAGCCTCTCTTCATCGAAAGTCTAATTGTTCCACCAAGGATTTCTGATCGAGACTCAGGCAGAGAGAGGGCTGGGCGGGTCTCAGGGACTTTATCAAATGTCTGCTACCCTGACATTTGATATTGTGGAAACGGATTAGCTGCCTCCCTCACCATAATTGCTGTTGACAAAACACAAGAAGCCCGAAGGCATTCCCCCCCACCCGTGCTGACCCAGCTCCCCGCACGGCTGCGCTTATTCAAATGACCAGGGCGTAAAATATCTCCGTGGAGACAGCAAGGCAGCAGCGTTACAAGGGGGGGGGGGGGGCGGTGCTTACACCTTACAGAGCAAGTGCAAGGAGGCAGGAGGCGGTGGCAATGGTGTATGTGAAAGAAGCCTCCCCTTTACACACAAATATCTAAAAACTATTAATTTGGGGGCAGCAGCAAGGAAGAAATACATGAAAGGAAACTTGATTTCTATTTAAATGGTATGTTTTCATCACCTTTCTTCGGAGCCTAAGCATCCATCTTTGAGTACCTGTGCTAATTGGTTTCAAATGCAATTCAACGCCATCGCTGTAGAATAATAAATCTCAGGGCAAAGAGGCTAAGGGGGAACTTGAGCGGAAGAGGAGGGGGATGTAACCTGTGGCCTTTAAAAGGCGTGTCTGTGTCATCCTCGGTGAGCTCGAAGCCGTCCCCTGACGGGTGCCGGCAGCAGGGGTTGCTCAGTTGTTTGTGTAACGGACAATCACTTGAACTTGAAATCCTCCTACGGATCCAGGGAGTGTCCATTGCTGGGTTACGCCTGGGGCCCCGGTGGCCACACCCAGGCACACGCTGTCCCTCTTCTGAAGGACTGAGGCGTTCTTGAGGCCACCATTCCACTCTTCCTTGCAATGCCTGATGCCTTCTTTCCCTGGGGCCCCTCATGGGCCTGTTCTTCCTGGCAAGCCTCTTTCCTATGACCCTCTCCTTCCTAAACTGGTGTCCCTTCCTCCCCAGGGGGCTGTCACTTTGAGATGCAAGCAGCTGAGCTGGTCCCTGGAAGGTACAGAGACTTGCTAGAGACCCAGACGTCTACCCCGCGGTGGAGGGATGAACCTCAGAAAGAGGTGGGTCCAGGCTCCATGGCTGGTCATAGAGGGCAAGTGGAGCGTTTGGGTTTCATCCTGGTGATTCCCTCCCTGCCTGTGCTGGAGTCTTGCCCTTGCTCATCCCTGGGAGAGGTGAGGACTGAGGCCACGATGGCTGGGATGCAAGACTGGATAGGAAGGATCAACGAGGGGTCTTGCTTACTCAGTGGCCACGCGGCAGCTTTAATGTTGTTTTCCTGAGCAAGAATCTAGCCGATAAGGAGGAGAACCACTAATCTGTCAAAACGCCCTATACAAAGGAGCTGAGCAACCACAAAAAAGTGATGCGCCCATTCCAGAAAACAATTCATGGGGGACAGGCCAATCCCCAAGCCCTGTGTCAGCAGGTACCCTTACTAGGACGGAAGGAGCAGGTAGTCTAGCGAATCTGCGGGGGCCAGAGAGGAGCTGGGGCTGGAGACCTGTGCCCACCTGTACAACGGTTGTGACCTGGTGGGGTTGTATAGGGGGGAGCAGTTAGATTTGTGCAGGGCATCGTCCAACCTGCATCAGCATCAAATCCTTGTAACTCCCCACTTTGCATTCCAGGAACTCTGCTGGGGCAGGACTACTCCCAAGAAGAAATAAACTCTCTCCAAGGCTTTTTCTCCAAATGACTGAGATCAGGAGTTTATTTCTGAAAATGGACAGCCCTACCCAGGATCTATCCACATAAACCAGAAGCAACATCTATATAAGATCAAAATACAGAGTCATTTCATTCAGTTTGGGCACAAAGGCAAGTAATCCAAATTTCCACTGCATAGACAAATTATCCCAAGACAGACTAAATTATTGATGGACTTAATGGTATCCTTTTTGTATAGATATGACTTCATCCTTTATGGTAAGCATCTCAGTAGTTATATAAGTACATTTAATCTGCCATGTTTTCATCCCACTGAATTCTCAGCCCACATAAATCACTTTTAAAAGTTTTGCGTTTTTTCTTCCAGTTTTATTGAGATATCATTGACACATAGCACTGTAAAAGTGCAAGGGGCACAGCAAAATGATTTGACTTGCATACATCATGAAATGATTGTCACAAAAAGTTTAGTGATCATCCATCATCTCATAGAGAAACAAAATTAAAGAAATAGAAGAAAAATTGTTTTCCTTGTGGTGAGAACTGAGGTTTCCCTCTCTGAACAACTTTCATATGTAACATACAGCCTTGCTCATTATATTTATCATGTTGTACATTACATCCCTGGTACTTCTTTATCTTATAAGTAGAAGCTTGTATCTTTTGACTGCCTTCATCCAACTCCCCCAGTTGCTTCTGCTTACGGCATCAAATGAGCTAGGTCCTCGTGTCCCACGTCTCTGTCTCTCCCCATGACTTTCACACTCATTCATTCACTCATTCATTCAGTCTCAACCCTCACGTAGCTCACTGTTTGGTGGGCGAAGCCAGACATGAAACAGATGAACGTTCCTTCCTGTGTTGTGAGGATATGATAAGGGGGATTTAAAGCAAAAAGCCCTGGCGACTGGCTAAGCCGAGTCAAGCTCTCATGTCCCCTCAGTTTGCCCATCTCCCACCTGCCAACCCCCCATGGGGCCTATTGATTTCTGACACGCCTTGATGTAAAATTACACGTCGTGATATCATTCAGGATAATGCTGACAAAGGCAAAAGGGGCCCCTCTGGCTCCCACTGAGAGTTCCTTCCCTCAAACCCACCGCCAACCAGAGCCAGTTGCTGAATTACATTTACAGCTGGGAGGATGCAGGAGCAGCAAAGACACCCCACGGAGGGAGGAAGATGAATAAAATTGCAATCGGGCCCATTGATCTCCCCTCTGATGAATTTAATAGGGAAGTGGAGAGACGGCAGGAAAAGCCCCTGCCATGCTGCTGTTTAACTCACTTCTGAGGGCAGGGGACGTCCCTAAGTAAATTGGCCACACTCCCGCTAACAGTCCCTGGGTGAGAAACCCCTGACTCTGCAGCCCCAAAACAGAAGAAAAGGAGGCGGGAAGTAATCTGGAATAGGAAAGAGCAGGCATTAACAAGCCGGACTTAAAATACCCATTAGGTGATTAAGGGGATTAGGCTGGTATTATTTGTGTGCTCTTTCTCTGAAAGCTACGAGGGAGGCTGAGACTCGGCAAGGCGCACTCCCTGCAGCCTGGGTAGAAATGCACAATGACTCATCTTTCTCCAAGCAAGAACCAGCTGGCACCGGGGGAAGGTCTGTCTGCCTTTCCTCTGTACTGGGTAAAGTACAGCTTCTCATCATGAAGATCAACCTTTTCCCGGCAGAGCACAAGCCCTGTTGCCTTTTTGCTCCCAGTTCTGTGCTATGACGGGGTGGCTGGAACTCTGGGTCTGTCTCAGGTGTCCCCAGTTCCAAATTCTATCCCACTGTTGTCCTGGTAGGGAAATCCTCCATGTTGGTATAGGCACCCCATGATAGACTAAACATGACAGCAAGTCTAGGGGTTCTCCATGATGAACTGAGACAGGAAGGAACTTGGATCAGATGTCGCTGAGTTCAACAGAGGCAGCTCTTGGTCACCACCCAGGACTTCTCAGAGGAAGAGCCCACGGGTGTCTCCTGGTTGAGCAGCGTCCGCGAGTGGACAGGACTGGGCCTCGCAGAGAGAGAAGGAGAGGGCTTTGACCTTGCTTCTTAGGGTCTGCTGCTCCCCTAGCCTGGCCACCCTGCCCTCCTCACTCTCCCTGGCTGAGGCCCCCAGCGTCTTCCTGCAGTTTCCTGCCACACACTCCTGGAGCCCCACCTTGGACCTCTCACTCGCCCTCTACCAGGCATCCATCCAAAGGGCAGTCAGCATCGTAACCACAATCCAAGCCTTGAGCTAAAGGGAGGGAGCTCTAACCAAGGTGGACGGGGTGGGGCTTTCAGACATAAGAGGACATTGTTGGAGGCCTGGGCCTGCCGGTGCTGCAGGAACCACACCGCATGGCTGATCCCCTGTGTGCAGCCTGCCTGGAGGGACCTGGGTGCATGGGGCATCGCTGCGGTTGGACTCTGCCCAGTCGCCTACCCCTTGACCCCAGTGTGGCAAGGTGGCACTGACAGTGCAGGCAGCCAATGGATACAAAACTCCAGAATGGTACAGCATTGCAGGAGGCCCCCTCCTGGGTGCCCCAAACTTGTTTTGGGTTCAGGAAACCCCACACTGAACTGTCCTCAGTAGGTAAAATTGTAAATATCTGCACACAGCTCTCCTGCCGCCCCTGGGCTCAGGCCCTCAGTCCTTCCACTGTCTTCATGGGCTCCAGACCTTTTTCACCCCAGACCTCAGGTTTGCTTCAGGTTGTCGCATTCAGAGCCAAGTGTCCCCAACATGCTAGAGAGAGAGTTCTTTTGGATAAGAGTTAAGGAACTTATGGAGCTGGTCTCTGCAATTTGTTCATCTGGAGAGGAGATGGTTCCTATTTTTCAGGGATGGGCAGCCATCCAGGTGAGTTTTTTTTTTCTGTATCTCCAACGTAATCCAACTCGATTATATCAACAGGTATTTACTGGGCATCTATTAGATGCCAGGCGCTGGGATGACAGTAATAAGCTGAATTAGTCTCCGCCCTCACAGAACAAATAGTCTAGAGGATGAAAGGGGATACAGACAGGGTAACAGAACATTCTAGTACAGTGTGATAAGGACATTAGCAAGAGAAGCAGAGGCTGTAGTCAAGCTCCTGAGCTCCTGATGGAAGTCAGGAATGGAGATCAGTGGGAAAGAAGCAATGTCTGAGCTAAAACTTAGAGGATGAGCTGGGGTTAGCAGGCAAAGGGGACGGGGGTGGAGGGAAGGAGAGGACCACAGGAGGGAGGAAGAACACGTGCAAACACGGAGGCAAGAGATTACTGGGATAGTGGGAGGATCTGTAAAAAGTTCATCTGGAACGTGGATGATGGATGATGGGGGAAACGGGGAGAGATGAGGCTGGAGGAATCAGGCAGGTACAGCGCACAAGGGACTTAGCAGACTGACTAGGGGTTTGGGCTTCATCTCTCCTATGGGCACTGAGAGGCCAGTGGGAAGTTTTAAAATGAGGAAGTGACAGACTCCTATCTGCACTTGAGAAAGATCTTTGTGACCTGAGGGCGTGAGCAGAGGGTGGAATTGGAAGCAGGGAGATCAGGTTGAAGGCAACTGCAGAGCCCAGGCAAGAGAGGCGCCGGAGAGCATCGGTGGGAACAGAGACAAGGAGGGACACGGGAAAGTGACTGGGCAGGACAACTGATGCTCTGATTGAGAGCTGTGGTGCCATTCGCTGGAAGAGGGGACCCGAGAGCTGAGAAAGTCTCTCAACTGTAAGCCCAGATGCTGGTGTACCCGTGTGCCCTGCGCCACACCAGGCCCTAAGGGGAGTACACAGACCCTGAACTCCTTGTCATTGGCTGATGCATCATGCTCTCTTTCGGGTCCCCAACACCTGGCACATAATTGGTGGTGAAAAGTATTTATTAAATGCATGCACGAATGAATGCATTAATACGTGAATATAAGACAGAATCTCTAACTTCAAAGTTCTTTGAGTCTTATTGCAAGACAAGGTGATCCTACATCAAACAATTAAAGAACAGCACAAGATAGAACATAATTAAGTTCTAAATCATCTGGTTCAGGCTGTAAGTGCTGGAGTTTCAGAGAAGAGAAAGATCCATGTGGGCTGGAGGAGTTAAGGATGGCTTAAATATAATTCCCCAACATTACAGTACCCTGGAAACAGCAATGCCGGTCTTAAAACTGAAGAGAGATGAAAGCCAACACAGACAGCCTTATTTACCCAGTGTTGTACAGCAGACCACCATGATACTGGGGGACTGAATTAATATCACGGGCCATGGGAGGTTAACACTGTTCAAGTGGACTTATTCCTGCACAATTAATAATGGGCTCTGGGCTTCCCTGGTGGCGCAGTGGTTGAGAGTCCGCCTGCCGATGCAGGGGACACGGGTTTGTGCCCCGGTCCGGGAAGATCCCACATGCCGCGGAGTGGCTGGGCCTGTGAGCCATGGCCGCTGAGCCTGCGCGTCCGGAGCCTGTGCTCCGCAACGAGAGAGGCCGCAACAGTGAGAGGCCCGCGTACCGAAAAAAAAAAAATAATAATAATAACAATAATAATGGGCTCTGACGTAGTCCATTCTCATTGTATTCTTTTTTTAAAGATGCTTTTTAATTGAGGTAAAATCCATGTGACATAAAATTAACCATTTTAAAGTGTACAATTCAGTGGCATTTAGTGCATTCACATTATTATGTAACTACCTCCTCTCTCTGGATCCAAAATATTTTCATCACCCCCCAGAAACCCTGCTCATTTTATACTTGAACCAGCAAAGCAATATGGTGGACTGGAAGGAGCTCTGACATGCAGGGCCTTGAGTTCCCATTGGGGTCTATGATTAAGTTACTCAAATCTGACCCAGGGTAAGTCACCAGTGATTTCTTTCTTTCTGACCCAGGGCAAGTCACCAGTGATTTCTTTCTTTCTAAAAATAAATTTATTTATTTTATTTATTTATTCTTGGCTGCGTTGGGTCTTCGTTGCTGCACGCAGGCTTTCTCTAGTTGCGGCGAGCAGGGGCTATTCTTCGTGGCAGTGTTCAGGCTTCTTATTTCAGTGGCTTCTCTCGTTGTGGAGCACGGGCTTTAGGCAGGAGGGCTCAGTAGTTGTGGCTCACAGGCTCTAGAGCGCAGGCTCAGTAGTTGTGGTGCACGGGCTTAGTTGCAGCACATGGGATCTTCCTGGACCAGGGCTTGAACCCATGTCCCCTGCATTGGCAAGCGCATTCTTAACTACTGTGCCACCAAGGAAGCCCACCAGTGATTTCCAGACCGCAGTTCCATCATGTCTAAAATGGGGATATATGATTAAGATGATATCCAAGGCCTCTTCTAAATTTACAACACAGTTATTTTAAGTACGGTTGTCTTTCACATTTGAAGATAGTTGGCATAAAAACAGATTTGTTGCTTGACTGTATTATGCAAAAAAAAAAAAAATCATGGTGAATGTCTGTAAGTATGTATGCATTTTAAAGGGCAGAGATGGGAGGAGGGTAGACTAGCTGAGGCTAAGATGGAACCAGAGCCATGCATTGGTAAAGAGAGTGGAGTCTGGGGAGATTATCTAGCTGGCTCTTGCATTTTTTGTTCACTTGGGTATTTTAGTGTTTAACTCCTTGGTCGACTCTGAATTGAATTCAGCAATTGGGTTTGTTCTAGAGTTGCATTAGGTGCTACCACTGAGCTGTGTTTGTATCCTGAATAATTTTATATCTAATCCCAAGGCTAAAAATGTTTTTCTCTTTCTTCCTGCCCCAAACCTTTAATTACCACTTTTCTTTACCAGCCTCTCTGTGCACGCCTCATGGAAAGAACATGTTTCCAGTTTTCTAAGTAATTTCAAACTTATGCAGAGTCCAAGAAAAGGCACAGAATCTCAAAACTAATGGAGCAAGAAAAGAATGATTATATGCTGAGTCTCCTGGGTTCATGGGGAGTCTTCTAAAATTCAGTAGCTATCTGGAGGTAGTAGTCCATTGCCAACATTTGAAGTTCAAGAATGGAGAGATTCCCTGAGCATGGGATTGCCTCCACACGCTGCTTTGGGTAAAGATACTAAAGGTAAGTCTAATAAAGTGAGCCTAGAAGCCACAGGGTTGTTATTGTGAGGGTCCTTCAAATCATAAGAACAATAAGTACAATCAAAGGCAGAAGAAATAAATACATCAGTGGTTAATAGGACAGATTTTGGTGCAAGGCTGACTGGGTTTGAATTCCACTTTATCTACTTACTAGCTGGGTGATTGGCAACTTACTTAACCTCTTTGATGTAAGTCAGCCTATGCTAAATTATGCTGCAGTAACAAACAATTCCCAAGTCCCAGTAGCATAAACAAACAAAAAGTTTTACTTCTTTTTTATTTCTTTTGGGGTTTTTTTGGCTGTGCTGGGTCTTAGTTGCAGCATGTGGTGCCTTTGTTGAGGTGTGCGGGATCTTCGCTGCAGTGCATGGGCTTCTCTCTAGTTGTGGGGTGCAGGTTTTCTCTCTCTAGTTGAAGCATGTGAGCTCAGTAGTTGTGGTGCATGGGCTTAGTTGCCCCGCAGTATGTGGGACCTTAGTTCCCTGACCAGGGATTGAACCTGCGTCCCCTGCATTGCAAGGCAGATTCTTTACCACTGGACCACCAAGGAAGTCCCAAAAGTTTTATTTCTCATTCACTATCCCATCTCTCTACTCTGGTACCCAAGCTGAGGAACAAGCCTCTATCTGGGTGGGACATGCTAACTTTGCAGCAGAATAAAAAGGGAAATGGTGGAATCATGTAATGACTCAAAGTTTCTCATCAGAAGTGGTTTACATCACTCCTATCATATTTATTGGCCCAAGCAAATCACACAGCCAAACCAGGCTTCAACAAGGCAGGGAAGAGCAGCAAATACTTGAGAATCATACAATCTACTATGAAGTTATCCTGTTTTCCCATGTGTAAAATTGGAATAATAAGAGTATTTACTCCATAAGTTTGTAATAAGATTCAATGGGATAATAGTTTTAAAGTGCCTTAAAGCATGTCGTAAGTGCTAAGAAAATGTTAGCTATTGGTATGGCCTTACTGATACATATCTGCAAGTGGTTTTCATTAAAAAAATTTTATTATGAAAAAATAATCAGAGAAAAATACGGCATATCACACAAGCAAAGAGAAAAAGAATTAGAATCACTTTTAACCTGACTGTCAGTCAGGTAAGGAGAATACCATAAGTATTTTGGAGTATATCTTTAAGACTTTATACACACAATCACATCAAATCACACACACACAAACACACACACAGATGTATGCTACAAAAATGAATTATAGGGGCTTCCCTGGTGGCGCAGTGGTTGGGAGTCCGCCTGCCGATGCAGGGGACGCGGGTTCGTGCCCCGGTCCGGGAAGATCCCACGTGCCGCGGAGCGGCTGGGCCCGTGAGCCATGGCCGCTGAGCCTGCGTGTCCGGAGCCTGTGCTCCGCAAAGGGAGAGGCCACAACAGTGAGAGGCCCGTATACCGCAAAAAAAAAAAAAGAATTATAACAAGTTGTATTATAATCTTTTTTTCCATCTAACTCTAATGTAACCATCTCCATGATAATAAAAATATATTCAATCCATGATTTTAATCGGTTTCATAGAATTACATTCTTTGTATATAACATTTTCCTTCAAAAATACCATCCGCGTACTATTCGGGATATGCAGATTTTTAAAATACTGTTTCCAAGTATTTGGAACTCACTCTGGTTAACAGTGGTTTGCTGCTCACTCTCCCTCATCTTTCCACAGTTCGGTCTCCTCCTCAGGTCACATTTTTAGAAGTGGAATTACAGGTATCTTCCCAAGGCTTTTGATATGGATTGCCAAAATGTCCTCCAGGAAAGGTCCAATTTGTAAATTTCACTAGCAGCGCAGCTCTCACTAAATAAGATTCCTTTTTTTTTTTTTTTACACTTTTTGCTATCTTAGAATCTAAGGGTGGCAAATGTCATCCCAGTTGCTACTTTAATTTACATTCCTTTGATAACAAATAAGTAAGAAATTTTCCTACAGTTATTGGCTACTTATATTTCTTCTCATGTGAGTATAACTGTTTTTCAAATATACTCGAGAACTATTGTGATTTTCTTTTAAAAATTACACTAAGTCAAAATTATCACAAATATTAAATTACACCTAGTAATTACTGTACATTTTGTTAGATTCAATAGTGGTATCGTAGTTCTGTAAGAAGTTGTCTGTATTGTTAGAGATTCTTACTGAGGAACCAGCAGTGTATGGGTGTTCTCATTTTCCCACTACCTCACCAATGCTTGATACGGTCAATCTTCAATTTTTGCTTTCCTGGTTGGTGCATAGTGTATTACATATTACCTTGTGGTTTTAATTTGCATTTCCCTTTTGGCTACTGAGTTTGAACACATTTTTATATATTTATTGACCATTTATTCTTTTGTGAAGTATCTGTTCAAGTATCTTGTTCATTTTACTATTGGAATATCTGCTTTTTTCTTGTTTTGTGAGAATATCTATATATTTTCTACATATAAGCCCTTTGTCATTTATAAGTGTTGCATATATTGCAACGGTGGCTTGCCTTGCCCCTCTGAAAACGGTCTTTTGATAAGTAGAACTTCTAAATTTTAACCCAGTCCAATTTATTAATCTTTTGTTTCATGGTATAGTACTCTGTGTATCTTGTTTAAGAAATCTTTGCCTACCCTAAAATCATGAAGTTATTTTTCTACGTTATCTTTTGGAAGGTTTTGGTTTCCCATTTAGGTCCATGATCCATCTGGAATTGATTTTTTTTGCTTAGTTGTCAAGGTTTCCTGCACCAGATATTTAAAAAAACAAACAAACATCCTTTCCCCTGGTCTGCAGTGCCATCTTTGTAAAAATTGCAGTGTCAGCATATATGTGTTTGTTTCTAAGCTTCCTATCTGGTTGCTTGGCCTATTTGTCTACCCTTTTGCCAATTCCACACTGTCTTAATTAGCCCAGCTTTATACATCTGGATATCCAGTAATAAAAGTTTATCTGCCTCATTTTTCTTCTTTAAGTGTTCAATCCCCACAAGGGACTGTATATATATTACTTCTGGGGTTTAGCCCTTTGGGTCCTCACTGTAACATGTGGTGGTGTTTAGGAACCCCCCTTTCTTGCTGTGCCCCCAAATTTTATCTCGCAGTCATACATGCTCTACTCAGCTTCGTGGTCGCTCTCTCTTGAAACAAGCAGGTACTTCTATGGACAAACTAGCCCTCCCAGTGCCAGGCTCAACACTCTAGGCTTCCTTCTTCTGCTGGTTCTTGGCATCATGATTCTTCAGCCATGTCCTGTTAGCCCTCCAATACCTCAAACTGGTATATTTTAGGTTATGTCCGGCTTCTCTAAGTGAGAGGTTTAGTCTGAATTATCTAGTCTGCCATTACTGAAGACAAAATTTCTAACCCTTTTAACATTTAAGTATATTTGGAAATGTTCACAATACCATAATTTTTTTAATGCAAAAAAAGAAAGGAATCTCAAATCCACAGGACTTTGGGTCATTACATAAGTCCTGCATCATTAGCTACCAGACATGACTGTGCACCATTGAAGTGCTAACATAATGTTCTGATTCTGGCCGAGGTCCTCAGACTGGAAATGCCTGAGGCTCACAGATGCCACTGGAACAGAGGCAGGGTCTGGAGCCACACCTGGAGATGGTGCCATCTGAACCAGCACTTCTGACGTTTGACCAGCCCAGACAGGTTAGGGAACTCAGTGCCAAGTACTTAGAACTAAGAGGGAAAAAATGCTTAACTGACTGAAGTTTTTCATTTTCAAAGGACTTCTCTGGGCTGTGTCAGAAGCACCTTATATAGATACCCATGTCACTGTGCGAGGTCTTTTGATATTCTCATAGGCGGATTTTTGTATGCAGAAAAGACTGTTTCAAGTTTTGTTTTAGAAATAAGATTTCCAATTTATTACGAATGAATGCTAACATTTAATGGGTTCTTATCATATAGCAGGGACTATTCTAAGAGCTTACATCTACTATCTTATTTAATGCTCTATTAATATTCTGCTATTAATGTCAGCATGTCCATTTTATAGGTGAGAATACCAAGGCACAGTCAGGTGAATCTACCAGCCCAGGATCACACAGCAATTCAATGGCAGCGCTGGTTTTAAACCCTGGCAGCTTGGCTCCAGCAGCAGTAGAGCTATGCTCTACTGTTTCTCCTTAAAGAGCCAAATTTGAAAACCTGCTTCTAAGTTATGCTTTTACTTTTAGCTTATAAATCTCATTATTCTATGTGTAAGTCTAACACATTTTAACAACCACTTTAAGGGAGACTTTGATGCATGGTTGATTCAATTTATAAACTTGGTTAATTAAATTCCCTTAAACATTTTAAACTGCAGTTATAAATTTACTATGTTCTCTTTCCTTTTTAAATACCTCATCTGACTGATTTAACAAACAAAAACTTCCCAGCTACTTACATTCTTATAAATCTAATAAATTAAACTTCTGAGTGTGGTGAACCCTAAGTTCTCCTAAATGTTTTAACCCTGTATGTTAATTTTATAAAATTTCCATTTAAGATCATAAGCCTCATGAGTCACTCAGTTCCCATTTTAAACTAAGATTGCAAGGCTGAACTGTTTCTGCAGAAGACAAATTCTCTTCAACTTTAGAAAATTAAGATACCAAATATGCAAAGAATTCCCTGATATGAAAATATCAATGCTACCAATTTGATTCTTTTAAACGTTCCTATTTTTAATTTTAAAAACTTCTGAGTTAAAGCATGCCTGCACTCTAAGGAAACAATTTTGTCCTAAACAAATTTGGGGGTTACCTTCCCTGGCTTTTTTTTTTTTTCCTCTCTCTCTCTACTGGAGAGGATTCTTAAATGACCGAGGGTATTAACCAGAATTTGACCAGACTCTTGTTTGCAACTCCAACATCCAGGATAAAGCCATGTTTGCAGTCACCACTCCTGACTTTCAAAAGTCCAAGAATGAGTGGGCGTGTGGTCCTGATTCTCCCCGGGTTATGATTTTAGCTAATTTTTAAGTCATGCAGTGTCTATAACCTCTCCTCAGGTATCCTCATATTTTATTGGGTTCAATAATCTATTTGCTACTCCATTTCATTCTGATCTATTTTTTATTCTTCTTCTCTGTTAAAGCTATGCAACTTGTATGGATATTAATATAATAACTGATTGAATTCTGTGTGTCTCCAATGGCTATGTCTGACTCGAATTATAACTTCTGCGATATTCACGCATATATACGCAACACTCACCCACACGCCCCAAGATATTTTTAGGCCCACCTAGTATCTTAGACAAACTATTGACCAGTTTTGAATATCCAAAGAATCATAAGTCTAAGCATTTGCTTAGGTGAGTTCTAAGAGAAATGAATAAGAACATTTGCATAAATTAAATGTGAAGATACTTGCCAAAGAAACATGGGTTTGATTGCAGATTTGAAATGAAATTTCTCACTTAGCTTGGGAATTGCAAATCAGTTGGTCTCACAATCTCCACCCCTACCCACACTCGACCAGGAAAATATTCCCTTTTTGCTTTAAGACTTTTAAAGAAAATGTGAAGGATTCAGAAGTTCATTTTCTCTCCTCCAGACTCAACGCATAAGCCCCCTGTACTTGCATTATCATAAAGCCATGGTAATTGCTTGAACATGTTCATTTATCCTGCAATGTGCTGGTTTTATCTGCCTGTATTTAAAGGATTGAAGGGGTGACAGGGAACAGCTAGAGAGAGCAGTCTAGTCTGCGAATGCAGAGAGCCTGAGCTCAGAGATGGATGTGTTAGGACTCAAGTTCTCTTGAAATGGAGCAGCTCGCTGCCTGGCTGGTACTGAGTCTACTCTGCCCACTCCTTTCTCTCCTCCCTCCTCCTGGGGCTTCCCTCACCACTAGCTCACACACACTCTCTCTCCCTTCCTCCTTACCTGCTCTCTGCTCCCTCACCTACCCTCCCTCAGTCCAGAGACTGTAACCCTGCAGAGAGTGGTAGATAGACAACCCCTGCTCCATCAAAAAAAAAAAAAATCTTATTACAATTGCTACAATCAGAGCCAAGAGCCGTTTGAACGCCCGTATTGATAATCACAGCTGGGACTGCATAAGCAGAATAAAGCCAGCAAAATAAGAGCTAGTGGTCAGTCAGAGACCATGGAAAACCCATCGATTGTTGCTGTGGCTTCTTTCCATAGCACAGAATGAGCGCGGAAGAGCTGAACTCTGGGTAATTTCGAGCAAACAATATGCTGTAGAGCGTTATTTGTAGGTCCTGAAAATCGAAGTGGAACCCCCAGCTCCCCGTAGAACATGCTTCGTTAGTGTGGAACAAAGGGCTGGTGCTGGCTGGGGACTGCAGTGCAGTGGGGAGGGGGGATGCAGCAGGTACAATGGAAGCTCAGGGAGACTGTGTGGACCAGTCCCTGCACCAGAGAGGACTTGGAGATAGAGGAGAGCCACCCTGCTTTCTCAGTGTAGGGGATGCCATTCATGAGGTCAAAGATGGCAGCCCTGATGCTCACTAGCTGGGTGAGCTTCTGCGGCCTTTCATCCAAGGGTCCTCGGTTTCCCTTCTGACTCCAATGCAGGGTTCTTATGAGGACGAAGTATGACTCAGCGATGTAAAAGCATCTATTTCATATGCATTGATATGATTTTAGAGATCTGCCCAGCACCATGATGGGGCCAAAGTGTGCATCAGGGACCAGCATGGTCAGGCCCCAGAGGAAACAGAGGGCACAGTCAGTCAGGGTATCTGGGGGAGAGTTGAGGAAGGGACTCTCACAAAGAATAGACAGGGTTAAGGGAAAGCAGCAATGGAGGGCAAAGCACCAGGGGTTAGCCCAGCAGAGAGACGTTCCAGCCCTAGGTCCAGAGGAGGAAACAGGTTCCCGGACTTGGAGACAGCTGCACTTGTAGCTGCAGGAGAGGGCTGCCCCACAGAAGCTGTGGCCTGTGTTGGGTGAACTCAACTACTCCAAAGGATGACCCACGCAAGGAGGAAGTTGGGCTGGAGGGGTGAGCACCCTGACTTCACTCTCATCTCAACCTCTGATCTCCTGGTAGAGACTTGTATTGGCCTGGCCCAGCCCAGCCAGAAGCCAGAGGACAAGGAAGCCCATCAATGCAGACCTCCTGGACCCACCTCCCAGGGCCAGGGCAGGTACAGAAGGGTGGAAAGTTCTGGAAATGGCCGGTACAGCAGCCCTGTTCTGTGTCCCTAGCCAACCCTAAGCATTACTCTGATACTTATCCACTCACAGGTCATTTGTCCACATGAGACTCCTTGGAAACAGGGCCTATACTGACTGCAGTGGATTCAACAAGTAAGAAGTAGTTGGAAGGTTCGGGGCTGCTGAAGTAGGTCCCACAGGAACAGTGTCAGAGCAGGCTTCTCTGGGAGTCTCTTGGCCTTTCTTTTATGTTGTCACCTCATGGTGACATGATCCAGGCATCTCAACATTCTAACCTCAGTACCTAACCTGGTCCCTGGAACACAGAGGATGCTCCGTAAATTAGGACTGAATGAAGGAACGATGACCTGACCACCAGCTGGAGATGGTCAAGGGCAGAACGCTTCCTTGGCCTGTGAGCACAGTCCTCTTAGGGGACTTTCTGAGCAGAGTCTACACACTAGTAGAGCTCAGAGACCTTCAGGAGACTCAACCTGTGTTCGCGGAAGTCGCTGCGCCAGAGACTCCTCTGCTGCGCCCCTTCTATCCTGAGCACATCGGCACCAGGACAGCTGAACTCCACACGGTCTGCTCCCACTGTCTCCCCACTGTTACCCTGAGCTCCTGAGAACAGACCCCACTCTCATCCATCCTTGTCACTCTCATGCTCAACTGAGTAACAAGTGAGTCCAACCCCCGTTTTACAGGCGAGAAACTGTCTCAAGATCCTTGTTTTCTAGTGCAGTAGATTCTTCACAATCCTCCTACAGAGAAAACAGCCATAGGCTTCAGGCCTCGGGGAAAAAGAAAAAAACAGTCTGCTCCCATGGTCTCCCCACTCCCAACCTTTCCCACCATCCCACAGCCAGCTGCTTGGAAAAACAGGCCTTTCCATGGGCTCTTGATTCTTAAAAGAAAAGGAAGAAGAAGAAGGGATGGGGGAAGGAGAAGAACTAGAAGAAGAAATCATGCCCCAAACTCCTAGGTTGATTTAGAGGAGCCCAAATATGTGCCTCACACACCAGTTCCTTCAGCCATGGGCCACACGAACCAGATCACTCCTCGGGGCAGGAGGCAGGCTCAGAGGGGGACCAATGCCCCAACCCCGCTTCCAAGTTTTTCCAGGAAAATGTTAGTTCCAAAGAGTGGATACTGGACCTTCTCTTCAAACCATCAATTCACAGAATTCTCCCAGAGAGGAGAGCAATAGGGTAGAGCCAACTGCAACAAAATGACATTTGTCTTGAAGAACAAACTTGCTTCATTTGCGCTGCAAAGCATTTTAAGCAATGAACTGGGTTACTATATTGATTAACTACAAGATCACCCATAAACAACAAACCCAACATAGAAATGCATTTCTATATCACATCAAATCTAGGCTGGTGCAGGGCCCCCATCTCCTGCTGTCTTGTTGGCTTGTCATGTCCAGGGTGTTTATTTTGTCCATATACTTCCGAGTGATCACCAGCATGTCTGTACACCTGCCAGCAGGAATGCTGGGGAGGGGAAGGCAAGGGCACACCCCTCCCTTTAAGGGCAAGACTTGGAAATGTACACACTGTTATTTCCACTCTCATTCTATTGGCTACGTTTTAGTCACATGGCAACCCTTAGCTGCAGGGGAGGCTGGAAAATGTAGTCTTTTTTCTCAGTGGCCTTGTTTCCCAACTAAAAATTATTTCTTTAAGAAGAAGAAAAAATATTTTTAGGGACAATTACAGTCCCTACTGCAGTTGCAAACATATAAAAACAGGTATGTTTCACATACAAATACAGATTTTAAATTTCTCTTTAAAAAGTTGAAGGATCTGACAATATTGGGAGATATTGCTATGGGGTAAGAATCAACAGGACTAAGTAAAAGCTGAGCCAATGGGGCAAGGTTTACCCCAGTTCCTACCTGGAACTAAGAAGAGTGTGGAACTGAATGATGCCCTTAGGGGCAGGGTAAAGTAACAGTTTGGATTAATCCAGCTCCAAGAGATTAACCCTTTTCTAGTAGAGGGTTCTACTACACACCCCACTCTCACCACCATCTCCACACCAGTACTGTAAGAACAAGAGTGCTTCGAAGCAATGTTAAACCAAAGAATACATTCATTCATTTTCTTCAACAAACATTATGTGTGTACCTACTATGTGCTAGTCCTGGTACTAGGCCCAGGGAAACAAAGAAAAATCTAACACAGACTTTGTCTTCCAAAGAGCTCTTATTTTTTTTTTTTTGGAAACATTTATTTTGGGGACCCTCAAGGTATTTTTCAAATTAAATGAGTTCCTATATCAAAGTATGTGAATCAATCCTCCACTGTGAGCTCATCATAATAGGAGGTATCAGGGACATAGTTATGTAGTTTAAGATAAGACCCAGTACCTGATGACAAACTAGAGAATAAATAAATAGTCCTGAAGGGTTTCACTGTGGGGAGTTTTGAGGCATTTCCTCCTACCATCCTTCTTCCCATTTTCCCAAGTGTATATTTTCAGTACAGAGGACGACATGTTTTATGGGTTAAGAAACCATGTTTTCCTCCCAGACATGCAGCACATTTCTTCTCTTAAAGAAGGTTAGCTGCTTCAAGACAGAAGACATTTCTCTGCCAGTCCCATTGGTTTCCACTGGTGGTTGAATCCTCGCCATTGGGGTTGGGATGGTCATAGCACAACATTCTGTAGATCATCACATGACAAGCCTTTTGGGCTAGAACTTCAATTTTGACTCTATCATCAGGTAATCTACTTCTGACCCATAAGTGAACTTGGAGCAAGTATAAGAGGAATGACACAGGACCAGGTTTGTTCTGATTCCCTTGGCATGGACTTGGTGAGATGGAAAAATGGCAGACTTTCTAGTCTCAGCCCCTACCCCTACCTGGAGATCCTCCATGAGTTCTCTACTGTTCAGTCACTCTGAGAACTAGATACAAGCACTGCTTTGGGATCACATAGCTCTGAGTTCAAATCTCAGCTTTACAGCAAACATGCTGGGAGATTTTGGAAACATTACTTAATCTTTCTAAAGTACAGCTGGCTTCTGTCTAAAATGAAGATAATTATGGTGACAATACAAGATTGTTGATAGGAATCATTCATTCATTCAACATATTTTGAACTCCTACTATGTTCTAAGGACTATGTTCTAGCACTGACAAATTCCTACTTTCATATAACTTATATACTAGAGAAATAAATGAGTTAGTGCCTGAAAAGGGTTAAGTCTGGTGCCTGAAATGTGGTCAGAGCATCATTATAAGGGAAGCTAGCAAAAGTGTCCACTGTGTTCCAGGAGCTTGAATACCCCTAGGATCCAGGGAAGAGACTAAGGAGAAAGTTCTACTGCCTGAGCCCTCAGAGGGGAAAACTTCTGCCCGCTCATTCACGTTTAGAGTCTACAGACTCAATGTGTTGCCCTCAAGAGGTCTTGCATCTTACAAGAAGATGCCTAGAAATTCTGAAGAACAGAGACCCCCAATATATATATATATATATTTTTTTTAAGCAAACAAGGAATGCTTAACCTTATGCATAAAATGCCATGGTGAAGCTTCAGACACTGAGATATTTTGGTAAGTAAGATATCTGGTGGCAGGAGCTTTCTAACGCCCTCGGATCACAGTCATAAAGGTAACAACCCCTCTGCTTCCACATAAAGCTAAACCCTCCTTGACGCCTTCTTATCCCAAACAGATTACAAGGCAGCTTCCCTCCCTCGGCCTTCAGGGAAGTTAGCCCAAACATGGAAGCAAGCCTACTGGCATTGCAGCTTTTCACTGCACTGGGGGCATCTGCATGCCAAACTGGGTCAGAAACTATTGAAAATGGAAAAGTACCGAGAGGCAATTCTTGGTGGGCGCAGGTGGGAGAGGGTAGGCAGAGGCTCATTCCCAGCCCTCCTCTCTGCCATGGGAATCACAAGCACATGAATAGACAACATGGGCCTGGAACAGCAATGCAGGGAAAGGATGAACCCGCTTTTGCCTGAGGCCCCATGTACTAGCGGCCAAAGATTTCCAGGAACATCAAACCTGCCTGGCTGGCTTCCCTGGAAAAGAAGGGAGCCCCGAGAAGTGGGCAGAGGTGTCCTGGCCCCCAGACCCTCCGTAATAATCAAGATCAGCCCCAAGCAGAGGGTGTCAAGTGGTTCTCGCTGTATTTATGACAATACCAGCAGGGGAAGAGCCGGGAGTGATTGGCCTGTGGTTTATTAGTATATCAGCTGCCCAGGTTGGCCAGAAAGAGGGTCCAGAAAATTAAATGACCAACACAACAGACCTAAGAAAGGGGAACAGAGTAGACCACGGCACCTCTCCTCAGAGCCTTGGGGTTCCTTCAAAGACCTCTCACATTTTTGCTTGGTATGAACTTAAATGTTTTCTTTAATATATTAGTTTATACGGGTTTCACTGATTATCATAAGATAAATGATGTCACTTTCAAAAACATTTTCTCTCTTTCATCATTTTAAATAAAGGGGATAATACATCAAACGGCAAAAACTCTCCTCAGGTTGGGGTTCTTTCTGGGCCCATATATTTTGCAACATAGATCTTTCAACTCACTGGAAAGAGACACAGAGTGGGAAAGAAAAAGGTAAGGGTTCCCTCTGCTCTTCTTGTCAAACTCCTTGAAGTTGAAAATCCATCTTGCCTGGCCTGATGCAGGCTGATTGCCAAATTGCATTGCTGTCTCCTTACTTCCCTACTTATTTAGCTTCTTGGAGGGTCTCCAGGCCTGGCTTGAAAGGGGCCACAGAGGGGTTGAAATGGGCTTTTTCTTGGGTCGATTCAGGTGGGCCCCGAGGTTACCTTGCCCATTGTATCCATGGCAATCATTTGCTCCCAGCAATGAACCCCATCTCTGCCATCAGGCCCACTGGACAGGGGTGCTCCTGTCAGGGGTCGAATGGCCAACTGTCTGCTGGACTCTTGCACACCGGTCTCCAGTCCCACACTGAGGTTCATGGCCAAACCTCAGCCATTGGGGTTGGGGAAGAGTTGAACCAACTTTTTCTTAGGTGCCTTAACTACCTTATCTTATTTGAGTCATTTCCTAGATGCCTGTCTGCTATTCTGAAGACAAAATTGGGGAAATGGCTTCTATTCTGATGACATAAAATGCCCTTCAAGGCAAAGACTTCAGTTCATACCAGATTTTTGTATCCAACCTTCAGGAGCAGCTGTGGCTCCCGGAGCAGCTGTGCGGTAGGACGCAGTGCCCTGAACTTGGGCCCAGGAAGCTGGAGTGTGAGTCCAGGAGCGCCCAGACCTGCCACTAACTTATCACATAAACCAGGCCAGTCATTCACACTCCTCACTCTGCAGGGAGCTGTTGCGAAGACCAAATGAAACCATGATTCTTTCTGGCCACAAAAGATTTGAGGAAACCGCTCCTGAGAAAGCAGGACTTGGGGTTGAGGGAGCAGCATCCAGGCCCTAATGGTCTTGGAGGTACAGGAAGAGCCTCCAGGCTGGGACAACCAGCTTCCTCTGAGTGTGGATCTCATATTCACAGCACAAGTGTGAACACTCAGGAGAGTTTTCCTTAGAAGTTCTAGAAATGTCATACACGTGGAGTCACTTCCCTGCTCAAAAGCTACCCATGGTTCCAAATACATGCCAACCTGCCCGCCCAGGCTTCCTGCCTCCTTTCCATCCAGACTGGTCTCCTCACTGCCCCCAGAAGACTCCTTCCATTCCCCCACAGCCCCCCCAGAACACCTTCCTTCTTGGGACCCAGATTCCCCTCAGCCTCTTTGTCTGGGGAGTCCTCTCTCAGCAGCCCGCTCCACCCGGACCCCTGCTTTAGAGCTGGTACTCATCATCATGCTCACCAGGCAAAAATCATGTGCTGTCCTCATGGGAGGGTTTTTTGAGCTGTGATTTCAATTCTTGGATTAAGATTTAACTTTTTCTGAGTTTTTACCTTGTAGGTAAAAGCCAAGTAGTTTGGGAACCCTTCAGGGGGGTGAGAACTGCATCTAATTCATCCTTGTATCCCCTGGCAGACAGTAGGTGTTTAATCAATGTGCCTGGAGAGATCAATATGGAAATCTCTCCATCTCTAGAACTTTGTTCAGACCCCAAAAAACAGAAGAGAGCAGAAGACAGTCTCCCTCGGTGACCTGGTTGAGAGCTCTATGGGCTGTGACTACAGGCCTGGAAAACAACCCTGTACCTCAGTTTACACCCTCCTCCCCAAGGCCTGAAATGACTCTAAGTGATGTCCCACGGGTCACATAGCGGGTTTCACAGAACCAGTGAGGTAAAGCCCGGCCGAGAGCCTTAGCTCCCTCCCCCTCCCTCCTTCCCTCTCTCTCTCTCTCTCCACTCCCCGCCCCCATTTTCATCTACCCTGACATAGGCTGTTTACCTATACCTTGATGTAGCTTAGGAATATCGCTAACATTTACGGAGCGCCAACCGTATGCTCGGCACTGTGCTCACCACTGCCCACGTGCTGTTTCACGGAATCCTGACACCAGCCCTTTGAGACGGCTTCTAGTTCCCACTTTAAAGGTACTGAAAACTGCAGTGAAATCGTTGCCCAGAGTCACTTAGGTAGGAGATGCAGGACTTGGCCCCCGTTGGCCTTATTCTAAAAGCCTCTGTATTTAGATTCTTTCTCTTGGTGGGGGAGGGAGGCAAAGCGGGATGCACTGTCTTCATCTTCATAAAGTCCAGGAGACAGGAGGCAACCCTCCATTGTGGTTATTCCAGAGAAGACCAGGAAACTGAAGCCAACCCCGGCTGCTCAGGAATAGGGAGCACAGCATATCCTTAACCACACCCGAAGGGGTGACACGAACATGCAGTCTTATAGAAACTCTCTCTACTACTAACCCACAGAGCATGCACCACATCCATTCACTCACTCATCTATACAGCAATTGTTTCTTGAGCATCTACTATATTCCAGGCCCTGTGCTAGGATCAAGGGGCAAAAAGTAATCAATGCCTGGCCTTGAGGAGCTCACTACCTAGTGAGAAAACAGAAACGCAGACACACAATTACAGAGGAGAATCCAGGACTGAGTGGTGCTCGTGGGAGCCCGGAGGAGGGAGAGACCAGCTGTGGGGGGAGGTCGGGGGCCAGCGGGGGATGCTCCCGCATGGCCCCCGGGGTTCTGCTCTCTGTCCTTACAGAGCTTCATGCATGTTCACATCTGATCCCCCCCTGCCTCTGCCCATTTCCCCACCCTCTTCCCTGACCCTGACAGATTCCACCGAGCTCTCCAAAGAAGGGAAGTGTGACTCACAGCTCAGTTGAGAAGCTCTGGGAACTCCCACAGAGAGCAGCTCCCAGTCTCCTGGAGCAGCAGAGGTGTGGGAGGGAGAAGATGAAAGGGAGGAGAGAAGAGTGGAGAGGGGAGAGAACCTGCAGCCAACCACGTACCTGGCTCTCTCTGGCTTTCTCTCTCTCTCTCTCTCTCTCTCTCTCTCTGTGAATCTCCAGAATGTGTAATCTCTGACCACTGCTGGAAACAAACAAAAAAACCTGAATGCATTAAATATATATAAATACACACATACACAAATATATGCACATATGTATATATACATACACACACATACACATATATGCACATACACATATCGGAGCCTCTGGCTTCCCCACCAAGCTCAGCGCCCCTTATTCTGTTCTCCTCTCTATGCACACCCCAAAATGTTCAAAACCCCAGCTGGAGGTGGTTTAGGATCTTATTTGGCTTTAAGCCATTGGGAGCCCATCAGCAGTCTTGCCCAGTCCCTTGTCCGAGAAGCCATTGTGGGAGAAGTTAATTCAGCACAGCCAAGCTCAGGATGATGGAGACAGATGAATCAATCAAAATGTTCATTTATATTTGATGAACAAGAACTTTAAATGAATGAATGAATAAATGAAACTTTACCGAGGCCCTCCTATGTACCAGGGCCTGTGCCAGAAATGTTTGAGTATTACTTATTTTAATCCCCACACTAACTTTATGAGGTCAGGATTATTACCTTCATTTCAATGGCCAAGATTCTGAGGGTCAGAGTGGGTAAGTTTCTTTTCCAAGATAACATAAAAATGCTATTAAGTGGCCAAACTGGAATTTAGTGGATTCTCCATTGTTCCACAGCTGAAACCAAAATTGTGTGCTCTGCCAGACGGTAGGCACATGGCAGAAGTGTAAAAAATAGAAGATGTAGACTTATATTTGAAGAGCTCACAGATTGGCGGAGAAGGAGAAAATGCCCTTCAGATACAATGGGAGTTGGAGCGCAAGCACACCCATCCCCAACAGAGCATATGATGATGCATGTCACGGGGATTCAGGAGGAGTGCTTAGTTCCTGCCCAGGGTCTAACAAATGCTATGTGGAAGCACAGAGCTCTGAGCTCAGAACTTGGTGGGTTCTTAACGAGTGCCATGTTGGTCTGGTACAGGTCTAGGTGGATCAGTGTAGGAGCAAAAGACAAAGCCCAGAAACAGGCCCATGGGTAAAAATAGTTTACATTATGATAAAGGCGGCATTTCAAGTTAGCAGGCATAGGATGACTTTTAGTCAAAAACTAGTTTGGGGACAACTGGCTAGCAATTTGCTAAAAAGAAAAGCTTTGTACAGTACCTAAAAATAAATTCCAAAAGAATTAAGAATTTACCCTGAAAGAACTAGGAGAAAATATAGGTGAATATCTCATCTTAGAGGAAAGAATTTTCTAATTATGTTTGCAAAGGAAGTTTTACAGGTAAAAGAACAGATAGTTTCAACTCCATAAAAATTTTAAACTCCAATGTAACAAATCAAGTACTGTTAAGGTTTAAATGATACACAACAAACTGGGGAAAACATATGAAACAAATGTGAGAGATAGAGGTTAGTATTCTTAAGCTAGAGGATGCAATTATAATCAATAAGAAAAGAAACTTCAATTTTTAAAAAAATCATCAAAGGATACCAACGGCATAATTCCCAAAGAAGAAATGCAAATGACAAAGAGGTTTATGAAAAAACATTCAAATTCACTAAATATTTAAAGGCAAATTAAAATTTTAAATTGTAAAAGTGAGTGGGTTTTACATTTTTTTCATTTTATTTTTTCTGTTAAAAAAACTAAGTATATTTACATGGTCCCCAAATCAAAAAGCAAAGAATACAGTGAACCGTCTTCCTCCCACCATCCCCCCATCTGCCTGGGACTCACCACACCCCAAACAGGCAAACACTGCTATGAATATTTGTGTACCCTTCCAGAGTTTATATACATATACACAAGCAAATATGCATTATTATTTATTTTCCTCCCTTTTAAATAAAATACAGCATTATATATACACACATACATCCACAGTTTCACACCTAGCTTCTCCCTCTTAACTATATATGCTAGACAACTATTAATATGGGTATATTAAGGACTTCTCTATATAGCATTACATAGTTTTTTATTGTATAGATGTACAATAATTTATTTAGATGGTTTCCAGTCTTTTACTCTTGCAAACAATGCTGTAATGAATAACCTTGAACATATGTCATTTCCCAAATATGCCAGGGTGTCTGGAGAATGAATTCCAAGAAGTGAAATTACTGAGACCAAGAATATATGTATCTTTAATTCAGGAAATGTTGCCAAATTGCCTTCTATAAGAGTTTTACCAATTTACACACCCACGTAAAATACATGAGTGTGCCTGTTTCTCCACAGCCTTGCCAACAGAGTGTGATACCAATGGATGAGTAAAAAGTGCTATCTCAGGATAGTTTCAATTTGCATTCCTCCTGTTGTAAGTGAGTCTGGGCATCATCCCATATATTAAATAACCATTTTATCTCCTTTCCTATGAAATGTATGTTTATGTTCTTCAAATTGTTCCCAATTTTTTCTTTATAGGATAATATCTAGGGAGTATCAGAGCACAAGGACTCAGACACAGACTATAAATGGGGGTAAAAAATGATTTTAAAAAAGTCTTATTCAGGGGTCATTTGGCACACATATCAAAATCCCTAAAATGTAAATATTCTTTGACTCATAAACTCCATTTGCAGAAAGTTATCGTAAAGAAATAATCAGGGACTTCCCTGGTGATGCAGTGGTTAAGAATCCACCTGCCAATGCAGGTAACAGGGGTTTGAGCCCTGGTCCAGGAAGATCCCACATGCCGTGGAGCAACTAAGCCCATGCACCACAACTACTGAGCCTACATGCCTCAACTACTGAAGCCTGCGCACCTAGAGCCCGTGCTCCGCAACAAAGACAAGCCACCTCAATGAGAAGCCCACATACCGCAACAAAGAGTGGCCCCCGCTCGCTGCAACTAGAGAAAGCTATGCTCAGCAACAAAGACCCAACACACACAAAAATAAATAAATAAATTTATTAAACAAAACAAAAAGGAAATAATCATAGGTGTGGAAAGATGTGCACCTGATCCTCCAAACATTGTTTATGTCAGAAAACTATATAGAATCTGCCTCTCTCTGGATTTTCTTGGGGGGTCACTTACGTTTCTCTCTGCATCTTTCTGCTTTTTTCTTTAACCTGGTTTTTCTGATGCCTGTCAATGTCAATCACTGATGGTTGCCTCAAAATGGTTGCCCCAATATGGCAACCTCAGAAGTCAAGACAATCTGCATTGGCTAACAGCGTTACATCAGGGCCAGTGCTGGCAACTAAGTGAGCCAGCCTCTCTGAATCTCAACTCCAAATTCCTGGGAGAGGGAATATCATTGTCTCGGGAGGACTCTGGGGCCAACTGTGGGTCTAGAAAATTGCAGTCTCTGGGGGGCAGGGCTGCCATACTTCAATGGTGATGTTTGATGAAGAGATACTTGCCTAGCAGCTCTGAAAATAGAGCAGTGCCCTGGCAAGTAGAGCTTTGGTGCATCAGAAGCATGCATCCATTTACCACTTCTACCTAAACACATGCCAGAAGCATGTGGACCTTTCTTACCCAGAGCGGGTAAGAAGGGTCCAGACCACAGATGTCTGAGGAAGCAAGATTGGTTCAATGAGCAACAGTCGTTATTTAATTTATTATAATAATTATTTCTTCAATTGGTTGGCATTTCAAAAACAAAGTTCATCAAACTAAGCCACAGTTCCTGTGATTTCGTGATTGAACCAGCAGCCACTTCTTATGAAGAAGGAAGAACACATCTCAGCCACTGTATGCATACTTGTAGTGAAAACATACTATTTCCAATTTCCCGAGAGCATTCTGAACCTGCAAAACCTTCAGGCCACTTTCGTTTTGTGAATGCCAAGAGGAGGCTTGCATAATTTCTTTGTTGGAGGAGAAAGAGCCCCTGGTGAATTAACAATTTTCCCTCAATTTCTCCTCAGCCTGGGGGACAAATTTGAGAGACATTTCAAAGTTATAAGACTTGGTGAGTAATCCGATGTAGTAGACAAAATAAAAGAGAAAATGACTCTCTGGGATTTCTAGCTTGGGAACTTGAGTAGATCACGCTAACATGGAATAATCCAGAGTGCAGAGAGTATCAGAGGCAGAAATCAATGTAGGGACAGGAGCCGAAGTCAGTGGAATGGGCTCAGTTTGGGTCATGTTGATCTTGAGATAGTATCCGTCTACAGATGCTACAGATCTGGAGATCTGAAGGGAGTCTTGAGCTGAAATTTCAACCATGGAGTATTCTAGTTTGGGTTCCTCCCAAAGGAGAACCTGAGACACAGACTCGGGTGCAGGTAGTTTAGTTGGGAGGTGACGCCACAGAGCAGAGTAAAGAAAAGCGTAGAGTGAGACGGGGCATGAAGAAAAAGCCAGTAAAGTGTGTTATTGAGTGGCTTATGTCAGTGGGCAACTGGAGCTCAGTCTCACCGGAGATTCTCTGCAGTCACATGGTAGTAACCACTACAGAGCTATCCCTCTAAAGGTGGGAAGCTGGAGGATTTATCCACTTACCACATACCCATCGGGTGAGGGCTGCACCCAGGAAGTGTTAACTCCTCCATCCTTCCTGCACTCAAACTTGGCCCTCTCCAACTTCAGAAAAAGCCCTGAGGCAGGAGAGTAAAGCGACACCCAGAGCCTTCTTACGTGTGCATGAGCTGTTCAGCACAGGTGTACAAAAATCCAGTGGGCTGAGGAGATGTGGTGCATGTACATAAAGCATAGGCTACAGGAATCAAGAGGATGTGGGTCATATTTGACATCATGGAGTGGATAAAATTGGTGAGTCTAGAGAGAAGAGAAGAGGCACAAGACAAAACCTCAGGACCCAGAGGAAAGGAAAAGGAGTGCTCGGAAAAGGAGGGTGATCAGGATAGTGTCACATCAACCAAAGGAGACTCAAGAGGGAGAGATCAACAGCACCAAATGAGGCCTCGTTGACAGGGGTTGAGGTCATCGCTGACTTTGGTGGTAAGAGTGGAGACAAAAGCTTCATTGCCCTTGGAGACTAGATGTAATTTGAGGAAAGGGAGGTAGAGAGGTAAAAATGGTACAGATGAACCTATCTGTAGGGCAGGAATAGAGACGCAGATGTTGAGAACAGACATGTGGACACCATGGGGGAAGGGGAGGGTGAGACAAATTGGGAGATTAGGTTTGACATAAATACGCTACCATATGTAAAATAGATAGCTAGTGGGAACCTGCTGTATAGCACAGGGAGTTCAGCTCAGTGCTCTGTGATGACCTAGATTGGAGGGCGGGAGGGGGGAAGGAGGTCCAAGAGGGAGGGGATATATGTATACATATAGCTGATTCACTTCACTGTACAGCAGAAACTAACACAACATTGTAAAGCAATTTTACTCCAATAAAAAAAAAGAAAAGAAAAAAAAGAACTTTGGTTTTAAAGAGAAGGGGAGATATGCTGGTAGTTGGGAACGTGTGGGTGGGGGTAGTGACATGCTGCTAAGCTTTAACAACCAATTCTCAGGACACCAAAAATAAAGCCCTGATTTGTAGCATTTGCTGATGTCCGTAGTGTAAATGCTCATGGCTGATTTCAAGCTACCAACATGATGTCAACTGTCTTGCAAAATGCCTGGTATTTTAACAATCAGGTCTTGTGAGCTGGTAGGAGTTATCTCCAGCCCACCAATGCATGGGAGTTAAAAAGTGTTGTTGATCGGCATTGTTGCTAATAGAAGAAAAGCCCATGGACCAAGCCAATGGAGAGGGAGCTATGGAAGATACAGGAGCAAGAGGACAGTGAACATTTTTGGAGCCAAGTTCTGAAGGAAGCTGAAGGGGATGAAATAAGCACAGTGACCTTGGAATGCAGTAGAAATATGATTGAAGGCCATGAAGAGTTTGGAGGTACGATGTAAAGTGCACGCCTTGCCGGGTTGGGGGGGGCTTCCATTTTTAATAAAATAAATAAATATTTTTATAAATTAAAAAAGATACACCTGGGAAACCACAGACCTGGGTGTGATTACCAGCTCCACAGCTTACCCCTGGGGAAATTGGGGTAAGTCACATAACCTCTCAAGCCTTAATTTCTTCACCAATGAAAATCGGATAAAATGCCTACTTCAAAGGATTCTCATAAGGGTTAAAGTGGTAAGTGTGTGCTAGTGAGTAGCTGAAAATAACAGCAGCTAGAATTGGTTGAGCACTTAACCTCATGCCAGGCACAGACTTCCTGGTAATCTCATTAAATCTTCACAGTAACCACATGAAAGATACTCTTTAATAGCCCAATTTAACAGGTGAGAAAATGAGCTCAGAGAGGTCAAGTAACTTTTCTGAGTGCAGAGAGCTAGTACTTGGTAGAGTTAGAATTTGAACTTGAGCAATTTGGCAACTATATTAACCATGACGCAAACCTGTTTCCCCCAATATCTGGCACACAGAAGCCAGAAAGTGACCATGTTGTCCCTTTCATGAGAAGGGAGAGCAGGGCTTGGAAGAGCTCACAAGTGGCCCAGGAATGCTGTTCAATTAGAGATGAATGAAAGAATTGTTGCACAGTTTTCACAAGTGAGGTCAGAAATCACAAACTAGTCATGGTGCCGATCAACAAGGCCCATAAATGCTTGTTGAACTGAATGAGAAGCTGGCTTCTTTCCCATGAGTCAGTTCTAACTGAGGTGCTGGAGGGATTAGGAGACCCTGAGACCCTAAATTGGGGAGAGCAGGGGAGACACAGAGAGGCATGGTTGGCCAGAATGACAAGCAGAGGTTTACATGGAAATCCAGTAGGTGCAGCCCAATAGTGATTTTAACAACAGTCACAATCAAACCTATTCCCACATCCACGTCAGTGTAGCCAAATTGTATTTCCAAAGACCCAATGGTCTCAGCACCTTTCCCCCAAAGTTTGGGATGGGAAAAGAAAGGCAATTCCTTGAGTGTTCTGGAAACTTGAAGCCAAGACACTGACCCTAGAGGGCTGTCACCTGGTGCCAGAGAGATAACAATGGTGGCTGGGTTCTGGACACCTGGCTGTGCTTATCTCTAAGTCGACTCGAACCCTGGTAACCTGACCGGATTGGCCACTCTGGGCAGCTTCTTGTAAGACTTGAAAATCAGAGAGATCCACAGCACAGAGTGTATGGCCTGGACTCTGTGCTTCCTGGAGAAGTTGTCTGCTTCCCACATGAGAAGACAGTCGAGGACTCAGAAAGCCACCTGGTTTTCTGTGCAGCTGTAGATGGTGTGAAGGGTGCAGTTTTATTTACTGCTCAGGCATCTGGTAAACCAAGGCCAGTGTTTCACCTAAGAGCAGCCATCGGGAAAAAATGTCAATAGACCTCCGCTTTGCCTTCTGGCAACAAAACCCTTCGCTGGCCCATCTTCCATGGGGAGTGGCTCAGGAGAGCTTCCAGCCCACGGGCTTTGAGTGGTGGGAGTCACCTCTCACGTCCTGTAACAAGGAGATTTCAGGCAGGCCCGGCAGCTGTGAGTATGACAAACTGTCTCATATATTTTAATGAAAAAATGATGTTTCATCTTTATAATGACAGAGAACGTAGAGGTGGCTTACAGTAATATATGCCCTTTTTAATACATGGATCGTCATCTCAGGGCAATGGCAGCATGAGGGATGGAGCAGCAGACAAAAGGTTAATAGAGCACTGGGCCTTTTTTAATTGAAAAAAATGACTGAGGAACCCCACAGCAGACTGAGTGGTAATAGTATTACAGACTGTAAGTACCGTTCCGGAAACTTACTATTCATCCAGGGGGAGAGCAACGGACACCAGCACATGTCACCAAGCCTCAACATGAGGGGGAAGCCATTCCCAAAGAGGTTAACAAGCAACACAGTGTTTCTCAAAAAGATATATACTTTTAAAAACACACCTCTCCCTTTTTTATTGTTCTTAATTTACTATTACTTCTAAGAAATAAACACACCGTGTGTTGGCCCAATTTGAATCAATTCTTCTCTGTCAATGTATCTGACCCAAATTTAGTCAGATTTTCCAAGGCTAGTCTCACTCTGGGCAAAATTTTATTTTGTCAAATATTTTAACTTCAAAGACCACTTTGTAAGAAGGATCCAGTGTGAAAGAGAAAACGAGTCATTTGTGATGGGCTAAGGATGCCCAGATGAGATAATGAGTGAGCAAGTGCTTTGAGGGCATAAAAACATAAACATGAACTTCTCTTTCAGTTTGCTCTTCATGTAACTGCATTTGTTCACATTAAGATTTTCAAAATCTCCCAGGGTGACTGGAAATCCGCAGCCTTTTAAGTCATGCGGTACGTGGGGCTGAGTCCAGGAATGGGTCATGTGAATGACTCGGCCCAAAATAAACAAGGGGTTTCCAGTTAACCTTGAGCTTCTCAAGTGCTTCACAACCAAACATGTCGAGCCTATTCAGCGGAGGACCTGGGATCTGACTAGGCAATGGAAGGGTTAGCCATGGAGCTGATGATGGGACACAAAGGGGCCTGTCACAAAACTGCTGCAACTCTGGAAGGACTGGTCCCTTCAAGCCTACTATGCTTCTGCACCCCTCCTGGCTGACACCCTGTTACCCTTTACCCCTGTGAAGAGGAATGAAGTGATTGGATCAGCAAACATCAGGAATCTCCCCCCTGCATGAAATCCAGGCAAAGGCATCACTGTAGCCGATGTAAGGTGGGAAACAGAGGTCTTCCCAGCAAAGAGCTTCCAATCCACACACAATCACTGTGACTCTTCTGGGTCTTTCCAAGCCCCAAAGAAGCAGTTTTCTGCCCTGAGTTACCAGAACATGTACTCTCAACAATTCTCTTGCCCACAAACAGAAATGCTTCTAAGGGACAATCCTGCTTCTTAGAAGCTGAGTGAGAATTCATTTACACCCATGATAACTCAAAATGTGTCTGCTAAATACCAGCCTAGAAAGGTGACTTTCTCAAAGGTCTTTACCTTTCTGAAAGTGACATGGGGCACCTAGTAAAGATCATTGCCACCAAGCATAACCTTGCACAAGGCTCCTTTGCCATGGTCCAGCAGGTGTCGTAGGACACACAGCTGCTCTGTGGCTGTCTCACCTTTATTTAATAGAAATATTAGGATTTTCAAAGGCAAAGTAAAATCAGTTTGCCTGTCTACTCTCAAACAATGATGTGCCTTTAAACCCCAGTCTTCTCTGGCTTTGTGTATCTCCAAAAGATAAATGGACGTGGGAGAAAGGCAGGTTAGTTCTTTAAGAGATTAAAATATCATGTTGTCCCCTGAAGCCCCCCACTGTCTGGAACAGACAGGAATGGGGAGCAGAAGGTTTGACAACATCTGCATGGACATTTGGGGGCTGGTTGATGAGGGGTTAATTGGGGCTAATTTGAAATGCACAAGCCAGAAACATTTTCCCTGGAGAACCTATGACAGCATCTTAGCTTCCCTGGCTGAGAGATGACGGCTCCCAGCTCCCTGTCAGTTCGTCCGGGGAGCTCAGAGAAATGATATGTACGTGAACCCAACAGAAAACATAAAAATAATAAATGAAACTAATAATGCAAAAAGGGTTGGGGAAATAAGTAGTCCCTTCTGACACGAGCTGTGCCGGAAGCCTTGGGGAAAGAAGGCTGGAATATTAAATGAAAGATGTAAATTGTAAAAATTGGAGCTGTAAATTTTCCTTTGGAAGAAGAAGGAGCCAACAGTTCTGTTCAGAGTTAACTGAGCTCACAGGAGCTGGTCTCCAGTTCAGGTTCAATCCAGGGAGGGCGGCCCCTTCCCTCCCCCAAAGAGGCAGGGGCTCGGGAGCAGCGAGGTGTGGGGAAGGCAAAGAAGGGTGGCTGAACAGGATTTGCAACGTGCCCTTCTAGTTAAACAGAATGTGCTCTTTTCATGGGGGCTTCAGGGGCAGCAACTCCTTGTTAAACCCGTCCTTTCTCAGCGGAGGTCTCCTCGCCATTGCCCCCTCTCCCCTGAGACGGCCAACCAAGGAAATAATGTCACAGTGGCCAGGTGGGAGATCTTGACAAGGATGAACAGAAAAACCTAATGAGGCGAACCAGCTTGAATCTGATCGAAATGTATTTCCAAGTGATTGCAGCGCCACAGGATGGAAATGTGAAGATGTTCGGTTTTGCTCTAAAATGAAGGAAAGAAGAGAGGGAGCATGCAAGGACCCACTCGTAAAGAGAGGAGACGGTTCTTGCTATTTATCCGTTTGTGTTATGATTGTCTGATCTCAGTCACAGGGCTGACAATTCCAGCTGGTTGGTCATTTTCAGCTCAAAGCTCATTGGGAACTCTCAGACAGTCTCCTCACTGCAGCAATCCAGAGAAGTCACATCCTACTTAATTCCATCCTTTCTTTGAGGCAACTTTGCCACACCACCCGCTTCTGAACCCAGCCTGGACTCGCCTCCCCCTTACCCACCATCCTTTCTCGTATTCTGAGTAGATGGAAAATGTAGGCCTTGGAGCTGTGGGGTCAATGACAGAGACCCACGGTGCCCTGGAGGCCTGGTCCCTCAGTACTGCTCCTTTGGTGTTGATCCGAGATACAAAGGATGAAAGTAATCCAGAAGTGACACCACTCTGGTACGTTACACCTTCCCGCACCTCCAAAGTGAGCATCAGTACCATGCGAGGGATGGACCTGGGGGCCATCCTTCCGCTCACTAACTCAGTACAGGATCTTCATTTATGCCTGTATGATTCATTCAGTCAATCTCTACTGAGCCCCAGGCACTGGGTCTACAGCAGTAAGTGGAGAAGATGTGACTGGCGATCTCAGGGCTCTTTGTGCCATCAACGTCCAGTGCCCCCTGAGCACCTTGAAGCGGGGGACGAGACATGATTCCTGCCCTCCAAAGGTCTCCCTCCAGTTGGGGAGATACACCTGGGACACACAGGTGAGGGGAAAATTCCAAGACAATGCGTCCCCATTTCGCAGAGGGGAGGAGCAGGGCTTGACCAACGTTAAGTGGTGGTGCTGGGGCCAGAGCTCTGTCTCTGTTCCAACACCCCGGTGGCTGCACAACGGGAGCAAGATCCCGCTCATGCTTCCTCCAGGGGCTGGTGGCTGCAGTGACTCCACCTTGGCCTGCCCCTCCTCTGTGCACCCTGCCCCCCAGTCATAGTGCAGCCCAGTGGACCCTTGCTGACCCGCCGGTAGAGTCCCTGCGGGTATCACCACAACCATCTTGGCATAAACCAACTGTCTTAGTGTCCTAGGGCTGTTGTGACAAAGTACCACAAACTGGGTGGGCTAAAACAACAGAAGTTTATTCTCTCATAGTTATGGAGGCTGGAAGTTCAAAATTAAAGTGTCGGCAGGGCTGTGCTCCCTCCGAGACTGGGGAGAAGCCTTCCTGGCCTCTTCCTTGCTCCTGGTGGCCGTCAGTCCTCGACCTTCCTTGGCTTGTAGATGCAACACTCCTATCTCTGCGTCGTGGCATTTTCCCTGTGTGTCTCTGCCTCTGTGCCCAAATTCCCCTCTTCTTAGAACGACACCAGTCCTACTGGATTAAGGGGGGATTAAGGGGCCATCCTACTCCAATACGCCTCATCTTAACTAATTATACTTGCAATGATCATACTTCCAAATAGGTACTTGGGGTTAGGACTTCAGCTGTTTGTGGGGGGGGGGACACAATTCAATCCATAACACCAGACCATACCAATAAGCTTGTCAAAGTTCCCTCAAGGAAGCTTCCAGAACCGTCGTGCTGTAAGGGAGAAAAGAAACAGCCTTCATGTTCCCTTTTCTACCATGATCACTGTGTACCAGAAGGTGCCCTCAATCAATATTTGCTGAATGATTCTTTTCAATCTCCTGATACCTCACCCCAAACATCAACTGCATCTGGTTTTTTGTTTGCTTGTTTGTTTTGGCTGCATTGGGTCTTGGTTGCTGCGCATGGGCTTTCTCTAGTTGCAGCGAGCGGGAGCTACTCTTCGTTCTGGTGTGTTGGCTTCTCACTGCGGTGGATTCTCTTGTTGCAGAGCACGGGCTCTAGGTGTGCAGGCTTCAGTAGTTGCAGCACGCGGGCTCAGTAGTTGCGGCTCATGGGCTTAGTTGCTCTGTGGCATGTGGGATCTTCCCGGACCAGGGCTCAAACCCGTGTCCCCTGCATTGGCAGACTCCTTTCCCAACAGGGAAGTCCCTGTATCTGTTTTTAAAAGCAGAGAATCACAGTGGCTGCTAGTCTTTCAAAAGCATAAAGTCCCCACTCATTTTCCCCTCCAATATTTATTATACACATACTCTTTGAAAGGCACTGTGTAGGCTACAGAAATTTGTTAATGTGTTTCCCTGAAGTAAGGATGGTGGAGATAAAACAAGAAAACGCCTCGTCTTTGGCATGCCAAGATTTTTAACTCCTGCTATCTCCTCCCTGAGAGGTAAGTGGAAACTTAGCATGTTTTTGAATCATGCACTCTTCAAGGACCTGAGTGCAAAAGCGAGTTCCTTAGCCAGCGAGGGAGCCCGGCCACCTACCTGTGTGATTGTCTTCCTTTCAGTGTCTATGACTGTACTGTCCCCAATGGGAACAACTAGCTCCATGTTTAATGTGGCTATTTAAATTTAGCATTAAATTAATTAAAATTAAATAAAATTATGAATTCAGTTCTTCAGTTGCACTAGCCACATTTCAAGCGCTCAATAACATAGGTCGCTACCCTATTGGATGGTGCAGATATAGATTTCCATCCCTGCAGAAAGTTCTATCGAACAGCTCCAGTCAATGCAGTCACTGGAGCGAAGGGGTGAAAACATTGATGCTTTGTAAAAACAAAGCAGCTTCCATAGGAAAGTAAGTGCTTGAAGAGAAGGGGAAAGTGAAAAGGAGGTGAAGATAGCTCTTGAATAGAAAATGCAAGTTCTGTGGAAGCAATTATCCATAGTGATGAGTGGAAGTTATGATCTGGGCCCCTGTGAAGGTCCTGGGCACATCCTTTGTGACTGTCACTGGCCCACTATGTATGCATTGGGCCCTGCAGAAAGTGGCCAGTGCCACAAGAAAGGGAACCTCCAGCTGCAGCGGGCATGCCAAGCAGAGAGGCACCCTCTGGCTGTAGGATCAGGGAAAAATTTATGGAGAAGTGGCATCCAAGATGGACCTGGAAGGGTCGGTGGGGTTCAGAGCTGCAGAGCTGAAGGAAGAGCATTGCAAGCAGAGGGGACTTGTGATGGGAGAGACCCTTGCTGTGTTCCCTAGACTCAGAGCAACAGGGAGAGCAGTGTTTCCTTCCTTGGCCTTCCAGGAGGTACTTGAGCAGGTACATTTAAATTAAAAAAGAAACTCATAATACAAATGATTGATACTGATACATATGTAAGACACAAAAAGCCTACAAATGGTTAATAAGATGGGATAAGATGAAAGTTTGGAGTCGGATCCCTGTCTCAGTGGCCCAGCCGTTTAATGCTCTTCACAGCCCTCAGTTCTGCAAGTTCCTTCTCAAAGGCCGTAGGAGTTTGAAAGCAGAAGTGGCTGTTTCTCCAGCCCTGGTCCACCTCAGGGATGGACTTGACATACCAGCTCCTCTGGGCTAACAGGAAAATATTAACATCGACCAAAGCAAATGCTTACTGTGCATTTGACCAGAAGCCACGCTCTGTGCTAAGCTTGTCTGCTGGGGGACCCTGGCCCTTGCACTGAAGGTGAAATTTCCTTGACGTCCAACCCCTTCTTGCAAAGCCCAAGTCCTGAGGATTTCTGTGACTTCCCTCTGCCCCTCACTGTCCCTCCCTACTGTCCCTGGGCCCTGAGCCACCTGGTTCCAAGGCTGTTACCCCTTCACCAGCGTCCACTAGGGATCAGCCTCACCAATATTTCTAGAATGTTCCTCAGAAGAGGCGGCTTCCCAGTCCTCTCTCTCTACTTAGCAGGACAGTTTCTGCCTCCTCTGAAATGTGACCGTCAGTATCCAGGCTCTGGCTGTTCAACCCCAGGTGAGCTCATCAGGGGATTCTTTCCACATCCGAGGGTTTCCCTGTACCAGCTCTGAAGAAAATAAAATGTTCTCCATCTCAATTCATATTCATGCATATAATCTTCCCCAGGGCCCTCTGGAGAGAAATAATTATTGCTGTTATTTTGCAAATGAGTAAACTGAGATTCAGAGAAGTTAAGTGACACGATGAAGGTTATGGGGCAGAGAAGTGGTGGGACCCATTCATAAACACAGGTCTGCCTGGTCCCAAAGCCCCAAGCCTGGCCCCCTGCCCCACTGCCTGAATTGATTCCGTCAGGACCTTATCCCCTGGCTGCCTCAAGGGGAATGGAGACAAACCAATCAAAAGACAGTGGGCTTTATTATGTTGAGGAAAGTTCCCTCTATGCTTACTTTCTGCAGGGTTTTTATCATAAATGGGTGTTGAATTTTTGTCGAAAGCTTTCTCTGCATCTATTGAGATGATCACATGGTTTTTCTCCTTCAATTTGTTAATATGGTGTATCACGTTGATTGATTTGCGTATATTGAAGAATCCTTGCATTCCTGGAATAAACCCCACTTGATCATGGTGTAAGATCCTTTTAATGTACTGTTGGATTCTGTTTGCTAGTATTTTGTTGAGGATTTTTGCATCTATGTTCATCAGTGATATTGGCCTGTAGTTTTCTTTCTTTGTGACATCCTTGTCTGGTTTTGGTATCAAGGTGATGGTGGCCTCGTAGAATGAGTTTGGGAGTGTTCCTCCCTCTGCTATATTTTGGAAGAGTTTGAGAAGGATAGGGGTTAGCTCGTCTCTAAATGTTTGATAGAATTCGCCTGTGAAGCCATCTGGTCCTGGGCTTTTGTTTGTTGGAGGCCTGGAGGGGTGGGATAGGGAGGGTGGGAGGGAGGGAGACGCAAGAGG
This sequence comes from Mesoplodon bidens, assembly GCF_964165515.1. Taxonomy (NCBI): domain Eukaryota; kingdom Metazoa; phylum Chordata; class Mammalia; order Artiodactyla; family Ziphiidae; genus Mesoplodon; species Mesoplodon bidens. The sequence continues at coordinate 72,831,598 of NC_138169.1, forward strand.
GAAGAGATATGGGAACATATGTATACGTATAACTGATTCACTTTGTTATAAAGCAGAAACTAACACACCATTGTAAAGCAATTATACTCCAATAAAGATGTTAAAAAAAAAAAAAAAAAAAGACAGTGGGGTTTACAAAAGCTCTTTCCAAGCCGTTTACAATGACTGGGAAAAAAGAATTCTCTAGAAGACATATAAGATGCCGATTGGCAAGGATTCTAATGAGCCTACAGACTCTGCCATGCATATCTGGACTGTATCTATTGCAGGTCAGGAATGAGGGAGTTATTCTATCTGTGAATCAGAGAATAGTTATTGTTATTATTTAGCATTGATTCATTGTTCCTCCAGCCCTCTAGGCCTCTCCACACAGTTCTCAGAATATAATTAAGCTTCCAGGGTTGCTCAGGCCTTGACATTCTGGGTAAAGAGCTGCACTGAGGGCCCTGCAAGGATGAGGCAGATCTCAGAGCGGCTGGGCGAGGGACCACAGAGGAGATGGCCCAGCCCACAGCGGCACGCTCATCACCCCTCGCCCCTCCTGGCCGGTCTCACAGCAGCTCCAGGGGTCACGGCGGTGACTCAAGCACAAGGGCGGAAATCAAAGACCTCCCCTTCCTTACAGAGAAAACCAAGCAGGCTCTGAGAGTTTTCCACATTGAGAACTTCGGGAAATGCATAAATATTGCATAACTGCTAATAAGGAAGGGCACGCTCTTCAGGGGTAAATACAGCAGCCAACATCGCAGCTCCACTCGCAAGGGCCTGATTAAATGTAACATTGTAAAGGGCTCCGAGCAGTGAATTTTCATCCTGACATCCAATAACACTCCCTGACCCTTTGGATATTGTCCTCCCCAGAGGTCAAAAATGTGAATAAATTATGGTTCTGACAACCTTGACACTGAGTAGAGGTGGGATGAAAAGCTCTCTGGGAGAAAAAAACTGACATTACATCTGTGATCACAGAGAATAAAGGAAAATCCATATCCTAATTTCGGTAAATTTAGGCTTGTCGGGAAGAACAGAGACTAACCTTTGACGTGATGTTTATTCAGGAGGCAAGGGGCTCTCAGAGCTCACAGCCAAGATACATCCTCCGCCATTCGACGTGAGGTGGGAGTTACTCGTTCCCACGGACAATTTTTATCGATTAGAAGTGATCAACCCAGGGAGAATGCCATCCAAAGGAGTCGGCTCCGAAGCCGTCTTGTTAAATAGTTAGCAGTGCCGCTTCCTGTTAGGTCAAATGTATGTCCAGAGCATGGGGCCATCCGTCACGTGTGAGGAGGCTCATTTACAGACAGACAGCGGAGCCAGGACAATCAGCCTGAGATCTGCTAAGACAGGAATTTATAACTGTTGGGCAAAGGAAGGTTGTCTCTTATTTTAGCTTCTGTCAGTGGGTGGGAGAGGAGTGGAAATCAAGGCCTGAAAGGAGAGGAGTGAATTACTCAGGTGGCCTTGGGGAGATGGCCTTTGGGATGAAGGGTAGAGGTCAATGTATAGACCCATCCATCCATTCCTCTGAGCCTGAAACCTACCTACCGATTTGTCATTAAAGCAGCAGGGAACGTGCCAGGCAGAAGCCCTGCGTCACTCCAAAGGCTCGATTGATGGCGAGAGAGGGATAAGCAGACGCCCTAGTCCTTGCACATCAAGACCTTGATGTGACTGTGTCGGCCGTGGCACGGTAACCTGTCCAGCAGCCGAGGTGGGCTCCCTTCTCTACTGAATCCAGAAGGGTCCAAGTGCTCATAGATGGAGAGCCCAGAGCACCGTAACCCAGCTCTTCATGGCCCCGTTGGCATTTCCATTTCACAGAGCAATGAATTGATCTGATTTTGTAACGCAACATACTTAGTAACTTCATGGCTTCTATCATTCCTCTTGCTTGATATACTTCCTCTAGATGCTTCTAAGCAGTAGAGGGCAGTGATTCAGCATCCAGGCTATGGAGTCTGACTACCTAGGACCTAAACCTGGCCTTACTTCCTGGGCGCAGTGGGCATTGTGGTTTGCCATCCAGAGGTCCCTTTCAGGACCAAGGCACTCTTTTCTGTAGCTGCAGGGAGCAGGGCCATGCCAAGCCATTCTGCAGCCCACGGCAAGAGGAAAAATCAATGCTACTGATTTCAATTTTAAACTTAAATTTTTGAGAGGTGTTTTTTCATCATGCATGGTTTCACTCATTGTAATTTTTGTATAATTTTGCATTAAAATATTGTTTATCTTGGGTGCTGAGGCGTGACAGCCCCTGACATGTTGCATCCTGGGTGAAGGCGCCTCTCTTCTCTCCCCCTCGTCCTGGCTCTGGCAGGAGTGCTGGTTGCTGATGCCTCAGAGCTGAGCACCTCTGCAGGAATAACCCTGACTAGACGGAGCTGCCTTACCCAGTTTAGACCCCTCGGATATGGGGAGCAAGCAGCCCACACCCAGGGAGTGGTTGATGAACAGCTTCAAACGCATGACCCCCAGAACCAGCTGCGACAACCCCGAAGAGCCACGGGATCAGCTCTATTGGTTTCCTGGAGCTGTTATAGCAAAATACCACAAACCGTGCAGGTTAGAACAACAGAAGTGCGCTGTCTCTCAGGTCTGGAGGCCAGAAGGCAAAAACCGAGATGTCAGAAGGGCCAGCCTCCCTCTCAAGGTAACCGAGGCGGCTCCGTTCCAGGCTGCTCTCCTCGCTTCTGGTAGTTCCTTGCCCTGTGGCAGCATAACTCCAGGCTTCACATGGTGTTCTTTTTCTAAGAACACCGCTCACATTGCCACCAAGGGGCAGGCTACAGGCCACCCTCGGGGTTTTCCGAGTGTCAGTGTATGCGAGTAGGCCCGGCCAAGGGTCCTCTTTGGATATGAGGGGTCGTTTTGTCATACATGTAAATTTCGGGGCACTGCTTGGATGTGCGTACCTACGCTCACCTTCCATGAACCTGAAGAGTGGAAAGAAGGAAGAGAAAACCAGAGACTGGATTAATACTTTTATCGCATTTATTCCTCGGGAACACCTTCCACAGAGATCAGGAAAATGCAGTTGCCCTTGAATTCAGCATCCAAACCCTTGCCAGCTGATAGGTCCCAAAGTGTCCATCCTCCTACCTCGTGGCTTCAGTCCTGTTGCCTGTTCTGGCTTTGGTCTGGGTTTCGTCATACCTTCTCCTCTACCGCATCCCCCTCTGCCTCGATTTCGAGCTAAGTTCTTGGTCCGCGGCTCTCCCTCCTTGGCACCCTTCTGACAGCCCAAGGTTAGAAATGTTGGGTTTTGTACGAACTTAGTCCTGGAACTGATCTCTGGAGAAAATATGGCTCCCCAGAGCCCTTCACATAGGTGCCGTCTCTGCCTGTGGGAAGGGTGGTTCTCCCTGCCTTTCCTGGTAACTCTAAACCCCAAGACAGAAGGAAGCCAGGTATCAGTCCCAGGTTGGGCCTCAAGACACCCAGTTCTCTCTGGGAACAAAGCGAATTTGCATAAAGAACAAACATTCTCCCTTCTAGGGGAAAACGGATTCCTCCAAATCCCACCCGAGCCTCAACCCAGACCCCAGGAGCTCAGTCCTCCAGTTCAGGGTAGGAGGGGACACACAATCACTCCCTTGGTCCAGCTGTGCCATGTACTAGCTGAGCAATCTTGAGGAAGGAACTTAATCCCTCTGTGTGTCTGGGGCGCCATTTCTACCATGGAGACAATGCAGTGGTGTTTACAATTTTATCAGGGTTGGATTCTAAAGTCAGTGCCTAAGGAAGGACTCACTATTGGTCGGAGCTTCCCTTGAAAACCCCTTAGATTGGCCACAGTTCAGCAACAGAGTCTCCTTTCTCCTGGTGGAGATCAACACAGCATGTATCACTACACAGATCAGGGTTTCTTCAGGTCATCAAGAGAGTCTAGCTGGTTTGTCTTCAGAGGTCATGTTATGTGGAAAATGGCTCTCCTAAAATATTATAATTACATTCTTGACAGCTCACACTTTGGAAGGCACTTAGGAACTTAATCTGATGGGGGAGAGAAGGAGGTTTATGTCTCCTGTCTCACCCTTGTTCCACACAGGCCATCTGCCAGTGGAAATATGATGGAATTAGTTAGCCCTCGGTACTTAATCGCTCTCTCTCTCTCTCTCTCTCTCTCTCTCTCTCTCTCCAATTTGTTATGGATGAAATTCTGTTCCTCCTAAAAATACGTTGAAGTGCTAACCCCCAGCACCTCAGAATGTGGCCTTACTTTGTGCCACAATCTTTACAGAGGCAATCAAGGAAAATGAGGTCATTAGATGGGCCCTAACCCAGCATGACTGCTGCCCTTATAAAAAGGGGACATTTGGATGCAAAGACGCATACACAGGGAAGGTGACGTGAAGACACAGGGCAAAGAGGGCCATCTCCAAGCCAAGGGATGCCTGAAGCTACAAGAAGCTAGGAGAGAAGGCTGGACCAGATTCTCCTTCACAGCTCTCAGGAGGAAACCAATCCTGCCAACACCTTGATTTCAGACTTCTAGCCTCCAGACTGAAGACAATAAATGGCTGTTGTTTCAGCTACTCATTTTGTGGTACTTTGCGATGGCAGCTCCTAGGAAACTAATACACAGTTGGGTCTGCCCCAGTTAAATGTGCCTTTTTTTTTTTTTTTAAACCCACATTTGTTTATTTATTTATTTTTGGCTACGTTGGTTCTTCACTTCTGTGCGAGGGCTTTCTCTAGTTGTGGCAAGCGGGGGGTCACTCTTCATCACGGTGCGCGGGCCTCTCACTATCGAGGCCTCTTTTGTTGCTGGAGCACAGGCTCCAGATGCGCAGGCTCAGTAGCTGTGGCTCACGGGCCCAGTTGTTCCGCGGCATGTGGGATCTTCCCAGACCAGGGCTCGAACCCGTGTCCCCTGCATTAGCAGGCAGATTCTCAACCACTGCGCCACCAGGGAAGCCCTAAATGTGCCTTTGATGAGACTCCCCTGAAATACCTCCTTCAGAGGGTTTTTGTGAGAATCAAGTGAGCTAAGTTCTGAGTGCAAGGATTAGTTCTGTACCTATCATGTTAGTTCTGTACCTAGTTCTGTACCTAGAGTCTTTAGTGTTAGCTCTCACTATATTACTCCTTTAATTCAGGTAAAGATACTGGACTAGGAGCCCTGAGACCTCTGGTCTTAGTCCTAAGTAAGTGAGGAAGAAAAGCACATCTGCCCGGGCCTCAGTTCTTGGCAAAATGAGGGCTTGAATGGATACATTTCCTTCCAGCCCTGACACTCTGGAGTTCCGTGACACTACAGGACACGAGTCAAGATGCCATATTAGAACGTCAAGGTCTGCTTTGACCCTGAATAAGACAGCAGGCAAGCGTGCCTGTAAATATTTCAGGGTCATTCTGTGCCGGTCCAGAGGCTGACACACATTGACCTCTTTGGGTTTGCTGTGCAGAAACCAAAAGAACAACGTTCTGTGTCTTGAAATTGAAACCTAATACCTACCCTTTCCCTTCTGGTAACTGCAATGGCTTTGCTTCTCTGGTTTGTGATGTTTGTAGGGAAACGTTGCTTTTCCTACTGACTTATATCTTTTTCTAAATAGAAAATGTGGAGCCTATTATATTCCCAGAAGTGTTCAGCTGGGTAAGGCCAAGGCATTGGAGCCCCTCCTCCTGAGGTAGCCCTCACCCCATAGCCCCAAATCGCCACCATGTTCTATTCATAATACTGCTGCTTCCATACACCTAAGGACCTCAGCAGAGCCAGCTACATCATCAGCTGGGCTAAGGCAAGAGGAAAATGCAGCACCCTGGCCAGGGGCAAGGCACTCAGTCCCCCTGCCCCCGGGCAGATGGGCAACCCCCAAAGGTTTGCAACTTCCACACTGGGATGTGCTCAGGACCTGGATCGGGGGTGAATGAGAGGCCCTGCCAACCCAGCGCAGGGTGGGGATGGCCACCACCAACCCCAAGGTGCTGAAGGGCACACACCTGACCCCCACCCTCCCTGTGTCCACACTCAGGCCCTGTCCGAAGGCAGCAGGAGTACCTGGGCCTCCCCTGTCAACACCCAGGCAGAGAGTGGCAGTGTTGGAGAGGGAGAGAGAGGAAGAGGGCTTGCTGAACATGGCCTTTGGGTGCCAGGGTACCAGGAAACAGGCAGCTGAGAACCTTTCTGGGGGCACAGGGAGGCCCCAGAGGTGTACTGTGCTTACCTGAAGCTCCAAGTCCCCTGGCACACGTGCCACTGTCCCATCGGACTTCACTTATGAAACACAAATTTCAAGAATTTCAAGACTCAGCATCCACAGATCGTCAACCCCCAAGTGCAAGGCCTTTCTGGGCGTAGGGCCCTGGGCGGCTGTATGGCTACATGCCCATGAAGCCAACCCTAGACCTAAGGTGCCCATTGTTCAAAGTAAAGGTCATTCGAGCTCATCCCTTGTGAGCTTCAGAGCAGTGGCAGAAAGAGAGGAGTGGGCTTTGGAGGTGGGCCCGGACGCAGTGCCCACTCTGGTTCTCCCACGGGTCCTCTCGTGCCCTAAGGGATCTGTAGATGGAGATCCAGTGCATCCATGACAGCTGTCCTCAGCGAGGGCTGAGTAAGTGGTAGCTGTCCCTGACAGAGTGGTGGGTTTCCAACAATAACGCTTTAAAGAGGCTGGATTCTACCTTATAAGGTGCCCCTGTGAACCCAGTAGGAATCCAAGAAAAGGAGAGGGGAGGAATCTAGACAGACACAGAGGAGAGACTGCCTGAGGTCAGCTTATAAGGGGCCGGGGTGGAGCAAGAGAATGCCATGTTTCTATTTAGGGAGTGGCTTATCACATCGCTCTGGTCTCTAAAAATGAAAAAAGCTGGCATCCTGGCGGGGGTGGAGGGCGGGCCTGGGGGCTGGGACAGTGACCAAAAACCATCAGTCTCGCTGGGGAAAATTAATCTTGCTGTCTGTGAGTTTAAATATCCATTTGAATATAGCCAAAATGCCTTGGAATCTCACGCTTGGAAGTAATTACGGTGATGGATTTTGCATTTTGTCGTACAATGCAATTAAGGGATAGGGTTTCGCCAACATCTTAAGTCTATTTAGAGCTCCGTATGGAAGCTGGCCATGTATTCCACGACTCTGATGAGACTGCATCTCATTCGTGGTGCCCTCCTGCAGCCGGCACACTGGCTCTGGCCACACACTGCGGGAAGCAGCTAAGAGCCGAGGGGCCAGAGGACCTGCCCGCTCTCGCGTGACCCTGCAGCACTTTAATACATCACCGCTGTGGCCCCTGTCACCTCTGACAGCAAATATGATTTTAGCTGTCAGGCAGCTGACAGAAAACAAAACATAATTTACAGCCAAATTCAGCCTGCAGAAGCACACACCTGGCTCCCAGAGGCTGGAGCTAAGGAAGCACACACCCAGGGGCAGGATTTTGCTGGCCTGCCTGAGTGGGTGAGACCACCCCCTCCAGGCTACTCAGTGTTACTGTGAGAGGAAGGGGAGAACAGAGATGTAGTTACTGTTTCTGACAACTCTGAGTCTTATCCATAAAATACACTGAGAATTTTATGACTAATAACCATTCTGCCATAATTACAATGTTAGCAATAAATTCCCTACTGAAACAAGATCCCCCCCCTTTTTTTTTTGCTAATTCCAAAGGGAAATGATACTTTGTTTCTTTCACTACCTGCTCTGCAGACTGAGTCCTCTAAAAGGACCCTGGGGAATGTCCTTGTGCCCTTGGAGAAGGACACAAGTTGAAAGTCTCAAATTCTCAGGCTGGTTGCTTGGGGTTGGCGGGGATGAGAAGGGGTTGGGACAAAAGATCTGGGAGATGATAGAAACCCAGAAATGTCGAGATCTGTTTTCAGGCTTGGCAATGAGCTCTCAGAACTGAACAGATGAAGGTATGTAGGTAGGAACACGTAGGTGTCCCAAAGGAGGCAAATTGAATCAGAAATACGTAGAATGAGCCAAACCGAGATTAGGCAATAGGAAATCTATGCTGTCTGTGAAAATGGAAGACGTTGCACTGTGGATTATTTGAAAGGATGCTCATCAGCTGCGTTGGGGCTCTGGACACTGACGCCCCAATAGAGGGATTCTAGTCTGGTTTATTCTTAACTCCTTGTGCGACCACCATTCAGTGCAGAGTAGTGATAAAGCACAGCAGCCAGACCCATCAAGTGTACCCAGGTTCAAATGCTGGTTTCATCACTTACTAGCTCCGTGACCTTGGCCAAATCATCTAACCTTGCTAAGCCTCAGCTTTTCCCTTTGTTAAACGGGGATGAAGATATACCTACTGCAGAGGGCTGCAGAATTCAATAAGATGGAGTATGTTAAGGTGCAAAGTAGGACAGGATATAGTAGCTGCTCAAGAGATGGTACTATGTATGCTACATAACAAGTAATGACTGAGCATCTACTGTGTGCAGGCACATAGAATCACACAGGGGTTAAAGGTTTGAGCCCTACTTTCAGGAAGCTTGACAGAGGAACAGATGATACAAGGTGAGAAGAAGTTAAGATCCATGCAAGTGCCATCTGGACAAGTCACCCTGGAGTTGAGCAGAGGAAGGAAAACTTCAAGTCAGGGAAGTTGTACATATCACATAATCCATCTGTTCATTCCTCTCCCCATCTAGAAAAGGGAATCGTCATCCCTTTTTCTCTTACCTCTCAGAGCTGGTATGAGGCCCCAAACAAATTATAGACATAAACCCATGTTGGAAAGTACAGCACGCTCTATAAACACCAAAGGAGGATGAGAAGGGTGGTGATGTAGGGACTTGGTAAGAGTGAGAAGGGTTCTTGGAGACTTTGCAGCTTGGTGGTTTATGAAAACTACGATCAGCTCTCAGGGGCTCCAAAGGCACAGAAGACAGCCTGGGGCATGAGAACTGTACCAGGATTTCAAATTCCCAACTCCACTCTAGTTCAGACTTCTAACAGACACACATTCAACTGCTTACACACTTTCAAAGGGGAAGGTGAAAAGTCATGCGGACAAAGTGGTACAAAACAAAAACTTGTCTTTCTGTGGAATCTTCTGCTACGGAACCTCCCAGGAACTCAAGAATGTAGGAAAGTAAGAAACCCAAGTACCGTCTGTAGCAACCAAACCTTGTGATGGCTCTGGTCTGATCACAAGTTTGATCACCAGTAGCCTCAATTTTATTAAAAAATATGTTCTCCTGTTTGTGTATTGTCCAGTAAAACGTCCGTGCTTATTTATGTGTGTCTGGAAGAGGTAAGGAAGGAGAGTGTCCATTTGTAAAGAGAGCATAGACACAGAGAGTTCATTCATTTACTCCTTGACAAACATTGAGGTGTTCCCGGCTTGTGACCCCCAAAATTCATACATTCAAGTCTTAAGCCCTAGTACTTTAGAATGTGACTGCACTTGGAGTCAGGGTGTTTAAAGAGTTGATTAAGTTAAAGTAAGGCCATTAGGGTGGGCTTTAATCCAATATGACTGTGTCCTTATAAGAAGGGGAAATTTGGACACAGACACACTCAGAGGGAAGATGATGTGAAGACACAGGGAGAAGGTGGCCATCTATAAACCAAGGAAAGGCCTCGGGAGAAAACAAACCTTGATCTCAGACTTCCAGCCTTCAGAACTGAGAGACAGTGAATCTCTGTAGGTCACCCAACCTGTGGTCCTCTGTAGCCACAGGCCTTGGAGAGGCAAGGAAGAAGACCGTGCCCACCTCGGAAGAGCTCACCATCTCGTCAAGGAAGCAAAGTCTTACAAACACAGCATGACTGAGGCTGCTGGACTAGAAGACATAAAGAAGAACACGACTGCTTGGTACTGGGGGGTATGGGGGTGTGCACCAGGGCGGACTCACGCAGAGGGCCTCTGCCCAGATGACACAGATTGGAAACCACAGCGTGACCTGGCTCATTCCTCAGTCCCAGTCTTGCGCTGGTCAATCTTTAATTAATGAATCACATATCTTGGCGTAGCAGGTAGGTTATTGACTTACGGGACTTGTCCTTCTGGGAAGTAAAGAGGCATAAATTCTTGGGGCTGCAAGGTCTCTTGGAGTTTTCTAATTCCATCGGGCAGCCTGGTGAGAGGTAAAGTCAGCTGCCATTCTAGACAGCCAGTCAAGGAGATCAGGAATGTCCATATAGGGACAGCAGCAAGGCAAATGGAGGAAGGGAAGGAGGGAGGGAGGGAGAGGGAGGAGGGGGAGGGAGAGGGAAGAAAGAACCTCTGCTCAAATTTCACACCGCTCTAGAAATAAAGGCTACATCCACAGCTGCATCATGTGGATAAAAGTGACTCTTAGACCACCTTGGTCTACAAGGAGCCAAACAAACATGAAGAGGGTGGCCTGAGGTCTCTGCAATCCTCCTGGACAGCAGCCTCACTCAGACTCACCCAGTAGGAGAAGGTGTTGTGTCTCAGGGAAGTGAAAATGGACGCAACCAGAGCTTTGAGTCCCACCCCTCCTGAAACTAACACCTTGTCAAGCTACCTGCCATCAGCCAAGGCCAGGCCCAGCCATCCTCTGTACACCTGTGTCAGCCGCCCACACCTGTCCCAGCCAGCAGCATGGACTGCAAGCGCACAAGGAGCCTTACGGCTCATCTAGCCAGTGGTCCTAGATGGAGTGTGTGAGCAGCACCCGTGGGCTAGTTAAACACACAGATTCTCAGGCCCCATCCCAGCCATCAGAGGGTCTGGAGCAAGGGCCAGAAGCCACATTTTCATCAAGCACTGAGTGGTGCTGATGGGTCACACTTGGAGCAAGACCCATGCAGCAGGATCCTTTGAAACACAGATGAGAAAAGTAAGGCTTCAAGAGGTGCTGTGACTTAACCCAAGACCACAGAGCCAGCCAGTGGTAAAGTCCATCAGAACTCCCATGCTGACCTGTAGTAACAGGAATATCAACTCAAGACTGTCCATTCAGTGTCCACGGGGCTGGCCTGTTCCCCATGCCCGCTGCCCCTCCCCACTTCCCAAAGTCTTCTTTACAAAGACGGAGCAAAACCAGAGGGAGATGAGAACTCAGGGCAAGAATTCTCTGAATGAATGTTGCAAGCACTCTAAACCCTTAAAATATCCACATCCATGTCCTTTCTCTGGCCCCCTCCCTTTCCATCTCCTGTCTGAGACAGTGAAAGACATTCCATAAGTGGTTGCTGGAAAGAGCAAAAGGCTGGTACAAGACAAATAGGCAGATAGCTAAATAAACTTTGACATTCAAATGGATACTTTTAGCTCAAATTAATACACTGTGTAATTAACACTTGTGCTTCTATCAACCAGTATTTATGACCGGGTAGTGCCATAAGCCTTACCTCACAAAAGACCATTTTATGCACATCCGTTTAGGGCTGAAAAAATAATCTTTCAAGATTATCAGAGGAATCCAAGGGGGAGGTGATTTCTCCCCTGGTGTGCTTGAACTTGGGAAGACTTTCAACGTAATGGTTGACATATAAAAGACATTTGTAATAATTACTTAGGCACTAATGACAGTTTGGACAATAAGAAGCCTGGTTCCAAAGTTCTTTGACCAGCAGTGTTTGCTGTGACTAAGGCCCATGTAGATGGCAGGCGTCGGCTTTGTCTAACCTTTGCACTTGTAATAAAAATGGAATAAAGTAATTGGTTAAAACAGAGACATGTCTGATAAAGAGTATTTGCTTTCTTAAATAACTGTTAAAATAAGAACATATCTGATAAATGAGTTTATGGGGTGGGGGGGAAGCCCAGGCCTTACTAATTAGTTGAGATTCTGTTTCCTACATAGATGCCTTCTTTACCTCTTTGAAGAGAAATGGAGCAATGAAACAATGAAAATGCTCTACAGCCCTGACCAATAGCATGTGTGCTTCTCGATTAATAGAGAGTTGTTTACATGCTGTAACACTTGTTTTAAAATCCCCTTGCTTCACAGCACCAGAAAATACAGACTTTGATGGCATATTTAATCACAAAACTGTGGTTCCCATCAGGACACCAATATACTTTGACCTTCTTTGCCATAAAGAAGACACAGAAATGCAGGAAGGAGACTCTCTGTGTCCTCTGGTCTCTTAATTCATTGCCATCTATACTTGAGTTGAAAATCCATGAATGTCTTGATCATATTTCCCTTGAGAGTTTGCTCTATATTAGGTCCCTATTTAAAAGTTCCAACTTTTAAGTAAAATTTTATTTCTTAACAATTAAATATATAAAGGATGACATTTGGTATAATTATGAGCAGACTGGAATACATTATACACCGCAATAGTAATAAGAATGACAAGGACAAGGGTACCATAAATAAGCATGCGTTGATTGTGCACCTTTCTGTGCCCCCCTAATAACAGTTAATGAACCTGGAAGGCAGCCATACTGGCTCTGGACACTATAACATGGAGGCCCCCGTTCCCAGGAATTGATGCTCCCTGAGCTGCTCTGGGCTTGGCCCTAATAACTGACTTTCATGGAGGTATGTGAAGTTAACATCTTTTCCTGCTGGCATAAACTATCTCTTCCTGAGAGGCTCCCAACCTTTGGCCAATTTGCGGGGAGCTACAGACAGTGAAACAATTTGGGAGGGCTTGCTCTTTTGGTAAAGGACCCAGCAAAGGGAGAGAGAAAATTCCTGAGTTGTGGCACCACTTGCCCTGGCTCCCAAGCCTGGGAGCATAAAATAAGGGCTGCAGACAAGATCAGGCCTCACCTTTGTAACCAACTGGTACTTACAGGGTGTCTGCATAGATAGAACACTCTCCTGGGAGGAAACATATCACCTAGATATGCCTGATACTTCCTAATCCAACTGTATCATGCTCTACCTTCCCCTCATAGAAACAAAGACTTATTTTTTAAGACTCTCCTACCTACAGAGGAATATCAATTAACCAGAACCCACCTAATTTGAATCTTTGGTTAAGTGCATATTCCCCCGGAACAAAAATTTTTAATAATTATAGTAGCAAACATTTGCATAGTACTTACCACGTGCCAGGCACTGTACTAAGCACTTTACATTTAAGCCTTTACATTTAAACTATTTGAAACAGGTCCTATTATGATCCCAACTTTACAGATGACAAGTCCGGGTCTCAGAGAAGTCACCACATCTAGGTCTGCAAGACCAGAGAGTGAGCACTGGTGCTCAAAACAGAGTGCCTGAAGACCAGCACAATCCTCAGTTAGTAAAGATTTGGTTCTGGCCACAAGACTGGACTTTTCAAAGCCCAAAGAAGACTTAAAGGCTTGGGAAAAATCTGAAAATCACGTGCTAAAACAATGTGAATTGGGGCTTCCCTGGTGGCGCAGTGGTTGAGAGTCTGCCTGCCGATGCAGGGGACACAGGTTCGTGTCCCGGTCCGGGAAGATCCCACATGCCACGGAGCGGCTGGGCCTGTGAGTCATGGCCGCTGAGCCTGCGCGTCCAGAGCCTGTGCTCCGCAGTGGGAGAGGCCACAGCAGTGAGAGGCCCGCGTACCGCAAAAAACAAAAACAAAAACAAAAACAATGTGAATCGAATGATGAAACTTCATTGTCTCAGAAGTTAAATGAATTCGTGTCCTCCATGAATTCCCCAGTTCTCTCCATGCCCTCTACATCACCCTCCCTGGCCCTGTGATTCATCCCTCTGGGGATTAAAGGGTCCCCAGCATCCAAGGTGATTTCTACCAGAAACGCTCCAGCCATTTTCAGGGACTGGAGGATTCAGGATGCAGGTGTCAAAACAGAGCACCGCAGACCTCCACTCCGGCCGCTGGAGCTATTTGAGCGCCACACTGCTGCCGAGCTGGCCTGAAAGGGGGTCTCAACGATTACTTTAGTTGACTCCCAAATGATTGGGTTCTATTGTCTCCACTGCTAAGTGTTAAAAGAAGTGGTCTGAGCACTGTGGGGCTTTTCAAGGCATTACCTGGCCCTGAAAGAGGTAATGGAACTGTTTTAGAACCGAGGAGAATAGCGAGGGCTGTGAGGAGAGCTGGTGGTGCTGTGTTAAAGGAAGCACAGTCATCCTCTATTCCTTCCCCAGTGAACACGGAAACACACTAACGGTGTCCATCAATATTGGGTTATGTAATATTAAGGCACATTTACTGAGCATTTACCATGTTCCAGGCTCTATTCTAAGTCCTTTACCTGTATTATATCATTTGAGACAACAACCCCATGAGGTAAATTCTATGACATCCCATTTTATAGACAGAGAAACTGAGGCACAAAGAGGTTAGGTAGCTCGCCTACAAATAGTAGTTGATGGAGGAGTCAACCTCAGGCAGGCTGACTCCAGAGCCTAGGATGAAACTAGGGGCTTCTTTTTTTTTTTTTTGCGGTATGCGGGCCTCTCACTGCTGTGGCCTCTCCCGTTGTGGAGCACAGGCTCCGGACGCGCACGCTCAGCGGCCATGGCTCACGGGCCTAGCTGCTCCGCGGCATGTGGGATCTTCCCAGACCGGGACACGAACCCGTGTCCCCTGCATCGGCAGGCGGACTCTCAACCACTGCGCCACCAGGGAAGCCCTAGGGGCTTCTTTTTAACTGAGGGACGATTGTGCTGTGGTTAGTCACTCTTGTGCTAAAAGTAAATGTTAAGTCCATAAGAGACAAACATTCGACGAGCTTTCTGATAAGGCTGGAATGTCCAGTTGCAAATACACGAGGCCAGCCTCTTCTGGGGAAATGCAGGAAAATTAGAGGAAGGAGGTGCTGGAAGCTGGAGGGTAGAACGCAGATCCGTGATGATCTGGTCCAAGTCTTCACGGGTGTCGCCCGTGCGTTGCCCAAAGCCCTCCTGAAATGCCTCTTCCTCCTACAGCACGGTGTGTGCCAACTCCTGAAGTTTAGGGCTCTATGGAACTAACCTAGGAATTTCCCCAGCGGATGTTCAGTGTTAACCACGGTTTTCTGGTCTATACATCTGACAGTGGAGGGAAGGGCTGCCCGGGGTCGGATCCTTGTGTCGGGCCTTCAGACTCTCCTTTCCATCCCAGCGCTTGGGGTGCGGCTGTGCGGCACAGCTCGGCAAAGGCCGCTTGCTTGTGCTGCTACCCCTGTTCCACTTTTCTTGATTTGAGTCGTGGTCCATCAAGGTAAGTTTTGGAGTCAACATCTTAATCCATTCAAGTCCATCTTAATCCATCTTAAGTCCATTTCCCATACTTTACAGTTTGCACAAATGGTTAAAATCCAAAGGCAACACCTACATTAAAGATGGGCATACTTTACCCAAAGGGTTAATTCCATGGGGGTTCCTTAAGAAAATGTTATTTCTAACAGCTGATGGAGCAAAAAGGACAGGGAATATGTATCCTGGCTGACACACCCAATGCAACCATTTTCAACAGAGATTTCTCAGTCTCTGAGCCCCACACAATGCGCACCTCTACTGTACTTTTCTCTGTAGCCCTCGTTCCCCATCATGCCAATTCTCTGACTTCTGCGTCCGAGCGTACCGTTAATAACTGCGGATAAAGATACAAAGGCTGGGCTTCCCTGGTGGCGCAGTGATTGAGAGTCCGCCTGCCGATGCAGGGGACGCGGGTTCGTGCCCCAGTCCAGGAAGATCCCACATGCCGCGGAGCGGCTGGGCCCGTGAGCCATGGCTGCTGAGCCTGCGCGTCCGGAGCCTGTGCTCCGCAACGGGAGAGGCCACAGCAGTGAGAGGCCCGCGTACAGCAAAAAAAAAAAAAAAAAAAGATACAAAGGCTAACAGGTGACCTCTACACAATTCTAACTCAACTTGGGGAAAAGCCAAGAATTGAGTCAGCCAGGTTCCTGATTTGCCCCTGCACAGAATTACCAATTTGGCTGATACTATTTACTAAATTAAATTGTGCTCACACTGAATTGACCAGCTCCGGCATCAAGCAGGGCATGAAGAGTATATTAGGGGGAGTTCTTGTCAGCAACTGGGTTAGGTTCACATATAAATGTTCAGGCCTTAGAATGAAACAGTCCTGGCTGTAAAATGTTTAACCCAACCACTAAGAACCATGTCCCTCTGTGAATGCTCTGAGCTTATGAGCCTTTCAACAGCACGACTGTTCCACTGACCTATTTATTTCTGGTGTTGGGCCCCTTCTGCAGCTAGGGAAGGAGGAGGGTGTTCTAGCCACAGTAGCCTCGTGATCCTAAATCCTCTTTTAGGAAGTGGCAATAATCAAAACGCAGTTTCACTCATGTTAATCCGTTCACAGAAACAGGAATCAGCTCATTAGGGAGTCAGTGGCGAGCCACAAAGAAAGAAACGGCAGATCCTTCTTCCCTAGGCCTCTGCGCTTCTGGCTGGCCTCTCTGGGATTCTCCAGGATCTAAATGAGCCGCATGAGGGCTCCCAGAGGTTTCCTGGAACGCAGAAGCAGGTGGAGAATCGCAATTAGGTTCAGCTCAAGGCACAGACACAAAGACAGTTTAAGTTCAAAGTGCTTCCCCACCCAGGCAGTTGCTCAGGTGGCAGTAATTGAGGACAGGGAGAAAAGTGACAGGTGCTGCGGACACCAGCCTAACAAGAACAAGCTCAGACTTTGGAGACCTGCAGGGCAGGTGAGCATTGCTCACCCTCTTTTCAGCAAAGTGCAAGGAGCTGCTGTAAAGTGAGCCGGTGACAAACCTGGATGTGGGGCTTCAGAGCGGAAAACTGGTTGTAGGTCCAGACTCCTCTCCTCTGACCGGTCCGGGGCCCCCCACAAACTCTACAGGCTGGTTTGGATGAACAATTTCCCTTCCTCCGTACCCAACATCCCCAGACATCAAAGGACATCACCATGCCTTTGCATTTAGACAAGGTTGGGAGAGTAACACCAAGGCCATCCCTTTACACCTATGACCCATGTGGCCTGGAAATTTCCTTCTTGGGAATTGTGTTCCTAACTTAACCTGAGTCATGGAGAGGCCATGAAATTAACCTTTGCTCATCAAGGCAAAGTACAGTCCAAAGCTGATTCGAGACCCAGAGCACGTGGGGCTGCAAAGCTACTCTTCACCTTCTTTTTATTTATTTTATTTTATTATTATATATTTTTTTGCAGTACGTGGGCCTCTCACTGTTGTGGTCCCTCCAGTTGCAGAGCACAGGCTCCGGACGCGCAGGCTCAGCGGCCATGGCTCACGGGCCCAGCCGCTCCGCGGCATGTGGGATCCTCCCAGACCGGGGCACGAACCGGCGTCCTCTGCATCGGCAGGCGGACTCTCAACCACTGCGTCACCAGGGAAGCCCTCACCTTCTTTTTTAAGGGGGAAACTAATTGCACTGCTCACATGGTTCCCACTCATCTCGAGCCGACAGAAGACCTTGGAGAGGAAGAGCCACAGAGCTCAGAACAATGGCGTGATCCCCACCTCCCCTAATCTCTGCTCCCCGCCACCCGCTTCCTTCACGTTCTTTCCAACTAAGCGCTTTTGAACTATTAGGAGTCCTTGACTGGTTGATTCAGAAAAGTTAACTTCACTGAAATAAACTTTCCCTCTAGAATCCAAACTGTTAGCAGACTTTTGTGAGATGTGATCCTGGGAAGCCAGTATCTGCTCTATCCCATGGAATCTCCATTGACATGCTATATGCAGACTGTCAGATATTCCCCTTCTGTGTTGGGTAGACGATCAAATCAGATAATTATCTGTACCTTTCTTGTTCTTCCCAGCTTTAAAGCTCCCTGAAAGGGAGAAGAATCCAGAGAGTTCGTGGATAGTAGCTGGGCCTGTGGACATTGAATGGAGAGAGCCTATGAAGAAGGAGGGACAAGAGGGATGATTTATAAAGCCCTTCCCAGTTCAGTGTTCCCTAAGTCCACGATGTTTTTGAAAGGAATGGCCATTTGAAGCCTCCCAAGGATTTAGGACTTGGGCATTCAGATGCTTCTTAGGAACTGGATTTAGAACCAAGAACTAGGCTTCGAAAGCTGACCGGTGAGCAGGAGAATGGAGGTGAATTGACAGACAGCAACATCTTGAGAGTAACTGGAAGCAATTATCGTGTAACTTCTGATTCATCAAGGACCCAGCCACCAGCACTAAGACTTTTAAAAGGAATTTTAGACTTTTTCTGTTTAACATGAAATTGTAGACAGAAATTGGTGTCATGGTCTACGTCCCTCTGCTACAAATTAGCAGGTATCCTTCGCTCAAAATAACCAAGGTTTTTGCTGTGGAACCAAAATTGATCAAAGGTTACTGCAATCTAAAAACAAAAGAAAGAAAGGGGGAGAGAATTCTCCAGTTGCCTGGTTGCTAAGCAACCATAGTCTGTTCTGGTAACTGGGTCCGGGGGTCTTTGCTTTCATTTGCTGCTGACTTTCGCTCCGTATATAATATATACCAGCATGTTTATTCTCCTGTAAATGCCCAGCAAATAAAAAGCGATAAATCCCTTTCACTGAAATTATTTCATGTGATAAAAGCTTTTATCCACATCACTGGTGTGATTGACAATATCATACCAGCAAGCTTCCCGAATTAGTTCTTGTTCTGCTATTGTACTCCTGGGCTTGCGTTCTTTAATAAAAGAAAAAGAGCTACAGTTTTATGTAAGCTTTCTACAGTCTGGCATTACAGCTCCTCAGTACCAATGATTAAGATGTCATGTCTATTTGAGGCACATCTTCCTTCTAGTTGCTGTCAAGTTTCTAGAGAAACTACCTTTCACATGATTTTCCCCCCTTAAAAACTTAGGTTTGCCTTTAGAATTAATCCACAGGAGAGAATTTGAATGAGTTATTTGTCCATTCTGAGTGCGTTTAAGGAAATCCAAATGATATTCGATACCCTTAAGACTTTCTCAAAATGTGTACCAAAGATCACTTACAATCAAAATCAAAATCCAGGGGCCAGGCCTGGGAATCTGCATTTTATCAAACACCATGCCCCTCTCCCCACCAGGTAACTTGGATGCACACTGAAATTTGAGCACCACTGCCTGAAAGGTTTTGAATGTTTTCATCTGTACAAATTAATCAATCCTGGGCAAACTTGCATTTTGATATCAGAGCTGGGAGGTCTCTATTTGGGCAAAGGCTTAAAAGAGTCCTTCAGAAATGTCTGGTTCCTATAATTAGTGTCTGTGGGCTCTGGCAATCAGGCTGGTCACTCCCTCACCCGGAATGGATGGCAGCTCACTAGACAGAAGCCTTAACAGCAAAGATGGTCATGCAAGCAGGGCTAGCCATGGTCCACAAGCACAGTAGGGGGTTGCTTGTTGGTGAGTTGTGCTGCTGGTCAACCCCATACCCCCTTTAACTCAAGATGTTACTTTTAACAAATCTTTACTGAATCTTTACTAAAGATTAG
Organism: Mesoplodon bidens; assembly: GCF_964165515.1. Classification (NCBI taxonomy): domain Eukaryota; kingdom Metazoa; phylum Chordata; class Mammalia; order Artiodactyla; family Ziphiidae; genus Mesoplodon; species Mesoplodon bidens. The sequence goes on from NC_138169.1 coordinate 72,850,821, forward strand.
TACCCCAGAGTGTATGTAACAGGTACAAATTTCCTAAATCATAAACTCAAGGGTTCTTCCTCTAACAGGATTTATTTCACAATAACTCATTTCCACCTGATGGTCAGAAACTCAATCTTATTAATTTCAGGAGAATTCTCAAATTCAGTGATGTCACAACCATTTCAGGTCTAAGTCACACTCAGGATTTCCCACCTCCCCTCATGCCTTCTGCAGCCAATCCTAAGCTCCAGGGGAGGGAGGCAACAGAGCTGTGCAATGTCGCTGCAGCCCAGTACAGGTGGGAATGACTACCTCTCAGCCTGGAGCCATCTCCATCCCCTGTTCCTCTGTAGCCAAGTCATGGGTGGTCTGCTCATCCTTCCTGGTTCTGGCCACAAGAAGGTCCCTTACAGACTGGCCCACTCTCACCCTCCCAAGGAAACCCAGGGATTGCTGGCCCTCTCCTGCCCGCACACACCTCATCCCACCATCAACTCCATTCCACCGCGATCCCACCCTGACAGTTGGGAGGACGAGTCTATCAGCCTTGCTGAGACCCTGGGCTTCATCCTAGAAGTGAGTCACACAGATTTCCAAATTTAAAAGGGGATTCCAAGCAAAAGGAAGGGTCATTTCCCTACTCTGAACCTAACACCCTGTCTTCTTTCTCATCAATTTCTCCAACCCTCCTCCTCCAACCTAGAAGGTTCTGCCTCCTTTAAGTGAAGACGGAAAACAGGGATGAAGATGAGTGAGCAGTAAGCAGAGGAACTGCAGGAATACAACAACCCACAGAAGATAATACTTCCTGTCTCATCACACCACATCTACGCTGGGTCCCTGGCACTATGTAGGTTTATGGGGCAAAAATAAAACATACACACAGTGTGAACGAAAACACCTTTGAGTTTACTATGACTTTTGGTTAAGACAGAGCCCCTTGGTTAAATACCCAGTAAAGTGCCTCTGCAGTAGATTTCAATCTTTCTTATTTTGCTTTCAAATTGTAGTAGTTGTTGAGACTTTGGAAATAGTCTCCTAATTGATTGTACTAGTCGGGACCACCATGGTAACAAGGGACAAAGCTCTGACTCCAAGTGAATTAGGCTAAAAAGGGGACTATTGACTTGAATAATGTAGACTTGTGGAGGTTTCCGGCACAACTGAAACCACAAATGATGTTGTCAGGGCTCAGTTTCTCCATCTCTCGGCTCCGAGTATTTCTGCCTGACTGCAGTCTGCCTACTGTGCTAGGCAAGACAGTTGCCGGCAGCCCCAGATTCACATCCCCCTGGTTTAGCGATCCCAGTGGAAACAGACAGGAGTTGACATAGCTCTGGCAAGAAAAGTTCCAGGAAAGGTTCTCACTGGCTTCTCTTGAGGCATATTCCCCACTGTGAACCAATCACTGGGCCACTGGGCAAGAAGGAACAGGTTCCGCTCAAGGAGGAGGAGCTCTGTGGCCATCTGGGAAGGAGTCTTCTGGTAACTAATGACCAATGTCCACCACCCTGGAGACCTCGCCATGATTCTTTCATCCCTTTGCACCAACAGAATCACTATCCTAAAGCATGAATAAAATGCTCGTAATGCCTCACCTCAACAGTCATGCGCCCCAGTGTTCACTGCAGCACTATTTACAATAGCCAGGCAATGGAAGCAACCTAAATGTCCATCAACAGATGAATGGATAAAGAAGATGTGGCACATATATACAATGGAATATGACTCAGCCATTAAAAAGAACGAAATAATGCCATTTGCAGCAACATGGATGGACCTAGAGAGTATCATACTGAGTGAAGTAAGTCAGGCAGAGAAAGACAAATATCACATGATATCACCTATATGTGGAATCTAAAATAAAGGCTACAAATGAACTTATTTACAAAAGAGAAATAGAGTTACAGATGTAGAAAATAAACTTATGGTTACCAGGAGATAAGAGCGGGGGAGGGATAAATTGGAAGATTGGGATTGACACATACACACTACTGTATATGAAATAGATAACTAATAAGGACCTACTGTACAGCACAGGGAACTCTACTCAATACTCTGTAATGGCCTCTATGGGAAAAGAATCTAAAAAAAGAGTGGATACATGTATGTGTATAACTGATTCACTTTGCTGTACACCTGAAACTTACACAACATTGTAAATCAACTATACCCCAATAAAAATTATAAAAAATAAATAGTCATTCCTACATTTAATAAAGTTTTTATTGAACACCAGCCATGTGCCAGTTGCTGGCTAGGTCTTAAAAATAGAGATGAACAAACAGACAAGGTCCTCCCTGGAGGGAGCTTACTTTTCTCGGGATGCCCTCACAGGCCTTGTCTCCTGCTGTCTCTCAGCCCCATTTCCTCCTCCATCCCTCCAATCCTGCCACAGGTGGCTGGGCTCCTGTATCTGTCTCCAGGCCGGCTGTGTTACACCATCAGTCTGGACCAGGTTTGCTCATCCATATATACATCTAAACATTTCTACCACCTGCTCTACCTTTCACACCTGACTCACCTGCAAGGCCAGCTCAAATGTCTCGTCTTCCGGAAGCCACCTCGGATCACCCCACCTGGATTACCTGGGCCTCCCTCTGCACTTCCACAGCACTGGCGTTCTTACCCAACTTTCGCACATCTTCCATCTTGTCCAGCGTTCTGGTTGTTTGCATGTCTGTTTTCTCCAGTGGATTGCAATCACCAGCTCAGTGCTGGTGTCCACTAAATGCTACTTAAATGGAATAGCAGTAGCTAAGCAGAAAAATATCTCAATGCTCTCTGCCCTTCCGTCTGCCCTCACCTTGGCGATTTTGCTGGTATCGAGCCAGGCCATTGTGTGACACACACATAATTACAATACGCCCCTGAGGGTCTCTGGTTAAATAACTGTGAATGTCATCATCAGACTCCCCACTACTAAATACACTATCCCATACTTCGGTGGCAAAGCAACGTGATGACCCAATGTGAAGTCAGGTTTTTCTTGTTGTTTGGAATTCCTGCTAATATCCATGGCTGAGAACAACGTTCTTAGTCTAGAAAACACACAGCAGTTGGGTCCTTCTTCCACAGGTGACTGAGGGGTGCCATTTTAAAACCTGCCCTATCACCCCCATCACTGAAGAAAGGGCACTGCAGTATAAGAAGAGGTCAGAAAGGGGTGACGGGGATCAAAGGAATAAGCGTTCAGTTATAAAATAAGTCACGGGGATTAGCGTACTGCACGGCAACCACAGTTAATAATACTGTCTTGCATATGTGAACGTTGCTAAAAGACTAGACCTTGAACGTTCTCATCACAACAAAAAAAAATCTGTAACTATGTACGGTGACAGATGTTAACCAGACTTATTGTGGTGATTATTTCTCAGTATATACAAATATTGAATGAGTATGTCGTACACCTGAAAGTAATATAATGTTGTATGTCAATTAGACCTCAGTTTTTTAAAAAGGGTCAGCATTTGGGCAAGGGCATCCTTTCTAAGCTACTCATTGGGAAAGGAAAAGGAAATGCTTCCCCTTCCTGATCCAAGGGAGGCAACTGCATGAAACTTCCTTATGAAAACTGAGGTGTCTGTGGGAAGAAGAGAACGTCTTTACATAAGTCAGGTCTGAGAAACAATCTCTGCAAAACTTCCTGAAAATAAGGTCCCCATATCTCTCCAGACAATCCATGTGGTCCTCCCTCTCCTCTACTTCCTTGGCTGTGAACTTGAGTGCATTTGACCATGACCTGGCCTCCCTCAACACTCTATGAAGCCAAACTGGCAGTGATATTCTTCATAGCCAACACTTACATGGCACTTCACACTTTTCAAAGGCTTCCACGTACAGTTGCTCATTGAATTCTCAGAGGAAATGTAACTCATCCTAGACCAGACAGCCAGTTTGAGGTGGAACCAACTAGAAGCCAGTCATCCTAGCTCCTGGATCAGTGAGGGCTCTTCCATTGGAACACAGGCCTGGTACTCTCTTTGCCCAGGCTGCCAGCGTGAACACACGACTGACGCATGGGCTTGCACACAACTGGTTGGTGCAGAACTATCATTTCCCATCATTACTCTTTCTTCAACCAAATCAGGAGAATTTTTATCAAAAAAATGGCATTTCCATAGGCAGGGTCAGTGGCCTACACAATCACAACAACTTACACTAACAAGCATCAGCCTTGTTCCAGGCACTGGGCTGAGCCCATGATATCCGTTATCTCTAATCTTCTTCAACCCTGAGTAGTAGATATCACCATCTGTCCTTCATAAACAAAGAAACTGAGGCTCAGAGAGGTTAAGCCACAAGCCTGAGTACTCCCAGCTAGGATGCAGTAGGACCTCCCACTTGGAATCAAGATAGCTCTACTTTGAGGTCAACACACTTCCCCTAACACTGGATGTGCTGTGATTACAGGGGACATACTTGTCAGGTGGTCTAAAACCTCTCCCTGTAGGCCACTCCTTTGGGCCACACCATTACCTTCTGGAGGCTACTGTTCAAGTAAAACCTAGTTAACCTACGGTAACATGACACAGACAAGTAGGGGTGAGGAAGGCCTTGAGGAGCTGGAACGTTGGGCAGATGCATCGTGACAGAGGAAGAAGGCTGATGGAAGGTGTCGGGGTTGGGCCAGGTATACTAAGATTCCACCATGGGACCAGGATCCCAGGGGTTAACGAGAGACATCTGGAAACAGAACATAGTATGGGCACTGGGAAGGAGCAGTTGCAGGCAGCTTCCACTGCTTCAGGTTTGCCTTCAGTCAGCCTTCTTTCTCAGCATCAACCTTTGGACAGTTTCAGATCTATGGCTACAACATTGCTCCTCCCACTTCTAAAAGGCTCTAAGAGCCACTGGCTCAGAAGTAAAAGGAATCCTCTTCCTCAGTGGATCCATGACCAGCGTCCCTGAAGAACGTCCTGGATGTGTTGCAAGCAGCGAGTGGTTTAAACAGTCATTGCATTCGTACACAGCCCTCTTCCATCGTCATCTTTGATGAGGCATCAATTATTTTTCCTTTTCTTTCATTGAAAAAGCTTTCAATCAGGGAGAATCCTAATTAATTTGAGGCAAGAATAATTTTTCCTATATCTTGTTGCTTCCAGTCCGTGATTAAAAGGAGCAATTTCAAAGTGGGCATCTTCAAACCTCGCATGTAATATTGAGTGGTTCTGCTAAATAGCTTTTAGATGTGCTGTTCATGTGTTATTTTGATGAGAGCTGGTGATGGTGTTAATTTCTGATAGAGCACTATAGAATGCAGGCTTCTCTTTCTGACTAATAGATGTCTTTGTGCAAAGGGAAGAACTCCAGCACCTCATTCAGTCAGATTCAGTTATTTTTTTCCATAATATTGCTCATGGCCTCTCCTCTTCTGTAAATTCCTTCACAGCTTGCCTTGGGATGTTTTGTTTCACATACACATAATTGATCTTTCCAACCGAATTGTAGCCTTCTTCAGAGTGAGGCCAAGCTTTTCCCTAACATTATACGTTGCATTATCTTGATCAAAAGTACCAAGTATTCTGCTTGCTTGAATAGAAAAAAGAGATGATTTGATTTTAAGCAGAATCATGTATGTTTCACAGCCTTCATAGGGCCCTGGCACCAGAAATGGAAAGCCATTCTGACCCCAAGGTGAGCATGCAGGATCATGCCGTGATTCAAATTTGGGTATCAGTTGGCACTTAGAGGGTTATGAGAGCTGAGGGTATAAATGAAAGTGCCTAGGGAGGGAACATAATGTGAGACAGGAATGAGAGCCTTAGATGGTTCTTGAACAATACCATTTAGTGACTCGATGAGCGCCCGAAAGGACAAGGAGAAAGGCTAAGACAAGGAGAAAGAACACAGTAGCCTACTGCATTGGAGAAAGTGTGATCCAAAACAGCTCAACTCTATTAAATGCTGCTGAGGAGTTAAGAGAAGCCAAGATGTCTATTAGAACTAGCTGCACAGAGACCTTAGTGAGAAACACTTCTGTGGAGTGATGGGGGTGGAAGCCAGGAGTGGGTGAGGTATGAGCGCCAGGTAAAGAACCAAAGATAGCAAATATGATCGAGGAGAAGTTTGTCTGTGAAAGGGAGGAAAGAACAGGGTGACAGATGAAGGGGACACAGGATCTGGAGAGGTGTCTCTCCCAGTTTTAACATGATTCCCTCATAGAAATGGGAAAGTTCAAGATGTGTGATTACAGAGAACATCCTCTTTAAATATGTACACCTCTCCCCAACCCCCCTACACACACACATACACGAGCTATAATGTAGCCATCAGTGTACGGTTTATCTGGTAGGAAAATTCTCCAGATAAAAAAGTAAAATCCAAAGCTATTCCTTGACTTTGATATACCACCCAGCTATCAAGGCTGGCCAACCAATCACATAATGATGTTTGAACCCCCTCTTCTATGAAGCATAGGGGTCTCCTTTCATGGGAAATGACGGCCCCAATCCCCTGATGCAAGGATTCCTAGTGTTTATATGGCCTTTGCCCTATGAAATCTCAGAGGGCCAAGTTCCACCAGGCTTCTAAGCCACATGCTTTTTGTCTCTTACAAAAGGACCACAGTACTCCTGTGCATTTTTAAACAGTAGTTTGCACCATCTATTCTAAGTCAGACAGACAGGCCTGGGGGCAGGGACTTGTCTTGTCACAAGGCTTGCCATTGAAAATGGCAGAATTGGGCCTGGACCCCATATTCCCCCAAGCAGGCCAGGGCCTTTCCACAAAACAGATGGGCTGCTCCATTCTCCCCCTCCCTAGGTGACACTGGCTTCCTCTGGACTCACAGAGAACTTTAGCTCGCAAAAAAGCTCAATAGGTTACTTTTCCATGCCGCTGCCAGGCCCACCATTTTACAGGTGAGGAAACCAAGGCCCAGAGAGGGTAAATGACTAAGCCAAGTGCACCCAGTTATATCTAAAACCAAGTCCTCCCCGCCTCAGGCCAGCGTGCTTGTGTCTGCAACATGAGTGCACATGTGTAACAGACAGACCTGGGTGCATCCCAGCAACGCAGCAGGAGAGGCAAAGGTCTCCTTTTCTTAGAAATCTGACCGACTCCCTTCAGACCCCTCCCTGCACCAAGGACTTGACGTCGCCCCACTTAGTCCCTCTGGGAAGAGCCTTAAGTTTCCTGAGCCATAAATATTTAATCCTGAGAGATTTCCTCTCAGACTGAGGTGCAGCTAATAACGTCTAACACCTGTGCTAAGTATGACCTGAAAGGAAAGAGTGTGAACTTTCAGGCCCATCAGAGTGCAGAGTTTTTTCTTGCCCCCAACCTTATTGAGCCAGCAAGGCCTTTCAAGACAGCCACCTCCACAAGTGGAAGCTCTTGGGGCGTGAGGGGTGACTTCTGATCACCACGGAAACCCCCAAATCACCACACTTATTGCTGCCACAGTGGGGAGGGCTGCCTCACCTTCTCACCCTGTTTCTCCAAAGGCGAGGTGGTCCCTGAGTCCACCAGCTTCTACCGGCCGCCCAGCGTGCAGAGTCTACGCCCGCCACACTGGTCCCAGCTTGCTCCCTTCATCACCTTCCCTACTGCCCCTGAGACCCACTTTTCGCCAGTCTAGAAGCTTTCAGTGGATTAATGTCTCCTTTAACCCCAACTTTGCAATGGCCTACAGCCGTCTGTTCCCTGCTGTAATCCCAGTGACCTCCATCTCCAAATCTTGGAAGTCATTCTTGGTTTCCGTGGCACCCGGCAGGCTTACCTCCTAGCCTCTTCCAGCTCCTCATTCCCCAGCGGTACCCCGTTCTCGGGTGGTTGTCTAAAGCTGTGGGCGAAATGAAAGGGAGCAGGTGGTTAGACAAGGTAACGTTACTTGTGCCCTTTCGGGCCACGGCCTCCCCTGCTTTGCTGCCTATTCTCCCTTCGTTTTGCCACTTGACTGTCACCATCACATTACCTGAAACTTCTTTAAGGCCAAACCTCAGGTGCTTCACCTGACCACCTTGCCCTCATTTCTCTACAGCATCTGACACTTTTGACAACCCCTCCCACCTCCAGACACGCTTCCTTGAAATTCCCTCTTCTGGTTTCTGTGGCTTTCTCTGCAGCCTTTCTACCACCTCTTTCTTCTACAGTCTGATGACTTCTGAACCCTTCCTCTTGGATGTTCTCAGCCTCAACATATCTACAGCTGAACTCATGGTCCCCCTTTCAAACCCACTTTCCTGTGTCTTGAACATCATTACCATCTCCCAGCCTGCCAGGCTGGGTACCAAGGTATCATCTTCGACTCTTCTCTATACTCGGCCTGCACATTCAATTAGAACCCAACTCCTATTGATTCTTCCTTCAGAACGTCTCCCAGGCTCACGTTACCCCTTTCATGCCCACCCCATTCTTGCCTTACTAACTCATCCTACTCATCACTGAGGGCTTTGCCACCTTAAACACTCTCTGAGCCTTTCCAACAGTGATTCCCACTTCCCATGTGAAACTACAGTCCTTGTTCTAAACTTAAAATCCCTAAACATGCCAGCCCTATCCTGCTTAATCACCTAGAGTTCCCATTACTCTAAAGCATGAATCCTTTGCTGCAGTCAAACTCTACTTGTTATATTTCTACCTTCATGCAAATGAACATGATTGTTTGCTCTCAGGTTGCTCTCATCAACCTGCCTACAGGTTGATGGTGCTTCTTTCCACCTTAGAAACACTCTCCCTTCCCTCCCACTTGGCCTCATCTTAATCATCCCACAGGGCCTGTTCTAGCCTCACTTCCTCCTTCATGCACCCAGTGACACCTGGTCACCCTGAACTCTAGTTCTTCTAGCTCTCACTGCTGATACTTCTTCTATTAGTATATAATGTTAATTATTTTATGATGGGTGTAACGATTCAATTCAACATGTATTCTGACCAAGTTCCCAAGCTAGAGAATACAATAGGTGAGGAGGGGATACAAAGACAATTAAGTCTGTATCACTGGCAGGCTTGAGGGCAAGGAGAAGGATTTAGTCTTCCTATAATCTCCCTCAGCCACCCCCCTCCATTCTTTATCTTGGATAATTTATGTTTTCTCAATCTTAGGTAAAATCTATGGAGTCTATGGAGATAGAGCTTTCTCTTCCATCCAGATGGAAATTCTGGAAACTCCCTTTTTCTGTTATAGACCAAAAAGGAAAAATTGTCATCATGTAGAGTATTTTCACTGACCACAATGCAGTACAGTTAGAAATCAACAACAAAAAGTTAACTACAAAAAATATCTATACTTGTGTTAAAACAAAATAAGATGGAGACTAGACTTAAAAATCCTCCAAGCACACAAAGCCATTTAAGCCATGTAAGTAAAACTAAATCTAGCTTATTTTTTATTAACATAAGTGAAACTTAACTTATGTTATTTCTTGTAAATGTCTCTGATAAGCATAATAGAAATTTAAGTCATCTTCCAAAAAGTGGTATAAGATAATCACTTTTAATCAATCCCCTGCCATCTGGAAAACCCCACTGTAATAACCAATCATTGTAAAAGTTTAACTGCTTCCTCATTTACTTATACTTTATAAGCTGTCCTGTAATGTCATGCCCCTGAGTTTCACATCAATTTTGAATTTGGAAACTCCCAGTTCAAGACCTATTCTTTTATGCACAATAAACTCTTACTAAATACTATTTTACTGATCTGGTGGTTTTAATTTTGCTATTTCTGGATTTCTGACACTTAAAAATGTTAAAACATATTTTTAAGTAATTCCCAAGCTAGAGAGGAAATACAAGCAAATTACAAGCTATTTATAACTCGAAAACAAAAGCACTACTTGGCAAAATTTATGGGATGCAGCCAAAGCGGTACTGAGAAGCCAATGAATAGTAATAAACAAGTTTATCAATACAAAATATAGATTGAAGATAAATGGACTTGACTTTCAAATCAGGAAGAAATAAAAACAAAACAACAAAATAATCCAAGGGAAGTAGAAGGAAGTATAAAAGAAAAAAAGAAATTATAAATTAATCAATAAAATAAAACTGGTACATTGATGAGACCAATCTTTGGCAACTTTGACTACAGAAGAGAAAGTACTTGAACACATGGTGTCTGAGGAAGGCATGAAGCTAAATTTCAGCCTGAATTTCAGACACGGAGCAAGGACTGCGCAGTCTCAGGCGAGTTCCTTAACTTCCTTCAGTACGGGCCCACCATCTATTAAGTGCAGATAACGAAAAATCCTGCCCCAGCAGTTGCTGTCAGAAATAGATGAGACAGCATTTGCAAAGACTCGGCACATTGCCTGGCTCAGCGAAACCGAAAATAAACACTAGCTATTATGATGTCATTTTAACATCATGGACTTAAACATATAGAGCAGTAACTCTCAGTCCTGGCTTTACAACAGGATTACTTGTAGTAATTTTAAAAAACTTTTGTTGAGTGACTATTTCTATTATTAGGGGCAATCTGATTTTCTCATTGAAGAAATAATTTTTATAATTCTCCAAATTATATTGACAACACAACTGTGCTTCGTGTCCTCAAACTTGGGGATGTGTGATTTTGTATTCTTTTATTCTTTTTTTCCCTGGATAGTTCTTTGGTTTCTTTCCATGAAAAGCTTCAAGATTGGGAAAGTCTGAAACTGAAAATTTTTTCAACTTTTCCTTTCTTTTCCTTTTCCACTTCCAAGAGTCCACATTCGACGGTTAGTTTGAGCAACAAAAATTTTAAAAAGGAGAAGCTGTCTTAATTAGGGTTCCCCCAGAAGCAGACCCTGAGACAAGGATTTGAGTGCAAGTGGTTTATTTGGAAGGTGATCCCAGGAAGCATCAGTGGGAGTGCAGAAAACTGAGTGAAGGAAGGGAAGGAAGCCAATAAGGTAATGTTGCCACTGTGGCATGTATTTAGATGTCAAACTCCTTTTCACTATTTGCAAGTCAGGGTAACTGTAATGTCCCCACCCATTTTTTTTTAAAGCTATTATTTTCTATTTATGACAATGCACTAACCAAGAAGAGAGAGGCAATCAATCACAAAACCAGCAGGATATAAACTCCTAATGAGCATCTTGGGGTTCAGACTCGCCCTTTCATTGAATAGAGCATCTCCTTGGATTCAGATAGGGGTTATCTCTGTTTTCTGAAATATAATAAGAAATGAAAGTAATAGTAATACTGTGATTTGTAGGATCCCTTTAACTTTCCAAAGGGTTGTCATATTCAGTTATACATTCATTCAACATGCTTTTACAGTGGAATTACATTTCATAAGAAGCAGTAAGCTCTAAGAGTGTGTAAGATAAACGTGAACCTTAAAAATTTCTTAAATAACCTAGAAAGTACCATATACATGGTCTGTGTATTCACCAAGGAGTTGGTTTGCATTTGGACACTATATTGTGTTAAAAACATGTATCTTTAAACACTTGGCTGATAATCACATTTGGCACAATGAGATGCTCATTCTCAGGTGCTCAAGGGGATGAAAACTAACAAAAGAACAGCAGGTTCAAGTCTATCATCTCATACTCTCTCTCTAGAGCAGGAGTCCGCAAACTTTTTCTGAAGAGGGCCAGATAGTAAATTTTTTAGGCTTGGCAGTCACTGTTACAAGTACCCAACCAACTCTGCCATTGTATCAGGAAAGCAGCCACAGACAATATGTAAATGAATGACTGTGTTCCCATAAAACTTCATTTACAGGAACAGACAGCACGTAGGGTATGACCTGCAATCTGTTGTTGGTAAACCCATCTTCTAGTTGTCCACCCACTGCCTGGGATTGGTAAACAAAACCACAGGCACTATTTTGATGGTTTTCTCCTTCTCTTTCTCTGTGTGGCTAAATTTACAAAAACTAAATACACAGATGATGCAAGTCTACTGGACTGACCATCCGTGTCAGGAATGATGCAGGGTGTTAAGACTAGGAAAGACAGCCTCCTACCCTCAGGTGTGGAGGAGACAGTTAACTGTCCACCAAAGACTAAGACTCGCCCTTTCATCGAATAGAGTTGTCTCTGGTGCAGCTGCCCAGCCAAGGACTGTAGCTCCCAGCTTCCTTTGCATCTCAGTGGAACCATGTGATGATTCTCACCAATGAGATGTAAGCAGAAGTAACACGAGTCACTCATAAGCCAAGAGAGTTAAGAAGCAAGTGTGCATTCTTCATACATTCATCCCATGTTTTCTGGCTGGGTGTATAAGACTCCAAGGATCTAGGGGATAACAGAGCCACAAGACAGAAGGAACCTGGGTCTCTGAATTCTTACATGAAGGTGCTCATCAATCAAGTAATTGATAAATATACAACTATTGGGCTAAGGCTCTCAAACTTGAGGGTTTTATTCATCATGGTCACTAACTTTACCCTAATTCACACAACAGTCTGGCAAAGAACAGAAACTATGAAAATTGTCATTACTCAGTGTGATAAGAGCTACATTAACAGTGTGCTATAAGAGTACCAAAGAGGGAATGACGGGAGGGAAAACTTCCATTAGAAATTCAAGGGATATTTTTAGCACAGAGTCAGTGGGCCCAGAAGGATTAGCCCATCTGATCTTCACCAACAACCCTGTCATCACTGTTTGACATATTAAGACTGAGATTCAGAGCTATTGGCTTGGGCAAAGTCACCGCACCAGACTCCTGGCTCAGCTCCAGTTCTCTTCCAGTGTCTCTTTGTGACACTGTCTCAAACCTCTTTTTGGAGAAGCGCAAACCCATAATCTGGACAACTGATTGAACCTCCCAGGACAGGGTTTAACCAGAGCTACTTCCCCTGCTCCTCTCCACACGGCAGTTCATGCCCCACTTCCGGAAGTGATCCTGCTCAGGGATTCATTAATAAGCCAACTCCTTTCCTTCCTCAGGGGCCAAGCTGATCAGAACAAGCGACCCTGGGCAGTGTGAAGGGTGTTGTCCCCGGGCAGAGGTGCTCCCTGCTGCAAAGCCCACCACAGACACTGAGGGACCCTCTCAACATCCGACAGCAGCCTGGCAGCATGGGAGTCAAAAGGCAGACAAGAGAAGGGAGGATGGCAGGGGAGAGAGAGGGGGAGATATTAACTGCTTCTATTTTTTACTTTGAAAAGAGATCTTTTGACACATTAAGTAGAAGAATTTTAATACATCTGCACACACTAAAAAGCCAGTTCCCGAATGCAGCTCTTCCCCGCACCTACATTCTTCCTGGCAAGATAAAACAGCTCACACGTCACCTTGCTTTTTCTTTTTCTTGAGCATCTCAAAATCAGATTTCTTTTTTTTTCCTTTTGAAGCAACCAGCCCTTGACTTGGGGGGCAGAGGGGTGGTGCGCTGTGAACTACAAGATGAATTCACACACCTCCCCCACACACACCACAACCCAGGGCTCTCCAGATCACAGGGCTTGTGTCCATTTGAATTACGCTGAAAACAAACCCATCTCCCTTATACTATGCAAAGGGATGATTTCAGATGTTTGGCATCAGACAAACCTAGAATCAGACAAAAACTGGATCTAAACCCGTAAGTCTGTTCTAAAGAGCAGCAGAATTCAACCAGAGCAGGTTGAATTAAGATAAACAGCTTTAGGGCTTCTCTGGTGGCCCAGTGGTTGAGAGTCCCCCTGCCGATGCAGGGGACATGGGTTCGTGCTCCGGTCTGGGAAGATCCCACATGCCACGGAGTGGCTGGGCCCGTGAGCCATGGCCGCTGAGCCTGCGCATCCGGAGCCTGTGCTCCACAACAGGAGAGGCCACAACAGTGAGAGGCCCGTGTACCACACACACACAAAAAAAAGATAAACAGTTTAAAAATACATTAACTGTTTAAATTCTTTCTCCCCATCCTACTTCTCCCCTGTTTGTATCCACATACACAAACCTATTTGACTGAATAAACTTAAAACTAGCTAGAATGCTGGTGGGAGGGTACATTGGTGTGACCTTTATGGCCACAGGTATCAAACACCTTTAAAATCTACATTCCCTTTGACCTAGTAATTCCACTTCTATGAATTTATCCTAAGCTTGCATGCTTACGAGAATGTCCATCAAAGAATTTATAATAGCAAAACAAAACAAACAAACAGGAAAACACTTAAACAATAGATAACAATAGTTTTCTGGACTACAGTGCATTTCTATAAAATGGAATAATATGAAGTCCTTTAAAATGGTACTGTTTAAGATAGAAAAATGTTAAGTAAAAAGCAACTTATAAAACAGTATGTGTAGAGCATGTATATTAGAAATGTATATTTTGGCATTGGAAAGTCTGGAAAAGATGTACACCAAAATATTCAGAGTAACTTATCTTTGACTCAGAGAAATTCACATGACATGAAAAACATTTTTTGTTTGCTTATCCATATACTCTCATTTTTCATTAAACAAATATTACATCTACAAAAAGTAATTGAAAAAATAATATATGAATGAAACTAAGTGCAGTGGCTCTAAAATATTTTTGATCACCATAATTCTAACTACCTGGGATGGCTGAATTCTCACTAACCTGTCAGCAGCTATAGCATTAGAGCAGAAATGGCCGGTGTGAGCTATGCTGCTAACCAGTATTCAAGCCCCTAGTTCTGGGTCTGAGCTTCCAAGGCCCCTCATCATGACACTTCCATGAGAATTTATAACATAAATATATATTTTAAAATACAGGTATAGTAATTGGAAGATACTTCTAGTCCATTCTTCCCCAGATAGGTAGAGAAAGAGAAACAAGAGCCTTAGAGAGAGGGGTCTACTGTGGGTTGTTTGTATAGCAGGAGGGTCAAAGAGAACAAAGAATAACCTTCAGTCGACAGGTCATTGATGGATGCCCTGGCCATCTGAGAAAGGCCCGGAGTGCCTTGGACCCTGGGAGGTCAGCCAGGAACTGGCTGACAAGGAGGGCTCTGCAGCCTAGAGGCTCAGACATGGGGCTCCCCGCAGCAAAGGCTGGGTTGGTGGCGTTAAAGAAAGGCTGCAAGATTCATCTGCTTAATCAGCGAGCTCCCAGATGATGCTTGGAGTTTGATATGGATCATTCCAGCCTCTCTCAGATCGATCAACAAGTATTGATTGAGTGCCTACTGTTTGCTGGGCCTGACGCTGGGCATTTTGGGAGATGCAGAATGAGTACAGAACAAGATCTCTGTCCCCTTCAATTAGCGCTACAAGCCCATGTGTAACGAAGTGGAAACAGCCTGAGTGTGACAATGCAAGGTACAGAAATGCAGAGGATGGGGCCCACTGAGATCAGGGGGCCAGGAGGACTTGAAACAGAGGTGGACTTGAGCTGGAGTTAGAGGTGGGGAACATCACTGGTTGAGGGAATATGAATATGTATTAGGGGAACACTAGCTACAGTAACAAAACACTCTGAAATATCAGTGCCTTAACACAATAGGAGTTCATTTCTTGCTAACATAAAGGCCATTGGGCAGTGGGGATGGATATGGGACTCTTCTCCATACAGTCATTCATGGTTCCAGCCTGTGAGGGGTTCCATTATCCCCAATATGTGCCTTTCAAGGCTACTCAGAGCTTCAACATCCACTCAGCAAATGGGGAAAAGGTGGGCAAGGGTCACGTGGAAGGTTTATATAGTCCAGGGTCGAAAGGGGCTCACATCACTTCTCCCACATCCCATTGGCTTAAAGTCAGTTTACTGCCCCCCCTAGACGGCAAGGGGATGAGAACTGTGGTGTCTGGTGGGTCGGCCACTTTCCAGCAACAACTCTCTGAAAAGGGAAACATAAAACATTAGTGGAAGGTTAGCCACGGAGGACAAAGGTCAGAGACCTGCCCAGCACAGCAGCATGTAAAACTCAGGAGACAGTCACAGTGGAAGAGCTGGAGCCTGATATGGACTACTGAGACCCAGGTCAGGAGGAAAGAAAGATCAAGGCGCTTTAGGACTATTTACACGGTGATGACGGATCGTAAGCCTGGAAATCTCCATCCAGGCAGAGGCCAGCCTTGGTGACCAGCACTGTGGGGTTTGGGGACTGGAATGACTTCAGAGAGGGCCTGCACCCCTCTGATGCCACAGTGACAATCTCTTAAAGTATCTCAAACAGACCCACCATCCATCTTAGTTATACGCTTGGCCAGGAAGGCCAAGGAGTTAGCAACCCCTTCCTTAAACATTATTTGGATCTCAGAGAATGTTCATATTCCTGAAGGAGATCAAAGAGAGGCCAGGAGGAGCTCAGTTGGAAGAGGGGGTTCTAGGGAGTCCTTAGCTAACCTGTGAGAACCTTGTGAGTGGATTTTCAGGAAAGCCCAGAGCACCCTACCCTGAGGCTGTTGGGGGTCTCTGCTCTAAAGGCTCACAGGGATTGAAGTCCCACCCCATCCCAGGGCAAGAGAGGGGATGAGGTGCTATCCTATAACTCCATGAATTCATATAGTTACATTGTTTTCCAATGATGGCACCATGGACAGTGGCCTCAGCCAAGTCATGAACCTCCCTAGGCCTCAGCTCTCCAAGAGATGGATGAGTCTGACACCGTGATCTCTATTTAAAGCCCTTGCAGCTATAACATCCTGTGCACGTGAGTTCTTCCCACACAGGAAATGACGTATGCATTAATAAGATCTTAGGAAGTTTAGAATTCAAAATTAGAAATCAAAACAGGGGGAAAGGAAAAGAAGAGGACCCTAGAGATTGATAGACTAACATTTCCCGAAACATGTTTCAGGAATGTTAGTTCTTCAGACTCACAACAGGATGTGTGTATACATGTGTGTTTGTGTGTACATATTTATCTATCTATATATCTATCTATATCTATATATTACATATAGATTATATATTAAAATTATATATAACTTTTTATATAAATTATATATTAAGATTATATTTTTAAATGATATATAAAATTTATACATAAATATAGAATTATATATAATATATAGATACAGACCTATATAAAGATAAATATATCTCTCTATATAGCATATAGATATCTTTACAGTATATATTTCTATCTCTTCATCTGTCCATCTATCTGTATGTCTATCGATCTATCTATCTATAGTAAAGGCTGACATCCGTACAATAAGCCAAGCACTCTGCAAAGAATTTTTCATGCATTGGTTTCTTTAATCCGCTCAGCAACCCTATTATCAACATCAGCCCCATGTTATAGATTTTATGATGTTTTGAGAGGCTGAGCACTGTCCAAGGTCACAACAGTTGTATAAGTGGAAAGGAACGATGTAAACCGAGCCACGTCCGACTCTTGACTTTGTGCTTTCAGCCACCGAACGCTGATGCTTCCCGAGGGCTCTTTGGTCAAATCAGCTTGGGAATTGCTGGGTTAAACGAAGTTAAACTGGTTTGTTGCTGCAAAACTTCTCAGAGCCCTGCCTCGCCATTGCAATGTGCATGGAGGGGGCATGATGGTGAGGAGCACAGATTCGGAAGCTAGAGCCCAGCTGTGCCCCTGGCCGGCTGTGTGACCTTGGGTACATCACTTAACCTCTCTGTACCTCATCTGTAAGATAAGAATAGCAACAGCGGCTGCTTCGCAAGGATTGAATGAGTTAATATGTTTTGATACCAAGCCAAGCACCACTGAAGTGGTGGCTCGTACTAGACTGAGCTGTGCTGTCAGCCACGTTGATCCTGGAGCCCCATTTTCACAGAGCATCTCTCAGGACAGTGGCACGATCTGGACCATCCTCATCACTTAATGATGAGGAAGCTGAGGCGACAGGCCTGGCTTAAGGTTTGAGAGCTGGTGGGGTCAGAAGTCCGGTCCCCAGACTCAAAGCCCAGTCCAAGCGCCACAGATCCACCCAGCCTCTCCCTGGCAGACTGAGACATTTTCTGCAACTCTAGTTATAACGTTGTAACTAAAGAGAAAATCACACGGCTCCAGCCTGCTTTCCCCCCTGTGGTGTCCATCCAATGCCCAGGGCAGGGACTTGTTATCACTCAGAATGAAAGAGGCCTCGCACTAAGTTTTCTGCAGCTCCTGCCTCCGAGGGGGGGCTGTCTCTCTTGCAGCCCCACTACTCTGGCCTTTGAGCGACCTGAGGCGGAATGACACTGTCCACCCGGTGTGCTGGGCACTTGCAGCCAGCAGCACTGACATCACATCAGCAGCTGGGGCGGCTAGGGCAGCCCGCTCCTGTCCTAGCGCCGCCCAGAGCACCCCTGGGAACTGGGAAGGGAGGATGGCGAGAAGTAATCCCTCTTGGGCTCTCAGAGGGAAGCATTTTAGAAAATAGGAAGGATTAAATGTGAGAGTGACCATAAATTGCAAGGAAAATCAGACAGGGGTTAGGAGGAAAATCATCCTGTTTGGATGAGGCCCCTTCCATTTGTGTGATTTCTTTGTGCATCTCCGTGTGTGTGTATCTCACTGCTCTGGTCTGGCAAGTCTTCAGAGTGGTTGGGCTGTGTGTGTGTAAAGAGAGAGAGAGAGAGATTCCGAAGAGCAAAGAAGCAAGAAGGAGGGTGGGAGGGAGAGCCAGAGAGAAATCTAGGAGCTTCGGGGCCCCATCCTGTGGTTCTTCCTCAGCCCAAGGTCCTGTTTCATCTGCTCCCTGCTGTTGAGCTATGCCTGCCTGGTTTCAAGGTCTGAGATCAGCACCCAACCTGCTATCCTGTCCCATCCTGACTGTCCAGGAGACAGCTCATCATTTCAGGCACAGGGCCCTCTTTTTTGTGCTGAGAACACTGAGCAATTTCCTGGACCAAATGCTCAAGTGAGCACCCTTTCCACTTAAAGAGGAGGATTCCATGGGCTCCCCGTCCACTGAATGGCCTTGGGAAGGGTCTGCAGGCATTGGCTTGGTTAAGGGATGAGAGTTAATGGACTTCACGGAGTCTGTGGGTCCCCTCAGCTACTCTTGCCCACCTTCAGGGGCACACACGTTGAGAGGGGTCTGCGAGGTGCTGAGAAGGAAATCTCTCTCTCAGTTCCGCCAACCAAATTCAGCCTTTACGTGATATGCTCCATATATACAAACTGACACAATTCATTAAGAATTTGCTGGCTCCTTCTCTTGATTCCAAATCAGATAGTATTTTTTATACTAAACAAAAAAGTAACTAAATATGTACAGCTTATTCATTGTCTTCAATATACTCAGGAGGTTTTGACTGAATTAAATAGCTTTACTATTATCCCTCCTTTAACTATTTTATGCTCTGTGTAGATTCAGGCAGAGCATGAACATAGCATATGGACAAGAAAGATGAAAAATGGTAAGAACCGCTCAGCTTGCCCAAAGCATCTCGTATATCTGTTAAGTTCCCTTATTACTCACCTCTCCCAAGAAATGTTTACGGATCAGCAGTGTCTACTGATGGTCACAGCTGCAACTGCTGAGGGTCATTTATTAAACAAGCACTTATTGAGTACTTACTAAATGCCAGATACTATGTGAGGCACGAGGGACCCAGCTACAAACAGAAGGATACAGTCAATCTCTGCCTTCTGGAGTCGCCATCAAGGAGCTCAGGAGCTGAGACCATAAGACCCAAACAGGACACGGAGACCCACAGAGGAAAAGAGATTTGCCCAAAGCCATCTTGCACCTGAGTGCAGGAGCCAGAACGGAAATCCAGGTCCACTAGCCCTAGGCCGGGCTCCCTTTCAGCATGTGCTGTGATGGAAGAAAGTGTCCTCAGTCAGCTCCTCTGTGTCTGTGACACATGGCTGCTCATAGGACCATGACAATGGAGAGCCAGAAGAAAGTCACATTTGACGTGGCTTCTGCCCTCTGTTTGCGACCTGCACACGCAAAGCAGGTCACCAGTTTCCAAAGGGCAGCTGCCCAGGCTCGCTAATTATACATAGATATTTAAAAGAAAGAAAAGTCCTCAAAATATTCATAGAAAGAATTGCTTAAGAAAAAAATATCTTTCTAGACCAAGAGATTGGCTCTCTTTAGATCTCAAGGAGTTTACAAGTGAATTGGCCTGAGGTGGAGGTCACAGTGGACCTCAGCACAGAGGTCACTCCTTTCGAATCCCTGGTCCCTGGTCCCCCAGGCCATCAGTCTCACCCCCTCCTCCAGCAACTCAAAGCAGGAAATTAGAGAGGGAACCAGAAGTGAGCCATAAGAAAAGAACAAATAATGACACTAGCTAATACATATTAGGACTTTCCATATGCCATTAGGATCCCTTTACAGCCTGGGAGGTGGGTGTTAGTTCTCAGCATCTTACAAGGGAGGAAACTAACTGGGACTTTCCTCTCACTTACTCAGCCAGTAAGTAGCAGGACTTGGCTCCAAACCTGAGTCCATCTGACTCTAACGAACATCCTTTGTCCATCACACAGCAATAATGTGGAGGAGTTTTCCTGGGAAGAGGTGATGGGAACAAGGAAGGAGCATCATTAAAGTGAGGGGTAAGGGAGAAGGCTCAGGTGGTGAACCAACAAATGTTTAATGAGCACATGCTACACACAGGCATTCTGCCAGGTGTCTGCTGGGAGGACACCAAGGAAACCGGTCCCTCCTGGCATCTCCCACCTGGGCATGGGTCCAACGTTCACCTACTAGTCAAGCCAGGAACTGGGGCAACACTCCTGACTACTCTCTGTCCCTTACCCCCCACTTCTTGTAACTTCCACCGTCTTGATCCTTCTGTGTACCATCTGTTTACTCTGCTCATTTGTAAAATGGGGATAGTCAGGTGCCTACTTCATTAATGCAAAAGTAGGTAAAGTAATTAGTACAGCCCAAAGCACACAGCAAGTTCTCAGTGATAGAACATAGCCAGAATAGTCATAGAAAGTTCCCAGCTCGATAATGTTAGCTGTCACTATTGTGCTTTCTTTCCCTGAACGTTGAAATGATGGTGAAACTGACACTTGAGTCCTCAGAGAACAAGATCAAATACAGAGAAAACTAGGGGTGGGTTTGTGGCCAACAGGGCTATTCTCTTTTGCTAAATACACCTTGTGGTGTCAGGTATCTGCATTTTTCCCGTACAAGATCTTACTTTCCTCTTATCTATTCAGAGTTTATCATTTCTTCCAGACCTAAATGAAATACAAGCTTTCTAGGAATGGGTTCCCTGACAAAGTATCTTTTTTTTTTTTTTCTTTCTGTACGTGGGCCTCTCACTGCTGCGGCCTCTCCCGTTGCGGAGCACAGGCTCCGGACGCACGGGCTCAGCAGCCATGGCTCACGGGCCCAGCCGCTCCGCGGCATGTGGGATCTTCCCGGACCAGGGCACGAACCCATGTCCCCTGCATCGGCAGGCGGACTCTCAACCACTGCATCACCAGAGAAGCCCGACAAAGTATCTTTTAAAGCAGCAATGGACAATAGAAATATAATGTGAGCACATATTTAGAAATTTTTAATTTTATGTAGCCACATTTAAAAGATAATTATTGTAATGTAAAATTTTTATTTAATGCAATATATTCAAAATATTATCATTTCATTGTCTACTCAATATAAAAATTACTAATGAGGGATTTTACACTCTTTTGTTTGTACTAAGCCTTAAATACCTGGTGGCTATTTTAAACTCACAGCACATCTCAATTTGGACTAGCCACATTTCCAGTGTTAATAGCCACATGTGGCTAGAGGTTACCATTTTGGACACTGCACCTTTAGAGCAAGCTAAGACTGTTTCTTTAAAGACCAAAACGTCTCCTGCATTAATTGTGGATGTGTGTGTGTGGATCATTAGAGTAGCAGGTGGTCTGGCTAGTCTCTCTGCCCCCAGGGATTGTGTGAAGAAGTAGCCTGCTTCTAGCCAAAGCAAATCACACAACCCATCTAAGGCCCTGGTGATAGTGCATTCATAGAGTTTCACACCCCAGCACACAAACAGGCTCTTGCTAAATAGGCTTTTAAAAATACCTTCAGGTGTGTAACCACCCCTACCCAAAACCAGATTCATAGAGACAATACTTCTGCATCCCAATACTCCCTTTTAAATAAGCACTCAAATCTCTCACTTTCTCTAGCTCCCTGGCAAAGACACAGTTCTGAACAATTTATTCATCTTTTACAGGTTTCCTGAGCACCCACTGTATGCTGGGCACCATGCTAGATGAATAAGGTATGGCTCCTGGTCTCAAAACTGTCAATTAGGGACACAAGTAATATTAGGACCAGCCTCTTTTTCCTGATCTTTTTTGGAATTCCAATAGGAATTATCATGAATAGGTCCCAGAATGGGAACTTTCCTGACTGCCTGGCCTGGGAGCTAGCCTCTGCTCTTGGCTTGGGTTTCATTTGTTCATTTGCTATACATTCTCTCCCCTCAGGAGCACCTAAATTAGCTGCCCTGAACTACCTCCATTGCTTAGTTCAAGGTCACAGTATGTGTCAGTTCCCCAGGGCCATCCAGGTAACCTGGAGAAGGGATGCTTTTCTAACTGTGTCTCTGACCCAGGCTGGTGTGGACCCTTGGAAGATGCAACTGCCATGTGGAAGCTGAGATGGGGAAGCCTGTGAGAGGAGCAAGTTTGGAGGTGAAGGTCAGTAGTTCAGTTCTGAAGATGACAGGTGGAGGTGTTGAGATGGCTACGGAATATATGAGTCTGAATTTCAGGGATGAGAACCTGGCTAAAAATAGAAATTTATGAGACATCAGCATATAGATGATGTTTAAGCCCAGGAACCTAGATAAGATGACTGAGGGAGAGAGAAGACAGAAAAGATTAGAGGTCCAAGGACTGAGCCTTGGGGCATGCGAACATTTGGGGGCTGGAGGGATAATGAGACCAGCAAAGGATTGCGAGGCAGTGCAGTTCACAAAGTAAGAAGGAAGTCAGAAGAGTGAAGTGACACAGACCCAAGTGAAGAAAACGTGCCACAGAGGAGAGAGGGATACCCTGAGCAAAGGGGATACACTTTAGTTCTGTGGCAAATAAAATGAGGACTGAGAATTGCTCAATGGTTTGAGCAACATGGAAATCATCAGCAAACCTGATGAGAGCAATACCTCTGGATTGTTGGAGGCAAAAGCCATATGATAGTGGATTCAAGGCAGAATGGAGGATAGCTATTGAATACAGCAAGTATAGACAACCTTTCAGAGATTTTGCCATGGATGGAAGAAAAAGATGAGGCAATGGCTAGAGACGGACAAGAGTTTTGTGTTTTAGTAAGAATGTAAGAAATTACAGCTTGTTTACATGATGATGGGAATGACCCAGTAAGGAGAGGGAATTTTAATAATGCAGGAGAGAGAAGTCTAATTTCAGGAACTATGTCCTTGAATAGAAGAGAGACGATGGGATCCAGTGTAAAAGTTGAGATGTGGGACCAAAAGGAGCATAGATTGCTCATCCACAGCAATAGGAGGGAAAGCAGAACTTTCTGGTGTCAAAAATCAAGAAACAGCAAAATTAAAAGCACCAAATAAATAAAATAGTACTAAGTTTATTGTGCACTTAAGAACAGGGAGTTTCGCAACTCCCGCTGTGAACTGGGAGTTTTCAAGTTCAAAACTGATATGAAACTCAGTGGCATGATGTTAGAGGGTGAGGAAGTGGTTTCAGTTTTGCAATAATTGGTTATTACAACGGAGGTTTCAAGATGACAGGGGACTGGTTAAAAGTGATTACCTTATATCACTTTAGGAAGATGACTAAAGTTTCTCTTATGATCATCAGAGACATTTACAAAAAATAATCTAAGTTATGTTCCACTTGTGTTCATTAAATAAGCTTGATTTAGTTTTGCTTAGGTGCCTTAAATGGTTTTGCATGCCACAGAATTTCCAAGTCTGGTCTCCATTTTGTATTTAAATTTAATAATTCCCCCCTTTTGGCCATTCTCTCAGCAGGTTGAAAGTATGACCAACTAGCAGGGCATGACTCTCAGTTACCACTTCCAATATAGTCAGGCCGAAGGAAAACATAATCACTGTTTCCACTAGATGAGTCATCTGGACACAGGGTCACGTCATCACTGTTACCATCATTGGTATGGTCATTGTTGAGTTCTTCCAGTCATCTGATCCTGGTGTGTGAGTGGTTGCCTAAAGGCATTTAAAACCCTTGAAAGAATACAACGTACTAGAGGGTTAATATGACAACTATAAAGAGAATAATAGCCAGGGATTGAAAAGTTCCCTGGAACAGAGATTCCCAGGGTCCGGTATTTAACCAATTAAATAAACCAAATAGGTTATAATCAGATTCAGGCTTTATCTTTCTAAGTCAACCTACATTTTTTTGGGTAACGTGTAACTGGGTTTCTTTTTTTTTTCTGAGTTATTTAGAGAGGAACAAACAATATACGAGTAGTCACATGTCCTCATGATTACTTGGGACAGGATAAACATGAGAGGATATTTTATTTTAGGAGGTGATCTTACAGGTGAGCTTCCACATAAATAAGGCCACTATATGGTGTGGTCAATCAGGTAATTTAATAAAGGCATTTCTATGGACATGAAAGAAAAACAAAGCTTAATAGTTGGAACAAATTATAAACTCAGTTTCTGAGTTTGGAGAGCAGCCAGTTGAGAACATTCCTAGACTTGAGTTCAAAGCATCTTTAGATGGTGGAATGAGGAAAGCAGTTTCAATCTGATGGATTTTCCTTCTTTGCAGTTTGACTGTCTTTGATGTGTGTGCTGGTGAACTCTCTTGAGTGGCCCACACAGCCACAGGCATGAAGCTTGTCCGTATACGATCCACTGTGGTGGCTTCTCTGAGGTTTACAGGTAGATGACAAAACCTCAAAGACAATGAACAGGACTAGAATCTGATAACAGGTACGCTATAGTTTTTCTATTAAAACATAATTTTTTTCTATAGTCATCCCGTTTTTATCAAAGATAATTACAGCGAAACTAATTTGTCTGTAAAATAAGTCTAGATCTATTAAATGTGGCTTGATTATTTACATAAATGTAGCAATCATAATGATTCTACTCATATTCTCAAGTATGACATTCCAGTCAAAGCTTTGGTACTATCCAAGGGGCTTTATTGGCACAAAGTCAACCTCAGTCCCCTAAAATTGTCTGGTAATAGGGAATCTCAGATTAGATCTTAAAAAGTCTCTTTAGACTAAGAAGCCAAGTTAAGGATTTGTCTAATTGTGTCTTGTTACAAAGAGAACAGATTCTTATTGAACTTGTGTAAATACATATATTGCTCCTTTATAAGAAGAGAGAGCAAATCTTTTGAAATCTTCTGGAAAACGTAAGTTAGTTTGAGGTCAAAAAGAATTCAGAATTTGATTTGGGGAAGTTCGTCAAAAATGTCAAAAGATTTAAAACACTTGTTCAAATAGGATCACAGGTAACTGTGAACTAATACTCAGTTATACATTCAACCAAAGTGACAAAAGATTTCAAAGGCAAATACAGAAAGTTACATAGTCGTAAAAAACAAAGAAACAAACAAACAAAAACACCTAGATCACGTAAACTTGAAAAACATTTGGGTTAGTTTCTACATTTCTAAGAGTTTGGGGAATACTTAATTTATATAAGTACTTATTTTTATTTAGTAAAAAATAGCCAATTTAGTAGTGCTCTTTTTAAAATATCACATATATGTAATATACATACATATATATACACAAACATATAAACAGACACAGAGACCTTGTAACTTTCATTTAAAAGTTTTTGCCGTGTCTCAAGTACAATAATACGAAACTCAGAAGAATGGCTGGAACCAAATCGTGTTTCTGGCAGAAGGACTAAGTTAAGATTACCTGCTCAGATGCCAACGTTTTTTACTACAGATTTTTTACTTGCATGCTGTAAGGAATTTTTTTTAATTAGAGAAGCTAATTAGAGAAGCTATTTTGGAGTCATTTTGTCTTTTAGAAGCTTCTGCACACCGATCCAAGAATGCATTTTCCAAAAAGCCACAAGACCCCTGTCCAGGAAGCAGGAGACTTTAAGGGAGGTGGAGAAAGAGTTTGGATCCGGAGGAACCCATCTTTGTCTTTAGATTCCCTAAGATGTTTTAACTCTGAGAGACCCTATTTTTCAACAGCCACTCCAAAACACAGGGAATCAGTGTTTCTTGCCTTTTGAACAGAAGAGGATGACTTACCAAGAAGCTACAACAAACAAAACCTAAGTATGTGCACACTAAAGTCGGAGCACTCAAAACGCAACGGGAACAGAGCTCGGATCCAAGAGAGACCTGCCCCCACGTCCAGGTCGGTGAGAGAGCAGTGACCTCAGGGGCACCGTGGGAACCAGCACCTGGTGGCCCAACGGCCT
Organism: Mesoplodon bidens; assembly: GCF_964165515.1. Lineage (NCBI taxonomy): Eukaryota > Metazoa > Chordata > Mammalia > Artiodactyla > Ziphiidae > Mesoplodon > Mesoplodon bidens. The sequence goes on from NC_138169.1 coordinate 72,876,934, forward strand.
TGGAGTCATTGGCGACCTTTTTTTGACTCCTACTTCTGATGTCAGAAATTGTCAAAAATCCAGAAGTAGCAAAATTAAAAACACCCGTTCAAGAAAACCGTATGAGTAAGAGTTTTTGTTTGTTTGTTTTTTGCGGTGCGCAGCCCTCTCACTGCTGCGGCCTCTCCCGTTGCGGAGCACAGGCTCCGGACGCGCAGGCTCAGCGGCCATGGCTCACGGGCCCAGCCGTTCCGCGGCATGTGGGGTCCTCCCGGACCGGGGCACGAACCCGTGTCGCCTGCATCGGCAGGCAGACTCTCAACCACTCCGCCACCAGGGAAACCCCGACTAAGCGTTTACTATGCATATAAGAAGAGTTCGTGAACTAGGAGCTGTCATATTCAAAACTGGCATGAAACTCAGGGCATGATGTTACAGGGTGGCTTACAAAGTGAAAATGAGAGAGTTGCTTAACCTTTACAACATTTGGTTATTACAAATGGGGGTTTCCAGACAGCAGGGGATTGGTTAAAAGTGATTGTCTCATACCATTTTAGGAAAATGGCAAGTTTCTTTACAGCATGACTTATAAAGTAGAAATGAGGAAGTTGTTTAACCTTTACAATGATAGGCTATTACAACTGGGGTTGGGGACAGCAGGGAATTATTTAGAAGTGAGTATCTCATACCTTTTTAGGAAAATGACCAGGTTTCTTTTATGATGATCAGAGGCATTTAAAGAAAGAACCTAAGTTAAGTTTTGCTTGTGTCCATAAGCTAGATCTAGTTTTGCTTCTGTGGCTGAAATGGTTTTGTTTGCTCAGGGAGTTTTCAAGTCTGGTCTCCATGTTGCTCTGATTTTCACACTGGGCACAGATGCGTGTTGGCGGATGGATCTGATAGTGAGAATGTGCGCAAGCTCTCTTCTGATGGCTTCCGCCTTCTCGGTGAAGTAGCGAGCCAGGATCATCAACTGTAGTGTACGTGGGGAAGGTCTGAGGAGAGAGAAAGTAGAAATTCATCCAATGTGAAAGTGTAAGTGGACCCAGGAGATGTAGGAGAACTGCCCACTGGAAGTTAGTGGGCGTGAGTTCAAGGCCAGGGGCCATGTGTATTTCTCCCGTCCCGTTCAGCTGCAGGAGTGCAATTACAGGGCAAGGGGACCGTTGGATTTAACCAGGGTTGGAATTTTGAGAGAGAAGCTAGCAAGGGGAGCACATACGTAAGGGTGTAAATGTAATTATGGGGCCACAGAACTGAAGGTGGGTAAGGAGGGAGTAAGGCCATGATGGGGGGAGATGAGAGCCAGAGAGAGGATGGGAGGCTCAGTCAACTGCAGGGTCTGAGTCAGGGTTACTTCTTAGATCTGGGGAACAGACGGAGTGAAATGAGTAGATGTGATGTGAGGTCACAGAGTAAGATGACTGGGGACGAGGGGCTGGTGACTGGTAATGACAGTCTGGTAATGACTGGTAATGACTTGGGAGGATGGTAGGGTGGGGTGAGATGGATTGGAAGCGGAGAGGTCAAGGAACAGGTGGGCTAAGGTAGAAAGGACCATCTACCAAGAATTATGGCAGGAAGATGGGCAAGGGTGACGGCCAGCAGGAGGTAAGGGCCTCAAGAACTAGGGGATGCGTGCAGGGTTGGTGAATGTCAGCAACGTGGAGGGGAAGCGGGTGGTAGAGGAGGACGGCGCAAGATCAATGCCAGGACTTCAGGGGGCAACAAGCCTAACAACCAAGCGCACAGGCCAGAGCCAGCCTGCCGGGGTTTGCATCCCAGCCCGGACGGTGACTCGCTGTGTGACTTGCCATAAGTTACGTGACCTCTCTGAGCTTCAGTCTCCTGGTCTGTAAACTGAGGATAGTAACCAAGCTGAAACACAATGGGGTTGTGAGGACTGAACAGACCCCAGTCCACGGCGAGTGCCACCCAGGTGTTTGTCACTGTCACTATGAGGGAGGCTGTGGATATGGACGCCAAAGCACAGAGCAGCATTTATGAAGCAGTACAAGGTCATTCAGCTCGTAAGTTGTTCCAGGACCGCAAACCCAGTCTGTCCAGCTCTGAAGCACTGGCGACACTACTCAGATGATAATGAAAGATAGTTACAGTCAGCACAGGAGACAGACGTGACTGTCCCCGGCCCAACCGTGAGCTGAGAGTCCTTTGCCCCCTTCTCCCCTCTCTGTGATCAGACACCCTCTCCACGCAGCAGACCTTCCCCTCAAGGCCCTGGTGCTCTCGGGAAAGCACCTGACGTTTATCCCTGCTGAGATGGGAAGGACTTGAAATAGGATGCCTCGTTCCCTCAGACCTTGGCTTTGACACAAAAGGAATCAAGTACCAATGATGGATTTCCCTGATGAGAAGGGGGTCCACTGGGGATGCTGCCAGGCCTTCTATGATCCCCTCAAATTCCCGCCCTGCCTTTCCTCAGGGCTTCCTCTCATGGCCAACACTGGCCTTGCTGAGCAGCCTCGGTGGGCAGATGTGAAGCCCCTGATCCCAGGGTGGGTGGCAGCAGTGGGCAGTAGCCCCGGAAGGTCAAGAAATGGGGCTCGGCCATTGGAACAGAGACCCAGTGGCCTTACAGGAAGTCACGTGGACCCAGAGACGTGAAGCCACTAGCCTGAGGTCACACAGCTGCTTGCTGGTAGGCAAGGGCTGTAACCTAGGTCATCCGTTGCCCAGCCCTGAGGTCTTTCCACAGCCCCACACTCAGGGACAGACTCGGGAACTGACAGCCAGACAAGGACTAGGGGTGTCACTAACCACATTTAAAACACCTTTTTTAATGGAAAGTCGTGGCGATGAGCCTTCCCCCTCACTTTGCTACACTGAGAGTTTTGTCATTGCACCATATGCCTCAAGGACCAAGTATAGATTTTTGTGACAAAATTAGCAAGGCTATTAAAGACTGTAAAGGAAATCATCAAAAAGCCAGAGTTAGAGGCAGGGCAGCTAAACTGTCCTCCTGTGCTCTGCAGCATGTCCAGACCACCCATCCAGGCCACCCATCCACCATCATTTTCCCACGCCCTGCTCCCAGGTGGATGTGTCCTGGGACAGAAGAGCCTGATGGAGAAGGTTGGGGGAGAGGGGAGGGATGATAACAAGCACGTGTCCTATCCTGCTAACTATGTGCCAGGCGCACTCTGCTCTCCACAGCCCTTTGAAGCAGCTATTATTATTATCCCCATTTCACAGATATGGAAACTGAGGCACAGAGAAGTAACAAGATTGAAAATAAACCAGATCCTGGCCTGGGAAGATCGAAGAAGCTTTGTCCATCACTTTCACATTTTTCCCTCCCAGCTGGTGCCGACTTCAGCACATAAACATGCTCAAGTGCCCCATTTTAATAGAAAGATTGCCTTCACCTTGTCCACAGCACGCTACTGCTTCAAGAATTTTCTCCTTCTGCCATCAACTTGCTTGAAAGAGAAACAAATCCTCCCCATTCCTGCTTTCTTGGCTCCTGATCCCGCGTCCCTTCACGCAGGCTTCCATCCCCCCATCACACCCTTACGATGACTCCAGTTGAACTCCTAAGGGTTGGAACCAGCGCTCCCTCCTCCCCAATCGCCCTCGCTCTCTCCATCTCTCTCCTGAGACATCACTGACCACCCCTGACCTTGGCACACCCTCCTCCATCATCGGTCACACCTACGTCCCCTTCTACCTCTCGGAAACTTAGCCTCAGTCGCCTTCACTAGCTCCTCTTCCTATGCCCACCTCCTAACTAGCTCTTCCCCAAAATCCCAAGAAGGTTTTTGGGCACAAACATTTGGGCAGTGGTTCTCAGCCCTGGTGAGACATTAGAATCATCCACCCCAATGCCAAAGGCTCTGAATTCATTGGTCTGGGATGCGCCCATCATATATATATATTTTTTTAAAGTCCTCCACACAATTCTAATGTGTAGCTGGGGTGGCAATTCACTGATGTAAGACACTCTCCACATCTTGGAGGAGGGGGTAATGGGGACACACTCAGGTAAGAGGAAAGGGTGGAGGAAGTCCCAAGAGGAAGGCAGAAGAGGCTGGGGACACTTTCCCCCCACTCGAAGTGGGTGCCTGATACCTGTCCTGCTTCTGGTTCCTTAAGCCACTTCTAAATCTTTCCACTTCTAACTCTTCCCTAGGAAATCCTAGGGAAGCGCCAAGCTCAAAGCAGGCTGCTAGGAAGGAAAAAGGAGTAGAATAGACCAATTTCTCCTTGTTAAGACAGCACCATAAGAATTGTTTTATTGCTTTATTTGGAGCTTGATTTTTTTTATAAGATCAGGCAAAAATGGTCATTAGTATTCCACACAACCACAGAGGTGACCCTTGGTATTCAAGGAAAAATAACATAAAGCAACAGACCGTTCACTTTAGAATCATGTTCGATGCTACTTTTTTTCCTAACAGTCTTTTCAGGATTCAAATCATTAAATGGGAGCATTAGAAGGTCCCTTCAAGGCCATCTGGCTCAGCCCCTCAGCCCATGAGGAATCAGTGAGGCTTCATTCAAGGAGCACAGACTGGCCATCAGACCGACCTGAGTTTTAGTCCCAGCTTGACCGCTTTCCAGCTGAGCCACCTTGGACATGTAACTTATATAAAGGTCACCCAGTTTACTTGTCCGTAAAACGGGGATCATGACACCCACCTCCACCACACCACAGAGCAGTCGTGAAGAATAAATGAGTCAACAATAAATGTTAGTCCTCTTAGTTGAATTTTGAATCTTGAATGTGACTTTTGACCCCGAACCCTGACTACACACTAAACATTCTGAGATAGCGGTTTGACACCATCGGTTTCTACCACTAGCACTTAGGGTGTCCTGTGGCATCAGCCTCATTTGCAGGCAGTCTACGGGGCCACCTGGCAGAAGACCCATCTGCCAAAATATCTTCTCCCGGCAGTTTGCCCCAGTGCCGGGAAGCCCGTCATTACTAGAAAGCAGCGTGGTAAGGTGGGAGGGGACCCACACTGGGGTCTAAAGAATTAACCTGATCCCAGCTCTACAAATTTCTAGCTGCGTGACCTCAGGCAAACTTCACCTTTCCGAGCCTGAGGGTGAGGAGGATAATTCTTGCTCTGCCTACTTGCGTATTGTGGCGGGTCAGACGTAACTGTGTACGGCGGTGGCTCTGTTAGTGTCAGGAAGAACCACGGAGAACGTGGGGACGTTACCCTGACATCTCCATTTGGATTTTTCAAAGGCACCTCAAACCCAACAGGATTAATACCAAATTCATGCCCATCCTGAATCCACTCCTTCTCCGTGGATCTCTGCATCTTCCAATGGCACCGCCATCCGTCCGTCCACGTGGTTGCTCAGGCCAGAAACCCAGAAGTCATTAACTCTTTCCCCTCCTCACCTTTCTCATCCAGCGTATCACCAAATACAGCCAATTTTCCCTTAAAAATATCTATGTCTATGGACTCCATCCACTCCTCTCCACCACCACCCTAGTCCCAGCCAATACCACTGAGATGTTATGATACCCCCTCTCTCTGTCTCTCTGTCTCTCTGTCTCTCTCTTTCATACACACACACACACACACACACACACACACACATTAAAGCTGTGAACAAGGGCTCCAAATGCTTTTGAGATAAAGACCAGAAAAATCCTTACCGCAGCCTGGGCCCTGGCCTGACTCTCCAACTCCGTTTCTTACCATTTTTCCACCTTCAGCGCTGGTCAGCCACGTGGGGCTTCTTCCCATTCCTAGAAACCACCGTGCCGCAGGGCCTTCCCACACGCCTTCCTTTTTTTCCTGGACACACTCCACTTCCTTCCCCTGATTACTTCCTGCTCTTCCTGCAGATTTTTGCTCCCAGCACCGAGTCACCACTTCCTCAGGGAACTGTTTCCTGACCTCCCTGACCAAGTCAGTCCCCTCTGTTATCCTTCCTGTGGCCACTGCCATCTCTCCTCCATAGCACCCAGCATACTGGAAGTTTTATATTTTCTTGTAAAAGAGAATGTTCTATCTGATTTCTTGCTGACCATTATAATCACAACATAAAGCACAGTGCCTGGCACTTAGCAGGAACTTTATAAATATTTGTTGCATGAGTGAACATGGTTCACAAAGGCAAATTTGTAGTCAACTCTTAAAAGCAACAACAAACACTCAGGTTCGTTTTTACTTTTTGTTAAATAATTTTGTGTGTGTGTGTGGTACGCGGGCCTCTCACTGTTGTGGCCTCTCCCGTTGTGGAGCGCAGGCTCCAGACGCGCAGGCTCAGCGGCCATGGCTCACGGGCCCAGCCGCTCCGCGGCATGTGGGATCCTCCCAGACCGGGGCACGAACCCGTGTCCCCTGCATCAGCAGGCGGACTCTCAACCACTGAGCCACCAGGGAAGTCCTGTTAAATAATTTTTGAACCTCTTCTGGGCCAAGACTAGTTGGGTGCCTGACGGAATATCTTTATGCTAGAATGTCTGAAATGCTTTCCCATTCCTCTGAGCACACTTAGGCAAGCGTGTCTGGTACAGAGAGAGGTTATCAGATGATTTGCCTTCCCCAGCACCCGATCCTGTTTCCCTGGATCTTCCCAGTGGCTGCTGATAGATCTGCTGACAGCTCTTCCCTCTGGCTTAGGAGCCAGACTTGCCCTACGGAGGGACTCATTTCAGGAAGCTCTCCCGAAAATTACCTGGCTGACCTCTGCTTTTACCATTTGTAAAATCCATAGCCAGTAACATAGCCAGGAACAAGGTTCTGCCCACCGAGGCCTGGGTGGCGGGTGGGGAACCTGCCCCAGCAGCTGGGAGATGATCCTTCCATCTCCTGTGAGTGGACCCCTGGGAGCCCCTGAAGGGAGCCCAGGAACTTCTCCCTGCATCCTACCCCAGGGGGCAGTGCTCAGATATGGCAATGTTTGAGAGAGAGATTTTTCCACAAAAAAATGAGCTTCTGACCCAATGAGATTTAAGCAGACAAAAGATGGAATGTGCTGGGGTTTTTTTCTCCTAAAGTCCTCCATGTCACATCCAGCAAAAATAGGTTACTCGTACTGTGGTACCTATTGTCGAAATGCTTATTTGTACAAAACGAAATGTGGGGGTCGGGGCAGAGGCTAACTGGCCAGGAGGGGGTTAGAAAGGGAAGAAGAAATGAAGGAAGAAAGAAGGGAAGAGTAGAGAGAGGACACAAAGAGGAAGAGAAATGATGGAGGGAAGGAAGCTCATTCAGGGGAATTTTTTTTATTAAATTCCAACCCAAGGAAGCTGTGTACACAGGCTCCCCGTTTTCTCCTCCTGAAGCCCGAAGGCAAACCAAGATGCTGTGTCAATTATAGAAAAAATCAATGAAGATACTGTTCAGGAGTCCTTTTCACCATTCAGCACGGATGGTATCCTTCACTTTCTAGCACTGATTCATTTACTTTCAGCCTCTCTGGGGGCTGCTGACATATTGCTGTCTCAGAAGAATCGGAAGCAAAATCACCTTTGTTTCTTCCTGCAACTCATTCCTCTGTACGCTTTGTTAGAGGAGTTATGTGACCTCGCTAGGCCTGTAGGGCTGAAGAGACCTCAACGGATGAAGCTGAGGACTTGGGTGCCTCCTTCCACCAACCTGGCATCCCCTCTGAGGTGTCCAGGGCCCCACAAGGCCTCCAGCCTCTAGGCTGAGAACCTCTCATAGTTTCACAGCCCGTTCCCTTCACTGTATCTGTCTGGACGCTAATAAATTAAAACCTACCCCAGTGCTAGGACCCTCCCAGCTCAATAGCATTAAGGAAGGAGGCTTCTTAGAGAAATAAAGCCATATTCCAAAGCGATGGCATTGATGAAGGAGGTGTAGGCATTACAATGCATGAAGAACATCCCAGATGCAGGCCTTGTAGGTAAGGTATGGCGGCCACCTGTGTGGCTGAAACCCACCATTACAGAGTCATTCACTTGAATTAAGTAATACTCTTCTCCTTTGGGTCTACTTTAGATTTCAAACATTTCTAGGGAGGTCAAACTTTCCGTCCCTGTACCGGTTTCCTCTTGCTGCTGTAACAAATTACCAAAAACGTATGGCTTAAAACCTCACAAACTTATTCTCACAGTTCTAGAGGTCAGAAGTCTAAAGTGGGTCAGCAGGGCTGCCTTCTTTCTGGGGGCTGTAGGAAAGGATTTGTTCCTTGCTATTTTTAGCTTCTAGAGCTGCCTGCATTCCTTGACTCATGGCCATCTTCCTCCATTTTGAAAACTGCATCGTAGCATCTTCCAATCTCTGTCTCTGTCTCTTTCTGTCTCTCTGTCTCTGCCTCTGTCTCCGTCTCTCTGCTTCCATCATCACATCGCCTTTTCTGACTCTGCTTCCTTTATCTCCTTCTCTGCCTTTGACCATCTAACTTCCCTCTTATGAAGACTCTTGTCATTTCATTGGGCCCACCCCATAATCCAGGATAATCTTCCCATCTCGAAATCCTTAAATGAATTATATCTGCAAAGTTATTTCTGCCATATAAAGTAACAGATTCAAAGGGTCTGAGGATTAAGATATGGACATTTGGGGAGAGGCATTATTCTATCTACCACATTCCCCAATATTTCATATGAGTGAATGATGCGATCATATTTCTCCCCAGCTAGGTGACAGGGGAGATCAGGGGAGACACTCAAGAGCTGGGTAAGAGAAGAACATTAGGTACTAACAGGGGGTAGAGAGTGAGGAAATGAGAGGCGGAAGTGACATAGTGTTGACTTCAATAGCTTTTTTCCTGATTTTACATGACTAATATTCAAGGAAAAAAGTACTCAATAGAATGGACCCCATTCTCCCCAGATGATGCAAGAAAATAGATTTATCAAATTCTGGTATTTTTCTACGATGAAGTATTACTCTGACTAAAATAAATAAATAAATAGATAAATAAATAAGAATGAGCTACTGGTACATACAACATGATTGAATCTCAAAAATATTTTGAGCGAAAGAAACCACACACAAAAACTATATTCTGCATGATTCCATTTATAAAAAGTTCAAGAACAGGAAAACTAATACATGGTGGAAAAAATCAGAACAATTGTCTGTGAGAGGCGGGAAGTTCTTGATGGAGGCATAAGGAAATGTTCTTGGTGATGGAAATGTTCTAAGTCCTGATGGGGGTTGTGGTTATACAGGTGCATACATTTATCAAATTGTACACTTAATGTCTATGCATTTCTCTGTATATAAATTTTACCTCAATTAAACAATTTTTGTAAAATAGTTAGGAAACATAGAGAATAAATTGAAAGGCTCAAGTATACATGTGCTCAAACTTCTAGAAGAAGGGAACTGAGGAACTGATGGCAAGGCAATATACAAAGAAGAAATGGCTAAGAATTGGTGAGAGATGATGAATCCTCAAATTGAGAGTATATACCAATTGCCAAGCAGAATAAACAAAGAGAAATCTCCACTTAGACACAGCATAGTGAAACTATAGGATATTAAAGACAAAATCACAAAAGCTATCAGAGAGAGATGAAGGTAGGAAGAGAGAGAGATTACCTACAAAAATATGCTTACTAAACTGACCTCAATCTTTTCAACAGCAGCAATGGATGCCATAAGACAGCAGGACAATATCTCTCAAAGTGCTGAAGGAAAATGTAACAAAAAATATGTACTCTGCTAAATGATCATGAAAGAGAAAGGGCAAAATAAACACATCCTAAGTGTACAAAAAACGAATAGTTTTTTTTTTTTTTTTACCACCCACACTCCCTCTCTGCATAAATCACTTAACGGGTGTTTTTCAGCAAAAAGAAAAATCAAACTAGAGGTAAGATGTGGGCTACCCAATGAACTCAGAAATTATAGAACACACTGGCAACTTTCATTAAGTAGTAACTATAGTCAGTCAAAGAGACATTTCACTTTTATTTGAAAAGGTAAAATAATTTGAAAGTAATATAATTAGTGTTCATTGCAGAAAACTTGAAAAATACAGAAAATTATAAAGAAAGTAGAAACCACCCACGGTCCAGCATCCAGAGGATCATATCACTGTTTCCGCTGACCCTGTATTTATCACTGACACCCTAAGCCAGTGCATATTCTTCCCCAAGAATATTTTAAATGACATATATTATTACACTGGAAGGTTGTTACATAATGGATAAAACCAATCTGCCTTTTGATTTGTCTCTGTATTTTACTTTTTCCATAACATTGCTATAAAGATCCTTGTGCATGTATTTTTCTATGAGTCACTTTTTGTTACGACAAATCTCTAGCAAAGGCTCTTCTAGGAAATTCTGACCACTGCCTTGTTGGAGCAGATGGACCCTTAATTACTCTCAAATGAAAGGCCTTGGAGAAGTGCAAACAGCCCTGGAATGACGATGCCAAGAACACACAATGGGAAAAGATAGTCTCTTCAACAAATGATGTTGGGATATCTGGATATCCACATGGAAAATAATGAAATTGGACCCTTATCTAATACCATACACAAAACTCAACTCAAAATAGATTAAAGACTTAAATGTAAGATGTGAAACTACAAAACTCCTATAAGAAAATATAGGGGACGATCTTCATGACATTAATCTTAACAATAAATTCATGGATATGACACAAAGGGCACAAGCAACAAAAGCAAAAATAGACAAGTGGGATTACATCTAACTAAAAAACTTTTGCACAGCAAAGGAAATAATCAAAAGAGTGGAAAGGCAACATGCAGAACGGGAGAAAATATTTGCAACCCGTATATCTGAGAAAGAGTTAATTTCCAGAATATATAAAGAACTCCTATAACTCAACAGAAAAAAAAACTAATAACTTGATTTAAAAGTGGGCTAAGGGCCTGAACAGACATTTCTCCAAAAAAGGCACACAAATGGACAACAGGTATATGAAAAGATGTTCAATGTCACTAATCATCACGGAAATGTAAATAAAAACCACAGGAAGATATCACTCATATCTGTTAGGATGGTTATTATCAAAAAAAAAAAAGACAAAAAGCGCTGTCGAGGATACAGAGAGATTAGAACCCTTGTGCAGTATGGGTGGGAATGCAAAATTGTGTAGCCACTATGGAAAACTGCATGGAGGTTCCCCCCAAATTAAAAATAAAACTACCATATGATCCAGCAATCCTACTTCTGCGTATGCATCCAAAAGACTTGAAATCAGGATCTCAAAGAGATCTTAGCACTCCCATGTCCACAGCAGCACTATTCACGATGTCAAGATATAGAAACCACCTAATTGTCCATCAACAAATGAATAAAGAAACTGTGGCATGTATATTCAATGGAATACTGTTCAGCCTTTAAAAAGAAGGAAATCCTGTAATAAGTGACAACATGGATGAACCTTGAGGACATCATGCTAAGTGAAATAAGCCAGTTACAGAAGGACAGATACTATATGATTCCACGTATATGAGGTATCTAAAATAGTCAAACTCATTGAAACAAAGAAAGGAATGCTGGTTGCCAGAGGCTGGAGGGAGAGACAAGTGGGGAGTTGCTAACCCATGAGCATAAAATTTCGGTCATGCTGAAATTTTTAATAAGTTCTAGAGCCCTACCGTACAATATTGTGCCTAAAGATAGCAATACTGTATTCGTACACTTACAACTTTGTTAAGAAGACAGATCTCATATTAAGTGTTCTTATCACAATACAATTTACATTTTTTTAATTAAAAAAAAAAAGATGTTATTGTGAATCTGCCTCCGCCACTAACCAGCCAACTGCTTCCCTGGGCTCCAGAAGGCTCCTACGTGACAATGGCGTTAGGCAGAGGATTTATCAGGTCCTCACTTCTCTGACCTTCAGTGATTCTACAGCCCAATGAGCAGCCCTGACCCTGTCTAGAAAGAACTCTCCCCTCCCCTAGAAAAGGCCCTGGCTCTGACACAGTGGAAACTTCTCCCTAGTTCCAGCTCCCTGGCCAAGTGACACCAAGAAGTAAGAGCTGCTTGCAGAGAGGTGAGACTGAAACCACACGCCGGGGTGTGATCGGGTTTCCCCGGCCAAGACTGACCCTGACGCCCAGGCTCTGCTCGCGGCCCAGGCTGCTGTGTGGGAGGCCAGGGCAGCTCCTCTCGAGTTCACATCCTGGGGCAGAAAGCAGCCTGTCTCCGCCTGTAGCCCTTCACACCAAACAGACCCACGGGCAGATGTTCTGGTGCAGTGCATCCCACAAGCAGATGCCAGGGAGGCAAATCCTCTGGGGTCTGGGAAGAGGCATAAAAAGATCTGCAGGAAAAATCTGTTTTCTCCTTTAAAATGCATGTGCTTTTTGTATTTTCTTCCATACTCCTTCCATATTTATTTTAGTTTAAAAATCTTTTCCTCATTCTTCAAGTAAAATGGGTACCCCAGGAAGATGCATTTCTCTTGTGCTTTAAGTACCCCCAGCCCATTCGACACCTCCCATGGAGGGTATATATAGCTCAGTCAGCGAAGCAGGGGGTCCATCAGGACTCCTCCCCCCACCCTCTGTGCTGGCTCTCGGCACCTGCTTCTGGTCCCCAGTTGTCACTCCTGCATTTACACTTGGTCGTCTCTCAGGCTCACAGCCTTGGCAGTTCCTTCAACCCAGACACACACACCCCGCTTAGTTCTAAAGGACACCCTGTTGCTGTCCTTAGACCCACAGAACCCCACTTCCCAGCACCAGTGAGGAGGGGGCACTTCTGACACCACCTCCCAAAATTCAGTGCCCAGGGGACAATGTTGGATCAGGACACCCTGGCCAGACCCCTCCCCCCAGCATTTGTATGCAGATAAATCTGGCCAAAGAGAACACCTAGGGCAGGGTGGGGCAGGGGGTTGAGCAGAGCAACAGAAGGACAACTTACGAACTGGGATGCTGCTGGGAGAGGTGTGGTGGCAAAACCGCGCGGCAGGCAACCAGCAGCCCCGATACCTGTGCCAGTTGTCTCTCCAGGGGCACCAAGGTGTTCAGTTCCGGTGGGGAAGGGCTGGCACCTCCCACTAATGTTGGTCCAGGCAGAAGCTGACCCACCTCTCCAGAGAGAAGCCAACCCAGCTATTTGGGCCCTTGGGAAAAACCAACTATCGGCATATTTTGCAAAAACATTTGCTCAAAGCACTGATGCCTTAGAGTAATATTTCTTTCCCCATCTACTCCAGGAGGGGCAGCCTGGAATGTTCCTGATGGTTTCAGCCAGGAATTTCCAAAAATCAATGGTCTCCAAAGTTTTTTGATCATTCATCTCTGTTAGTAAATATGTTAGATGCACTCTTAATAGATGTGTATCTAAAAACTTATAAATTATATACAATGGTACCTATATATTTGTACATTATAAAGCATATTCAAAAATAGGCATCTTCGAAGGATGAGTTGAAAATTAAATACAAATAAAAGATCTAATGTTTCTTTCTCCAGCCAATTCTCTGGTACAATTCAGGTTGGAGGCCACAGCTATAAGCAACCTCGTTGTCTGTTACTCTTTTGTTCTTTAAATTTTGTTTGAGGGGCTGTGCTTCTGTTCAGCCATTAATCTCAGACGTGAATGTCTTTGTCACCTGGATGAATGTGTCTGAGAGTGGGAAGAAGAGATGAGAGGATTAACTATCGCCCTCAACTCGAAGGACCAGCTACACGTTCTGCAACAATTCCAAGGGCCTAAGTGACCGCTGTGCACTGGCCCTGTGCTGGGTACAGTGGGCCAGCCCGAGCATGGAGTCTGCTCTCCGGAGCACTCCATCTCCACTGCCCTCCGCTACCCAGAACTCAGATTTGGAGCAGCCAGGAAGCAAGAGAAGTGATGGACCACAGGGCGATGACAGAAAATCGGAGAGGTCCTGGGGTCTGAGCCAGTCTCCGAAGGATGGGCAGGACACTGACATGTGGAATAGGGGGAAATAAGACTCCCAGCAGAGGGGCTAAAGGTCTCCAAACATTTAATAAGATATGCCTTAAGGGGCGGCCCTAGTGAATATCCTGTCCCAAAGTCTGTTGGAAACAGGAAAGCACAGGAAGAACATGCCGCCATTTTGAATCAGGCCTGGACTCCAGTGCTGGCTTTTCCACCTTCTGGCTGTGTGACCCAGAGAAAGCCACATCCCCCCCTGAGCCACAGCTATCTCGTCTGTTAAATTCAGATACTATAGCTCTCAGGGTTGCTGCGAAGTGTACAGAAAATCACACATATCAGTGTCCACTTCGGTGCGCAGTAAATGTGAGTCCCCTGTAGAGAACAGCGCTGGGGGATGCCCACGGAAACAGGAGCCCCTCTGGACTGACCATTCATAAATGTGTGCCACACTTTCCTGACCAATTTGTATTTTCATTCTGGCCCATCTTAAGGCCCAGTGAGTGACCATCTGTGTTGCAGTTAAGAACACAAAGTCAGAAAGCAGACTCCCTCAGTCCAAACCCTGCTCTCCCACATGCTGGCTGCATGCCTGTGAACAAGTCCCAACTATCTCAGCCTGCTTCCTTATTAAATGGGGATGGATGCATTCATTCAACAAGTATTCATTTTGCACCTGCTAACCACCAGACACTATTCTGGCACATACAACAATGCTGAGGATACAGCAATGAACAAAACAGATAAAGATCCCACGTCTAGAGCAGAATATGTACAAGATGAGCCTGGATCATCTTGTCACCCCAGAAAACAAGGCAGCCATCCAAAGTCCTGTCAAAAGATCTTGGGACCCAAACTGAAGGGACTCCCACTAGCTGAGGAAGAGCATCAATAAGACTAACGCTGGCAATGGATTGAAACGCATCACATTTGTAAAAGTCCATCAGTTCATACTCATGGATATATCTAAATGGCCACATTATGATGATGCTAGACGTATTATTCTGAAAACTGAAAAAAATCAAGCATTTAATTTAACTTTCCTAAATGAGCTGTATCTCAAGGTAACTCAAGAGTTGATGCGTGGATGTTTCACTCTACAGGAATGTTCTGGAAAGTAAAGAAAAGACATGATAAAATATCACCATCTTACAACGCCCACGGAGTCAATAAATCTGGGCGTATCATCAATGGCCGCTCACACCCCACAAAAGAGATAATCGGACACCACGTGACTCCTGACACACAGCACCAATGAAGTACTCCTGGCAAACAGCCAAAGACCAAACCTGAATCTGAAGAAGTCTCTGGGTCTAACTACCAGCTTGCAAGAAATACAGGAGACAGAGGAACATGTTAAATGACATGATGGGAATATAACCAGCAAGATCCAAGACAAACCACCCAGTTTCTTCAACAAAAATTACCAAGTGGGAGGGGGGAGAAAGAGGGAGGGGGAACCTGTGAACTTAAAAGAAATAATCACATGCAATCTATGGATCTTACACGTTCTGATACAAACAAACACACTAGTAAGAAATCACTTATGTGTTTAATGGGTACAGAGTTTCAGATGGGAATGATGACAAAGTTCTGGAGATGGATGAGGGGGATGGTTGCACAATGTAAATGTACTTAAAACCACCGGGCTGTACACTTCAAAATTATTAAAATGGTCAATTTTATGTAATGTATATTTTTACCACAATTTAAAAAATCATTTGAGACTATTAGAGAAATTTGAACACTGACTGGATATTCAACAGTATTAAGGAATTGCTATAGTTGTATTTTATGTGTCCTTATATCTTAGAGATACATATGGAAGTATTTATAGATTAAATGGTATGATGGCTGTAATTTGCCTCAAATTAATCCAGGGGGGTTGGAGGGATGGTGTAAATGATACAAGATTCAGCAGGAGTTGGTGATTATCGCAGCTGGATGATGGATATAAGGGATTTATTGTATAATTGAAATGTTTCATAATACAAAGTTCTAAAAAATTATCCCTTCCCTCCCAGAGTTTACACTTGACTGTGGGAAAATAAACAAATAAGTAAAATATGTAGATGGTGTTGAGTGTTACGGAGAAGAAAAAAGCCAGGAATATAGGAGGAGGTGCAGGCTGGAAACGTAAATTTGAACATTGTCAGCACAGGTAGGTATTTAAGGTCATGAGACCAGTTTAGTCCATCCAGGGAATGAGTGTAGATACAAGTTAGTAGTCTGAGTTCTGAGTTCTGGGGTTCCCCGCGGTTGAGAGATTAGGACGATGAGGAGAATCCAGCAAAGAACCGAGAAAGAAAAATCAGTGAGGGAGGAGGAAACCACACAGGAGCATGAAGTTCCGGAATCCAGAGACAAAAATGTTCCAGGCAGGGAGTGATCATCCATGTCAAATGATGATAATGGCCCAGTAAGCTTAGGACTAAAGATGGACCATTCGATTTAGCAATAGGAAAAGCCTGATTAGAGTGGGTTCTGGGGAGAATTTGAGACATCAAAACAGATAACTTTTTTCAAGTATACAACACCACTGTTAACTATAAGGTATTGTATACTTGAGAGTTGCTGAGAGTAGATCTGAAGCATTCTCACCACAAAGAGAGGGGGGAGGAAGTTGACTATGTTAGCTACGTAAGCTGATAGGTATATCAATTATCTTGATCTTGGCAATTATTCCAAGCTTATATGTATGTCAAATCATCACGTTGTGTACCTTAAATATATACAATTATATTTGTCAATTATTCCTCAAAAAAGCTTTCTAAGAAAAGAATAGACAACTCTTTTTAAGGAGTCTCGCTATAAAAGAGGACACAAGGGCTTCCCTGGTGGCGCAGTGGTTAAGAATCCTCCTGCCAATGCAGGGGACATGGGTTCGAGCCCTGGGCTGGGAAGATCCCACATGCCAAGGAGCAGCTAAGCCCGTGTGCCACAACTACTGAACCTGCGCTCTACAGCCCGCGAGCCACAACTACTGAGCCTGTGTGCCACAACTACTGAAGCCCGAGTGCCTAGAGCACATGCTCTGCAACAAAAGAAGCCACCGCAGTGAGAAGCCCGTGCACCAAAACAAAGAGTAGCCCCCACTCACCGCAACTATAGAAAGACTGCGCAGCTATGAAGACCCAGAGCAGCCAAAAATAAATAAAAATAAATAAATGTATAAAAAAAAAGAGGACAGAAAATTGGGGTGGCAGCTGGACGAGTAAATGGAGTCCAGAGACGATTTTTTTTTTACTTTTATTTAATTTTTGAATTTTATTTATTTTTTTATACAGCAGGTTCTTATTAGTTAACCATTTTGTACATGTTAGTGTATACATGTCAACCCCAATCTCCCAATTCATCCCACCACCACCCCCTCCCCGCCACTTTCCCCCCTTGGGGTCCATACGTTTGTTCTCTACATCTGTGAAGAGACGAGTTTTTTAAAATAGGAGAAATTAAAGTGTGTTGGCAGGCCGCTGGGAGGGAACCAGCAGAGAGCCACATTTTGAGGATGCAGGAGAGGAGCAGGGCTGAACCACTGCCCTGGAGTAGGCGAGGCCAGGGACGGTCTAGTGCACAAGTTCCAGGGCTGCAGCTCATCCAGGGGAATGGATGAGAGGGAGGGTATCGTGCTGACGCAACATGGTGGTAGAAGATAGGCAGGTGCGGAAGCTCTGCTCTGGTTGCTTTCAGTTTCTCAGAGAAGTCATCGGGTGAGAGCGAGGATGAGGAAGGTGGTGCGGAGGCTTAGGGAGAGAGGAGAAGGTGTGCCAGGCAGCCACAGGAGGGGAGCAGATGAAAGGACCCGGGAAATATGGATGGACCATCCGAATAATACCCATACCTCCGGCATAAAGTTGAAAAAATTCAGTTAGATGACCCATGAAAAAGTGCTTAGAACAGTGCCTGACGTAATAAACACAATAAATATTAGCCTGTCATTTGTTATTACTAGGCCACTCTCCTAAATGCTCTTAATTCTTAATTCAAGTATTGTCACTATTTCTAACAGACAGGGTTGAGTGAAGTCCCACATTGTCTCCATTTTACAGTTCTTAGGATGAAACCCTAGAAAACAGCCCCTTCACCTCAAAACCAATGGAGCCACGCCTGCTGAGGTCGTCCCCCTGCACGTGTCTGGGAGGAGTCTCTCCTGGAAGGCAGCCTTCGCCGGCAGCGGGCACGGCCACAGAACACTGTGTCCCGCTTGCTGAGAGGAGAGACCATTCCGATCAGGTAGCTCCTTGGTCATTAGCGTCCTTGCCTTGGAATCTCATTAGGACCTGGTGTGGCTCCTGGGCTCCCAGTTTCCAGGGGCTTAGAGTGATGTTGCCTGTGGTACAAATACAAAATCGCCAATAGCTGCCTGGTGTGCGGACTCGGGGGATTCTGTAGTACAGGGGTCCTCTGTGGTGACCTGCCAGGCATGAGGAGGATTAACTATGAAGATGAAGATGAGCCATCCATGTGGCGACAAGAGCAGGATGGCTGGGGAGGTGCTGGGTGCGATGGTGGGAAGTTCTGAACCAGGAGACCCAAGGCTTCCGATGTTATCCTGGCTCTGTCCCGATGAATCGCATTACCTTGGACTGTTCAGGTTCCTTTTTGTGTAAATGGGAATGATGATGATGATGACGATGGTGATGATGGCTTTACTCTGATTCTAACAAAACACAGTCCCTGCCGTTCTAAAGTCGGTGCTACAAAAGGAAGGGAGGTGGGAAGGGGCAAGTTTCCTGTGTCAGCTGTCTTCTGTCTGCACCTCCACAGCCACTCTCCACTCTGCTTCATGCCCAGGGATGGGGGCCTGGATCTGGACTGCATCAGTGGGTTCACTTGCCTTCTGGCTTTAGGTTCAGCTAATGCAAGACCCCAGCTGGAGACCAGAGACTGGACATAGCATGAAGTCAGGCAGTTGTTTGCCAAGAGTTGGCCCCTGGAGGCCACGGCTCCTGCAGGTTTGCTTTTTCATCACCTACCCTCTCTGGATTCTGGTGGCCCCTTGCTCTCCTGCCCTTCAGGAGGGGAGTAAGAGCTCCCCACGGCCGTTAGCCCTGTGATGCTTCACCATCCCTTACTGGTCTCCTTAATCCCTGCCCACACCTTTATTAAACTCTCTTCAAATGCCTCGTTTGGTTTTATCTACTGTTTCTTCCTGGGACCTTGACTGAGTTCCTTTTCTGGTAAGGTCCAGACTCTCTTATCATCTCTCGACTGAGTGCAGGAATCACTGACAAACACTGACTAGTATTTATTGAACGGTTAACACATACCAGCTTCCACTTAGGTTACAAAAAGTAAAAAGCATCACTTTCTGCAAAAGACCTAAAATCTCACTTGAAAGTCAAGGCATGTGCACATCAAAAAGCACAAAATGTGCCTCACACATGCTTGATGAGGCTGAGTTCTTTCCCTCCCTACTAGAAGGAGAAACTTGCTTTCCAGTTGCTCAGCCCCTGGGCCTCCTGCCAAACTAGGTCCCCTACAAACCAGGTCCCCACAGAACTGGGAGGCATAATAGAGGAACAACAGGATGCCGGGTTGTAAATTTTCCTATTGCAGCACATATTCTATCCGAATGTCCAGTTTGTTTATCTATGTCCCCAACCAGACAATGAGCCCTGTGAACACAGGGACCCCAGTCCTCTCATCAACCATCCTCTTCTCCTCTGGACCACTGTGCTGGTTCAGACCACTGTGCCGTTCTCCCGGCTTCAGTCCCTGTCCCTGTCCTGTGAACACTTCCTCACGTGGTATCAGGAATGGCTTCCAAAATGATACATCTAATCCTGCTGCTCCACTGCTAAGACCACCCAAGGGCTTCCCCCTGCACCCAGGATGAAGTCCAACTCCACATGCTGCAGGGGCCTACGGATCTGGTGCCAACCTCACCCTCACCACGTTGCCAGCCACACCCACCTTTCTGTTCCACAAACAAGCCAAGCTAAGTCTGACCCCTGGCCCATCGCACTTGCTGTTCCTTATTCCTGGAATGCCTGGCTGGCTCTTTGCTCTATTCTAGGCCTCACCTTAAACTCACACCCTTTATCACATCTCCTCTTACAGTTTCTACATCGCACTTAGCACCATATGCTCCCACAGTATTAGCACCATGAGAGTGGGACCTTGTGCGTGTCGTTCACCACTAGATCCCCAGAGCACGGAACTTGGGCACACAGTATGTGCCCATTACATAAAGAGTGGGTAAAGGCCTGCTATTCAGATGAGCTCAAAGATGCTTTGGAGGAATGTATTAGGGGCATAAAATTCTTTAAGTGAAAGTAAGGGGAAAATTAACCTGACGCTTTATGTTATTTTGGCAGGTTACTGACCAGAGCTGGCTAGCCAGAAAGGAAGAGCTGAGTCCACATGCAGGGGAGGTGCTGGGCTATGCCCCTGGGGGTCCTTATAAGAAACTTTGGGGAGCTTCTGTCCTTCACATAGGTTCGGTGGGGGCAGGGAGCTGTGCAGAGCCACTTCACTCTCTTCTCCCCACTCCCCTTTATTTTCCTTTCTCTCTTTCAGCCTTTCCTTCACCTCCTCCCATGGGTAATGAAACACTGGCCTCATCTAACACTACCGCCTCTCTTTAAGACTTCAAAAGTCTCTCTTTAGGAGGTCCCAGAGACATCAGAGGAGGGACCAGATTTTCAAAAAAAAATAAACATCAGAGTTTAAACAATGTGGCATGGCATTATGTCAGTTAAGATGCCTTTGGTCAAATTAAGCCCAGACTCAACTGGTTTAAACAGTAAAGAAGATTTATTTTCACATATAGCTAGAGGTCCTGGTAAAGGGAAGCTGCAAGATCAGTTAAATCAATTCCTTGCAATATCCTCAAAGACCCGGTTCCTTCTGACTTTCTACCTTATCATCCCCAGTGTTAGATTTGTCCTCAGCTATCTCCCCTCATGGTCACAAGGTGGCTGCCACCATTCCAAACCTCATGACAAACAATGACAATGTCCAGGGGAAGAAGAGTGACTGCTATTCCCTCAGGTCTCATTTTAAAACAGAGGTAATCTTTCTCAGAAACTCTCCCAGACACCTCCTTTCATGTCCCATTGGCCAGAGCAAAGCCAAATGTGGCAAGAGAATGAAATCACCATAGTGAGATTCACAGGACATAGAACCAAACCTAGAAAGCCATTCCGTGTCCACGCACGTTGGCTGCCAAAGTCACTCTGGTAGTTCCTCAATCTCTTCCAGTCAATGTTCCCCATGTTCTCCCTCCACATTCCAAGGGAACTGAGAGCCTTTCTCCCTGGTCACCGTAGGGGCAACCAGCCAGTGGATGGGTGGACCCACTTCTGCTCCAGTTAGTGCACAGAGCACAGCCTCGAACTGCTTCCCTGCCAGAGCCACGGGCAGGGCAGTGTCAGCCAAATGGGGAGATCATGATGTAAGCCTAGGTAAAGGAGGAAGCAGATTCAAGGCTGATTTACAGGATGAAAAGGAGGAGGCCCTTGGGAGTGACGAAATGGTTGGGAAACATTTAAAAGAACTAGTTTGTAGGAGGAAAGAAGATGATGTGTTCAGTTTCGAACAAGTTAGGTTTAAGAAGATGGCACATGCAAGAGATGGCATTAGAGGGACAAGACTGGAATGCATGTCAGGACTGTATACACAGATACGAGGCTCAGTCAAGTAGATGATCATCCAGTTATTGAGCATGTGTCTATGCTAGAGTCTAGAACTGTCCTAGGTTCTAGAGCTGCAGCAGTGATCAGAATGAGGCCTCTGCTCTTGTTCGGCTTGCTTTCTAATGTTTAAGCCCTTGAAAATAAGTGACCCTTTGCACAAACCCTCACACTATTCCCTGTATCCTGTGTGACCATGCAGAGAAAAGAGAGAGGTTGAAGTCATGTAATTTGGGAAGACAAAATAAAGACGGTGAAGAAGAAATAAGACTGGGAGGGCGCCCTCAGAGAAGAATAGGGAACCGAGAGAATGTCATTTATGGAGGGAGGAGTGAGTTTAAAGAAGAAATTAACATCCATTGGCTCCCGGCTAATAGAGAAGGAAAAGCCACTGAATTTGACAGGAGGGTTGCCACTGGTCAGCTTCTAGCAATGGTTTTTGGTCCTCACTGTGCATCAGAATCCCCTGAGGCGCCTTAAAACATACAGATGCCTGGGAGCTACTGCCAAGGTCCAGTTGCATTAGCAACTGGTTTGGGATGTGGTCTGGGCGTTGGTATTAATGGTTGCTCAGGTGACCTAAATGTGCAGGGTGAGTTGAGAAACACTGCTCTAAATAAAGTGATTTCAACCGTAGAGGCTAGATTGCAGAGAATAGAAAAGGAGAGGGTTTTTTGTAGTGGGGAGACTAGCAGTCTTAACATCAGACATGGATGTTTAGTCTCAGTCTCCTTCTGCCTTGCTGTGGGATTTAACCTCCTTGTGTCTTATCTATGAAATCAGGATAGAAATACTTGCTGTGCCCAACTCACAGTTTCCTGGGGAGGTCAAGATGGGATAATAGGTGTGAGAGTACTCTGAAAAAGATTGAAGTGCTATAAAAATGTAAGATTTATATGGTTGTCAGTTTTTTGCCCCAAAGATAGTGATTATCAGTTGTAAAGACCTACGTGGAACCAGCATCCCTTTCCACTCTGAGCTCACAAAGAGAGCATCCTTTGACAAGTGCTCACAGCCACTATCTAAAGGTCTAATGCTGTCTGCAACCCTCACTTTTTCACCGCTAGTCTTACACCAGATCTATGATAGATGAAGGTTCCACAGTTTTGCAAATCCTACCTAAAATTGCTAAATGCACAGCCATACAACATAAAACTAAAGAGTTGAAGGATATTGCTGTAAAGATTAAAAAGTTTGATGTTACAAGGTCCCCATTTAGTTGTCAGTCCTAATTGTCATAGAGAATGGGGAAGGCAGAGAACAGACTGGGGGACATCTGGGAGTGCAGACAATGCTGCAGGGTCAGAAAAGCCTAATTCCCCTGGCAGATGGGGAAAGATTGTCCAAAATCTAAGCCAAAACCAGCAGAATTCAGTAATCACCTTGGAGTCTACGTCATACCTGGATATGCCTACATACATAATATATGTTATGCCAGGCCTCCAAGAAATGAAGCAACCTTCTCAGCGTTCCGCACTCTGATTGCCCTTGAGGTAGCACCTGCCCCCAGGTGAGCAGTGGTACCTGTTGATGGTGACTAAGATCCAATTGGGAGGCTTTCTGTAATCCTAGATGATCACAGAGGAGAAAAATAGCATTACAACATGCTCTCTACTCACTTTTGTTGGATATTTTCCTTTGGGAAAAATACAAGATCAATACAATTCTTTGTGAAGGACATGGCATACATAATGGTTGGGTTTCTTTTTTCTAATGAGCAGCTTGAACTCAGAGCAGGAATAAAGCTCCTCCACGGGAATTAAGCCAGGTGTCAGATAACAGGTGTAAGCATCGGAGAGATGCTGGGGAAGATCAGTTACCTCCCTCTCGCCTCTGAGCCTGCCCTGGCTCCTTCTACTCGGGTTGCTGTTAGGGAGAAGGTGGTAATTACATTCTCCATCTGCCTGCAAGTCTCCACCCAACCTCTTCTACCTGCAAAAAAGGCTTACATCAAAATTGCCCTCCTCCAAAAACAAGTACAAACACCCAAAGCTAGACACTCCCTCACCTTACACCACCTCCAACAGGACTTAGAGTCTTTGCAAGCAAAACTACCGAGTAAAATAGAATTTTGAAATAAAGATATAAAGGATTCTTCCCAAGTTTACATCGATCATCTCATCCATTGAGAAGCCAACTTTCCTCATGTTCAACCATCCTTGTAAAAAGCTGACCCTGAGGAGAAAGGGATACAGAAGCCAAGGTGGATACTATATCCTTGACTCCTTTTTAAATGAGAAATATTCACTTTGAGGAAGCATCTTTCATGCCCCAGTGTATAGACCCTAAACTTCTGGCATGGAAGGCAACCAGGATTGGTGAAAAGAGGAATAACTATGCAGTCACTCAGTCCTATATTAAAATCCCATTTTTAAAATAGCTGCTGTGAACTTGGCCAAGTAAATTAATCCCCCTTAGTCTCTTTTCCCCTTAACTACGACAAGGAATAAAATACTATCATATAGCATTATTGTGAACATGACACAGAACGTGGAGGTCCATGGTATATAACATGATGTAGCTCAGTCTCCCCACTGCCCTACTGAGACTGAGTTTTTCAATATTGGGAAGTCCAGTGACCTCTTATTCCTGTGAATTCCCTGTGAACACAATATGAGAAATCTCAGCTAGAGGCACGTGCTTATAATCAGGAGAGGGGGGTCCACAGACCGAGGAAGGGATACTTAGCAGTCCATCCTTCAACAATTCCTACCATTTCCTCTGTGGAAGCCATACTCATCAATAAATCAGCATGTGATAGCTCATTTTTTAAAAATTACATGGAAATTTTATCGCTTTTTGTTATAATAATATACAAACAAAAGTGTTTTTCCCCCTGCTCTCAGAGATATGTTGTTGACAATTACAGTTTCAGAAGCACAAAGAACAAAACAATGCCCAAAAACTCAAGATGAAGGCTAAAATGAGATTTAAAAAAAAAACACCTCCCCTGATGGCACCTAGGAAATGTCACTGTGGTTGCTCTCACCATGGGTGATTTCCTGTACCCACAGTCTGTGCGATAGACACAATAGACATAAGAATAGCTTAAAGCTTAACTGTAAGATTATTTTTCAAGAAGCAGTAGCTTCTCCAAGTATAATACCTTAGCTTCTAGAAAAAGGAATCGCTGCAAACATTTGAAAAGTCGAAATTCTATACAAGGACCCAGGAGATTAACACAATTGAACGTAATAGCTCTTCCCAACGATTTCCTAGGGATTGGACCGCAAAAAGCCTTAAGACGGCTTTCCAAATATATTTTATTTATTCATTGAAGAAAAGGCTATTTGAAGTTCTTGTATTCCTTTCACGTGGAGATGCTTCACTGAGCTTTATGAGAAGTCTGTAGGCGCAAAATGAGTAATTCCTCAGCTTCTGGAAAATGTAATCATTGCAAACTTCTGAAGTGTTAAAATTTTATGCAAAATGTCTTTTGTAAAAGATACAGATAAAAACCTTGAAACAAAAATCATTTCAAACTGGTCTCAGCATTTATGTTTTAGAAATTAATACAGGGGACTTCCCTGGTGGCACAGTGGTTAAGAACCCGTCTGTCAATGCAGGGGACACGAGTTTGATCCCTGGTCCAGGAAGAGTCCACATGCTGCAGAGCAACTAAGCCCGTGTGCCACAACTATTGAGCCTGAGCTCTAGAGCCCACGAGCCACAACTGCTGAGCCTGTGAGCCACAACTACTGAAGCCCGTGCGCCTAGAGCCTGTGCTCCGCAACAAGAGAAGCCACCGCAATGAGAAACCCGCACACTGCAATGAAGACCCAATGCAGCCAACAACAGATAGATAGATAAATGAATAAATAATTTTTTTAATATATTAAAAAGAATAAAATAAAATAAAAATTAATACATGCTCAAATGCCTATGAATGCACAGGGCATCTCTGGATGGTAACAGTAGCTGTCTCCAGGGAGATAAGGGTAGGAGGGCGTTTCACTGTTCACAGTACATCCCTCCTGTGCTTTATATTTTGTATTTAATTAAACGTGTTCTCTTCAGTAAGCAAGCCAACTCGCGCATCCCATTCAAGGTGAATGATCTTTCCCGATAATCAGTACTGGAGACCGACCTTCTCCCTAACCTGCACCTCAGGTATGCTGTAGAGCAGAGAAGCTCCTTGCCTTCTTTCCACACTGGGCATCAGCTGTGTTGGGTGCTGTGCTGGCACTGAAGTATACAATGAAAATAAGATGTTGTCTCCTGACTCTCCCCACGGGATGGCTGGGCACCGCCCCCACCCCTGTGCCCAGGCTCCAGCCCTACTCAGGTTTCTCCCAGCCACAGAGCAGTCCACTGCCTTTCAGATGTATCACTGTGGTCTTTTCCTTGTTGTCACACACCCCCACCAACCCTTGTGATTAAATGGCTTTTTTAAAAGAGGCATCCTCTTCCTCAGTAGCCCTGAGACACAATGACCAAGGGAGGAGGTTTAAAGCCCACTTCCTCTTGGCCCTGCAATACCAGTGGACACATTAAAGCCCGTAGCTGTGTGACCTTGGCAAGTTGCTTAACTTCTTTGAGCCTCAGTTTCTCATTCTTGAAATGGCAGCAGTCATTATACCATCAGAGGGATGGAACAGAGATTGAATGAGATTAGTTATGTAAAATGCCCATATAATACCCAACACACAGCAGGTGTGCAATAAAAGTGAGATGACGAAATCATCATCATCTTCAATGGTGGTAGCATTAACTGGTTCTTACTGTCAAAGGATGATGCTTTCAAACTTCCCAGGCCTGCACACATTTCCAGCTGTCTGTCTCTGGACCTGCTTACAAGCAGTATGCAGCAGTAGAAAGGGTGGGCTTTAAAGTCAAAGAGGTTTCACCTTGAGCAAATCCTTAACATCAGTTTCTTCAGTTATAAAGTGAGGAGAATTATACCTTCCTCACCAGATTGGTGCAAAGATTACAGATAATGTATAAAAAGCACCTGGCACTTAATAAGTGCTCTATGCACGTTGACTGTTTTCACCTTACTCCAAGGGGGCTTATTAGTTCACTGGCCCCAACACGCCTTTCTCTCTTCTGCCTCTGCATCTTTTTTCAGCCTTGTTGTCCCTGACTGCCTTGCCCCTGTTACCATCTCCATCTCTGGAAACTTCCATGTATCTTTCTAGTTTCAGTTCCATCTGAGAGCTTTCATGAAGCTCTCTTTGACCACAATGGCTTTTCCCACCTCTGAACTCATAAAGTATTTATCTTCTGTGGGGGAAATAGGAGGTAGAAATCCAGAGGACCCCAAGATCTTTCCTCTGTGGCCACTGTTAGACCTAGTAGAAATGAAGGAGTCAGGCAACAGGATACAGAAAGAGCTCCATCACATGTGGCTTGGGGACAGTCCACTGGGAAACTGCTCTTGGGGGGTTTCCCAGTGGACTGTCGTCTGGAGGGGTCACTTGCCCTTCCAAAAGTCAGTTCCATGATGCCTTGTTCAAGAATGTTTCATAACAGAAAATGGTCCATTTTTTTCATTCATAAATTAAGGCACAAAACAGGCTGGCGGGCCACTGGACACATCAGCTGACGTCCACATGAGCAGTCGCTGTTTACATCTCTCCGTGGGCCTGACTCCAGCTGCTCCTACACCCATTCGGTTCAAATGAGATTGATTCGTCCTCTCTACAGACTTTGGACAGTTCTGAACGGCACTGCTGAAGATACGGCATCTCATCAGGAGCCTTCGTGGGCTCTTCTTTGTGGCAGTCAACTCACCCTCTTGCTGTTCCCTAAGCCCACCATAATCTTCCCTGCCTCCTGTTTTCCCTCTACTTGGGACATCCTTTTTAAACTTCTTTACCTAATGAACCCCACTCATGATTCAAAATCCAGCTCAGAGGTTGCCCTCTATGAAGAACCCCACCACCAACCTCTCCAGACACAGTTTATAACCCAGTTCTCTCATCAATCCTTTATTGTTGAGCTCTTCACATAGTACTGCCAGAATGCTTACTCCTCTCTCCCCTCACAA
Source organism: Mesoplodon bidens (assembly GCF_964165515.1). NCBI lineage: Eukaryota > Metazoa > Chordata > Mammalia > Artiodactyla > Ziphiidae > Mesoplodon > Mesoplodon bidens. The sequence goes on from NC_138169.1 coordinate 72,904,343, forward strand.
GACCATAAGCATTATGAGGTCAAGAGTAATTTTATAACCCCTGAGTCTGCCTATCAGAGTGTCTGACAACCAACACATTTGATTTAATAAACTGATGAAAAAAAACAGAAATAAATGAATGAATGATGTCATTTCTAACAAAAGACACCACCCCTCCCAGCTTTCCCATCCAAGTGGTGCCTATAAATTATTCTTGGTAGGTATGGGTTGGTGAGGAAGTACACAGGGCAACAGAGCCATGTTTGCAAAATGTGGGTACTTTTTGCAAACAAAAAGTGGGAAAGTACATGTATTCGAAAATAACAACTCCCCTGGAAAATATTAAGTCAAAGGAGTCTTTCATTTCTGTATTTCTTGTATTTGCCCTCCTGAACTACTATAGATGTCTGATTTCCAATGAAATCTGAAAAAGTGATATTTTGTAAAAGTACCCTATTTTTTAATTTACTAAGTAGCTATAATCCCAGCCTGAAAAATACCATATTCAGTAGCTGCAGTTACTCTTTGAAGCAGCATTCCCAAGATTTTTTCCTCTGGTAATTACTGAGCAATCCATTGTCACCTTTAGGCCTGGCATAAGATTCCTGCATGCCTGTTTATTTTCTGGCTAATTTGGTTCCTTTACATCACATGACCTTCAGTGATCCATATGCCATATGGGAATTATCCTAGCAGGACTTTCTTTAGAGGGTTCACAGAAGTGTGCTAAGCATAAGTAATACATCAATTTTTAAATCCAGGCAGAATGAGTCCATATCATATGTTCCAGGAAAGCCTGTAATGCTGTAAGAGCACCAAAGAGCTTCTCGATCTTTGTCATTTTCCGTAGGAAAATGCCTCACCAAGTACATCCTTTTCTATGCATTCTGAGCAGGATATTTATGGGGTCAGAGAAAGACACTAAAGACTTGCCCAAGCTGTTTAGCTCATATTTATTAACTGCTTAATACAAGTCAGGAGCTGTATCTAGGACTTTACATGCCTTGTTTAATTTTCCCCAAAATCCTGGGAGGTTTTTATTTCAGTTATGTAGATAAGGAGCTTGAAGCACAGAGATGCTGACAACTTATCCAAGGTCACAGAGTCAGCGTTTGAGGTCCAGTCTGCTGACTTCAGAGCCTGGAGCTGTAACCAGTACTCTGGCCTCCGTGGTGTGTCCCTCTACTTCTTGTTCAAGAAGAGTTCTTCTGGGCTTCCCTGGTGGCACAGTGGTTGAGAGTCCGTCTGCCAATGCAGGGGACGCGGGTTCGTGCCCCGGTCCGGGAAGATCCCACGTGCCGCAGAGCGGCTGGGCCCATGAGCCATGGCCGCTGAGCCTGCGCATCCGGAGCCTGTGCTCCGCAACGGGAGAGGCCACAACAGTGAGAGGCCCGCGTACCACAAAAAAAAAAAAAAAAAAAAAAAGTGAAAAATACTTTTGGGGCTTCCCTGGTGGCGCGGTGGTTGAGAGTCCGCCTGCCGATGCAGGGGACACGGGTTCGTGCCCCGGTCTGGGAGGATCCCACATGCCGCGGAGCAGCTTGGCCCATGAGCCATGGCCGTTGAGCCTGCGTGTCCGGAGCCTGTGCTCCGCAACGGGAGAGGCCACAACAGTGAGAGGCCCACATACCACAAAAAAAAAAAAAAAAAAAAAAAGAAGAGTTTTTCCAATATGTGTAATTCCCAGACAGCTCTCATAAGATCTTAGTCCCTTTGGCATTTTACACTATATTCATATGAGCTCTTTTTTAAAAAAAACAGTATTTATTCAAAAAATATGCTTCAAGTATTCATCATGCACGGACATGTAAGACTTCTCTAAAATTTTTACATAGTTAAAAAGTCCCATGGGGAAAAGATTGTGTCCTCTTAACCTACATTTTTAGATTTTGATATAAAAGATCTTGAGTAGATGCACAATTACTAACTCTCTGTTCCACTGGAAAAAGACAGCTGCATTCTGTGCGCTGCTGTCCACAACCAGACGTGTTTCACAGGGAGCTCATTAGGTCCTCAAACACTTATTAAGCATGCCTCTCCAAGACAGTATGCAGGGAGTATGCGGAAACAGGGCAGAAGAAGACATGGTCCTGGATCTGCAGGAGCTTACAGCCCAGGAGCTCACCGCTTTGAAGAATTCATAGCCCAGGACTTCCGGGTAAGATGGCGGAAGAGTAAGACGCGGAGATCACCTTCCTCCCCACGGATACACCAGAAATACAGCTACGTGGAACAACTCCTACAGAACACCTACTGAACGCTGGCAGAAGACCCCAGACCTCCCAAAAGGCAAGAAACTCCCCACATACCTGGGTAGGGCAAAGCGGAGAGATTCCCGCACAGAGGATCGGTGCCGAGCGGCACTCACCAGCCCGAGAGGCTTGTCTGCTCGCCCGCCGGGGCAGGCGGCGCTGGAAGCTGAGGCTCGGGCTTCGGGCAGAGCGCAGGGAGAGCACTGGGGTTGGCGGCGAGAACTCAGCCTGAAAGGGGCTAATGTGCCACAGCTAGCCGGCAGGGAGTCCGGGAAAACTTTGGAGCTGCCGAAGAGGCAAGAGACTTTTTCTTCCCTCTTGGTTTCCTGGTGCGCGAGGAGAGGGGATTAAGAGTGCTGCTTAAAGGGGCTCCACAGACGGGCGCGAGTCACAACTGGAAGCGCGGAGCCCAGTGACGGGCGTGGGACGCTGGGGCTGCTGCTGCCGCCGCCAAGAAGCCTGTGTGCGAGCGCAGGTCACTGTCCACACCGCCCTTCCGGGAGCCCGTGCAGCCCGCCACTGCCGCGGTCCCGGGATCCAGGGGCGGCTTCCCTGGGAGAACGCACGGCGCGCCTCGGGCTGGTGCAACGTCACGCCGACCTCTGCCGCTGCAGGCTCGCCCCGCACTCCGTGCCCCTCCCTCCCGCCCGGCCTGAGTGAGCCAGAGTCCCCGAAGAGGCTGATCCTTTAACCCTGTCCTGTCTGAGCGAAGAACAGAAGCCCTCCGGCGACCTACACGCAGAGGCGGGGCCATATCCAAAGCTGAGACCCAGGAGCTGTGAGAACAAAGAAGAGAAAGGGAAACCTTTCCCAGCAGCCTCAGAAGCAGCGGATTAAAGCTCCACAATCAACTTGATGTACCCTGCATCTGTGGAATACATGAATAGACAACAAATCATCCCAAATTGAGGAGCCAGGAGTCAGTGCTGTGCCTCTGAGGTGGGAGAGCCAACTTCAGGACACTGGTCCACAAGAGACCTCCCAGCTCCACATAATATCAAACGGCGAAAATCTTCCAGAGATCCCCATCTCAACACCAGCACCCAGCTTCACTCAACGACCAGCAAGCTACAGTGCTGGACACCCTAAGCCAAACAACTAGCAAGACAGGAACACAACGCCACCCATTAGCAGAGAGGTGGCCTAAAATCATAAAAAGTCCGCAGACACCCCAAAACACACCACCAGACGTGGACCTGCCCACCAGAAAGACAAGATCCAGCCTCATCCACCAGAACACAGGCACTAGTCCCCTCCACCAGGAAGCCTACACAACCCACTAAACCAACCTTAGCCACTGGGGACAGACACCAAAAACAACGGGAACTACGAACGTGCAGCCTGCAAAAAGGAGACCCCAAACACATTAAGATAAGCAAAATGAGAAGACAGAAAAACACACAGCAGGAGAAGGAGCAAGATAAAAACTCACCAGACCTAACAAATGAAGAGGTAATAGGCAGTCTACCTGAAAAAGAATTCAGAATAATGATGGTAAAGATGATCCAAGATTCTATTTCCCAGATCCAAAATCTTGGAAATAGAATAGACAAAATGCAAGAAACAGTTAAAAGGGACCTAGAAGAACTAAAGATGAATCAAGAATCAATTAAAAACACAATAAATGAAATAAAAAATACTCTAGATGGGATCAATAGCAGAATAACTGAGGCAGAAGAACGGATAAGTGAGGTGGAAGATAAAATAGTGGAAATAACTGCTGCAGAGCAAAATAAAGAAAGAAGAATGAAAAGAACAGAGGACAGTCTCAGAGACCTCTGGGACAACATTAAACGCACCAACATTCGAATTATAGGGGTTCCAGAAGAAGAAGAGAAAAAGAAAGGGACTGAGAAAATATTTGAAGAGATTATAGTTGAAAACTTCCCTAATATGGGAAAGGAAATAGTTAATCAAGTCCAAGAGGCACAGAGAGTCCCATACAGAATAAATCCAAGGAGAAATACGCCAAGACACATATTAATTAAACTGTCAAAAATTAAACACAAAGAAATCATATTAAAAGCAGCAAGGCAAAAACAACAAATAACACACAAGGGAATCCCCATCAGGATAACAGCTGATCTCTCAGCAGAAACTCTACAAGCCAGAAGGGAGTGGCAGGACATAATTAAAGTGATGAAGGAGAAAAACCTGCAACCAAGATTACTCTACCCAGCAAGGATCTCATTCAGATTTGATGGAGAAATTAAAACGTTTACAGACAAGCAAAAGCTGAGAGAGTTCAGCACCACCAAACCAGCTTTACAACAAATGCTAAAGGAACTTCTCTAGGCAAGAAACACAACAGAAGGAAAAGACCTACAATAACGAACCCAAAACAATTAAGAAAATGGGAATAGGAACATACATATCGATAGTTACCTTAAATGTAAATGGACTAAATGCTCCCACCAAAAGACAAAGATTGGCTGAATGGATACAAAAACAAGACCCATATATATGCTGTCTACAAGAGACCCACTTCAGACCTAGAGACACATACAGACTGAAAGTAAGGGGATGGAAAAAGATATTCCATGCAAATGGAAATCAAAAGAAAGCTGGAGTAGCAATTCTCATATCAGACAAAATAGACTTTAAAATAAAGACTACTAGAAGAGACAGAGAAGGACACTACATAATGATCAAGGGATCGATCCAAGAAGAAGATATAACAATTGTAAATATTTATGCACCCAACATAGGAGCACCTCAATACATAAGGCAAATACTAACAGCCATAAAAGGAGAAATCGACAGTAACACAATCATAGTAGGGGACTTTAACACCCCACTTTCACCAATGGACAGATCATCCAAAATGAAAATAAATAAGGAAACACAAGCTTTAAATGATACATTAAACAAGATGGACTTAATTGATATTTATAGGACATTCCATCCAAAAACAACAGAATACACATTTTTCTCAAGTGCTCATGGAACATTCGCCAGGATAGATCATATCTTGGGTCACAAATCAAGCCTTGGTAAATTTAAGAAAATTGAAATTGTATCAAGTGTCTTTTCCGACCACAATGCTATGAGACTAGATATCAATTACAGGAAAAGAGCTGTAAAAAATACAAACACATGGAGGCTAAACAATACACTACTTAATAACAAAGTGATCACTGAAGAAATCAAAGAGGAAATTTAAAAATACCTAGAAACAAATGACAATGGAGACACAACGACCCAAAACCTATGGGATGCAGCAAAAGCAGTTCTAAGAGGGAAATTTATAGCAATACAATCCCACCTTAAGAAACAGGAAACATCTCGAATAAACAACCTAACCTTGCACCTAAAGCAATTAGAGAAAGAAGAACAAAAACATCCCAAAGTTAGCGGAAGGAAAGAAATCATAAAGATCAGATCAGAAATAAATGAAAAAGAAAAGAAGGAAACGATAGCAAAGATCAATAAAACTAAAAGCTGGTTCTTTGAGAAGATAAACAAAATTAATAAACCATTAGCCAGACTCATCAAGAAAAGAAGGGAGAAGACTCAAATCAATAGAATTAGAAATGAAAAAGGAGAAGTAACAACTGACACTGCAGAAATACAAAAGATCATGAGAGATTACTACAAGCAACTCTATGCCAATAAAATGGACAACCTGGAAGAAATGGACAAATTCTTAGAAATGCACAACCTGCCAAGACTGACTCAGGAAGAAATAGAAAATATGAATAGACCAATCACAAGCACTGAAATTGAAACTGTGATTAACAATCTTCCATCAAACAAAAGCCCAGGACCAGATGGCTTCACAGGTGAATTCTATCAAACATTTAGAGAAGAACTAACACCTATCCTTCTCAAACTCTTCCAAAATATAGCAGAGGGAGGAACACTCCCAAACTCATTCTACGAGGCCGACATCACCTTGATACCAAAACCAGGCAAGGATGTCACAAAGAAAGAAAACTACAGGCCAATATCACTGATGAACATAGATGCAAAAATCCTCAACAAAATACTAGCAAACAGAATCCAACAGCACATTAAAAGGATCATACACCATGATCAAGTGGGGTTTATTCCAGGAATGCAAGGATTCTTCAATATACGCAAATCAATCAATGTGATACACCATATTAACAAGTTGAAGGAGAAAAACCATATGATCATCTCAATAGATGCAGAGAAAGCTTTCGACAAAATTCAACACCGATTTATGATAAAAACCCTGCAGAAAGTAGGCATAGAGGGAACTTTCCTCAACATAATAAAGGCCATATATGACAAACCCACAGCCAACATTGTTCTCAATGGTGAAAAACTGAAACCATTTCCACTAAGATCAGGAACAAGACAAGGCTGCCCACTCTCACCACTCTTATTCAACATAGTTTTGGAAGTTTTAGCCACAGCAATCAGAGAAGAAAAGGAAATAAAAGGAATCCAAATTGGAAAAGAAGAAGTAAAGCTGTCACTGTTTGCAGATGACATGATACTATACATAGAGAATCCTAAAGATGCTACCGAAAAACTACTAGAGCTAATCAATGAATTTGGTAAAGTAGCAGGATACAAAATTAACGTACAGAAATCTCTGGCATTCCTGTACACTAATGATGAAAAATCTGAAAATGAAATCAAGAAAATACTCCCATTTACCATCGCAACAAAAAGAATAAAATATCTAGGAATAAACCTACCTAAGGAGACAAAAGACCTGTATGCAGAAAATTATAAGACACTGATGAAAGAAATTAAAGATGATACAAATAGATGGAGAGATATACCATGCTCCTGGATTGGAAGAATCAATATTGTGAAAATGACTCTACTACCCAAAGCAATCTACAGATTCAATGCAATCCCTATCAAACTACCACTGGCATTTTTCACAGAACTAGAACAAAAAATTTCAAAATTTGTTTGGAAAAACAAAAGGCCCCGAATAGCCAAAGCAATCTTGAGAACGAAAAACGGAGCTGGAGGAATCAGGCTCCCTGACTTCAGACTATACTACAAAGCTACAGTAATCAAGACAGTATGGTACTGGCACAAAAACAGAAAGATAGATCAATGGAACAGGATAGAAAGCCCAGAGATAAACCCACGGACATATGGTCACCTTATCTTTGATAAAGGAGCAGGAATGTACAGTGGAGAAAGGACAGTCTCTTCAATAAGTGGTGCTGGGAAAACTGGATAGGGACATGTAAAAGTATGAGATTAGATCACTCCCTAACACCATACACAAAAATAAGCTCAAAATGGATTAAAGACCTAAATGTAAGGCCAGACACTATCAAACTCTTAGAGGAAAACATAGGCAGAACACTCTATGACATAAATCACAGCAAGATCCTTTTTGACCCACCTCCTACAGAAATGGAAATAAAGACAAAAATAAACACATGGGACCTAATGAAACTTCAAAGCTTTTGCACAGCAAAGGAAACCATACACAAGACCAAAAGACAACCCTCAGAATGGGAGAAAATATTTGCCAATGAAGCAACTGACAAAGGATTAATCTCCAAAATTTATAAGCAGCTCATGCAGCTCAATAACAAAAAAACAACCAACCCAATCCAAAAATGGGCAGAAGACCTAAACAGACATTTCTCCACAGAAGATATACAGACTGCCAACAAACACATGAAAGGATGCTCAACATCTTTAATCATTAGAGAAATGCAAATCAAAACTACAATGAGATATCATCTCACACCAGTCAGAATGGCCATCATCAAAAAATCTAGAAACAATAAATGCTGGAGAGGGTGTGGAAAAAAGGGAACACTCTTGCACTGCTGGTGGGAATGTGAATTGGTACAGCCACTATGGAGAACGGTATGGAGGTTCCTTAAAAAACTACAAATAGAACTACCATATGACCCAGCAATCCCACTACTGGGCATATACCCTGAGAAAACCATAATTCAAAAAGAGACATGTACCAAAATGTTCATAGCAGCCCTATTTACAATAGCCCAGAGATGGAAACAACCTAAGTGTCCATCATCGGATGAATGGGTAAAGAAGATGTGGCACATATATACAATGGAATATTACTCAGCCATAAAAAGAAATGAAATTGAGCTATTTGTAATGAGGTGGATGGACCTAGAGTCTGTCATACAGAGTGAATTAAGTCAGAAAGAGAAAGACAAATACTGTATGCTGACACATATATATGGAATTTAAGAAAAAAAAATGTCATGAAGAACATAGGGCTAAGACAGGAATAAAGACACAGACCTACTAGAGAATGGACTTGAGGATATGGGGAGGGGGGAGGGTAAGCTGTGACAAAGTGAAAGAGCGGCATGGACATATATACACTACCAAACGTAAGGTAGATAGCTAGTGGGAAGCAGCCACATAGCACAGGGAGATCAGCTCTGTGCTTTGTGACCGCCTGGAGGGGTGGGATAGGGAGGGTGGGAGGGAGACGCAAAAGGGAGGGGATATGGGAACATATGTATATGTATAACTGATTAAATTTGTTATAAAGCAAAAAATAAAAAAAATAAAAAAATAAAAATTAAAAAAATTAAAAAAATTAAAAAAAAAGAATTCATAGCCCACAGACAGACCATAACATCAGGTCCACCAAAGCCCATAAAACCAGAAGTTCAAGAGAGAAAGAAATCATAGCCACCTTGGAAAACATCAACTTGCTTTATTGGAAAAGGCTCCTGAAGGCCGATTTCTCACCTCCAGCTTCTTTCCTTAGTGCTTACTGTCCTGGGAGGACCAGGCCAAGGGTAAAGGTAGGGGGAAGACGTCACAAGTTACTTGCAAAGGACAGAGCTAAAGAAACATGTAGATTGCCTTCTGAGCATCCAACGGCATGACTGAAAATGAACTAACTTTTATTTCCAATGTATATTAGAACAGATAACATGTGAATATGCTCAAACAAATTGAAACAGCAACACAAAGTGTTACACAGTGAGCTTTCCTTCCACCCTCGGAGGCGGCATCTCTTACTTGGTTCCTGAGTTCCTCCAAAAGAGAGTTCTGGGCATTTATAATGGACAGAGGTTTATGATGCCCCAGCTCCTGGTCTAAGCTAAGCTAAGCTTCAGGGCAAAGTTGAGTGGCCCATCCTGAAGGCCTGGCCACAGGGATGAGTCCGAAAAGTGGGCAATGGAAGAGTTTAATCAGAGGGAACTGCTCCGGTCCTGGTTACCTCCGGGGCATGCCGGTTGTCCACGTGCAGGGTGCTGGGAGTCAGACACTGGGAGGAAAGGGAGGGGGAGCCGGGTCCTCCACACTCACAGCTCACCTTACAACTCTGCTAGGCACCACCCATCTTTTAGAGTGAAGTGTAGTATGCGCTGGGCATAGGAAGCAGATACGGGAGAGATTACGGAAGATTCCAAGGAGGTTTTCAGCGCTCACAAGGCCCAGCCGCTATTCAGGACTTCCTTGCTGGGGTGTTGGGGCAGGTGCTGATCCGTGGGGCCCGGGGCTGTGCTCTGTGGTGAGGAGAGAAGCTTTTACATCTCTACTCCTAAAACCCCTCTCCCTGCATCTCATAAGCACCCAGCTGTTGTGTATCCTCCAGGACAGCAACTCCCGTTATTTATCTCTATATTCCACGATTAACTTATAAAGTAATGAATTGTCCATTGAACTAAGTTTGGGCCTCTGTCTGGCCGGAGACACCTCCTCGCCCCGCACCCTCAGCTGGGAAGGCCATTGACGTGGGCTGCAGCCTTCCAGCCTCAATTCCCCTCCCTCTGCCACCCCCCTTCATCCCTCCCTCTTCCGCCCCTCCCCCGGTTATTTGGGAGATTAGAGCTCATTAATTAAATCCTGTGCTTAGATCGAACTGTAACGTTATTCCAATCACATTTATCTTGCAGGCGGCAGAGGAGACGGCAGCCTCGCTGGCAACGCGCTGGGGAGCCTGAGCCGGCGGTCGGAGACGCACGGCGCGCAGCTACATCGCCACGCCGCCGCGCAGACCCTCCATCTTCCTGCTCAGCCTCCTGGCCCGCTCGCCCCTGCCTTGGGGGCCTGGCTTCTCTCTGGGGCTCCTGCCCGCCCCTACGCCCTGGCCCTCCGCGACTCCCCTGCTCGGTCCCCTCCCCACCCACCCCCCCGGCACATACGCTGACACGCGCGCGCGAACACTCACACACACACTCACACACACTGACACGCCAGCGAGCTGCTGGCCGCTCAATGGACCGCTTTCCCCGCTTTTCCTGATCCCAACACAGCCCGGGATGAGAAATTGCAAAATGGCCCGGGTCGCCAGTGTGCTGGGGCTGGTTATGCTCAGCGTCGCCCTGCTGATTTTATCGCTCATCAGCTACGTGTCCCTGAAAAAGGAGAACATCTTCACCACTCCCAAGTATGCCAACCCGGGGGCGCCCCGAATGTACATGTTCCACGCGGGATTCCGGTGAGTGCGGGACGCTGAGCGCCCTCAGGTATCTGGTTTATGGGGGCGGGAGGTCAGAGGGGGGTGTTTTGCCTTCTCCGAGACACTTTGGGCAAGAAAACTGCGTGGTCCTTCCATTCGTCTCTCTGATTCTTACACCACCACCCCTCCCGTGCTTTTTTTTTTTTTTTAACCCAGAGCCCCTATAAGCCGTTGTCCTAATCAATGTGATTGCATTCTCGTATTCTTCTTCGGCATCCCTTCCCCCATTTCAAAAATGGGGGGAGGGTTTAAGGAGAATGATGGTGGAGGGAGAGGCCCTGTGTGTATTTGGGAAGGGGCATGGAGAGATGGACAAGCGTTAGGTGAGTGCCTACCCCGCGCCCCTGTCCGCAGACTCCACGGCCGGGCTCCGGGCGGTCCGGGGCGACTTAATGGCGCAGGCGCCGGACTCCTCTTGCGCTCTCCTCCTTTCCTCTCCCCAACCCTTCACCCCATCAGATGATGCGCGGGTCTGTTCTCCCGAAGCCCCTGGGGTATTCGACCTCCATCCTTCCCTCCCTCCCCCGCACACCGCGCCATCGCCCCCCACCCCGCCTTTCCGGGATTTCTGCAATTCCCCCGCCCTCTGCGGGAAGCGAGCCTCCTAAGGGCCGCCTACCCTCGCCCCAGCTCCAAGTCCCCAACGGGCGCAAGGCTGGACTGAGAAGGCTCCGGGGCGAAGCTTGGCGCAGCTCGTCGAGAGCCTCTGCCCCAGTGTGCCCCCCTAGGAGCTCCCCCAGCAGAGCCTCTGAGGGGCGGGTAGGAAATACCGAGTGCACCCTGTGGTCCAGGCCAGGCCAGAACGCGAAACCTAGAGAAGCCCCGCCTGGGCAGAGGAGTGGAGGTGGCCAGCGGCCTCCAGGGGGGTCCCCAGTCAGGGGACAAGGAGTGAAACCAGACCTAGGCTCGGGAAGGAAGAGGTTAAGGAAGGAGCCACCCCCAGCCTTCCCCTGGGTCTCCGGTTCATCTGCCCGTTCTATAAAAATCAATCCGGCCGGACGGCGGGGGCGGCGCGGGTAGGGCGAGCCGTGGTGCGGCCGCTGTCCACGGTGCTGACTCCCTGGTCCTCTCCGCGCATCAGCTTCTAGCCGAGCGCCGGGCTCCCGCCCCTGCTCTCCGTAAGACGGCCATTTTATGGTCTTTCCCGCACCCGCAGGGATGGACAATGGAGACGGATTTCCCTCGTTTTCTTTCTTCCTCCCGGGTGTGTGTGGGGGAGCAGAAAGTGGACCAGAGGAGAAGGGGCTCTGGGGCGGGATGTAGCCAGTACGTGTTCCAGCCGTCCCCCATCCCCGCCCCGCTCCCAGCCGGCTGGACTTTAATGGCTACCTTGGCTTCCCCTAGCTGAGGCCAGCACGTTTGTCTGTGTACTCATACTCCTCTCCAGGTCACAGTTTGCACTGAAGCTTCTAGATCCGTCATTTGTGCCCTTTCCGCATTCTCTGACTCATGAACTCCAAGCCAGACCTAAGTGGACATTTAATCGGACAGCGTTTTTACATCAAAGGTAGGATAGGGGGAAAAGATCCAAAAGGTGTTCTGAATTCTGGAGCTCAAAAACAAAACAAAACGAAATAATACAAAACAACAAAAATCTACCCCCCCCAACCCGAGGTGTATTTGCATTGTCTTCTTGGCCTGACTGAACAAAGGCTGATAAGTAATCTTTTTTAATTTAAATATGTGGTGCCCTCTCATAAAAAGAAAACATCAAAAAGACCAATTTGAATGGAAGGGAAAAAAGATATTTCCAGTATCCTCCCTAACTTGAGCTTAATTGAGCACCATGATGTATAGTTAACATTATGGCTAATACTGCCAAAGTCATTTATTAAAAAAAAAAAAAAAAAGTTAAGTACAAAAATACCACGCAATGCATTTTCATTCCCCAACTAGAAAAAAAATTTTTTAATAAAGTAAAAAAGTATTGTCCCACTGAAACACAGAAGACACTACATTTCATCCCTAACAAATTACTAGTGAAAATCTCGGCCCAAATATATGCAGGTATTTTATGGTTTTGGTTTTTTACCTGTTTCTTCTCATTAAACTTCTATAGCTTTTAACATATTGTAAAAGCTACCCAACATTGTTCTTAATTGTCTTGTAGCAGCTTCATTTATACAGGAAGGAGTTTTTGTGTGTTGTGTGTGGGTTTTTGTTTTGTTTTGTTTTGTTTTTTGGAGGTGGGGGAAGAAGGAAGAGATTTATACAAAAGTATTTATTCTCCTCAGTGATATCTGGTCAACTCTTAGCAATCCCAGATAAGTCATTTCTCCTTCCACTTTGGTGGGATTATTATGCTGCTAAATGGAATGTGAGCCATCTAGTGTATTCATTAGGGGCATGAATACTTATTTTACAAATACTTATTTTACCACTCTATTTAGGGTGTTGTGTTTTGGTCATAGAATTTCTAGTTATTGCACTCTTTTATTTTAATCTAATGATGGAATTAAAACAAATTCAGTAGCTATCCATGGTGTCATGAAAATGTTTACCTGAAAGGTTGATACACAGTCACATGATTATGATTAAAAATTTTTAAACATTAATTAGAAGTTAGTCCATGACAATAATTGATTAATTCTAAAACTCTGAAGTTTTTTAACTTTTGTGGTTTTAATCCAATATTAATTTTATAGACAGCCCAGAAATTTTTCATGGGTCTAATACAGTATACCTTTTCCCCAAACATATTTCTGACTCAATAAAAATATTCTTCCCACACTAGGCCATGTGACCCAAATAACCAGTTAGAACAATACTGCCTTCTCAAAACTTCCCTCCTTTTAATCCATTTAGGTAAGCTTTAATTAACTTTCCCAGTATCACTTTAAACTTACTTTACCTTTGTAACAGTTTGTAATGAACACTGTTAGTAACTTTGGAAGTTCTGGCTTAAAGCTTTCAGTTTATGTTTCTCTGTATTTTGTCAAATGAAGTAATTTTTTAAAAATAAGATTCCAGGTAAAATGATGATATGCAAAGCATTTAGTTTCATTCCTGCTATTTTTTTTATGCAAAAGACACAGGAGGTTCAATGTGGTTTCTTAGAACTGAAGAACCTACTAGAAGAGTAACATATGACCGGTCTCTCTTAAATATTTTAAACAGCAGAGACTTTAAGAGGATACGCTTAATTACACTTAATGCTCAACATGAAAGCAACCAGAAATTAGTGCTAAGTATCACCCTTGCCTTGTTTATCCTCTGAATTCTTAGAATATACACACATCTTCAGGATTTACAACAGCTTCTTTTTCTAAGAATCAGGTTTCTCTAACTTAAATGGGTTTCTATATAATCAAGTAGAAAAATGTTCCTTTTTCATTATTTAAAGGACATTAATGAGATTATCATCTCATTTCTATTAAATATTCAACCACACCCACTGCTATTACCATTTTCATATCTTAATAATAGATAGTACCATACTGACTCATATCTGTTTGGCTCTTATTTGGACACCAGTGATGTTTGATATTCCTTGAACGCTGCAGTCCAATAGCAAACAAGTAGCCCCTAGTTACAAACTCTTAGTCACCAATGTTTGTGCATTAATGTGAGCTCTTTGGGGCCTGTGTAAATTGTCTCCCTGTATTTTCTGACACAGTTTGGCCTATGCCTCCCCCTTGATCGAATACACTTTACAAGTAGAGCAGAAAGCCAAAGAATTGGCAGCTAAAAACCATAAATTACAACATTTACAAGCTTCAAAGGACTATACCCAGAATTTGAGAGACTAGCACATGTTTGTAAATTCTGAAGCAGCTCTTCCTTCAATTATGAATGTATAATCTTTCTTGGGTTCAGTGCCTACGGTTCTTGTCTAAATGAAATAGCATAAGACATAAAATGGAAAATCAATTCTTTTGAATGGGATATATTTAATGAATTTCTTTTTATTTTAGGCAAGAAATTCTTCAGCATGTCGATGTAATAAAAAATTTTTCTTTGACCAAGAATAGTGTTCGGATTGGACAACTGATGCACTATGATTATTCCAGCCATAAATATGTTTTCTCTATTAGCAATAACTTCCGATCGCTGCTTCCAGATGTGTCACCCATTGTGAATAAGCATTATAATATTTGTGCTGTGGTTGGAAATAGTGGGATCCTGACAGGGAGCCGGTGTGGACAACAAATAGATAAGTCAGATTTTGTTTTCCGTTGCAATTTTGCCCCTACGGAGGCTTTCCAAAGAGATGTTGGAAGGAAAACCAACCTTACCACCTTCAACCCCAGCATCCTGGAAAAATATTACAACAATCTTTTGACCATTCAGGACCGTAACAACTTTTTTCTCAGTTTAAAAAAGCTTGATGGGGCCATTCTTTGGATCCCTGCATTTTTCTTCCACACTTCAGCAACTGTTACCAGGACACTAGTTGACTTTTTTGTTGAACACAGAGGTCAGTTAAAGGTCCAACTGGCTTGGCCTGGAAATATAATGCAACATGTCAACAGGTGTGTATATTTTATTGCCTTTAACTCATACCCTACCAGATGGCAAATCAATATTGTAATCTCTTGGGGGTGGTAGCGAACTGATTAGTTAGTTGTTGCGGTTAGCTTAGTACCTTAGAATGAACGCTTATGTTTTGTAATGAATGAATGGATCATTCTAGGTACGAAGTTCAGTCTCCTACCCCAGCTGGTAACCAAGTGTCAAATGGAGGGACTGGTGTTTCATCAGGTTCTCCTCTCCATTCCCTGTCCCCTTTCTTGGTGGTAAGCCTAACAAGCAGTCATGGAAATCACCACAAATCAATAATTTTCTTTTAATGGATAGCCATGTCCCAATAATGCCCATGACTAAAGTGGACAAATCAATTGGTTTTTTTAAGATGCAGTTGACTTTAAATGTTCCTTTTTATTTGATATTTGGGTGCTTTTTAGATGTCCAAGATTAGAAAACCACCTAGACAAATCAAAATTGTATAATCTGCTTTTATAATTCGAGATTTGAGTGCCAAAACATGTGAAAAGTATTTTATCAGCTCATCGTTATCCCTTGTAATTTGAAAGACAGATTAACCAGGATGCAATATTTTCGTCTAGTCCGATGAGTCTTAACTCTGGCTGTACCTTAGAATCACTTGGAGAGATTTAAAAAATACTCTTGCCTGGGCTCTAATTCAGGAGATTCTAATGTAATTTGTCTGGTGGGGGAGGAGAGAGGCTCAGGCACTTGTTATGTTTTAATAACTCCCCAGCTGATTCTAATAAGCAGCCAGAATTGGGAGCAGGCATTTGTAAGATGCAGGGCATTTTATAAAGCAAGATTAATTGCAGAATTTTTTCTTTAAATAATCTGAGGAAATTGCCTCAACTCTAATTTCCCCTATGCGAATAACCCCAGTGTCCTAACATACTGTCCAGATGTTACTGCAAGTTAGAGTGGGTTCTAGGAGGTCTGGTAAACAAGGATTGTAAAATTTTTATCCCATGGTAGATGGGTACATAGTAGTGTATCCTGTAGTCCTCTAAAGTCTTCCAAATTTAAGATCTGTGTAGTTGACCTCTCGTATAAGGAGGAATTATTGTGTAATCAACTGGTATGTATCTAACAGGTAGGGTGATGCCAGAATTTACAGTCCACGCTGGAACCTTTTCTTTGAAAGAAAAAGGGCACTATTAAGAATTACAACAAAGACAATAGGCAAAAACTGGGACTGTTCCAGTTTCCCAGGATGTATGGTTACCTTCTTAAGAGGTAATATAACCCAACTCCTAAGTTTAAAGATGCATTAACTGAGGTACAAAGAACGAGTTATTTACCCAACATTTACTGCCCAAAATGGGCAGAACCAGAATTAGAAGCCAGGCCTCCTGCCAACCTGCCCTGTGGTCTTTTGACCTCATCGTTTTGCTCCCCTCTTGCTCTATTCAAGTACAGCTGTACCAAAAGAAACATCAGAAGCCATTCTAACTCCTTAGGTAAGAATATTAAAACAAAGACTGAACTTCTGAATTTCACCTGGAAGGGAAATGTCCACGTGAAGCCTTCAGGTAGTGAAGAAGGAACTGCATGTGATAGAACCTTCAGGAAGCGGCCTGTGAGGCCCACCTGGCCCCCAGCCTTTCAGCAGCTCGGGCCTGAACATGCTGGTTCAATGAAAACTTGGAGGAAGTACAGTCCATGGAACCCTGATTCATGAACAGTTTGATTATGCCTGCACAGCCAGTCATGAAGGCACACGTGTGTGTGCACGCACACACACACACACACACACACACCCTCACTCCACAGCAGTCTCAGATATTTGGCAGTTTAGGTAGGAAGGCTTCAAATTACTATCTAAACATGGAAGGAACAACAACCATAATTTAGCATTTTTTAAAATTCAGAAAGTGTGTAAATACTTTTCTTAGGTTCTGGCACGCCAAAGAAGGGCTTGGGAGCATTTGGTTAAGACAAAGGAACAGGGAATGTGATTTTTTTACGAGCGGGTAGAAAAAAAATAAGGCCCTACAATCTTTCCAAACCCAAGAAGACAGATTTAATCTCTAAGTTTGGATAAGGAAGTAATAGAGGAGGTCCCCTTTGATTAAACAACCTCCTCCCTAGCCCAAGGGCCCTGTATGTGTGAGAAGCATAGTCATTCTCAAAGGTGGGCTTTTATGGCATCACCACTGAGTCAGAGACACCACTCTTTAGGACAACCCAGAGCAGGGATGGCTTCAAACATGTGTGACTTCTATAGTAACACACGAGCCCATGCTTAGAAAGGCCGATGCTTGGTTTGATACTCTGCTGTTGCCCTCTTGAAATTCTCAATAATTTTTGAAGTAAGGGCCCACATTTTCATTTTGCTCGGGGTCTCACAAATTATGTAGCCGGTCCTGCCCTGAGGTGTTCTGTGGTCTACAAGACAGATTCAAAGCAAGTACGGGTTAAGTTGCCTGGATAAATTCACTTCCCAAACCAGTCACAGTGACCCATCTGACCAAAACCTTCAACACTGGCCTCTGAATCCACCTGTACTTATTGTTCCACAGGTACTGGAAAAACAAACATTTGTCACCCAAACGGCTGAGCACAGGTATTCTTATGTACACCCTTGCATCAGCAATATGTGAAGAGATCCACTTGTATGGATTTTGGCCTTTTGGATTTGACCCCAACACAAGGGAAGATCTTCCATACCATTACTATGACAAAAAAGGAACCAAATTTACTACCAAGTGGCAGGAGTCCCACCAGCTGCCTGCTGAGTTTCAGCTCTTGTACCGAATGCACGGGGAAGGGCTCACCAAGCTGACTCTGTCACGCTGTGCCTGAGAACTGCGAACAGAAAGTGCCAAACGGCCGATGTAAAAGGGCCCCAACTCACACTGCATAGTCGACAGAATAGAACCCTAGAGAATTCCTTGTAAGGACTGTCTGCCACTTAAAAGGAAAGATGTCTTCTCTCCCCCTTTTGCACTGCTCTTTTAAGGGTCTTAGCAGGACAGATGCTTAGAAGCCACCTGACTTAAACTTGATTGATAAAGGGAATGTTGCATTTGGAACTATGCTGCTAACGAAATGGTCTGAAGTATTTTCATGTTTGTATTTTAATAATAAACTGCCTCCCATTTTTTATGAGGATTAGGGCTGTAGTTTCTGCAGCTTTGCTCAGATACAGTCCTCGTAATCAGAGGCCTCTGGCCAATTTGAGCAGGATTTCAGTTTTGCCTGAGTGGGATCAGACTCTTTAAAATGATAACATAAAAGACTGGCTTGCGTATATTGTCTCTCTCTCTCTCTCCCCACCCGCCCCAACCACTCCCCTGACGCCCCCCGCCCCCCACCGTGGAGTTTAATATTTTTGCTAGGAATCCTATTGAAATAGCTTTGCTTGTATGTCTTGCATCTGTAATGGATATGTTCAAGGCTCTGGGTAACTTTGATATTTCATGACAAACTGAGCAAATCATGATGGGGATCCCCTTATGATTACTTTTATAAGAAATGCCTCTTATGAAGTTCTCACTAGCCCGTGAACTCATTCTACAGCAGCGTGGTTCCTCTCTGGCGAGACGTGTATAATACAGTGCATCTTTCACTACCACAAAGAAAGCCTAGGTCGTGGGCAGCATCTCATCTCTTGGCGTGAGGGCTGTTATGGCAGATCATTTTGTTGCCACGTCTGCAGGGCATTGCAGCCTGGGTTTAGTGCCTCCCACAGTCCCAACCCGAGCACTGAGCTGGGAATTCTCTCAGAATATAGAGGCAAGGAGTCAGCTTAAGAACCTGGAAGGAGAATACTTAGAAGTTGTTATGGATCCCATATCCCCTGAAGTGTTGTCACTATGATTAGGGCCTCTGAGAACCAGCAGGGTTAAAGCAGAGTAGATGCTCTGAGGCTGGCCAGGTCCCCATGTGAATAGCACTGAGGCGAGGTCATCTTGAGTATCACTGTGTCCGTCAGCACTGCTCCAGAACTTGAAGACAATTGTAGACACCAGATATTCCCTCTTGCCACGGAAATTGGATCTATACACCTACAAATTAAGCACTTCGAAAGGAAAAGCCACTGTGTCGTGGCAAGATTGGTACTAAATAAACCCTTGGAACTGGAGATGTATAGGCCTGCCACAGAGGAATTCACTAGCCGTTCTCTTTTCCATTATTTCAGCCTTAGGAGTAGAAATCACATCACTCCTGTCCCTGGCTTTTCACTGGGCACTTTGTTCTTCCAGTTCAGCCCAAAGCCTGGCCAAGTTGATGTTAAATTTTAATAAGGGTTTCTTTCTTCTTTCCAAATGCCAGTCAAGCACATTTATAATACATTTAGGTGGCGTAGCTTGTTCTTTTCCAGAAATCTTCATCTAGATTGCTTGTAATGTTACAAATACCATTTCAAATAATTACCATAGCTCAGTAATCAGCTCACTGCCCCTCCTTGAGAAGGTGTCATCACGCCTAAAATCAAACCAAATTCAGTAAGGAAAGACTCAGTCCTTACGCTCATGTTCTGCCTGGTCCTAAAGGGGGGCTGTTTTATTCTAATTTTTTTCCAGAAAGCTAATCAGAGCAGGTTACGTAGATCCAGTACTAACAGTGAAAGAAAAATCATACAGGTTCAAACGTGTTACCAATTGTGACACATCTCCCAATGTTATGTGAACGGCAACCATCCAAACAGGAAAAAATAGGAATAGATGTTTTGAAATGGGAAACACTAAAACAGCTCGATACTTGAAATAATTAAAAGGGGAGATATTAAAAACATTTTAAAATTCAATGGTATAATTTGATGGGCCCCGAAACCACATGCTTATTCCCTATCACTTTAAAGAGGAAAGTACTACAGTTATGATGCTGTTCTCTGTTAGGGTCACTGAGAGATGGATAACTGACAGGAGTGTTTAGGTGGCTCTTCCTAAGCACTTAGTTCATTTGGCTACAGCTAAGTGATATTAATGCCAATATTATATGAGCCAGCTTCTGCCTCTGGAGTTTTAATGCCAATGTGCCCATCAGATTTCACTAAATATAAATATGTAGACACTTTGAACCAGGAAGGTTAAAAGAGCAAAACAACCAAAACCCCTAAAACCAGTTAATTGTCTATTAGTGGACCATTTAAATTAGATCTCATCAGAATGGCAAGTTTGGGGATTTTTTTTTTTTTAAGTTCAGGGAGATTTTGTAAATCTCACTTCACTCTTGGCTCCATTTTAACCTAGAGTGAGAGGACTTTGCCATCTCCCAACATCATTTCATCCATCACTTTCAAAAATCTCAAAATGTTGAAGAAACAGACCTGTCTCCCAGAACTAGAAGAACTTAAGAGATCAGGCTCAACCCCCGTTTCCAGGTAGGACTTCCTGGAGCTGATCCAAAAAGACCATACTTCCCTTTCCTTTAAAAAACTCTGAAGAAAATCCCAAGTCCTCCCATAGTGGTTAACCACAATTCTCATAATTATGAATTCTTTATATGCAGCCTATATCCTCCTTTTGCAAAAATTAGATTCAATATGTGAGTAAAGCATTTATCCCAGTTTTCGGCATGTAGTCAGCACTCAATAATATATGGCAGCTTTTACTGTTATTTTTATTGTTAGGTATGCCCTTGACCTACAGTTCCAGCATAGAGAAAAACAGCCTCTAGCTGATCATACAAAAACTCTTCTTGTTTTTAAAGACCGTTTCAAAGATTAAACCTATATAACCACTGTCACAACCAAAAGAGTTGGTGGGTCCCATGAGTCCAGGTTAGAAAGGCAGTGGTGTAAGCAGTCAGAACTCCCGGGGCTGTGTGGTCAAGAGCAGGGAATTGGGCAGACGGGCCTTTTGGGTCCTCCCTCCTGATTCAGCTACAGGTACAAACCCCTGGCATTTGCATTGCCCTTGCTTTATTGGTTCTAGGTTAAGTGCATCCTTTTGTCAGAATCTTTCCTCTTTTCAGATACTCATGGCAGAGCCCACCCCCTGCTATTGGAATAAATATCACCATAAAGCCCCCAAGTCTGTCTACACATGACACCAATACAAATGACCAATTCACTTGCAGAGGAAAAAAAACCCACAAACATTTAGCCACCTGTTTAATGCTAGTCCCTCCGTTTTCATCAGTTGTTCTGAGTGTCATGTGCAGACATGCAGGTCCAGGCAAGGCAGAGTTAACGTGTGGTATTATGAATCCCTCCCAAACCCAGAAAACATTCCCCATATTTGACGATTAAACATCTGTGCTTCCTCTGCCTTTGCTCCGGTGTCTTAACTGTCCTTGATCATTGTACAAGTGCCGTGCGTTTAGTAGTGTGTATGCCGAGCAGTGCTGACTGTGACCGCTGTGCTGTCTGTGTGTAATTTTGATGTCGGGCACTGACAGGGGCTACCAGCCAGGATGTGCAAAAGAAGAGGCTTCCCAGCCTCCTGGTGCCCAGGCCTCCAGTTATCCATGAATGTGAGTGCCAGGAGTAACCTAACTTGGTGGGGAAGCTGAGGAATGGAAGAGCATTTCTTCTCACTTAGGGCAAATTACTAATTATTAGACACTCACAGACAGTAAAGAGGTGTTGACTTGAGGGCAAAGGTAGCAGGGACAGAATTCTAGAGCCCTAGGACGCTGGAAATGGAAGAGCCTTTGAGTAGCTCTAGTCCTAGTTCTTGACTTTCCAAATGAGACATGGAGAAACAGAAAGGCTAAGTGATTTTCCCAAGATTGCACAGGAAATCAGTGGAGAGATTCTGACTCCTCATCTAGTACTTCTTGGCTTATCAGCATCAAATAAAAATGGGCTCAAAGGGAAAGTGATTATGGTCTTGGGTTCACAAGGCACAGAAAATAAAATAAGTTATAAAAGCTGTAAAAGAGGAAAAAAGATTCTCCCCCCACCAAAAAAAATTATTTCTCAATGAAAAATGGAAAAGGAGATGCTTGCCTAGGTATACAACAGTCCACTGGTAATAAGCTACATTCTCCCTTAAAATGAGAGGAAACCTACTTGGTAAATCATGATTCTGATAAATCTGGTAAATCACAATTCAGTTACTGACAGTTCCCAGTTGACAGATGGACTCTTATCTAATAATCTATTCGTCTTAACAAAATCGTGTTTTAGTAATATGTATACGTAATTTAAAAGTTGCATACTGAAGATGGTTATGTACTTCTCCATATGTATAATTTTCAGTTGAGGCCACTTGAGGTAAAAATACATTTTGTCAATGCCTCCCATGTTATAAGTAATTTCAACAGCAGACTCCACATTATTGCATTTAGTTCAATATGCTAAGAAGATGTGCAAATAATAATGAATAATTTGGGCTGGGTCTTCATGTGCAAGATGAGAGACTGAGCAATTTTCTGTATAATTCTGGATCCTTAAGTCCTTTTCCCCTCAGTTGTTTGAATGTGGCAGGCAAAAGTTTCTGCTTAGCCTCTACTTCTCCCTGAATGTGTAGAACTATGCTTTTGCTTACAAAGAAAGTTGGGGTTATGTGTATGTGGCTGAAAAGCCCAGATGGAGGATCACTGGTGCTGGGGACTTAGAGCCCCTGGGCCACCTGATGGACCTGTCTGGGCTCTGTGGCCCAATTAATCAAGGCCACAGGTGAGTTGATACCAAGGACCAAAATGACTAAATATGCCTCTCTCACACTTTGATTGCTTTGCCACATAGATATAACATTTGAAATGGGAAACATTTTAGGATGTCATTATTGTATTATGCAGTACTTCTTAAACTTTCGTTTTATTGTGATGACTTATTATTGAAGATGTATGTGTTTGAACAGATGTTTTTATCCTCAGTGAAGCTCACACTCTTGTTGTTAATTACAATGGAATCACAATGAAGAGCCCATCATGGAATAACTGACTCCAATTTAAGATTACAACGGGGTTATGGGGTGAGGACCTGGATTATGCTACCGATCCACTGGCAAGCAAAGCTGAATGACAGGAGACGCTAATACAACCCCTGCTCCCCACCCCAGACCTTTGACTCAGAATGTCCTGGAATAAGCCCAGCTTACAAAGATTCCCAGGTGATTCTGTTGTGGCCACAATTTGAGAAACAAAAATATAGAGCAAAGTCATATATACCATGTTGACCAAAGTAGTTGAATGCTTATCACTCCTCATGCAGTTCATATCAGATCTGTTCCCTGGAGTTATCATGGCAATACAGACACAGTCTTAGTGATTCAACTATTCAACTCTTTTGGCTAAACTGACCAGTCACTGATTTGTAAGTGAACAGTTACTGGTTAATTTAGTCAGAATGGATGCAAGCCTGAAGACAGTCAGAGCGGGGAACATAGCTTTAACATACTTTACCTCAAGGCCAGCTTTTTATATTTCACTCTTTATATTTCAAACTAAGAGACAGATCTCAGGTCACTCATATTTATAAATAGATAGACTGAGAAACAGGGAAGTTAAACGATTCATTCAGATTCTACTTAGATGTCATTCCCAGAGCCTAAAATATTCCTCAAGTGGTCTGATCTCTCAATCCCCAGGTAATGCCCCAAATGCACACATCTTCGGGTTAAAATGAAACCAGTCAAAAAAGACAAAAAATCAAGAAGCTAAAGTTCCAAGACCAAGTGAGTATAAGAGAGGTGGCCAGTTGGCACTGGCTGCCTTGTGCCAGCCTCTGTTGAGTCAGGTGCCTTCATCCTAATGAAGTTGTGGCCAGGCTCCGTACTATAGCTGTGCACATGCAAAAAGCCTTTAATCATCAGAGATACTAAAGATCTCCTTTGAGTTCCCTTCTGTGGGGTTAAGAGACAGCTTTAGCTCTTTGGTGTGCTGCTAAATGTTTAACAACTGGCTATGAAGAACGATGAAGCCCTGATCTGTAGGACTTGCCAGTTTCCATGGTGTAAATACTCTCATCATAGCCAATGTCAAACTACTAACTCGATGTCAACCAGCTGAACATGTCACAATATGTCCTCAAGAGCCGCTACGAACTGGCTGCAGCACAGCACTGCCTGAACAATTTCTGAGTCAGTGATACCAAACAGGAGGACCAGCAGTGGCTTTGGAGAGACTCCCAAGGGCCCCCCCTCCGCACAGAGAGGCATTTCCACCTTGACCGGTTCTCCTAAGTTTTAGTATATTATTGGTCCTTGAGGCTAAGGACCCTAAGGTGTTCAAAATATTCCCTAGCCATGTGACTCTTAGGAAGCACTCAACAAACTCCTCAGAACCTTAGGAAATTACTGGCCATGGCCTGTCTGATTTCTAAAGTTGACCTTCCAGGTAAACATTCTTTAACTGCCAGTGGAAACCACGCTTGGCTGATAGTTTCCTACATCCTATAGTCCATCGCCTGTCTCCCCAGTTCTCTAATTTTATTTGTCCTCTCCTCAACCTTCTGGCACAAGATTGACAGGCATCCAGAAATTAGTGCCTGCAAAGGAGCAGGGGAAAAAAACAAGACCTCCAATATGCTTACCTGGACCCATGACACCCGGAGAGGTTTCGTAGTTCAAATGTCTCTACCTTACCGGGGCACACTCAGCTAAGCATCATGCCCATACCTAGGGCTTGAGTATGCACTCGGCTGGGCTTTATTTGCACTCAGAAAATTCCTAGTGGGCTAAAAACACCACTAAATAAGAATACTACTGGGAAAACTGTAAAGGAAGGCACCATATGATGCCTTGCCCTTAGCTAAGCTAGTGTAAGGCTGGATCCTGAAAAAACTCTACCAGAAAACATTTGGCCACTGCAGTGCCTGGGCATTGAGCACGACTTTCCTTCTTCATCACCACTAGTTATAAGTGAAAGCCCTATTTCCTGAGTATCTAGAAAGCAGATACCCTAGTGAGCCACAGAACAAGCTCTGTTTGCAAATTAAAGGTTTTCTGATGTAAGTCATTCTTAGGTGGGTTTAATTAAATCCTTTGGAAGGTAATGCTGGAAAAAAATGTACTTAATTCCTTACATACAATAAGTGGCCATAGGTTTTTATTCTGCATGTCGTAAATCAAAAACAGATCATAAAGGACCAAACCTACTTTCCTTGCTGTGGTAAAATATCCTATAGGTTCTGTAAAACCTTTCTAGACTGTGAATGTTTGAAGCTCAACTTGGACATTTTCTATATTATGTTCCAAAGGCCAGGGTATGCCTCTGTTTTCTGTTCTTCTTAACAGTTACCAAAATGAGCTTGTTTCTCTATACTGAACACACTACATTTTATTTTAAATGAGTCAGGTACATGTTAAAATGTTTTCTTCTGTATTCAGAACAATTTGCATGGAGCCTGGGCATAAAGTAGGCCTTCATCCTCTGGCTCTTTTCTGGACACCAAAGAGGTTAAGTCCATAGTTACAGACAGAAGGGATCTAACAGTAGCCCCCATTTTATTATGAATAAATCGACAGCAAAACCAGCACTGAGGAATCAGCCACCTCCACAACATCGTTAGCTAAGGGAGGGTGGGGAGAAAATCTGGTAGATAAGGGGACAGAGGTTTGGTCAATGTATGTAGGTGAAATAAAGTCATTTAATTATTTTCAAAAAGGAAGGGGAGATTTCCCTCTGAAATCTAGAATCCAGACCATTTTGCAAGACTTAGTATAATTGGTATCCGTGAGAGAAATACTCTTTAACCCCGTTTCAAGATCCAGATCTAAGCCCTTACTAGGCAGAAAGCAGCCTTACAGCCAAGAACCCTGGCAGGGGTTTATTGACGGGTTGAGATCCAAACACGGTACATCAGCAATTAGCACTGAAGTTCACCCAGGACACAGAACAAAAATACCATGGTTTACCCAATGCTGCTTCATTTACTCACATAGGACAGTCACCTAAGTCCATAGCAGAACTTCACAGATCTAGACATTCACTCAGGTCTAGATTCTAGGTGAACATCCTCAACATGGACATGAGACGACTGAGGTTCAAAGTAGGAAGCTTATCTGCCCAGCTAGTGAACTGGAACTAGAGTCTGGGTCTCCCCACCACTGACTCTGCTACACCACACCATACTGCCTCTGTTCTTTAGAAGGGAAGTTGACAATCCATCGTGAAAGCATAAATCGGAAAACAAGGCAAAAGAATGTTTACGGTATCTTCTCTCATTTAACTACTTGGTTTCACCATTTCATTTTAGCATCATTTTAAGGAATGTTATATCAGCGCAGGATGAGTAACAAAGTTCTTGATAGTGCAATGATGGAACCAAAAGGTAGGAGAACAGTGAATGTAAGTTATTAAAGAAATGGGGAGGCGGCATGTGTCAGGGAAAATAAGTGCTTCTTGTGCTGTCATAACCATGGAGCCCTCCCCCCACGCACCTAGTGCATTTGTTCTGGAAAAAAGGCTATTTTATGCCGAGAGACTGGCATTGAAGACTTCACGCCTTCCCAGCTAAATCAGAAGACCTCTTGCTCTTTGGAAGAAGCTTCGACCCTTAGGACCCAGACTGACATCTCTTGTGAGAGGCAGCCTCAGCTGCTCTTAGAAACAAGCTGCCAGACTGACAGGGCCATGGAGACCTAAAGGAAGCCAGCATGCTGGACTGAGGAACATGTAAATAACCTCCTGCCTTCGTGGTGAACAAGGACAATCATCTTTTTCTTTTGTAAAGGTAATCGCGTGTATATTGTGACTGTAGTTTATGGAGAAAATGCAATGATTTGCTTCAACAGCTCCCCAAACGTACCTGTTAAGTGTGAATGTGCCTGCCTCATTGCCTCCCGTGCCAAGCCCAGTACTGAATGCGTTGTTTTTAAATAAACTGTTTTATCGTGCACTGGAAAACAATGCTCATTGTCTCTGTCCCATTCGGAAGACCCCACCAGAGCCACACACACACACACACACACACACACACACACACACACACACACACTAACACACTGCATCCAATGAAGACTTGACATGCATCCTCCTTTCTTCATTCCCTGTGTTTTGAGGATTTCTCCTTGGAGATTTGTAGAACTCCAGAAAGGTTGAGCTTGGCTGTCTACGGCCATGAACTAGCCACAAATACTAATACCTCCCCGATGCCCAATTTTTCCCTAGGTCCTTTAAATGCAAATCATGCAACAGGCCTTAACACTGTTCATAATAATACATTACTCTTGAATAGTACAGTCACATACATCATTTTATTTCATCACTCATCAGGTGAGAGAGGGATGCTTAAGGACTTGGTTCATGCTGCACTGTGAGTGGCACAGGTAAAATGAGAAACTGACTCTGAGTCCAGGGCTCTTTTCTTTGCATCTTCACACCATTCCAGTCACTCTTTAGACCATCTGCCCTGAATGCCCCCACCAGCCTCCATCCCCTTACCCTGTGTTATTTTTTCCAAAGTATTTTCTTTCCTCACTTGAAATGATAGCACTTATTTATGTATTCATAGTTTTTCTGTGTCTCCCACTATATTATAAACTCTACCTTCTCCAAAACAGATACATTTGCCTGCTTTAATCAGCCTATGCCCCCAGGGCCCATAACAGTGCTAGGAACTTAGTAGGCTACCAATTTATACTTGTTGGCTGGCTGGCTGGATGGATGGATGGATACACCATAGAGTCTGAATATCACTTCTACTTATTTTTATCTCCCCATCTTTTTTTTAATTAATTAATTAATTAATTAATTAATTAATTAATTTTGGCTGTGTTGGGTCTTCGTTTCTGTGCGAGGGCTTTCTCTAGTTGCGGCAAGCGGAGGCCACTCTTCATCGCGGTTTGCGGGCCTCTCACTATCGCGGCCTCTCTTGTTGTGGAGCACAGGCTCCAGACGCGCAGGCTCAGTAGTTGTGGCTCACAGGCCTAGTTGCTCCGCGGCATGTGGGATCCTCCCGGACCGGGGCTCGAACCCGTGTCCCCTGCATTGGCAGGCAGACTCTCAACCACTGCGCCACCAGGGAAGCCCTCCCTTCCCAGCTTTGTGCCTACCCCACAGACACCAAAAGTCCTCACTCTGCTCTGACTCTGCGGCCTCAGATAGCACCCTGAATGAGTATTTGTGGACTGGACGAATGAACAGTCCCAGAACTGTTGTTCTCAATATCTATGCTCCAACATTAAGAATGTCCCAGCATATTAATGCACCAAAGCGCACGCTGATTGTAATTTTAAGCAAAAGGAGAACGTATGTAGGGTAAAAAAAATACAGTATGGTTGGAAAGACCCCACCTTCGGTAAACAGGGTTGCATCAGAGAGGGTTTGTTGCAGTACTCTCTAATTCAAATCAAAAGTCCTTAATGGTCACTTATGTATAACACCAGGCAGGATAGGAACAGGATACGAAATGAGCAAAATCACAATGCCTCTCCTGAAGGAACTTAAAAGTCTTACTGGGGAAATAGTTCAACACATTACAGGGGAATATCATTCACCCTATGCAGCTCCAGGGAATGTTGCGATGCAGGTGACAGAGAGAAAGGGAGAGGCAAACGGAGTAAAGGATGCCCCATTAAATTCGAGTGAAGGCAATAAAAACTTTAGACACCAGATGTAATACTCAGGGCTTATATTTTCTGAAAACTACTTGACAAGCTGATGATTCCCCCCATCACCTCTCACAGAGAAGGGGTTAAGTTATTCTAAAACAAAACAAAACACTTCACAAACTTCAGCAAAACGTGAAACTGACACCAAGCTTATTGCAGGCTCTTTTTGCCTGGGGCCAATTGGTACAAATTAAATTTTAAAAGTAGAATTTTTTTTCCCTAAGAAAATGCACTGCCACAGCTTGACCAAGACAGAAAATTAAAGAAACCCCACCTATAAAGGGCCAACTTGGGCTTCCCTGGTGGCCCAGTGGTTGAGAGTCCGCCTGCCGATGCAGGAGACGCAGGTTCGTGCCCTGGTCCGGGAAGATCCCACATGCCGCAGAGCAGCTGGGCCCTTGAGCCATGGCCGCTGAGCCTGTGCGTCCAGAGCCTGTGCTCCGCAACGCGAGAGGCCACAACAGGGAGAGGCCTGCGTACCGCAAAAAAAAAAAAAAAAAAGGCCATCCAAAGGCCCGGGGTGGCCCATACCAGCCTTAATAGCTGAGGTATCCCCCATCTTGAGTGCGCTATTCTCAGTTAGTAAGTTAGCCTGATGAACAGGCTGCTCTGAACACTATCTCATACCACTCAGCATATCATAGGTGACCAGGAACTTAGAGATTCAATGAATTCAATGCTCTGGTTTCCAAATGAAGAAACCAAGGCTTAGGAGTTAAAGTGACTTATCTAAATGTATTGTCCTAGCGAGCCTCATTTTAAGTACTTTATCAATTTTCTGGGATGCAAACGACAAAGTTATTTTTATATCAACTAACAATTCTCAATTCTAAATGAAAATATTTGAAAGGAAAATCTGCTCATTTTAACTCTTTCTTATTGTTATAAAAAAATATTCTTTGAAAAAATATTAGAAAATAGAGATAAGCAAAAGAATATTAAAAAATACCTAAAACTTTCACCTGTTTTTGTGTGTTTGTTCTAAACCATGCATACTGTTGTGTTCTTTTGATTTTTCTCCACTTAAAAATATATCAAGAACAGCTTTCCATGTTATTAAATATTCTTTGATA
Organism: Mesoplodon bidens; assembly: GCF_964165515.1. Classification (NCBI taxonomy): domain Eukaryota; kingdom Metazoa; phylum Chordata; class Mammalia; order Artiodactyla; family Ziphiidae; genus Mesoplodon; species Mesoplodon bidens. The sequence goes on from NC_138169.1 coordinate 72,933,990, forward strand.
GGCTCACAGAATGGAAGCTGTATCTTATTTAACCAATTCTCCATTGTTGTTTCAAATTTAAGTTTGCGTTCTTGGCCATTTTTCTTTGCTGTAAACAGTGCTTTGATGAACGTCTTTGTAACTGAATGCTTGAACATCAATGACTGTTTCCCTGTATAAATCCCTTTAAGTGGATTTTCAAGAGGTATGACAAATTTTTGTAAGAGAAGTCTTTTTCAAAGCCAGTCAGAAATGTTCAAGTAGAAGTTCAATGACCAAATTTTGAAATCTTTGTTTCATGAGAAAAGTTTAAAAGGCTTTAAAAAAGCAAAAAGGTTAGGAGGAAAGCATGCTTCATTATTGAGGATGACTCCCCAACGGAGAAGTAATGCCTATTTATATACGATGCCAAGGTAAGTCAATAAGCTATTGTTGGGTGCTACTTAATTCAGTTACTTTTTCTCTTGTTTGGGAGCTGGGAGAACTTCACTCATCAAAGGAGAAAGCCCATCCAATCACATCCTCATTGCTCATCAAATAAGAAGCACCCAGGACCATCTGGGAGAGATGGACCTTCAATACAGTGATAGATTAGCTCTTTTCCTTATTCTGAGAGTATGTTTATTGCTTACTCAATCCTACAAACCTAACAGTGCTTCCAGTTCACAATAAGTCCAAGAAGTCAAAATGAGTAGGATGAGGTAAATAATCTACCTTGAGGCTACACAAATCCTACAGACCAGTTGTTCTGTTGAACCTTTTAAAATCAATATCTCTACTTCTACAGGAGAGATGTGACTTTAAAAGCAAATTCAAACTTAGAACATACAGATTTTCAAAGCAGATTTATTAAGGGTGGCCAATGAAATAACTACAGAACTCCCTATTCCCTATTATTGTCCCTCTCTTAAGTAAATCTGTATCTGCACCCAAAATAAATGAGTAAGTCTATTCATCTCTGTGGGCCTCACAGTCTCTGTCACAACTACTCAACTCTGCTATTGTAGCACAAAAGCAGCTAGAGATGTTACATGAGTGAGTACAGCTGTGTTCCAACAAATTTTATTTACAAAAACAGGCAGCAGCCAGATTTGGCCTGTGGGGCTATGGTTTGCCAAACCTTGCTTTAAGTAACATGCTCCTTCCTGTATGTAAAATATATCATTTGACAACCTTCATTGTATTAGTTTTCGAGGGCTGTCATAATAAATTACCACAGACTTGGTGGCTTAAAGCAACAGAAATTTATTCTGCCAGAAGTCTGAATTCAAGGTATCAGCAAGGTTGATTACTTCTGGGAGTTCTGATGAAGAATTGTTTGGGGCTTCCCTGGTGGCGCAGTGGTTGAGAGTCCGCCTGCCGATGCAGGGGACATGGGTTCATGCCCTGGTCCAGGAAGATCCCACATGCCGCGGAGCGGCTGGGCCCGTGAGCCATGGCTGCTGAGCCTGCGCGTCCAGAGCCTGTGCTCCGCAAGGGGAGAGGCCACAGTAGTGAGAGGACCACGTACCACAAAAAAAAAAAAAAGAATTGTTTGATGTCTCTGTCCTTGCTTCTGGGGCTGTCAGCAACCCTTGGCATTCCTTGGCTTTTAGATACATAACGCCAATCTGGCTCCATCTTCACACGGCCTTCTCTGTGTGTCTGTATGTTTCCCATTCTCTTGTCTTATAAGGACTTGCCTCATAAGAAATTTGGAGCTCACTCTAATCCAGGATGATCTCATCTCAAGATCCTTACCTTATTACATCTGCAAAGATTCCTACTACAAATAAGGTCACATTCCAGGCGGACATATTTTTTAGGGGCCACAATTCAACCCACTACATCCATTTACAATATTACACCATCCACCAAGTAATTCAAGGACCCACACTCAAGGACCCATGGAACACAACTCAGTGATGCACAGACTCACATGTGCCCCCTGGTGCCATTATTCCCCTTCGAAATTAACAAACTCATACTGTGAGAGCCCAACAGCACTACTACTGGGTGGTGGAAATTATGTTCTTAAATTACATTTTATAAAGCTTTCTGAAATTTGTAGACAATAAATGGATATGTGTTTCCAACAGTGGATTCAGAAACAAATCAAACATCACCACCAAAATCAACAAATTCTAAAAAAGCTCCTGGTATACAAAGAACTCATTTCCCACACCAAGGAGATGCTCAGTGCCAGGGATACTGGTCTTGTATAAGTGAGTTTTCTGGCTGGGGTACATGCACCACATTGAAAGAAAAAAACATGTAGGAGAAAACGTGAAAGTTGACCAACCCATGACATGAAGTGTCAGTTCAGAAGAGATGTCTAAAATGTTCCAGTGGACATAGTTGTTCGACACTTAAAGATCAATTTAAAACTTTTTCTCATCTTGCAGCAGACATCACAGATATATAGATATAGATCTCAACAACTTTAGTCACAGACACGAATACTTCTGATTTAGCTTCCTGAAACCTTTGTGACCTAATCAGTAAACAAAGCCTATTGGGAACTAAGGTGGAAATTTAGTTGGAGATATTTTTCTCAGAAATGGAACACACTGAAACTATCTTTAATGAAGTGTAGATATAGTAAAGGAGGGTGCTCGAGTGACTTCAAGAAGAGAGAGGTCAGAGTTAAACAGAAAATCAGAAAATGAAATGGCTACCTAGATTTGTTTTGTCCAGTTTGGAAGCATTACATCCTTCAAAATGGAACATAAACAAGAAAGTTTTCTTCATTAAATTATGTCAAGACCAGAAAGACTACTTGGAGCCTTCATTCTTAGGAGATAAGATTATTTACATGAAATGTGGAGGCTTCAATGGCCTAAGTGGTCTTTCCTGCTGGTAGCTGAGGGTTCCCAGATGGAAGACATCCCTGCACCCTCACCTAGATGTTCTAGACCAGGAAACGATCCACGGGTGCCAGGGAACGCTACATGATCTGTCCGTTCTCACTCTTTGGATCCAGCGCTAACTAAGAGAGGGAATCTTCCAGGTGATGAATACAGCAAACGCTAGAGCAGAAAGAAGGAATGATGGAAGAGGTAGGTTCAGTGAGTCTTTGGTGTAAAAGGAGGAGGGCTGGGTTGATCTGGACACTGTCTAAAGAAGAGAATCCTGAGCTACCAACCAGGGACAAGGGACCAAAGAACTTTGTCATCCTCTTTAATCTTCGTAATTCCCTGTGTTTCTTTTGCTGAATACCTAGACTGTTCCCCTGTTGTGTGTTGTGAACTGTCTGGCAGCTCCTTTAAACGGTCCCAGCATTCTGCTTCAGGGAAGTTGCTCGTTTCCTTTCCGCCTAACTGCACTGACTTTCCTCACATATTATCTCCCCAGAGTGCCCCTCCCACTCAGCTCCCAGCTTGGTGTCCTCATCTGCCCCTGGCTGGATACAGTAATGCCAACTCCAGATTTCACCTTGTTCTGTAACCAGGGATTGCCCTTGAGATGCACACACCACAATAATATCCGGCTTGTGATGGTGTCCCCCGAGCCAGGCCCTTGGTACGTGACTCGGCAGGCCCACAGCACCCAAACCCAGCCCATGTAAGTACAGAGTTATCAGGATAACCCCGGGAGCCGGAACTAGGAGTCTGCCCTCCTCTGCTGCCTGTTTGGGGACACACAGAAGAAGCTCAAGGGTTGAAATAGGCGGCAGCACTGTGATGAAAAAAGACAAACAGACTTAGTCCCTCTAGGGAGGGAGAAAGTGGCTATGGGAAGAGGGGCAGGAAGCTGGGGTGGGCAGATTCCCAACAGCCTCATAGAAAACTGGCACCTTCAGAAAACTATTCGCGATTTTTGCATTTCCAGAGGTGTCCAAGCGAGCCAAGCCAAGCTGTTAAACCACTGAGATTTGGGGGCTAATGTATTACCAACATATAACCTACATTAATACAATTCCTTAGACTTTAAACTTTCAAAAACGGGTATCACCAAAAGATGGTTTGCATGGAGAAATTGTTCTAGTTTAAGCTCTTGGTATCCAGGTACAAAGCCCACCTCCCACAGGTAGGAGTGCATCCCCCACTCCCATTTCCTCACCCTGAATGAGATCGCTCTCCCTCCTACTCTGCCCTCAAATCCCCACCATTGATGGCATTCCTTGTATTTGCTACTTCTTTGACCTTTAGCTCATCCTGCTTCGTATTTTAGGCTTTGCACCTTGTAACCCAACTAATGTAAGCTACTTGAGGGCAAGGACCACGTCCCATACTTCTTTGTGTCCTTTACTCTGGCTCTTTTACAAGAGAGACTCGGTGTTTGTTAACTGCACAATTGCTCAGACTTGCCTGTGGGTCTCCTTACAGATACAGAGTTGTATCTGTAAAGTTCCTGCAGCAGGTAGTCCTGTCTCCTCGGCAGTGTCATTTCTATCAACAGAAAATGCTTCATTCAGCTTCAGAGACAGGAAGACAGTGCGGCTCCGTGTATGGTCTTAGCACTGAACAGCCTCATGTAGGAGAGTTTACTCCTCTGTGGTCGGCCTGTCCCACCCAGCCAGAATATTCTACCGTGGTTTTTAATGCTTTTCTTCTAAAGTACATAGCTCTGAGTCGTCAGCACATACTACTTAATTTCAGCATGAAGCTCTCAGAATAACAGAGATAGTTTTCATGAGTAGATACATTCAGAAATCCCTTCAGATATTTGATTATGGCATTTCCCTCATGTCCCTACCTGAAGGAGAGACAGCAGCATATTAATTCACAATGGCTCTCCCCACATGGTGAAATTTTGGTGCCTTTCTGTAATTTTCTAAACTTTCTCCAATGAACACTTATTTTTATACTCAGGGGAAAAAATGTTTGATTATGTTGTTTCTTTCCTCTCCCACCCAGAAAATCCAACGATTCCATTCTGAACACAATTTAAAAATCTAAGATTTCCTCAGGGGATGTGGAGAACTGGCCTATGGCTCAGCCCTTTCCCTAAGCAAACACTCTGACAGGATGAAGCACTGGGACCCCAGAGGGAGGCATCTTTATCCATCAGCTAATGTTCAACCAAACAATGGAAGCTAAACAGGAAAAACCAATAGGCCTGCACACTTTTATAACCACACACAGGAATATCAATCTCCACAGAGAATTGTCCCAAATAATTCACTTCAGCTAGATGCCAGTGGGGCCCCATTCATTCTCCACAGCGTTCCCTGTGGGAGCCTGCAGAACAGGAGCCAGCGCCTCCATGAACCATGACTAATGGCTCTCTGGACCTGGCTCAAAGTGGGGAGTGAGCAGGAAAATGTCTTGGTCAAAGCAACCCCAGCATACTTCCTCTCCTCCATCTAGAAACAGGACACCAAGGGAGGATATGCTCCAGGTGAATGGCTTCTCAGATTGACAAGCAGAGGATATTAACATTGGAAGGAACTTCAGAGGCTCAGAGGAGTGACTGACTTCTCCTAAGTCACACAGCTTGTAAATGACAGATGCAAGACCGGAATCTAAGTCCCTTGACCCTTACCCTCAGCCCCTTTGCACGATCGTGCTGAGAAAAGCACAAGGACATCAGAAACAAAGCGCATCTTCAGCATCCTGCACCCCTGTCGGCACCCACCTCCTCCGCCCCATGCCATAGTGGGCTGCGTGGCTTCTCTGTGCCCACCCCTAAGCTGTACTTGGCTTTCAGACTCCTCTAACCAAAAGGCAACTGCTTAGATTTGAAACAACCATTGTTATCTGTAATCAGTGATTCGCCTGTCAGCATTCCAACAGCGACAATGAAAACACAATAGGGTCTACTGAAAATTTAAAACAAAAATGTTTTTTTTTTTAATTAAAGCAAAGTAGATTTAAAGGAAATATATCATCGGAGAAGTCTGGTCATTGAAGCTAATTCAAATTCCTCCTGATAGATGAAAAGGTAATAGTAGGGTAGTATCTTGCCTTTAAGAAAGAAATTTACATCTTACTATGAAGCTCCCAGAGCTTAACCTGGGGTCCAAGTGACCAACTGTCCCACTTTGCATAGGACTATCCCCAAGAGTCCTGGGAAACAGTTGTTCTCCCTAAAGAAAATTCAAGAGGTCCCTGAATCTAGATGCAAAACAAATTACATCTTTATTTTGACTATCTCTAATTGAACTTTACAAATTGCTTTCAATTATGAAAATAGGCAACAAATCACAGTGATATTAGCAATATCTGTGACTCTGCTACCAATAGGAATCCCAGATATTTTAATACATTAAATTGCAGCAGATATTTTAAAATATGTTCATCACTACTTTGAAATAAATGGGTATTAAAGCCACCACTAGATCTCACTTAATGCATTAATTTAAGAAAATATATTACTATATCAAAATTTTTGTTTTCACTATTTTGGTAGTTATATGCAACATAACTATTGCATTTTTTAAATTATGAGACATGGTCTACAGACCTCACCAGACTGTCAAAGAGATCCAACAGCACAAAAAAGGTTAAGGACTGTAGAGGCGCCATGCGGAACCTGAGAATCTAACTTTCTAGTATTGGAATTTACAGAACGATGTACCAGGGAGTACGCCAAAGGATTTTGAAACATCTCATTTTATCTCCTCTACCATCCTCTCAGGTGGTTACCAACCTCCAAAGGTCATGCTAATGAAGTCCATGCACTTAACCACCAGGCAATCTGACCTTCCCAGGGCAAACCCAGAATTAGAATCTCCCCTCCTGATTCTCAAAACAGGATCCACCGACTGGGGCATGTGTGGGGACAAAGAGGTCCTATTTAGCAGCATACAAATGAGAAGGCTGCCTCCTGCTCTGAACATCTGAGAGACTAGACTTATTTATAAATGCAGTTGTTTATTTATCTAAATCCCACTCCCTTCCTAGGACCTTAGGGACGCTCGCTAACTTTGGGAGCCTTTCCCAGTCACCTCCGAGATGTCTCCTAGTCCCTATCACTTCTATATACAAATGTATAGTACCCACTGGATTCTTCCTAGGAATGGATTCTAGTGAGATGTCCCTTTTAGAAAACTGAATTCCATCAAACTGACATTATTATTTTCCAGAGTGGCCAGAACCCTAGTCACTTAGAACCTTCTTCTCAGTCCCTTCAAAGCTTTGGCAGCACAGAGGTGACCCTAATAGCTTATAATCTCTATGAGTTTTATAAATACAGGTTAATCGGTTGCCTCCAAAGAGTGAAAAGAAAAGGTGATTGTTGTAGAGGAGGTCCATTATTTTCATATTATCAGAACAGGTGAAAGCAGGATCCATTTTTCATCCTATTGAGAATTAGCTTCATTTCAAAAACAGTTTTTAACCTAGAAATGTCAATGTCCTACTACTAGAAAGTCTTTATTATTCCGTAGCAGTGGAAGGCAGCAGCCCATTGACTGGAAGAACTAGAGGCTTTTCTAAATAAAAACCTCTCTCACTGACCTGCAAGCAGCTATGCTGACAAATCCTGACACATCATCAGATCAAACAGAAGCCATGAGATCACACATAAGATACAACTCCTAGATCTAGACTGCTGCTGACACCCAGGCTGTCACCTCACAAAATGTCACTCTGACATTTAAGAGACCCTAGCTGATAGGATAATAATCCCTCCCCACCTGCCCAGGAGAGGAGCAGTTCACCACTCTTCTCCTGGCTTCCTTAGTATGAGAGCTTCACCTCCCTCTCAAGAATGCCACGATGTGGACAATACATAAGATCACCCTACTTACTGATCACCTGTTCTAGCCACTTCTTTCCATAGAGGAGGAAACTAAACCCCAGCGAAGTGAGGTGACTGATGCAAGCTCACAAAGTGAGTGGTGGGCACCGAGTTCCCTCTCCCGAGCTCTTCATCTAGGCTTGTGCTCGTATCTCCGTTCATCAGTATCTCCATGACTTACAGACACTTTGCTAACATTACTGTGTTTTTCCACATCTATAGGCAGGATTTTTCTTTTTTTTCTTTTGAAGTATAATTTACATATAATAAAGTACACAAACATTAGGTGTTTAGTTCAATGACTTTTTTTTTTTTTTTTTTTTTTTTTTTTTTTGCTGTACACGGGCCTCTCACTGTTGTGGCCTCTCCCGTTGCAGAGCACAGGCTCCGGACGCGCAGGCTCAGCGGCCATGGCTCACGGGCCCAGCCGCTCCGCGGCACGTGGGATCCTCCCGGACCGGGGCACGAACCCGTGTCCCCTGCATCGGCAGGCGGACTCTCAACCACTGCGCCACCAGGGAAGCCCTAGTTCAATGACTTTTGACACCCAAAACAACATATAAAATCTTTCAGTCAATCTTGAAATTTCCATTTATCACCTTTCAGTCAATTATCCTGCCCCAGAGGTAAACACAATCTGGTTTCTATCCCCATGGATTACTTTCCCTGTTCTTAGACTTCATACAAAAGGAATCGTACAGTTTATAGCACTAGAAGGGGGAGAGGAAGAGTGATCATTTTGAATATACCCAGCCAGAGCTTTATCCATAACGAAGGTCCACTCTCAGGAAAAAGATTTTGCCAGAGACTTACACAAGCTGAAAAAAACTGTGGTAGAGCCATACAATGTAATACTACTCCATAATACAGAGGAATGAACTATTGACACAGTCAACAATATAGGTAAACCTCAAAATAATTATAATTAAACCTAAAAGAGTTCATACTGCTTAATTCCATTTACATAAAATTCTTGAAAATACAAGCTAATCTCATACTGACAAAAAGCAGATCATCGATTGCCTGGGGATGCAGGCAGGGTGAGGAGGGTGGGTTGAGAAGGAAGGATTACAAAGGAGACACAAAGAAACTTCATTATTTTGATTGTGGTGATAGTTTCATAGGTATATAATAATGTCAAAACATATCAAATTTTATACTTCAAATATTTGAAATGTATGTTAATTATCGATCAATAAAACACTTAATTTTTTTAAGTTATCTGAAGCTAAGCTGGCTTCTTATCCCTGCCTCTAGCATGTTTCTCTCCCTCCCACTGCCCTGCTCTTCCCGCCTAGAAACAGGTTATTACTTCTGAATTGTATTTCCCTTAAGTTTCTGTCTGTCCTCAGCTCTCTGAGGTTTTTTTTGTGCTGTTTACGTATTTTTGGATATTAACCCCTTATCAGTCATAACATTTGCAAATATTTTCTCCCATTCAGTAGGTTGTCTTTTCATTTTGTTTATGGTTTCTTTTGCTGTGAAAAAGCTTTTGATGACTGTAGCTTTGTAGCATAGTCTGAAGTCAGGGAGTATGTTACCTCCAAGCTTTGTTCTTTTTTCTCAAGATTGCTTTGGCTATTTGAGGTCTTTAGTGGTTCCATATAAATTTTAGGATTATTGGTTCTAGTTCTGCAAAAAATGTCATGGATATTTTGATAGGGATTGCATTAAATCTGTAGACTGCTTTGGGTGGTATGGACATTTTAACAATACTTAACAATTCCTCCAATCCACGAACATGGGATATCTTTCCATTTCTTTGTGTCATTTTCAGTTTCCTTCATCGGTGTTTTATAGTTTTCAGAGTACAGGTCTTTCACTTCCTTGGTTAAGTTTATTCTTAGGTGTTTTTATTCTTTTTGATACGATTTTAAATAGGATTATTTTCTTCCTTCCTCTTTCATTATTAGTGTATAGAAAAGCAACAGATTTCTGTATATTAATCTTGTATCCTACAACTTTACTGAATTCATTTATTACTTCTAATAGTTTTTCATGGAGCCTTGTGTCTGATGAGTTGTTAAAGTTATGATTTTATAGCTTACCTAACTTATTCACCTTTTGGGGTGGAGGCAGTGGTCTCTTAGAACTTCCTGCTCCCTAACAAGAACTAGAAGTCCTCTATGTATTGAGCTATAATCTCATTTTTTATCAACACAAAATCCTAGAATTGAGGGGAGGGTACCTATATTCTATCAAACAATGGACAGTACATCATTAAAAGCCCCAGAAGTATTAAAACCTCAGATATGTAAGGGTATTTATGTTTTTCCATGTCTGAGATGAGAAAACTGCAGCATAAGTAGGCACATAGTTATAACTTGGCAGATACTAGAATTCACACACCTTGATTCTTACTCTGATTCTTGATTCTTACTCTGTATTGTTGCCTCCATAGTGGGAGATATACAAATTGAGAGATGTAATGTCATAAATTAGTCAATTTTCTCACAAATTAATAAATAAATTTAACACAGTTCCAATAAGAGTTCCAACAAGATTTTGGGAATAGAAGGCAGAGAGCAAGCAAAAAACAACTTAACTTGACAGAGTGACTATTAAATTCAGCCTAAAGACTATCTATGCAAAAAGCAACCAAAAAATGATTGGAAAACAATTAGTAGTGAATGACTAGCTTTGGCAGATACTAAAACATATAGAAAGTTACCATAATTAAAAGTGTATTATTAGTGAATGAGTAGACAGAAAATAATCAATATATTCTGTTCTGGAACAGAAATTCTGAGAGCAGATCCAAGAATTCAGTATGTGATTATAACGACATATTAAATCAGTGATCAAGTAAATGGTTTTGAGAAAAAGGCCCAGTGTCTGGAAGTGAATAGTTAAGAAAGCTAAAGTTACAGGCATTCATGTTCCCAGATATGAAGAGGTATGGTGGTAGCGGTTTTTAATTCAATCGTTCATGTTCTCATCCCATCATATTTACCTTTTGTTTCATTTACCAGGTCATTCAAATTAACCCATCACCTTGCACATAGTCACTTACCCAAAGCAAGCAACATTTTTTACTGGTAAATTTTTAAGAATTGGGATCTCTTTCATGTTACTGCAGTGCAGGAGCCTGGGAACTAGTCTTCAGGTAGTTCCGAGCTAGACTATTATTTTCAAATATTCAATGAACAGGAATTAAGTCCCTTCTATGGGCCAAGCATTGTGCTAGGTGCTGAGGATACTAAAGTGAGTAAAGCTTAGCCCTCCCTTCAAAATGCTGTTAACCTATCAGTAAGTCAATAGGCTGTCTGCAATATATGTCATCTCTTTGCTTATTGTTTGGTTATGATTTGGGCACAGTAATAGAAGCATATTGTGTAAAAATAAGAAATATCCAGTAAAACGTGAAACACCAGAAAAATCATTCAGTATAGTTTTTGCTTATTAGATCTCTGCAGAGACATTAAGCAGGACGGTCAGATTCTGAGGCTTAGGTCTGAGGCATCGTCAGACCTAAGCAGATGTGCTGAACAAGATGGATCCTCCAGGTTCTCCCCTTCACACCACAGAGCAGTCACAGCTGGATGCTTTATCACGGCTCTACCCTCTCCCCGAACAAATCTGACAAGCTGATCGCATTAGGCCATGACATACAAAATATGGCATAATTGTAGACTGTAATCATCATGATGATAGCTGACTTGATAAGAGAGGTCAAATCCCATTTTTATATCCTGAATTTCTAAAATATTGTTTCGTCAAAAAAATCAATTTCTCATTTTTCTAGCGTTAACTTGGAAAGGGTATAATTGATCAAGCCTAAATCCCTTACATCACCCAGGACGGTGTGAAAGGCTCATACCCAACAAGCCACTTGAGTTAAGGCCAGGCAAACAGCAGTTGTCCTCAGCATCTAACACCCATGGGCCTGAACAGCTTCAAAACAAGAACATGTTTTACTTCCTTTGGTTAAGACTGTGGGGAAAACACAGGCTCACAGAATATAGATGCTCAGCTGGCTCATTTGGGTTTTGTGGTCCAATTTGTGGATGAGATATTTATAAAATCCGGTGATTACAATCCCATCTCATTAACATTCGTTAAGTGAAAACCACAAAGTGCAGTATGGGAACTCCCCTCTGAGGGGAGAAGGAGGAAGAAGATGAAAGGGAGATGCGTTTACCTACCTCAGCAAAGGCAAAAAGAGAGACCCAGGAAGAGGGGACCCCTCGCCACTTCCTTTAAGTTAGACTTCTCCTGACTGAAGGAAAAAGGGAGGGGAGAGGAAATGGGGTAGCTTTTCCATTCATCAGGTGCATTTGATCCCTAAGCAAACCAAATCCAAGACAAGCCCAAGGTGATTTCCCCGTGAATTCGAGCTCTCTATTTCTTGTACGATTTAGCTGAGGAGACACCTCTTCCAGGATGTCTGCCTAGACTAAACCTACTCCACGAAATGTCTGCATGCTCAGTGAGGCTGAACTCACTGTCTTCAGCACAAAGTTGCTGTTTCTGCCTTGTGACTGGTTTCTGCTCCTGTCCCTGTGGTAACGTGGTGTGGCTTCATGGAGAGAACCAAGGCTATGTGTCAGAAAAGCCTGGACTCTAGTCCCAGCTCTGGCATGGACTGCTCTTAGAAACTCTGATAATATCCACTTTGCAAGGATGTTACAGGGAGGGGTGCTGGAGTGGGGGTTACGTGAATTATACAATATCTGTCTAATGAGTCGGCGCTCACTAAACGAGCTAATATTATTATGATTTTACTAGTATCACTGACTTTTCTCTCAATCTCAAACTCACAGGTGGCTTTGATAATGCATTCCATGTAGAATCAGTAATAGGATTATCCATTCAGTGGACATGCAGTAAATAACAACTGAATATACAAATGATGCTGTGTCCAGAGAGAGAGCATTTGAAAGCTGGACCCTCCCCTCCCCTCGATGATTAATCAAGTTTAGTGACTATGGCCATGTTATGTGCAATGACTTCACTTGAGGACTTTGCAACAACTTCAGAAGGGTCTTCCTTCTTTGTCAATTATAGAATAATCTAGATATCTGGCATTCTTCCTTCCTTGCTTACTTACTCCCACCCTACCACTCAACACACACACACACACACACACACACACACACACAGCAGGGATTATTTCCATGGTGCTTAGAATCACTGAACATAGAGCCAGAAACTCCAAATGAAGCTGCAGCGGCTCAGAGGCAGAGACTCGGTCACACAGTCCACAGAAAAACTCTGATCCACATTTGAATACTTTACCCACATTTCTGTGTTTGGGGACGAGGGTCAGAGGACATCAGCTAGAAAGCACTGCTTCTGTGACTTTAATTCAACACTGCCTTTTGTGCTTCTGAAGAGCTGCATGCATAACGAACTCTCTTGCAGGCTGAGCAAGGAAGTGAGACTGGGGAGCTGTGCCTGGCAGAGGCAGAGGACTGAATCTGTTCTCCTCCCCAGGGCCAAACACAGACTAAGGGGTGGAAGCCACAAGTAGGAAGAGGATTTACTAACCACTGGCTTGAAAGCAATTGAATGGGCTGCCTCGGGAGATTTTCAAGATGACGTCAAAAACTATTGGAGAGTCATATGGTAGTTCTATTTGTAGTTTTTTTAAGGAACCTCCATACTGTTCTCCATAGTGGCTGTACCAATTCACATTCCCACCAGCAGTGCAGGAGTGTTCCCTTTTTTCCACACCCTCTCCAGCATTTATTGTTTCTAGATTTTCTGATGATGGCCATTCTGACTGGTGTGAGATGATATCTCATTGTAGTTTTGACAAAGCGAGAGAGAGGCATGGACATATATACACTACCAAATGTAAGGTAGATAGATAGTGGGAAGCAGCCGCATAGCACAGGGAGATCAGCTCGGTGCTTTGTGACCGCCTGGAGGGGTGGGATAGGGAGGGTGGGAGGGAGGGAGACGCAAGAGGGAAGGGATATGGGAACAGATGTATATGTATAACTGATTCACTTTGTTACAAAGCAGAAACTAAAAAAAAAAAAAAAAAAACTATTGGAGAGATTCTTGCATTGGGAGGAGACAGGAGTGGCCAGCTTCTACACTTTTCTGATCCTGGGGCTGGTCTTCAGTAAGCAGACCACCCCGGGAGGCTGGGAGGTGGAGTGAAGTGGGCACCATTGGTGCATGGTTTTGGAGCCTTTAAGTTGGGCATCAAAACTGCCCCTAAACCTCCCTGTTAATGATGGATAGGTTCTTCTGATGGGGTAGATTGTTATCTACAGAGCCACATTTTCTTAAAGGGCTAGGATAACAAAATTCCCATTCTATTCATTAAATTCTTTAAGGAAAGAAGTCGGGAGAAGAGGTTTTGTTTTCATTCTTCTTCATTGGAAACTTAAAAGTCCTGGTCTGCCAGCTGATGGTTCCTTCCTCAAAGCTGGAACACCCTGAAATCCCTTGTCCCATCTCCCAAACACATACTCCCCTCACACCTCGGTTTCCCTCTCAATTCTACTTCATTCAGCAGAAGGAGAACAAGCAGCAGACGGTCTAGGATGATTTGAAAGACATTTGCATTCCCTCCCACCCAAAGTCTAGCTCCTCTACCTAACTGCAACTGCCCCTGAAATGACTGCCGTCAGAGAAACACCTTGGTGCAAAAGCAGTTCTTCAAAGAGGTAAGTGAAGAGTGAGCACCATAAACGCTGAGGCAGACGTTATTTTGCCAACCTCCTAGCAAAGGTCCTAAAAAGAGGAAGAACATGACCAGAAGGTCTAGATGGGTGGGGAGCTGGGTGTGCAAGGTGAAAAATAGATCAGAGAGTTAAGAGAGTGACAGACCCACGGGGAGCACCAAAGTCAGGAAGGAGAGCTAAGCAGCCAAACAGTGCTGGAGTGGAGTGGAAAAGAGGGCATCAAAATGGAAGTCACGGGCTTCCCTGATGGCGCAGTGGTTGAGAGTCCGCCTGCCGATGCAGGGGACACGGGTTCGTGCCCTGGTCCGGGAAGATCCCACATGCCACGGAGCAGCTGGGCCCGTGAGCCATGGCGTCCGGAGCCTGTGCTCCGCAACGGGAGAGGCCACAACAGTGAGAGGTCCGCGTACCGCAAAAAAAAAAAAAGGAAGTCACAAAGAAACCAAACCAAGCTTGGTCAGTATTCATTCTTTCACTCTGTGAAGACTCCCCAGTGCACCAGGCACTGTTCTGGGCACTGCACAGTATAGTGAAAAAAGCCATGGCCTTTGACGTCAGCCAGGTCTGTGCTGAGTCATTAGCTCCGTCTATCCACTGGCAGGTATTTAAATCAATGAGCACTGGTTTTCTCCTTTGTTTTGCTAGGGGATTAAATGATATAATTGTGCATAACTCGGTCTCTGGTATGTATTCGTCATTCTTCCCACCCTCTCCTTGCCGTTGTTCTACGGTTCAACTAAAATTGACATTTGTTTCCACCCTAGGTGTCCTAGCTCTTCCGGACAACCACCCTACCCAAACCACTCAATTTCAGAAACGTACTAAATTCCACTAGCCCTGGGCCTCAAGCAAGCATTTCTCTGCAGAGCTGCTTTATCTCCAGAATCTCGGCAGAGCAAGATCGGCAGCCATCCTCAACGGTGAATACTAGTTTCTTTGAAAATAATGAAGCGCTATACGAATGAGCTGACAAATCTCCTGGGAGCCCATATAAACCAGACAGTGTAATGAACCAACCAGTGGCAGATGAAAAGGTATCAACAGGGTTTACTAAATTATGGTTCCAGACTTGCTGTGAAAGGGAGAGAACACTGGTCCAAAGAACTCATAAATTGAAACAAATCCTCAAACCCTCTCCACAGAGCTAGAGCCTCCACCACATATGGTTCCCAAAGCTGGGGCTATAAGAAGCCACTGCACAGTATAAAGTCAAAAGGAACAACAAGGTGCTGTGGCAGCTCCCACCCTGGGACTTGCTGGCAATGAGGAAGCCCATTTACCCAGCCAACCTATGTGTAGCTCTAGGTGGGATCTGGGATGAACTCTTCGAGTGGTAAGAAGTCTGGCTACTCACAGTGCAAACATAATTGGATTGATGCAGTTTATGGACCTCATTCATTCATTGAACAAATATTTACAGGGCACCTACTATGCACCTGCTAGGCACTGTTATAGATGCTGGGACACAGCCATGAATAAAACATGGGCTCTGACCCCCTGCAGCTCACACTGTAGTGAGAAGAGACAGACAATAAACAAATAAACAAAGAAGGAAAGAAAGAAGGAAGGAAGGAGGGAAGGCAGGCAAGAGGGAGGAAGGCAATTCCTTCCTTGCACTTATCATTATGTAAAATTAAAAGCCGAAGTCATGTGTTAAGTGACGAGGTGACCTGAAGGACAAGAAGCCAGCCATGCAAAGAACTGATATCGTATGTGTTACTGCCTCATATTTCATAGAATCATGTACTTTTCTTACTGAAAAGGACCTTAGTGATCATACCCAATGCTCTCAATTTATGAAACTGAGGCTCAGGGAAGTAACATGCGTCTCCAAAGACACTCTGAAAATGAATCAGGATTCTCTACTCAGGGACTTCCCTGTTAAGTTGCTGGAAGGTAAAAATAGACAAATGATAATTATCCAACAAATATGTATTGAGCCAGTACTCTTTTTTGAGCACTGTGATGGCTACTCTCCAGAAATTCTCCACAGAGAAATGAGGAATACATAAATGAGGTAAGCAGAGATCCATCCTGTGCTAACTGGCAGGGCAGGGGGGTGCCTGACTAGTTGGTACAAAGTAAGAAGGAGAGGGTTCACTGAGGGGGATTCACCCCAGAAGGCTGAATGGATGAAATGGAATAAGAGGGATTTTGTTGAACAGAAAAGGCATGAGGACCATCCAAATAGGAGAAACATATTGGGAAAGGTGCAGGAAAGAGGAGGAGTGAGGAGAAGAGCCTGAGCAAACCAGGGAGTAGGCGGAGGAGGGGTGGGACATCACGTTGACAAAGTCGAGATGGAGGGACCTCAAACGCAAGACAGATTTTGGGAAAAGAGGAGTTTCAAGGAATATAAATATGTCACAAGGATCACCCCTTAAAATGGTCTTGCCCATCATTCTCCCCGACCTCTGCACAGGCCTCCAGGTCTCCCTGTAATTCCTCAGTGATTTTAGGGTGATGATTCTAGATGGCTCAGAGCTCCTAAACATTCTCAGTACCTGCCACCTCCCAGCTGGCAGAGACTCTGACATTTGAGCCAACTCCAGCTCACCTTGCTCCTTTTTCCTCTTCCCCTTGACCTTGCCTTCACAACAGGTACTGCACTGGGTACTCCACACACACTAGCTCAGAATAACAATCATTTCTCCAATCATTTATTCAGCATGTAAATGGTACAGCCTTTATGCCGGGCATGATTTTAAAGAATATCTCATTTAATCCTCTCCCTATGAGGTATGTACTACTAATTACAATATTTAGCTAGCAAATTGAGTCTCAGACAGGGAGGAAGGAATCATTTGCCTGATGTCACACAGCTGGAAGGCACTGGAGCTAGTATTTTAATCCAAGTCTTTCGAAAACAAAAACCCAAGTACTTTCCAATTTTTACCATAAAAACATTCAAGTACAAAACTGTTTAAAAAGAAAAAACAAACTTTGTCTCCTTCATAATTTAGTTTTGGCCAGACATATCTGCTTAGACACTGGAGGTATTTCGGCACTCTCTGAAATTCTCTTTCTAGTGAGTGGCCGAATTTCCTAGATGCAGCTGAACTATGGGTAACTGATACCAACATTTTTTTTCTTACAAGCTATTATTTAACCTTTAGTCCAGGAAATACAGAATATATTAGGTCTTTGAACTTTCCCAGATGTCACGGTACCACCATATCTTTTTGAGACCAAAAAAGAATTGTTAAAACATGGAAGTGGTCCAACAGGGATCAGGCATGAGCAAGTTCAGAGAGTACGTGCAGGCTGTGTGAGCAAGTTGCACAGATCCATACGCCCTCCGGTACTGTGGCACCGGCACCTCTCCTATGGCTGCGTGACGGACTCTCTGGACCCAATGATGTTGCTGTACTACAGGCCACTCAGTAGGCCCAGAAGATGGCAGTCTTCCCAGAGGGCAGAGCTTCAAGTGATACACCAGTCTTCCAGTTTGTGCAAAAAGACAAGCAGTCAGAGGCTAGAATTTACATTAGCTCATGGACAGTGGCCTAGCTGGTTAGTCAGGGGACTGCCAGGAGATAAGTTGGAAGCTTGGGGGAGAAAGGTTTGGGAAGAGGCATTTGGATGACCTATGGGAGAAGGCATGAATGATGAAGACCTTTGAACTACATGTTAATTCTCACCAGAGACCACCTCTGGTGGCAGACAATAAACAACCAGGTGGGGCTTCCCTGGTGGCGCAGTGGTTGGGGGTCCGCCTGCCGATGCAGGGGACACGGGTTCGTGCCCCGGTCAGGGAGGATCCCACATGCCGCGGAGCGGCTGGGTCCGTGAGCCGTGGCCGCTGAGCCTGCGTGTCCAGAGCCTGTGCTCCGCAACGGGAGAGGCCACAACAGTGAGAGGCCCGCGTACAGCAAAAAAAAAAAAAACCTGACCCATCTTTGTCATCAGCCACTCCAGTGCTGGGACAATGCATGAAACACAGCAGCCATGATCACTGAAGCCTAAGCACGAAACCAACAGCACAGGCTCCCACTTACCAAGTGCCAGCACCAAATATCACCAAACATCCAACATATGGCACCATCCCTCAAAGAAATCAGCCGGCCATTCAGTGGCAAGTCAAGTACCTTGGAACTCTTCTACCCTGGCGAAGGCAGTGATTCAACTTGGATAGGATAGACACTTATTCCAGGTATGTGTTTACCTTTCCTGTCCACAGGCGTAGACAGTATCACTATCCAAAGACCTTCAAGAGTATTTGACCCACCAACAAGGGATTCTGCCAAACACTACCTCAGACCCAGGGACCCACTACACAACAGAGGTGCTGTGGCAGCGGGCGTGTGAGCATGGGACTTGCTGCTCCTATCACACACTGTTCCACTGGGAAGTCTCTGGCCTGAACGAGCAGTGCAACATCTTCTTAGTGACACAGCTGAGGGGCCGTCTTGGAGATGATATCCTGTGAGGATAGCACAGGATCCTCCAGGACTCGGTATATACTCTAAATGGCCAGTGCATGGTACTGCGTCCCCATCAGGTAGAATACACGGGTCCAGGAACCAAGAGGTGGAACTATTTACCACCCTTGCCTCCATAACCCACATGCTATCCACACAAGTCTAGGCTCTGCAGAGGACGGAAGCTCCTACCTGCGGACACAGTAGGAGTCCCTTCGAACTTTAAGCTACAGCTGCCACCCGACTACTTTGGGATCCTCATGCCAAGAGACCAGCAATCAAGCAAAGGAATCAACCATACTGGCAAGAGTAATTAAACCGTAGCCCACAGGGGGAGCTTCGCTTCTGCTACACAGTGGAAGTACAGAAGAATGTGTCTGGCAATCAGGTGGTCCACTGGGGAGTCTCTCGCGTGTCCCACGCTTACCATTTAATGGTAAATGGATAAGAACAGCAGCCAGAGCCCGAGAAGGGCACAGTAACCAGGGGTTCAGGACCCTCTGGGAGGTAAGCCACCTAGCCCAGCAGAGGGGTTAGCCAGAGTTGAGAGAAATCTAGAATGAATGATAAAAAAGGACAATAACAAGCATTAGTTACAGCCTTGAGATCAACTATAGCCACAAGAGCTGTAGTATTTCTTACTAAACCTCATTTGTAAGTTCCCAGGAAGCAACCCCAAAATTTGATTAAAAAAAAAGTTTCCCAGGGTACTTCCCTGGCGATCCAGTGGTTGAGACTTCGCCTTCCAATGCAGGGGGTGCAGGTTCGATCTCTGGTTGGGGAGCTAGGATCCCACATGCCTTGCGGCCAAAAAAACGAAACATAAAACAGAGGCAATAAGGACTTTAAAAATGGTCCACATCAAAAAGAAATCTTTAAAAATAAAGTTTCCCAGATAGAGTAAATTTATTATAAAAATCAAGTGGATTTGAGTAGCACAGGGGATGGATTATAGTACACACTAAGGCACTCCACCCACATCCCCTCTTCAGGATGAACACGCTCACGCCTCAGCTGCTAAGAAGGCTAGGTGCTGGTGACTCACTGCTGAGTTCCTCCCTGGGAACTGCCTCATCAAGGATCACAGCCCCTCCAAGGGGGTGACCTATGGTCAATGACTGGCTTATGAAGGGAAACAAAGGTCTGGTCCCCAAACCTCAATATGGGACAACGTTAAAGGGCCATCCAAGCTCCAGAGCTCCCTGTAGCATCAGCCGGGGCCCTGCTGCCACAGAAGTACAGGTCGGTTTCTTTCTTTTTTACTATTTCTAGCTTATTCCTTTATTATTGCCTTAATTGTAGCATTTTTTTAAACATCTTTATTGGAGTATAATTGCTTTACAATGGTGTATTAGTTTCTGCTGTATAACAAAGTGAATCAGCTATATACATATATCCCCATGTCCCCTCCCTCTTGCGTCTCCCTCCCACCCTCCCTATCCCACCCCTCTAGGTGGTCACAAAGCATCGAGCTGATCTCCCTGTGCTATGTGGCTGCTTCCCACTAGCTATCTATTTTACATTTGGTAGTGTATGTATGTCAATGCTACTCTCTCACTTCGTCCCAGCTTACCTTCCCACTCCCCGTGTCCTCAAGTCCATTCTCTAGTAGATCTGCATCTTTATTCCTGTCCTGCTCTTAGGTTCTTCAGAACCATTTTTGTTTTTTTAGATTCCATATATATGTGTTACCATACGGTATTTGTTTTTCTCTTTCTCACTTACTTCATTCTGTATGACAGACTCTAGGTCCATCCACGTCACTACAAATAACTCAATTTCATTTCTTTTTATGGCTGAGTAATATTCCATTATATATATGTGCCACATCTTCTTTATCCATTCATCCGATGATGGACACTTAGATTGCTTCCATGTCCTGGCTATTGTAAATATTGCTGCAGTGAACATTGTGGTACATGACTCTTTTTGAATTATGGTTTGCTCAGGGTATATGCCCAGTAGTGGGATTGCTGGGTCATATGGTAGTTCTATTTGTAGTTTTTTAAGGAGCCTCCATACTGTTCTCCATAATGGCTGTATCAATTTTACAGGTAGGTTTCTCCCTCAGCCCAGTCCTGCCTTCCCCACTGCCTTACAAACGTCTCTCCTGAATACATTTGCAATAAACTTTCTGCATGAAACTCTGTCTCAAAGTTTATTTCCAAGTGCCGAATCTAAGATAGCTATGCTCACACACATCATCACATGGCCTAAACAGACTGCACTGGAACAGATAACGGGAGAAGTTCCTTATCTTGGGTCCATCTCCTTAAGAAAGTTCTCCACTTAATCAAATCTACCTGCCCTCTTAAAATCTGGAGGAGTAATTCTCCCTCCATGTCTCATTCTGAATCTATGAGGCTACGCAGATTATTGAATAAATCCACTGCAAAGTATCCTACTTCTTCCAGTATAAAATGTTGGACTTAGATATAAAGATATAAACCAAGTGTTGGTATAAAGATAGTACATTAAAGACATTTAGTGTCAGAAAGTTCACATGCTGGTATCATTGTAGACTAGCCTATGAGAAAAGGTTAAGAAAGACAAGGTCATTAAGGTCAAATAACCCTAAGGAAGTCATTTAACCTCCATGAGCCTGTCTCCTAAACTATGTTGAAAGGTTGTTCTGACTACCATCAGAATTGCCATGAAGATCTTATCTGTAAAGATAACAGTACCTGCCTAATTCTTAGAATGAGGATTCTTAGAAAGATTAAATGAGATAATATTTTATGATATCTGGAACATAGTCAACGCTCCATATATGGATAGTATCAAACGAAAAGAAGCTTGCAAAACTACTTTGAAACTGTGACATGGTACAAAAATGCCAGCAATTATGATTACAGCACAATATATTCAATATGTAATATTTCATATATTTTCAGAGGTTTGGCCTTGTCTCCTTAACAAGAACAGGGTCCTTCTCTTCCATTTCTTTTAACTTCAAAGCAACTAGTGCAGTGTTTGCTGCTGGGTAGATGCTTAAAATCTTTTCCCTGACTTTCAAGACAGGAATCCGTAATACCAGGCCTTGGCACCCTATAAATATTGGCGAGTATAAATGCTTCTATAATACTCTGTCAAAGGGAGGTATTTTTTTTTTGGTATCAGAGTACAAAAGGAAAGGAGAAACTACATTTCTCCAATCCACATGAAAAGTCACCCAAAGATTTCAAATGTATTTCTATTTGTCTGAAAGTATTCCAGTCAAGTTATTTCTAATCATCTGCTATCTCAGGGTTCTGGTGTGTTCACCCATTTCCCTTTATATTTTATTAAATGAGGTATCAAGGATTATGTCTATCCTGTGCTCAGAATTTTTAATGGAACCAAAATTCTTTGAGGATAATGTTAAATCTGGGTAATATTCTTAAGTGGGACCTGAATGTAGCCAAATAGCTGCAAGGTTGGAAACGCATCTATCGGTCTCCTTAAAGTGAGTCCATGAATTTGGATCCCTGAGTCACTGAACCACTTCAGTATTGGCATATGTATTATAAGGAAACACACAGATCAAAATTCAAGAACACTCAAACAAATGCCAGATCAGGATGATCAGTCCAACTCCATCAATCCGATCCATTCCATTTAATCTCACCTTTAAACAGCCCTAATCTCTGTATTCCCTTCCTATGAGTAAGGCTAACTTTTGTCCTTACCCCTCCTCTCCTTCTCTTTATCTATGTTAGTACCCCCAGTCTATGAATCAGCTTTCTCTCCCAGAGCCACTTCAAATCTTACTTCCTATTTATGCCTTTGTAATACGCATTAATTTCTAGCACCCGCTTTGTGAACCCCGTTTGTGAAACTTGGAATTTCCACACCCCTCCCCCATGTAAATGACCACTCCAGAGGCCAGGCCAGGAACTCTGTTCAGCAACAGCTCCTCTCCACAGGACTGAGCCCATGGCATGAGCAGCCACTGGCTGTCATGGAAACAACTGTTATAGTTCTCTAAGAATTCCCTAACACACCGAGTTGCATTTGGTGTTTGAATGACAGGTCTCCATTTCACAGAGGAAATATACTGCAGAATTTAAAAACTCATTCTAATTATAAAATGTTGTTCCTTCACATTAATGATCTACATTGATATCACACCAAAAGACTCGTAAAATTCACTCATGCTTGACTAAGCTGGGACACTGACTCCCATAAATCTCAGAAGCCATGCCTTAACTTGGCTTTTGTTCAGTACCTGAAAACACCCTCGGTGGGCTCCATTCACTCAGTTGCCGCTCCACGCTGGAACAATACTATCGAAGCACTAGTGCTAAAGTCTCGGTGGTGGGTTAGGCACATATGTGCCTTTTCAGTGTGGCACCGCTTTTTTCACAAGGTCGTTGGTGGCTGAACCTAAAGAAATGAGAAGAGATGGAAATTTCGGATGCCATGGCGAGCCAAGAAAAGAATAGTTGTTGAGCAAAAAGTTCAGAAACTATCAGTCCTTCAGATAATACCATGTGGATGGTCACTTTTCTGTCAAGCATATTCTGCATTAATTTAAAAATGTTTAGATGTTGACTGTTCCTAGTCCTGTCCCTGACCAATGAACTGTATGCCCTTAGACAACTGAGCTAGCTTCTCTGTAACCTATACACTCATTTGTAAGATGGGGATGATTATATTTTCCTTCTTAATGCAGAAAGCTAGGAGGGAGTGTAATCTTCTTATTTTCTAGCTGAAAACAGACACTGAGGATAAGTGACTTAATGGCATAAAGCTGGTAAAAGGGGCAGGGCTAGAACCTATGATTCTAGGCTCAAATCTCTACCTAGTCTTCTGATTTATTCCAATACAATGAGATCTAAAAGCTATGAAATAAGTTGGGTATTATAATCCTATTTGACAAAAAGATACAAGCAAGGCATGAAGAGGTCATGTGGTTCAACGGCAGAACTTTGATTATAACCCAGCCATGTTAATGTCTAAGCCAGTCTTTCTATACCATCAAGCCAAAGTGCTATAACTTGACTTCATTTATCTGACTGAAAAAACAAATGTAAACTTGCCCCCAAATAGGTATATCTTGGTGTAGCAAGATTTGGCCTAGAAGGCCAAATCTGAAACCTATTTCAATGATTTCTTCTTGTATTGTTTTAGTCCTTCCCCTTTATTTGAGCTTAATTTCCTGTCATTTTTGTACTATCTTGAGATGGATATTTATTTTTTTAATTAAAGTATAGTTGATTTAAAATATTATATTAGTTTCAGGCATGCAACATAGTGATTCGATATTTTTATAGATTATACTCCATTTAAAGTTATTATCAAATATTGGCCATATTCATTATGCTGTACAATATATACTTGTAGCTTATTTATTTTATATATAATAGTTTGTATCTCTGAATCCTCTATCCCTGTCTTGCCCCTCCCCCATCCCTCTTCCCACTGGTAACCACTAGTTTGTTCTCTATATCTGTGAGTCTGTTTCTGTTTTTGCAATATTCACTGGTTTTATTTTTTAGATTCCATATATAAGTGATAACATACACTATTTGTCTTTCTCTGACTTATTTCACTAAACATAATACCCTGCAGGTCCATCCATGTTGTTGCAAATGGCAAAATGCATTCTTTTTTAGAGCTGAGTAATATTTCAGTATATATACATATATATATAATTTCTTCTTTATCCATTCATCTTCTGATGGACACTTAGTTTACTTCCATACCTTGGCTATTTTATATAATGCTGCTATGAAGATACAAGTGCATATATCTTTTTGAATTAGTGTTTTTCTTCATATATATATACAGGAGTGGAATTGCTGGATCATATGGTAGTTCTATTTTTAGTTTTTTGAGGAACCTCCATACTACTTTACATAATGGCTGCACCAATTTACATTCCCACCAGCAGCGTACTAGGGTTCCCTTTTCTCCACATCCTCACCAACATTTGCTATTTGTAGACTATTTGATGATAGCCATTCTGACAGGTGTGAGGTGATATCTCATTGTAGTCATTGTGATTCTGATTTGTATTTCCTTGGTGATCAGCAACAATGTTGAGCATCTTTTCATGTGCCTATTGGCCATTTGTATGTCTTCTTTGGAAAAAAATGTCTATTCAGGTCTTCTGTCCACTTTTTAATCAGGTTGCTTGGGGGTTTTTTTGATATTGAGTGTATGAGCTGTTTATATATTGATAGTTTGGATATTAACCCCTTATTGGTCATATCATTTGCAAATATTTCCTCCCACTCAGTAGGTTGTCTTTTTGTTTTGTCAATGGTTTCTTTGCTGTGCAAAGCTTTTAAGTTTAATTAGGTCCCATTTGTTTACTTTTGCTTTTGTTTCCTTTGCCTGAGGGGACTGATCCAAAAAATTATTGCTAAACTATGTCAAAGAATGTTCTGCCTATGTTTTCTCCTAGGAGTTTTATGGTTTCTGGACTTACATTTAGATCTTTGATCCATTTGGAGTTTATTTCTGTATGTATTATGAGAAAATGTTCTAATTTCATTCTCTCATATCTAGCTGTCCAGTTTTCCCAGCACCACTTATTGAATAGGCTTGCCTTTTCCCCACTGTATATTTTTGCCTCTTTTGTCATATATTAATTGAACATAGGTGCCTGGGTTCATTTCTGGTCTCTCTATTCTGTTCCATTGATCTATGTGTCTGTTTTTGTACCAGTACCATACTGTTTTCATGACTACAGCTCTGTAGTATAGTCTGAAGTCAGAAAGCGTGGTACCTCCAAACTTTGTCCTTTTTTCTCAAGATTGCTTTTGCTCTTCAGGGTCATTTGTGGTTCCATATAAATTTTAGGATTATTTGTTCCAGTTATTTGAAAAATATCATGGGTATTTTGATAAGATTGCATTAAATCTGCAGATTGCTTTGGGAGACAGGAATTTTTTAACAATATTAATTCTTCCAATCCATGAACACAGGATATCTTTCTATTTCTTTGTATCATCTTCGATTTCCTTCATCAGTGTTTTATAGTTTTCAGAGTACAGGTCTTTCATCTCCTTCATTAAGTTTATTCTTAGTTGTTCCATTCTTTTTGATACAATTTTGAACAGGATAATTTTCTTGCTTTCTCTTTCTGAGAGTTCATTATTAGTGTATAGGAAAGCAACAGATTTCTGTATATTAATCTTTTTTTTCTAAAACTTTACTGAATTCATTTATTACTTCTAATAGTTTTTTGGTGGAGACTTTAGGGTTTCCTATATATAGTATCATGTCATCTGAGAATAGTGATGGTTTTACTTCTTCCCTTCTAATCTGGATGCCTTTTGTTTCTTTTTCCTGCCTGGTTGCTGTGGCTAGGACTTCCAATAACTGTGTTAAATAGAAGTGGCAAGACTGGGCATCCTTGTCTTGTTCCTGATTTTAGAGAAAAACTTTTCAGCTTTTCACCATAGAGTATGATGTTAGCTGTGGGTGTGCCATAAATGGCTTTTATTATGTTGAGCTATATTCCCTCTGTACCAACTTTGGTAAGAGTTTTTATCATGAATGGATGGTGAATTTTGTCAAAAGATTTTCCTGCATCTTTTGAGATGATCATGTGATTTTTTTCCTTCATTTTGTTAATGTGGTTTTTCACATTGATTTATTTGCAGATACTGAACCATCTTTGCATTCTTAGAATAAACCCCACTTTATCATGGTGTATGATATACACCACATATGGTGTATATCATATGTGGTTGAATTTCATTTGCTAATATTTTGTTGATTATTTTTGCATCTATATTCATCAGAGATATTAGCCTATAGTTTTGTTTTATAGTGCCTTTGTCCAGTTTTGGCATTAGAGTAATGGTGGCCTCATAGAATGAATTTGGGAGGGCTCCCTCCTCTTCAAATTTTTGAAATAGCTTGAGAAGGACAGGTATTAGCTCTACTTTATATTTTTGGTAGAATTCCCTTGTGAAACCATCCAGTCCTGGACTTAGGTTTGCTGGGAATTTTTTTATTGTTGATTCAACTTAACTACTAGTGATCAGTCTATTCAGATTACCTATTTCTTCCTGATTCAGTCTTAGAAGATTGTATGTTTCTAGAAATTTATCCATTTCTTCTAAGTTGTCCAATTTGTTGGCATATAACCATTCACAGAATTCTCTTATGATTTTTTGTATCCCTGTGATATTGGTTGTAATTTCTCCTCTTTCATTTCTTATTTTGTATATTTAGGTCCTCCCTCTCTTTTTCTTAATGAACCTGGCTAAAGGCTTATCAATTTTGTTTGTCCTTTCAAAAAAACAGCTCTTCAGTTCACTGATATTTTCTTTTCTGTGGGGGGGGGATCGATTTTATTTATTTCCTTTTTTTATATAAATTTATTTATTTATTTATTTTTGGCTGCATTGGGTCTTCGTTGCTGAGCACAGGCTTTCTCTAGTTGCAGTGAGCGGGGGCTACTCTTCTTTGCGTTGCATGGGCTTCTCATTGCAGTGGCTTCTCTTTGTTCCCTTTATCACTGTAAAATGCCCTTCTTTGTCTTTTGTCACAGACTTGTTTTAAAGTCTACTTTGTCTGATATGTTATTGCTACCCCAGCTTTCTTTTAATTTCCATTTGCATGAAATATCTTTTTTCCATCCCCTCATTTTCAATGTGTGTCTTTTGCTCTGAAGTGAGTCTCTTGTAGGCAGCAAATAGATGGGTCTTTTAAAAATCCAATCCCTATGTCTTTGATTTGAGCATTTAGTCCATTGACATTTAAAGTGATTATTGATAGGTATGTACTTATTCCCATTTTGTTATTTGTTTTCTGATTGCTTTTGTAGTTCTCTGTTCTTTTCTTCTTCATTTAGTTTCTTCCCTTGTGGTTTGATGATTTTCTTTAGTGGTATGCATGTGTTCTTTTCTCTATAGTTTTTGTGTATATTGTAGGATTTTGATTTGTGGTTACCATGGAGTTCACATATGTTGATCTACAACTACTCTACTTATTTTAAACTGATAGTCATTTAACAAACACACTCTAAAAGATCTACATTTTTTGCTCCCCTCCCACACATTTTGTGCTTTTGATGTCATATTTTATATCTTCACGTCTATCCCTTAACTATTTACTGTAATTATAGTTGATTTTACAATTTTTGTCTTTTAGTCTTTGTACTCACTTATGTAAGTGGTTCATCCACAGCTTTTATTACACATTTGCCTTTACTAGAGGAATTTTTCCTTTCCTATAGATTCTTACTTCTTATTGTTGCTTTTAATTCCACTTAGAGAAGACCCTTTAACAGTTCTTGTTGGGTCAGTTTAGTATTGATGAACTCTTAGTTTCTGTTTGTCTAAGAAGTGCTTTATCTCTCCTTCAATTCTGAATGATAATGCTGCTGAGTTGAATATCCTAGGTGTAGGTTTTTCCCTTTCAGAACTTTAAATATATCATGCCACTCCCTTCTGGCCTGCAAAGTCTGCTGAAAAATTAGCTGATAGCCTTATGGGGGTTCCATAATATGCGACACCTTTTTTCTTGCTGCGTTTAAAATTCTCTCTTTAAACTCCGGCCATTTTAATTATGATATGTCTTGGTGTGGGCCTCTTGGGTTCATCTCATCTGGGACTCTCTTTGATTCCTGTACCTGGAAGTCTGTTCCCTTCTTCAGCTTTGGGAAGTTTTCAGCCATAACTTCATCAAATTCATTTTCTACCCCCCTTTTCTCTCTCTCTTCTCCTTCTGGGACCCCTATAAGGCAAATGTTCATACACTTGATGTTGTCCAAGAGGTCCCTTAAACGGTCCTCATTTTTTAAAATTTGTTTTTCTTTTTGCTGTTCTGATTGGGTGATTGCCATTATTCTACCTTGCAGATTGCTTATACATTCTTCTGTATCACATAGTTCCTTCTAGTGCATTTTTCATTTCAGTTACTATATTCTTCAGCGCTGATGGGTTCTTTTTATATTTTCTAGTTCCTTGTTAAATATATACCAACATAAACCATATCCTGAGCCATAACGCAAACCTCAACGAATTTAAAACAAATGAAATTATAGAATGTGTTGTTTGTCCACAATGGAATCAAACTAGAAATCAAGAGCAGAATGATAACCGAAAATCTCCAAAATCTTGGAAACTAAACAACATACTTAAAAATACTCCATCAGAAAGTCTCATAGGAAATTTTTTAACACATAGAACTGAATGAAAATGAAAACCCAGCATATCAAAACATGTAGGATGCAGCTAAAGCAGTGTTGAAATGGAAATTCATAGCATTAAATACATTGGAAAAGAGGAAAAGTTTCAAATCAATAATCTAAGCTCCTACCTCAAGAACCCAGAAAAAGATCAAAAATAAACTCAGAACAAGGAGAAGGAAGGAAATAAAGAGAGAAATCAATGAAATTGAAAACAGAAATGCAACAGAGAAAATCACTGAAACAAAAACTAGTTCTTCAAAAATAGATCAATAGGGACTTCCCTGGTGGCACAGTGGTTAAGAATCTGCCTGCCAATGCAGGGGACATGGGGTCGGTCCCTGGTCCGGGAAGATCCCACATGCCGCAGAGCAACTAAGCCTGTGTGCCACGACTACTGAGCCTGCACTCTAGAGTCCATGAGCCACAACTACTGAGCCTTTGCACCTAGAGCCCATGCTCCACAACAAGAGAAGCCACCACAATGAGAAGCCCGTGCACCACAATGAAGAGTAGCCTCTGCTCGCCGCAACTAGAGAAAGTCTGCGCACAGCAACGAAGACCCGATGCAGCCAAAAATAAAATAAAATAAATTAATTAAAAAAAAACAGATCAGTAAAATTGACAAGTGCCTAACAGACTGAAGAGAGAGGGATAGAGAGAGAAGACACAAATTACTGATATCACGAATAAAATAAGGAACCCTGCAGATATCAAAAGGATAGTAAGTGAATACTATGAAAAATTCTACATATATAAATTTGACAACTTAAATGAAATGTACCAATTCCCCAAAAAGCACAAACTAACACCCAACATGAAATAGATAGAGCAGTGTTATAACTATTAAGGAGATTGAATTTGCAATTTAAAATCTCCCAAAAGAGAACTCCCCAGGTAGGAGGATTAACTACAGAATTCTACCACAATTAACACCAAGTCTACACAATCTCTTCCAGAATGAGGGAAAGCTTCCCAATTCATTTTATGAGGCAAGTATTATCCTGATACCAAAACCAGACAAAGACAATATGAAGAAAGAACTATGAACCAACACCCCTCATGAATATAGATGCAAAATTCCCTACCAAAATATTAGTAAATAAACTTCAACAGTCTATGCAAAGAATTATACACATGGCTGTACTAGTCAGAGTTCTCCAGAGTAAAAGAACCAATAGGATATATATATGGAGATGTATTATAGGAACTGGCTCACGTGGTTATGGTGGTTGAAATGTCCCACAATCTACTATCTGTAAGCTGGAGAAACAGGAAAGCTGTAATTCAGTCTGAACTCAAAGGCCTGAGAATTACAATGGGGAGGCTGATGGTGTAAGTCCCAATATGAGTCTGAAAGCCCAAGAACCAGGGGCACCAATGTCTGAAAGCAGGAGAAGATGGATATCTCAGCTTAAACATAGAGAGACAGCACATTTGCTATTCCTCTGCTTTTTTGTTCTATATGGGCCCTCAGTGGATTGGATGATACCTACTGACTTTGGGGAGAACTATCTACTTTATTCAGTTCATCAATTCAAATGTTAATATCTTCCAGAAACACTCTTACAGACACACCCAGAAATAGTGTTTTATCAGCCGTCTGGACATCCCTTAGTCCAGTCAAGATGACACATAAAACTAATCACCACAATGACTAAATGATGTTTATTCCAGGGACTCACAGTAAGTCCAGTATTAGAAAATCAATCATTATAACCCACCACATTAAAAAAAGAAGAAAAATTATATGATCATATATATCAATCAAAGCATAAAAATTATTTGACAAAATTCAACACCCATTCATGATAAAACTCATAAAATTAGGAAGATAGGAAACTTCCTCAACTTTATAAAGAGCATCTATGACTAACATTATACTAAATGGTGAAAGACTGAATGTGTCCCCCATTAAGGTCAGGAACAAGGCAAGGATATCTACTCTCACCACTCTTATTCAACACAGTACTAGAAGTTTTCTAGGCAGTGCCATAAAGCAAGAAGAGAAATAAAATTTATACAGATAATAAAGGAAGACATAAAACTGTTCCTATTTGCAGATGACAATGAATGTCTACATAGAAGAATCCCAAGAACCTCACCAAAAAAAAAACAAAAAAAAAAACTAATAAGTGAGTTCAGCAAGGCTGCAAGAGACAAGATAAACATAAAAATTAACTGTATTTCTATATATAGCAATGAACATGTGGATACCAATATTTTTAATAAAATATCATTTAAAATCAAAATGAAACTCTTAGGGAAAGCATAACAAAATGTGTATAGGATTTGTATGCTGAAAACTACACATCAGGATAAAATAAATGAAAGAAGACATAAATGAATTGAGTGACATACCATGTTCATGGACTGGAAGACACAATATAGTAAAGATGTCAATTATTCACAAATGTATATTCAAGTTTAACACAATTCTTATCAAAATCCAATCAAGATTTTTTGTAGATATAGATAAAATTATCCTAAAATGTATATGGAAAAGCAAAAGAACTAAAATATCTAAAATATTGTTTAAAAGAAAGACAAAGGAGAAGGAATTAGTCTGATTTCCAGACTTATTATATAATTACCGTAACCAAGACTATGTGATATTAGTGGAAAGACAGACACATAACTCAATAGAATAGAATAGAGAACTCAGAAGTAGACCCACATGTTTATGCCCAACTGATTTCTGACAAAGGTACAAACATAATTCAATGGAGGAAAAATAGCATTTTCAATGAATGAAGCTGAAGTGGCTGGATATACACAGGCAAATAAATAAATAAATAAAAATGAAAAGAAGTTTGTTCTGAACCTCACCCTTTTACAAAAATTAACATAAAATGGATCTTGGATTTAAATGTTAAATGTAAAACTTTAGAAAAAATAAGTATGTGAGACAATAGATCTAGGGCTAGGCAAAGCATTCTTAGCCTTGAAATCAAAAGCATGGTCCACAAAAAGAAAAATTTACAAATTGGACTTCACCAAAATTAATATTTGCTCTGTGAAAGGTCCTACTTAAGAGAGGGAAAAGGCAAGGTCCAGACTCGGAGAAACTATTTGCAAACCACCTATCTGACAAAGGACTACTATCTAGAATATAAAAAGAACTCTCAAAACTCAACAGTAAAAGACAAACAATCCAATTAAAAAATGGGCAAAACATATGAACAGACATTTTATTGAAGTGTATATACAGATGGCAAATAAGCACATGAAAAGATTTTCTACATCACTAGCCACTAAGGAAACACAAACTAAAACTGTAATGAAACATTAGTACACAAATATTGACAATACTTAAGCTGGTGAAGATGTAAAGAAATTCAATCACTCACACACTTCTAGTAGGAAAGCAAAATGGTACAGTCACTATGGGAAAAAAGTTTGCAGTTTCTTAGAAAAAAAAAAAAAGGAAACATGCAACTACCAGACAACCCAGCAACTGCACTATTGGACATCTATTCCAGAAAAAATGAAGACATATGTTCACACAAAACCTGTGCATTAATGTTCATGACAGTTTTATTCATAAAATAACCAAAAACTGGGAAAAAAAACCTTCAACAGCTGCAGAGTTAAATAAACTGTGGTACAACCATACCATGGAATACTATTCAGCAATAAAAAGAAGTAAATTATTAATATACACAACAACCTAGATGGATCTCCAGAGAATTAAGCTGAGTGAACAGCCAATTCTCAAAAGGTTGCCTACCATATGATTCCACTTACATAACATTCTTGAGATGACAAAATTAGAGAAATAGAGACTAGATTAGTGGTTTCCAGGGGTTAAGAAGGGGACTAGGACTTTTTTAAAATAGAGGGCAGCAAGATGGCAGAATAGGACACCTCCAGCCCTCATTCTCCCACAGAAACACATTGTCCAGAATAGATCACATGCTAGGTCACAAAACAAATCTTAACAAATTTAAGAATACTGAGATAATTCTATGTATCTTTTCCAATAACAATGGAATAAAACTAGATATCAATAATTTAAAAAATGGAAAAATTAACAAATATATGGAAATTAAACAACACACTCTAAAAAAAACTACTGGGTCTAAGAAGAAATCAAAAGAAAATTAGAAAATATCTCAAAGCAAATGAAAATAAAAATACAACAATACAATATAACAAAATTAGTGAGATGCCAAAGCAAACAGTACAGAAAGGGAGGTTTATAGCAATGAATACCTACATTGAAAAAAAAAAGAAAGATCTCAAATAAACCACCTAAATTTATACCTCAAGGAACTAGAAAAAGAGAAGAAACTAAGCCCAAAATTAGCAGAAAGAAGGAACTAATAAATATTAGAGCATAAATAAATGAAATGGAGAATAGAAAAACATTTTTTAAATTGATGAAACTAGAATCTGGTTTTTGGAAAGTAAAACAAAATCAACAAACCCTCAGCTAGACAAGGGAAAAAAAGAGAGAAGACTCAATAAAAATCAGAAATGAAAGAGGAGACATTACAATTAATCTCACAGAAATAAAGAGGATCATAAGAGGCTATTATGAACAAGCATATGCCAACAAATTGGACAAGGTAGAGGAATTCTTTAGACACGTACAACCTACCAAGACTGAATCAAGAAGAAACAGAAACTCTGCACATACCAAATAAAGACTGAAGGGGTAATTTTAAAACTTCCAACATATAAAAGCCCAGGACCAGATGGCTTCATGGGTGGATTTTACCAAACATTTAAAAAGAATACCAATCCTTCTTAAACTCTTCCAAAAATTAGAAGAAGAAACACTTTCAAACTAATTCTATGAGGTCAGTCTGAAACCAAAGCAGATAAAGATACCACAAGAAAAAAACCTACAGGTCAATATCCTGCTGAACATAGATGCAAAAATCCTAAAAAAAATATACCAGCAAACCAAATACAACAGCATATTTTAAAAATCATACACCATGACTAAGTAGAATTTATCCCTGTGATACAAGGATGGTTCAACACATATAAATCAATTAACATGATACACCATATTAACAGGATGAAGGATTAAAATCACATGATCATCACAATGGATGCATAAAAAGCATTTTACAATATTCATATCTTTTCATGATTAAAAACTCTCAACAAATTAGGTATAGAAGGAACTTACTTCAATACAATAAAAGCCATTTATGAAAAGCCCATGGCAAACATTATGCTCAACAATGAAAAGCCAAAAGCCTTCCTCCTAAGATCCAGAACAAGGCAAGG
The DNA here is from genome assembly GCF_964165515.1 of Mesoplodon bidens. Taxonomy (NCBI): domain Eukaryota; kingdom Metazoa; phylum Chordata; class Mammalia; order Artiodactyla; family Ziphiidae; genus Mesoplodon; species Mesoplodon bidens. Next base: position 72,968,072 of record NC_138169.1, read on the forward strand.
ATGACCACTCTTACCTCTCCTATTCAACGTAGCACTGGAAGTCCTAGCCAGAAAAATTAGGCAAGAAAAAGAAATAAAAGCCATTCAGATCAGAAAGGAAGAAGTAGAACTACCTCTGTTTGAAGATGACATGATCTTCATATGTAGAAAACTCTAAGGACTCTACAAAAACTGTGGAACTAATAACCAAATTCAGTAAAGCCACAAGATGCAAAATCAACATACAAAAGTCAGTTGTGTTTCTATACACTAACAACAACCTACCTGAAAAGCAAATTAAAATAATTCCACTTACAATAGCATCAAAAATAAGAAAAAACTTAGGAATAAGCTTAACAAAAGAAGTGAAAGACTTGTAGGCTGAAAACTACAAAACAATGACAAAAGAAAGGACACAAACAAATGGAAGGACATCTCAGGTTCATGCATTGGAAGAATTAACATTGTCAAAATGTCCACATTTTCCAAAGTGATCTGAGGATTCAGCACAGTTTCTATCAAAATCTCAATGGCATTTTTTACCAAAATAGAAAAAACAATCCTAAAGTTCATTTAGAACCACAGAAGTCCCCAAATGGCCAAAGCAATTTTGAGCAAGGATGACAAAGCTGGAGGTATCATACTCCCTGACTTCAAAACATATTATAAGGCTACATCTCTAGCTGATCTATCTCAACCAGTCCCATGGCTTTACACACCAGGTACACACATACAACTCTTAAATTTATATCTTTAGGGACTTCCCTGGCGGTCCAGTGGTTAAGACTCCATGCTGCCACTGCAGGAGGCATGGGTTCGATCCCTGGTCAGGGAACTAAGATCCCACACGCTGCACGGCGTGTCCAATAAAATAAATAAACAAAACTATAGAAAAAAATACAAGAATGTTTTTTAAAATTTATATCTTTAGCCTCAACTTCTCACCTGAACATCTGACTCATAACCCAATTGCCTACTCACTGTCTCTTCTTGATTGCCTAACAGACATCTACACTTAACAAGTCCAAACACATGATATCCCCCCTCAACTTGTTCCTCTCCCAGTCTTCCCCATCTTTCTTAGAGTTCCCTAATAAATGTTTCAAAACATGGGTCCAAACTCTTTGTTGTTCCAGAGTCCCCTCTCTTCGAATCTGGATGAGCCATAGAATACGGGGGGAAGTGACACAATGTGAATTCTGAGACTAGGTCGTAAAAGACCATGCAGCTTCTTCCAGGTTCTCTTGGAATGTCCATCCTCAGGGACTGCTCCCTCTCAAAACTCAGCCATTATGCTGTGAGAGGCCCAAGTCAATGGAGAGATAATAAAAATGGTTGCTGTTTTAGTCCACTATTTTGGGGGCGATTTGAGGTAATAGAGAACTGGAACTGATGGTAGTTTATTCTTTCATTATTCAGAACAAAAATTTTGAAGGCATCCTTGACTTCTTTCTTTCTCTCGCATTCCACATCCAATGCCTCAACGCATGCTGTCAGGTATCTCTTCAAAATATGTCCACCATCTGACCAATTCTCACTACCTAGTCTATAAAATGGTTCTCTAAAGTTCCTGCTTGAAAACAACAGAAACTGACTCAGGCTGACCTTTGCAACAAATTTAGTGAAAGGAAATCAGATGGCTCACAGAATAGCCCAAAAGGGATGAGAACCAAGTCCAGCAAATGGTCTGAAATCAATGAAGTTTAGGCATAAGGAATCATAGCCAAAGAACCAGCTGACACTGCTGGACGCAGAGGACACCAGCTTCACCAGCATGAATTCTAGGCTGTTCCCACTCCTTTGTTCTTTGGTGTTTGACCTTGAGGGAGGAATATCTTGTTGGCTGAGCTTGGCTGATGTCCCCAACTACCAGGGGATGGAAAAGGGAGAGTTTGGGCATTTGGGCTTTCATAGTAAGAAGTTGGAAGCCAATCTCCCATAAAAACTCATTTCACAATGCCTTCTCCAAACACAAAAAGGGGCTACAAATTCTGAGCAGCCACATAAAAGTAAAGTTGATGATAAATTTTGGGTGAGGAGAAGATACAACTTGTATGGTGAACAACAGGTCCTTAATTATGTTAATACGATGGAAAAATAAGTAGATTCTGAACTAAAGCCTTGGATTCAAGTCCTGTTCTACCACTTACTGGATGTGTGACCCTAAGAAAGTCACTTAATTTCCCTGAGACTCCATTTTTTCATCTTTAACGGGAACAATAATGTCTGCCTTGCTTACCTTACAGGTTGTTTTGAGGATCAAATTAGTATGTGGGCATATTAAGGATACTATTTTCATCTCATTCATCTTGTCTGTTGCCTAGTTGAGGGCCAGCCTGGAGTAGGTGTTCCATAAATGTCTACAGAATGAGTAATAGTTACAGAAATGATTTGGTAAAATGAAAGCCATCAATTAAGTGATCCTGCTAAATCCTCCACCTAGGCCAGAAAAGTGTGATATTGTCACCCAGAGCCAGCCTTAAGGTATATCAGATATGCTTGGGAGAAGACCTTTGACACTGATCATTTTTGCCACTAACCTCTTCATAAAATAAATATGGAAACAGCAGAGCAACTTATCGTTTCATTAGCTAGTATAAATTTGGCTTATAAAGCAAATTCCTTCTGTGACAAGGTTTAGGGACTCAGTAATAGTTCTTGAGAATCATTCTAACATAGGTTAGTAATGTAGCTTATTGTCTAGATTTCTGGCCAATGGATTCAAGTTACTCTGAAAAAACAAGAACTATCTAATTATAAGGTAAGTATGGATAGCAATAACAATCCTTTAACCAAATCCTCTGGAGATAGATGGTTTAGAATTTAGAATTTTTCAGATATTTGAAACGTGTTAGCAGCAAAAAATCACATACTACATACCCCCAACAGGGTCTGGGAAAGCACCTTGTAATTAAACACAATAATATTTCTGCAGAGGTATGTACAAATGTTCATTCTAAGTGGGATAAAGCCTGAAATAGTCTCACATTGGTTCAGTTAAGGCTATTTCAACATGAGATTAGAAAAACTTTTGATTTTAGGAGCTTTTTTTGGATTTTAAAAATGCAGACAAGAAATAATGAAGTTGTGTTTTTCATAAATAAGGGATTGGTTTTACAGCACTTTGAGACAGAAAATGCTCTACGATGTACATTTAAAGTTCCTACAAGCATATTAACATTAATCTATCTCTTAAAATCATCTATATAAAATCACTTGCACAATATTTTTAAATAATTAATTCAGAAAATTCTGGAATTCAACCAGAAAGATCACTTATTTCAACCTGCTGCCTAATTCAGCTGACCCCTATTAATAGCATCCTAGCCAGATGTTCACTCAGCCTGTGCAGAATACTCCTGTGGATGAAGAATTCCCTTTTCATGTGGTAACTTGCTGTACTCTTCTTGGACAACCTTAATTATTAGAATCAAAGTCAACGCCCCTGTCACTTTTACCCTTTGGTCCTAACTCTGCCCCGAGGATCAGGAAAAAATACTCTATCCCCTCTGCCACATGACAGCTAGGCAAATATTTGAAGTGGCAATCATGTACCACACCATTTGCCTCTTCTCCAGCCTAAACATGTGCTCTAACTCTTCCACGTAAAGCATGGTTTCCTCTTCCCTCACACCCTGAGAGCCCATGGCAATCTTTAGCTTATCAATAGCTATATTAAAATGAGGTAGCTAGAGCTAGATAAGCCTCCAGCCCAGAATACAGGGAACCTGTTACCTTCTTTGTAAGCTATATGCCATATTTCTAGTAGTTTAGCCTAAAATTACATTAGCTTTTTATGCAGCATAATACTTTTGTATCATTTTGCATTTAGAGTAAACTAATACCTCCATTTTTGCACATGCATTGTTGTGACAATCCAGGAACCTCCTTTGATTTATATTTTCAGCCTCAATAAAGGGCTTTCATACTGGTCTTTGTTCGATTAAATCATGTTGGTTTTCATTCCAACATTCATGTTTCATTTTGAATCCTGATTTTGTCTTTCAATATATTAGCTATGACTGCTAGCTCTGTGTCACCTACAAATTTGATGAGTAGACCTTCTAACCTTCAGTAAAGGCCTCAAAAGAAATATTGAACAAGATAGGGTCAAGAGCCCTGTGGCATACCACTAGAGACTCACCTCCAGGAAGGCATCCTCAAATGCTCACTATCTAAAATACACCAGTAACAATACCAAGCTTTAGATGACATGTACTGAATGAGCAGCAAGAAAAACACACGGTATACAGAGAAGAAAATGACACCTCTCAGAACAATCAGACAAGGTTCTAAAATTTAGTAATTAATTTCAAATACAAGTTTGGCTACATAAGGGCACTTTAAAAGATGTCTCTGGGCTTCCCTGGAGGCGCAGTGGTTGAGAATCTGCCTGCCAATGCAGCGGACACGGGTTCGAATCCTGGTCTGGGAAAATCCCACATGCCGCGGTGCACCACAGCTACTGAGCCTGCGCGTGTGGAACCTGTGCTCCGCAACAAGAGAAGGCCGCAACAGTGAGAGGTCCGCGCACCGCGATGAAGAGTGGCCCCCTGCTCAACGCAAGTAGAGAAAGCCCTCGCACAGAAACTAAGACCCAACACAGCCAAAAATAAATAAATAAATTTATTTATTTATTTATTTATTTTTTAAAAAGATGTCTCTCCTTCCTGAAATGTGCATATATATGTACTAGGGTTGCAATGTAAAATCCATTTCCTACTGTGGATATCACCCAGAAAGTTTACAAACACAGTATTAAAGGTTGGTAGGATTTGAAGTGTCATAAAGGGGAGAATAAACCAAGGGGAAAAATTTTACCCCGTTATGGATAAACTCCTATAGATGCAACTTCTTCCACTGCCTGCTTCACTCCACCCACCCCACCCTAACTACTCACTACTGTAAGCAACCCCAACTTACAGAAATCTATATTTTAAGCATATACATATATATATATATATAATTATGATTAATTGGTTTTCCAAGGGATTATTCACTTTTAAAATGGGTACATACAGAAGGTTCATTTACAAGGTAAGTGACCCTGGTTTAATATATGTTCATTTGATTGACACCCAATTTTTTTTCAGAATATCAGGAATACAAAATATCCAGTGTTGCTACTGTTTGCTTGTATTGTGTAACAAACCTGATGTTAAACATGACCTTTGAAACTTCCCACATCTCTCCAGCCAGGACACTTTGATGATATAGTAAATATTGCTATGGTTCCCCTTTGAAAAAACAGGACTTAAACAAGAAATTTTTCCACATAAAACTTAAAACTCCCTTCAGAAGAAATCCCTTAATCAAAAATTTGTAACACTTTCCAAAAAATGATGTAACTCTGAAGCAATTCTGGTCTCATGAATCACTTTAAATCATGACAGTTTCTGTTCTCTCATTCTGTTTTCTGTTCCTTCTGTCTTTCTTGGTCTGTAAATTAGTTACAGATAGGAACCAAAAAACCCAGAACCCACTCACTGAATTACGTCACTTGGAATTAGACCTAAAAGAAAATTCATTTTTGAAAAGGAGAAGCCTGAAAGCTTTTGGAATATGAAGCGAATCATTACAAAGTTATCCCCATTTATGTCCCAATATCTAAATTACAATATTTAACAAAGGCAAGTTCTTCTTGATGAAAGAGTCAAGTAAAAAAAAAAATTTTAACTAAACTAGGGTTAGTCATCATTTCCCCAAGTATGCCACAATATCTCATAGCATTAGTTACCACTATGAGTGGTATCACTTAAGTAATGAGTAATTTAATTAAGTAATAACTCTAAAAAGAGAAGTTTAGAATAACAGGGAGAAAAACCAAAGTATGAGAAAAAAAGAAAGTAAAAAAAATTCCAAAGAAAATCAGATATGCAAATAGCTTCAAAAAAGAAGATAAAAATGGCAACTGAAGCTTCAGATATGAGCTGATATTAGCCAAGTTCACTGGGGATGAACATAGTTCGTCACTGGGAACAGCATCTGCAAAGGCAAAAACTCTGTCCTTCCAAAACACAAAATCCTTGCCTTAATCATATGAATCTAGGTAACCTTAGTTGGTTTGTGAATTCCTAAAAATATTTCAACTCACCCCACCTCTATTTTACTGGAGGTTGAAATTCACCCTAATTCACTCCCTCCCTGACAAAGTCTCCTACTTAAAAAAAAAAAAAAAAAAAAAGTGGGAAGGGAGAGACCTACTAAAAACTGCAACCAGATCAAACATCATAGTTTTGTAGTAGATGTATATAGAATATTATTGAAAGGATTTCCAGAACTTTCGCCAAGACCAGGATCAACTTAATGGAAAATTTTAAGGATTTTCCACATTTAAAATTACAAAGCATGTTTGAAACCTCGTGTTTCAAAACATGATGTTTCAAAATTATCCCAGAAAATTCCATTATCTTGTCACCGATTTATATTGATAAGGTAAAGAATTTGACATAATGCACTGCATTTGGTTGATGTGAAAAGAATGCCCACAAACCAGGTTTCCCCAGTCTGATAGTTGGAAAACCATTACAAAATCCATTAAACCATCTCAGTAAGCAAGAGAGGAAAGGCCATTTTGTGTTCAGTGACCTATACTCAGCCCATGGATTATGAAGCAGGCAATGCAGTGAGAGGGCCCTTTTTGACTCTATATCTGATCTCCAGGGAGCCAGTGCTCAACTCTTTCCAGGATAAAGTCTGAAGCACACATTCCTCCAACAAAGGAAGACAGTAAAATACTTAAGGGCAGTTTTAGAAGGAAATAGAAAAGTGAAACATCGGGAATGAGGAGCTTTACACCTGTAATACTTTTGCTCTACATAGCCTACATTATTTCTTGTATAATTTGATTCCTATAAAATGTCGTATAAGAAAATAATTTCAAATTGTAATGGAAAACCACATGGTTTTAAGACGCCCAACGAAGCGGACATAAAATGTATACGCCAAAGGACTACTCTCTGGCTGCCAGTGCTTTTCTGATATAGATACAAAGGCGAGGCGGGGAGAGGCGGTGGTTCTCATACGCTATGTATATACACCAAATCTTTTTACCTTTTGGGGTCAGTTAGAACCATAACGGCTTCTTTAGCATGTATTCTCCACACAGTTGTGTCAACTCCTTGTTCTGAGGACACACAGACACTCCTCCTCAGGACACACATCTCTGACTCAGTTTGGTACAAAGGAGAGGGAAATGGCATCCACTGCCTGCCCTCGGGGTGCCGCCGCCTCGAGCCCGCCTGGACTTGTTGCTCTGGAAGCGGCGGCGCGAAGTCTCCACTCTCCGCCTAACGTGGTCCGCCGTGCCCACGAGGAGGGCGGCCTCTGCGGGGAGCCGGTGTTCCGAGGCATCCTGGGGCCGAGCGGCGGCGGCGGCCGCACGAGGCCCCCCAGCCGGGCGTGCGGGGACCGGAAGCGCCGCTGGTGCGCCCTTCCGCCTCCAGGACGCGGGGCCGGCCTGGGATCCGCGCCGAGCCTGAGGCCCCCGCCGCCCCCGAGGCCGTCCCCCGCGAGCCCTGAGGGAGCGTCCCTCCCCCGGTCCTGCCCTTTGTCTTCAGTTCTCCTCCTTCTCCTCCGCAGGAGGCCAACGCAGGACCGAGCGGGGTGGACCAGGCCTGTCGGCCCCGCGCACACACAGGCGGGCCCCGGCGGGCCTCGCGCGAGGAGGGGAGCCTGAGGCTTGGAGGCCCTACGAAGCCGCGTGCTCGGCTGGGGGCCGGGGGGCCCGGTGAGGCTGCCCGGTCGAGGGCACCCGAGGGCCGGAGCCGACTTCCCGCCCTCCCCCTGCGCCCCGCGGCCTCCCCACCCCCTACTCGTTCCGGGAATCAATAGTGGCCGCTGATTTTTCACAATTGCAGCTGTCTAATTCATCAGTGAATAATTAAATCAGAAGCAGCCAGGCCGGCCTGAGCAGGGCCGGGTTTGGCGTCGAAGACTAGGGGTCTCCCCTTCCGGATCCCGTCAAATTGGGGATCCAGTTGGGAGATAGAAGGGCGATCGGGGTCAGGCCTCGCCACGTGCCACCGCTGGGAGAGCGGCCCGAGCCGGGGCGCCATTCAGGGTGGGCGAGGGAAGCAGGAGCTCAGGTGTCGGAAACAATGGGGGAGGGGGGCAGCCTGAGGAAAAAAGGAGGATGAGGAGGGACGAGCGGCTCCCAGGCCCGCAGTTTCCCTCCTTGTGGGTGCTTATTGCCAGATGCCCCCACCTCTCAGGGACCTCGCGTGGCGCCGAGGTTTCAATTAAGTGCGGACGCTCTCCTCTCCCCGACTTGGCGAAGGGAGAAGAAATCCACCCTCGGGAGGCGATCTGCCTTTGAGAAAGATGGAGAGAAGTAGGGAGAAGCGCCTAGAAACGGCATTGATTTAGACATCAATCCTGGCCGGCTCCCTCCGCCTCCTGAGCCGCGGGGCCGCGCAGCCCCCTCCCCGAGAAGTGGCTGGGCGCGGGCCCCGGGGCCTCCGAGCTCCGCGGGGCCGGGAGGGCAGGACCCGGGCAGCTGGAGGGCACGGTCCGACAGGGGAGCCGCTCGCAGCCTCCCGCGCGGCCACCCCGCGCCCGCGGCCTCGACGCCGGTCTCCGCGCCGAGCCGGCCGGTCGACGCAAACACCGCTTCCTCGAGGCCAACAGGTCTCCCCGGAGTCAGGAGCGCCGCGGGCATCGCTCTCCCAACCCCGGCGGCAGGACGCCCTCGGAGCCCGGCATCTTTAGAAGCAGCCAAACTACCTGTGCCCGGCCAGGCCCGGCCCGGCGCTGGATAAAGTGGCCCGCGGGGACCGTGGCCCGCTCCTCGAACGACCACGGCCGCCCCTGAACCCTACGGTTGGCCAGAGTTGCTTTTTCTTTACACATTTGGAAGCGAAACAATTCAGAATTTCTCAAAAGTGGAATCGAAGCGATTTTCCAAAGATTAAATGCTCATAAAATAATCCAAGTGTGTTTTCTATTATACTTTTGATTGTATCACCTTGAAAAATCAGCTCGGACTCCTTGGTTATTTAATATCCTTGGAAGCTGATATCCCAGGAATCTAAAAAATATATATCATGCGATTTTATTTTAAAAAAAGAAATGGTCTGATTCGCATAAATATTTTATACCCCTGGGTTGGTTTTTAGTTTTCCAATAGAAATATTATCTTTGAAATCGGAAATAATATTTTTCAAGTTTAAAATCTGACCAACTCTTTTTGTTAATACTCTGTACTTTAAAGAAAAAAATCAACTGTAGCTAGACGATTGAAATTATACGAAAAAAATTTTAAACCCTCCCATTTTCATAGAGAGGGGAAGTGCTAGGTATCCGTATTAATGTCTAAACAATATTGAATCCTCAATCAAAAATTATGTCCAGAGCAAATAAATGATCGTTTTAAGAAGGTAATAAATAAAAGCGACCCCCGTGCTTAGTGTCTCAGAGCAACTTGAAAACAGCTCCGCTTTCAGAGTTAAATTCGTCCTTTTAAAAATCAACTGCAACTTTTGCCTGCCTTTGAAAGGACAACAAAAAGATTTCACGCATAAGTTGACCTGAACAAAAGGACCTCAAGCCAGTTATTCTTTTGTGGGGTGACAACTGGAGGAGAGGAAAACTTTAAGTATACTTGGATGGTACTTTTGGAAACCCACTGTAAAAAGAAAATGCGACCGCAGCTCCACACGGTTTAAAACCAAGACTTCGGGGCTGTGGGCGGAGAGAAATCATGGGACAGGAATTGAAGGCCGGGGAGGGGGAAATTCGTCGTGGTTTTCAGATGAACAAATTGGTTTCTTAGAGCTCAACGTTCTTTCAGAGGGGGAAAAAAATCCTACGTAGTTGTGAGAGTCAGGCTTCCGGCTCCCCGCGCCACCCCCTCCTCCCACTAAATAAATAAATAAATAAATAAATCAGCCTTCTGATCTTCGCAGCTTTGAATCCTCAAATTCCCCTTCATTTTTTAAATTTCCTCCAAGAGTCAAACTATTTCTCCCACCAGCTTCCCGAGTGGTAGCAGCCTCTAAAACAGAACCGGAAGGGGGGGGCCCCAGAGGAGAGTCTGTTGTGAGCCCCGAATTCGAAGGAAGGAAAGTGCCCTGGCAGGGACTGCAGTCCGGGCACCCAGCCCTGGCGACAGTCATCTCGGGTCCAGATCAGAGGCCCGGGCACCCACCCCGCGCAAACTCCTCCCGAGAGGGGGCCGGGGAACCCAGAGAGGGCAGGGAGGAAGGAAGACAGAAACGTGTGTGTGTGTGTGTGTGTGTCCTTGAGGACACAAAACTCCAGCAGTCCCCTCTCTGAGGGAGTGGAGGGAGGCGATCAAGGTCGGCCGACCTAGTCCCAATCCTTCTTTAAAACTAGGCAGGCGGACGCGCTAGAAGCTTTGCTCTGCGGAGGTCGGGATTCCGGCTGCCGCTGCCTGTCCAGACTCGCCGCCCCGGAGCAGGTGCCAAAGCTCCTTGGGGTGGGGTCTCCTCCGCCCCTCCCCTCCCCCAAGCTCGCCCACTCCCCGCGCCTGGACTACTGAGGCTAGGTGGGTTAAGCCCAGGCTCCGACACCCCGCTGGGTTCGCCCCGAGACCCTACTCCCCACCTTCGAATCCAGGCACCAGGGCTTAGGGTCCGAGAGAACGCTCCCCCGGCAGGGGCAGGGAGGGCTCCGGAAGCTTCGTTTTTCTTTTCCTAAGAGGCTAGCTGAGGGTGGGAAGAACACTAACAAACGCCAACTCTCCCCCGACCCTGGCGCAAAGTATCTGTCTGTCCACCCAAAAGTTCAGGGCAGTCCCCCGCCAGCTCTTCTAACTAACTTGGCCTTTTCGATTTTAACAACATCCACGCAGAGCCAGAAGCAGACGAAAAAAGACCGGTTCGGCCTCAACACCTAGAAAACTTAGTTTCAGACTTTCCTAGATTCACCCGGAAACTGAGAAGTATCAGTGAATTTCTGAGCTCAGAGGCCGAAGGGAGTTAGTGGGGCTAGGCTTCGGTTTTGGTTTTCTTCTCCCTGTGCTCAACCAGCCCGAGCTATCAGGCAGAAGAAAACTGCAGCTAATGGAGATATCAAACAGAGCCACAATTCCGAAGATGCCTTTTCCGCCACTAGCACCCACCGTCCATCTGCAAGTGTAATCGTAATCACAGACTTGCGGCGTCTTCATCACCAGGGGCTGCGAGAAAAGGGGAGAAAATCCTCTGTCATTAAAAGGAACCCTCTATTATCACTATTATTGTTTGTGTATAGCAACATAAGAATGTCCCCCTCCTCTTAAAATTCCCCCACAATATTAAAACAGTATTTGTCGTCAGATTCCTACAAACGCTTGAGGCCTTTCTGGAAAACCATTACCATTCAATGGCTAGAAAATTGCTCTCCTTCCTTTAAAAAAAAAAAAAAAAGGCACAGCAGCAGACACAACAGACAACAAAAACTTTCTCCTGCATAATCCCTGCTCATGGAATGACAAAGAAATGATATTGACTTACCCCTGAACGGATGATGTGTTTGATAAGTGGGGGACTTTTTCGAAGATTTCTGTTCGGGAGCTGCACAGACAGCTGCAATTCATGGGCGACGCTGATTGCCAGAAACGCTATGGATTGGCATGGGGTCTGCAGCTCACAGATCCTGATCAATACCCCTACACTCACACGCCAGATGGTTTGGGGAAGGACAAAAATAAAATAGTCCAAGTCAGCCCACCATTATGTCTTTTTGTATTGCTCTGATAAACCTAGTTGTAGCGCAAATGCATTCTGCCCAACACAAAACCTTCTTCAGGATTTTGAACATTTGGGTGGAAATAAGCAGCCCCCGTTCTACCGAGGGTTTGGGCTGTGGTTACAGTTGTTTAGTAAAAACAGAGCTGTTGGACCCCTTATCCAGATTGGGTTTCCTTGTGGTGTGTTTATTTTTTTTTTCGTGAATAATTTATAGGGTCTCTGTTTTAACTGAATGTTCACGTCTCTCTCCCTCTCAGACCCTTAAAAATTTTTTAATGTGAAAAAACATATGAAAAGTCCAGTAAATTTTTCCAGTCTTTGTCTGCACTTGCTCAAATTCAATTTTTTTTCTTTTACAGTACAATAGCTTATATTTGTTGTCAAAGCTTCATTTTATTTACAGGCTTCTTTTGAATCATTTAAGTGTTTGGTCTTGAAGAAAATCGGCCCTACGAATGGGGTATTCTAAGTAATGGATATCCTGCTCCTGATATAATGGCTGGTGCAACTGTTTGTCCAGATTCTAACAGTCGTGAAGTAGCACTTCTGCTGCCACATTTCTATACGGTCAGGGGGAACAGGAGTGTAGCTCCAAATTAAAAGAAAAAATTTTGAGTCGTAGAACTTCCGAAGGTTAGAGCATGTGTACTTTACAAGGGGGTGGTTAGAAAGCAACTCTTCCTTTTTATTTTCTCGAAGAACTATAGAGAAAAAAAATCAAAGGTATTTCTAAACATATTTGAAAATTGTATTAGTACTGATATTCTTAAAATTATCTTCAAGTAGATACTATTTTTCCGGTTTAAAAAGAAAGGGAGAAAACATGCAAACTTAATTCAGTAAAAATTAGGATGCTGAGTAAACAAGCACATTAATTTTTCTTTTAAATGGGTTTTGGGTTGAAATATAAAATCTCAAACCGCTATCAGAAAAACAACATGAAAAGTCTGCTTTAATCTAGCCCAATGAAATTATACACAAAGAAGCCAATACGATTTCGTGATTTCCCTGAGATCGCCAATATTGATCGAGGGAAGGGGAGGGGAGGAGGGAGGGAGGGAAGAAGGAGCGAGGCAGCGAGAATATGCAACTCACCTTTCAACTCCCCAGCACGTGACTGCTCCCAGGCACACCGAGGTGGAATACCCAGGAGCAGATTTATCCTGGTAGCCTGGTAAATGAGTTTATAATTTTGAAATTTTATTTAAATGGCAATTTATATGCCTAGGTTTCTGAACAGAGGCAGTGCCTACCAGATGTCCCAGCCTGGGGTCACTGGCCACTGCTTGAGCCTGAAGCCAGGGCAGAGGAGGCTGCCTTCGGCACTGGGGCACATCAAACAGATTTTTCCCCTGTCTTGCTCCTCTCCTGCCTTATTTCAGTGTCTGAGCACTCCTGGACCAACGGGATTGCACTCTTGTGAACTTTTGTTTCAACTCGGTGTGTATTTCAAACATTAACTTTCAAATTATCCCAAATGTCCAGCTGCCATATATAAGGTGGGGAGGGTGAAGAGAGATGGTAGGAGAGGTGAGGGAGAGAGGAAAGTCAGAGAAACAGAAAACTGAATGATTTTACCTGTCTAGTACTGTGACATTAAAAGATGTGAGCATCTAGAAAAGTATGTCTAGCAAAGCAGGGGATCATCCACTTTCTTACCCAGGCTTTGATATCACAAGAAGAGGCTATTTGAAAGAATAATTGGCAAGGTATTGGCCAGAACTCAATAAAGTTGATCTAGAAATAGTGTCACTGTACGTTCATGTGACAGCATGATGTGGGAGGGGGTGGATTTTTTTTGCTCTGTAGCTAGAAGAGAGAGGAGGGCAGCCGTAAAAGGTCACCAAGACTAAGAACTGTTTTCCAAATGAATAAAACCTTTCTCTAGCGCCAGGGAGGCATATACAGTATTCCAGACTGTGTCCTTGTTTTCTTATCAAGTTTGCTCTAACAGCTGGAAGTTGTTGGAGGGGGCTGTCTTAAGGAGACCCCCTGCTCTTCTTTTGACAGCTGATCAAAAGAAAATAGGTCACGCTTCTCCAACTTATGTCCACCCTGTCCTTAATTACTGTCTCTTTAAACAAAGGCAACATCTGCGCAACCTCAGCTAGCTTGAATCTTCGCAGGCAAACAGAACGCAACCTGCTTCGGAAGAATCTGTTTCTTGTAAGGTTTTCAATGCCGAGTGGCTCTCTGCCTTCAACTACCCCCTCCACCCCAACCCGGGCCGCAGAAATCTCCACCTTCTCTCTACACCCCCGCTCCACTCCCAGTCGCCGACCAGGGGTTACTAAACAACGGCAATCCTGGGTAGATGAAGGTACACTTTTCAAAGCTGAGTCTTGCGAGCGTTCTAGAACTCACCAGGGCTCTGGTCTTTTCAGAAACAAGGTTTGGATATACAGATATGGGCACAGCCGTAACCCAGGGCGTTCCTCTCCCGGGATTCGAGAGACGCGCGTGTGTGTGTGTGTGTGTGTGTGTGTGTGTGTGTGTGTGTTAGGGGGAAAATCCGAGAGTAACGTCCCGGACGTTTACATACTCCCTACCCCCAGGAGAAGTTTGCTAACTAAGGCAACAACCCTGCTGTACACTACCCCCCCCGCCCCCTCCCACCACTCCTTTCCAACTCGCTCGCGCAGCAAGCATTTGGTCACCTTGAAACCGTAGCTCCTGGTGTTCTAGTTTTGTTTTGCAATCTAGCAGGGGCCCTTCTGAAGGCTCATAACTGAGAGATTTATGGGCTCGCCGGGTAATTAAATGATGTTATTGTGTTAACTTTGCAGGCATTACTGCGGCCCGCGCCGCGGGTGGGCTTGCGTCCGCCGGCCGCAGCTAGCAGGCAGCGAGGGCGCTGGAGTTCCTTCGCCCCGTAGATTCCGCACTCCCCAGTCTCGGGAATTTACCCTACATTAGAATACATTAGCGCCCGCATTTTTAAAGGCTAAACTACTGGCTCCCAGCTAGGGACGCTTGGGAAGTGGCTTGTTAGGAGACGTGGGATTGTTTTTACACCAGCACGTAGCTTCGATAAAAGCTTTGGGGTGAAGCAAGGGGAACTGAAGCAAAGCCCTTTAGCCCAGGTCTCAGCAGCTCCGGAGAGACACATAGCAGCATCTTTAACGTAATTTCTCTCCCTCACTCGCTCTCTCGCCTCTCTCCCCACTACCCTCTCTTCCCCTCCCTCTCTTCCTCTCCTTGACGTTTGATTCCAGTGGCAAAGGAAGAAAAAAAAAAAAAAAAAAGCACAGAGCCGTCAGCCAAACGTGAAACGCGCGGCCCCGCCCCCTCCTCAGCCATTGGCAGCTGTGCGCAGGAGGCCCGCCTCCCGGGGCAGTCGCGGCCACGCAGTGGCTGCTCGCGGCGCCCATCGGGTACTGCCCCGCCCCGGGTCCGGGAAGGTAGGTTGGCTGCCCCGGCGAGCGGCAGAGCCCTTCTGGACAGCTCCCGCTCACCCAAACAGAAGACGTCGGCACCGGAGCGGGCTCGGACATGGCTAGGCAGCGCGCCGCCCCGAGCGGCGGGACTCGGTGATCCCTCCCTTCTTCCCCGCCCCCTCCCGTCTCCCGCACACACGCCCCGTCCGCCCCCACCCCACCCCACCCCCACCCCGGGCGCGCCCGCCCGCCCGCAGCCCGGGGCGCACACCCGCACGCACGCTCCCCCTCCACACGCTCACGCACTCCCGCGCCCTCCCTTGCTCCCGCGGCAGAGCTCCGCCACGCGCGCCTTGCCAGCCCGCCGGCCGCCCCCGCCGCCCCCGCCGCCCCCGGGCCCCGATGGACTGAATGAAGGCTGCCTACACCGCCTATCGATGCCTCACCAAAGACCTAGAAGGCTGCGCCATGAACCCGGAGCTGACAATGGAAAGTCTGGGCACTTTACACGGGCCGGCCGGCGGCGGCAGCGGCGGGGGCGGCGGCGGGGGCGGCGGGGGCGGCGGCGGGGGCCCGGGCCATGAGCAGGAGCTGCTGGCCGGCACCAGCCCTCACCACGCGGGCCGCGGCGCCGCTGGCTCGCTGCGGGGCCCGCCGCCGCCGCCGCCGCCAACGGCGCACCAGGAGCTGGGCACGGCGGCAGCGGCGGCAGCGGCGGCGTCGCGCTCGGCCATGGTCACTAGCATGGCCTCGATCCTGGACGGCGGCGACTACCGGCCCGAGCTCTCCATCCCGCTCCATCATGCCATGAGCATGTCCTGCGACTCGTCCCCGCCCGGCATGGGCATGAGCAACACCTACACCACGCTGACGCCGCTCCAGCCGCTGCCGCCCATCTCCACCGTGTCGGACAAGTTCCACCACCCGCACCCGCACCCCCACCACCACCACCACCACCACCACCACCACCAGCGCCTGTCGGGCAACGTCAGCGGCAGCTTCACCCTCATGCGCGACGAGCGAGGGCTCCCGACCATGAACAACCTCTACAGTCCCTACAAGGAGATGCCCGGCATGAGCCAGAGCCTGTCCCCGCTGGCCGCCACACCGCTGGGCAACGGGCTGGGCGGCCTCCACAACGCGCAGCAGAGCCTGCCCAGCTACGGGCCCCCGGGCCACGACAAAATGCTCAGCCCCAACTTCGACGCGCACCACACTGCCATGCTGACCCGCGGTGAGCAACACCTGTCCCGCGGTCTGGGCACCCCGCCCGCGGCCATGATGTCGCACCTCAACGGCCTACACCACCCGGGCCACGCTCAGTCCCATGGGCCGGTGCTGGCGCCTAGCCGTGAGAGGCCACCCTCGTCCTCTTCGGGATCGCAGGTGGCCACGTCAGGCCAGCTGGAGGAGATCAACACCAAAGAGGTGGCCCAGCGCATCACCGCCGAGCTGAAGCGCTACAGCATCCCACAGGCGATCTTCGCGCAGAGGGTGTTGTGCCGGTCTCAGGGGACTCTCTCCGACCTACTCCGGAACCCCAAACCGTGGAGTAAACTCAAATCTGGCAGGGAGACCTTCCGCAGGATGTGGAAGTGGCTGCAGGAGCCCGAGTTCCAGCGCATGTCTGCCTTACGCCTGGCAGGTAAGCCCAGAGGGTCTCCTGGAGCCAGGGTGCTGGGAGAGGGCTCCGGGGTGCCTGTGGCCCCGGGTGAGGGCGCTTAGCCATGTCTCTGGGTTCTCGCCTCCTCTCCTCTCCACACTTCCTATTTCTTCTCTACTTTATTTCTTCTTCTGTTTCCTCTTTCTCCTCTCCTCTTTTTTCTGTTCTCCCTTTCTCTTCGTTCTCTTCCTTCCTCCCTCCTTGTCTCCCGGGCTTCCTGACCGACCCCCACCCGCATTTTATACGCACTTTGGTCAACGTGCCAACTCTGCCCTCTCCTTCCGACCTTACCCAGTTGTGGGAGTCGCGATGGGGGTGCGCCGTGTCCGCTAGGAGCCCTCTCTTTCCAGGACTCACAGGAAAGGGGGATTGCCTTTATTGGAAACCCTGTGCACTTGAACTCTTGCTTAGACAATACATTTCCAAGCTTGCTTAGGCAATACATTTCAGTTTTCCAAGCTGCCTGGTCTCCCTATATGGAGGCAGTTGGTGGGCGCGGGGTGGGGGGGGAGCGGGAGGCAAACTTGTTTGATCACTGACAAGAGTCACAGCCTTGCCCACGCGGAGAACGGGTGACCAGGGTACAACAGCGCTTCCCGAGCCCGTTTCCGGCCTTGACATTGGCACGGGGACTTTATGATCGAAAGAGCGGGCTGGGGCCAGCTCCCTTGTCACTGCCCACAGTGATGGGAGGGTACAAGGGCGAAGGTTGGGGCTGCCACATCCACCTCTCTGGGAGGACGGGAGAGGAGTAGCTAAGAGTAGAGGGCGTCCTGCCTCACTCGCCGGCCGCCCTTGCCCGGCTCCCAGCGTCTGCCAGGATTTGCCGAGGCTTGGGGCCTCCGGGAGAGACTGGGAGCTCGCGGGAAGAGGTGCAGAAAAATTAAGATGCAGGTTAGTTAACGCATCTTGGCCGCGGGCTACAGGCTCCGCCTTTGCATTAAGCGGACGCTGATTGTGCGCGTAGCTCGGCGACGGGGAGGGCTGGCGGCCGGCGGGAGAGGACGGGTCGACGCATTGGTTACATTGTTCTGTAGCCGGCTTGGCTCTTTGTGCCTCCTCTAGCGGCAGAGCCGCGAGGTACAGCCCTCTATTGTTCTAGGAGCGCAGAAACCTCCTGTGTGGGCGGCGGGAACCAGAGAGAAAGGCGCAGCCGTGGCTGCGACTGGCACACAGTTGCGCTCACAGTTGCGCGCTTTAGTGCGCACAGACCCAGCGCGGTGCGCGTGGCAATTGCGCTGCCCCCAGGACCCTGCCACGGGCCAAGAGGGGCAAAGTGTCCAGGCGCCTCACTGGGGAGGACGCACGGTACCCGACTGCAGGCCGAGATGGGCAGCTTCTTTTGGACTGAGGCTGTCTCTCCCGATCGTCGGATTATCTGGCGGACAATTCGTGGTGGCAGTGATTTACATAGGTGCGGGTAGTGGGTTAGCGCGCGGTTCCGAGCCGCACACAACGCGCTTCCGGAGCTGTGAGCTCAGGCTTCCTCTCCGGCTCCCCGGGGCTATCCTCGCACCGCTGAGCCTGGCTTGTAGGGTGCACTCTGCCTACGCCGGACAGGGCTGGGGGATGTGACAGGCAGCGTGTTCGCCCAGGCTTGGGGAGGGGGCGTTTCCACTCTGACAGCCTCCGCCTTTGCCCGCTGTTGGAGGATTCAGATCTCCAGTCAGTAATCTCCCTGCAGCGTTGATCTGAAAAGGTAAAGAAACTAGCCCCCCACACACACACCAAGGGCTTCCCCACGTCGGTGGACTCCAAATAGTTTTGCATGGATTTAGAAACCTACGTTATCTTTCTCCTCATTTAGCTTACTCTTCATCCTCCCCTACAGTTTTCTCTGATTGCTCTTGGTTCCTCGCAAAGATTAAGCAGTGAATAGAGAGCATCCGTGAAAAACTGGAAGCTTACTGACAATTCCAAACAGTGTGGTACCCCTTTGTCTTAGGCCCCTGAAAATGCCTTTAGTCCCTCACGGGTGAGTTTTAGCAAGGGCTGGCTTCTTAGGCACAGGCAGCCAGAAGAAGCTTGGCAGCTGGTCTTGGGGAGGGGGGACCAGGGTAAGGTAAAGGCAGGATGACAGCTATTCTACTCCGGCTGACCTCAGAGCGCTGCCGCCCCCTCACGCCTGTCCCGAAAAAGACAGATTTTTAAAACATGTGCCCTCTGCCAATGTATGTCTGAAAGTGATTTGGAAAGTAATGCTTTGCTGGCTAGCCGGTCTCAAGGATTTTTGCAACAGCATTGCTGGGATGGGGGAGAGTGTCGCATCCCTGGGGGACCCCAGTTCCACCACCCACCACGGGAGAGTCCCGGGGCCACTCCTCAGGGGCTGGCCTCAGGCAGCATCGGGGATTTTCAGAGCAGGAGCAAGAAAGCCCCCTCAGTGGGAGTCTGAAAGCCTCCTTCAGCGACTGGGAATTTCCTGCGAGGGACCCCGCTTTGCTCAAGCATTCAAATGTGTGTCTGTTTTATTACCCAGAGTTGAAAAGGGACAAGAGCTTTAGCCTTTTTATCTGGCCATTCGATCAGCAAGTACAAGTGTGTTGAGTGGTTATTATTACATAGGAAGCTTTTCAGTTTGGGGTCAGTAGATCAGTCTCTTCAGACACTGATGCAGAAGCTGGGACTGGTATTATGTGCTTGGAGCGCTAGGGGACAGGAGCAAATGGAGAAGAAAAGCTGAGGCCTTCTCCTCCAGGAGTATAGATCGGAATCTCGCCAGCACGCTGCCGAGGGCCCACACCGTTGAGCTCTGGGGGTTAAACAATCCCAGTGACTCTACAGGGCAGCTCTGCCTGACTCCCAGGCCCAAACCTCGCCAAGACCGACCAGCCCCGCATCTCATCGAGACCAGCTCGCTCGCGCTCTCTCTCTCTCTCTGTCTCCCTCTCTCTCCCCTTTTAATTTCCCTTTCTCTTTCTCATTTTGGGTCTTGCCAGAGGTTAGCAGATAGGGGTTTGAGGGACCGCAGAGTTAAGATGCCTGATTTGGGCCAGTGTCGGCAACCTCACCCTTAGGTGAAGTACACCCCGTCACAACAGAAGCGCCGACCGCCTCGGTGTATCCACAGCCCGGGATAGCATTTCAAAAGGAAAGGGAGAAGATGGGGGAGCTCAGATTGCCTCAACAGTAGATTTCAGAGAAATGGGCTCCAAGTGCACGACTTCGTTCATAAAGGGTGGCGAGGGCCGAAACTGTTCGCAACCATGCGGGCTTGGGTCTCTTCCGCGGTCCCCGGGTCTGGCTCCGGCAGAGCAGTTTTTATGAACCCGTCAAGAGGAGGCGAGGACAAACGCCAGCGTGTTCGAGCACAAACCCTCACTGGCTGTGAGCCCAAGAGGCCTCCGAACTCAGCACACACGAACCAGGAGGGACCGAGAGAACCCGGGCAAGAAAGTGGATGGGCGCCTCGCGGAGGACGATCGAGGCCCCGGTGGCGGGAGTGGTTTCCTCCAACACCTGGAAGACAGCAGAGACCCTCCGACGACACACCCTGCCGAGGTTTCCGCCTTTTGTGAGCCGGGCTCCCGGGGCGACCCGCCCCGAGCCTGCCTCGCGTCCCCGCGGCGCCCGGCCCTCCCCAGGCAGCAGCTCCCAGCGGCCAGTCCGGAGCCAAGTCTTGTTGAGGCAGCGGAGGGCCGGGCCCTTAACCAACCCAACGGGATGTCGCCTGGGCCACCTGACGCCCGCGGCAGCGGAGCGTGGCCAGGGCAGAACGCTGCGGCGCCTGCCAGGGGCACCACGTGCGTGCGCGGCTCCTTTTGGCGCCAGGGGACGTCCTCAGGCCACCCTAGGCCTAGGGACGGGGGGCGGGGACCTCACCGGCAGAGACCCGCACCCCGACTCCCACCCCTCCCTCTGGTCAGCCTCTCGGCCGGGCTCAGCCGGGCTCTCCCGAAGGTTTAGTTCGGGATCCGAGCCGGAGAGGTCGAATGTAGCCCACGTCGGTACGGAACACAAGATGTTTTCTCCTGCTGGCTGGTCGGATTAATAATTGAAAAGCTCACTACCGTCCTTGCTTGGTCAAGTCCCGGTGCTTCGAGAACACCTTCCCAACTCGCATTAGGGTGGGCGGGAGCTGGGCCGAGCCGGCGCGACGCGAGGGAGGTTAGTGAACCCGCGGGCGAGAAGTAGCCTGGGTCCACGGGCGCCCTCGATGCGAGGGGCTGCGCATTTATTTTTATTCCAGGCTTTCCACCATGTGGTTATGTCACTTTCTCAAACAAATGTGTATATGGAGGGAGATCGATGCTGATAATGTTTAGAAGATTAAAAGAGCATTAATGCTGGCAACAATAACGTTAACGCGTGGACCCAGATTTCATTGATCTGGAACTTGATCCGGCGCGTTTGCAGTAAGCCCGACGGCGCCCTCTTCCCAGCAGAGCGCTCGCCAGCGGCCTGGCTCCCCGGCGCTCCCGCCGCGCTGCTTCCCCAGCTCCAGGCGGGTTCTCGGGTCTGGCCGCTGCTTCACCCCGCGCGGCCCCAGCCCGCCGCTTCCTCCTCGAGGTTTCCTGCCGTCGCCAGGCTGCCTGCCCTCTCCCCCAGCCCCCGCGCGCAACGCCGCTTTTTGCGCTCCCTGCCGCGGGCTCTGCGGGTGGTTGGTATACCGAAGGCGTCGCACGGGACGGCGCCCGAGCCCTCCCAGTCCTCTCGCGCTTAGGGTGCCTTCGCCTCTGCCCCGCGCGGCCCGCGTCTGGTCCAGCAGGGCCGGGGGCAACTTCTTTCCTCCACGGAAACCATCCGGGAAATTTGGTCTCCTCTCCATATGCGGGAACGTCCAAGCCGAACTTTAGAAACGACGTCTCTAAAGAGAAAAACAAATATCATATATTAACGCATATATGTGGGATCCTAGAAAAAAATGGTACAGATGAACTTCCTTGCAAAGCAGAGATAGAGACACAGACGTATAGAAACGACGTCTTTAAAGCTGCCTGCTAACCTCGCAGCTTCCTGATCCGCGGATCCGCTCCGTCCTTGTTTTCATTAAGAAAACATTCGCAGACTTTCTACACTTTCTGCACTGGTGCATTAGTTGGACAGTTAAACGAGGCCCCAGTGACAATGGCCCGGGCTTCATCCCTCCGAATGGTCTGCTCTGGGCTAATTGGGTCAACCAGAGAAGAATCTTGTTTCTTGCCCCGGCTGGTAAGAAACACCAGCCTGGGGAACTGCCCCGCCCCAGCTCGCCTTCCCACCAGCTAGAGAGATCTTCCCCTCCGAGACGCGGGACTCAGGCCTGGCCCTAGTAGAGAGGTTTTCTCTGAGGCACCTGCCTTGACTGGAAAAGAAAGGACTTCAGAGCTGTCCCCACATCCTGCCAACGGCTCCTTTTGCCAAATGGCTTATGCTTCCAGAAGGAACACTAAGGTGGATGAAGGAAAGAAAGAGCTGGGACGGTAGTGGGGGTGAGATAAGAACTAAATTGTTCGGGTTTTTTTGAAATTATACATTCTCCAGTTTTAGAAATACTGAGCTTTTCCTTCAACAGAAGGTTTCAACCTGGATGAAAAGGAGTGTTTTCCTTCCTTCTCCAAGAACGAAATGAGAAAAAGGAGAAAGCAAAGGAGAGAGAAAAAACCCCAAATCTTGCGTTATTCTGCTTTGCCATGTGGCAAAGGGGAAGCAGTCATTTCTTTCTGTCCTCCCCAGAGATAGGGGTCGTCTTCCTTCCAGTGGGTTTCCTTAGAGAAGGGAGCTTTGATACAGCTCCTTGATTCCTAGTCAGAATGAGCCCTACCCCTCTTCTGAAAACCTGCAGTGAACTAGGTCAGGTGATCAGATACAGAAACGAAAAAGAGTGCGAGGTTTCCTTTTGGTGAGGCAGACAGCGGGCCCCTCCCCTCAAGCTCCCGGTGAAGGGCTCTTAGGCTCTGGGAGGGGCGACTGGGCTTTTGGAGGGTGGAATCTTAGACTCTCCTCCAGCCCCATCTTAGAATCCCAAAACAGGGCTGGATTCCTGTGACTGGTGAGGGTGGGGCAGAGGGGAAACCGAGCCCCCCAGATTCTCAGTGTCTCTGAGAGCGGCCCCACTTCTCTCTAGAGACACGTGTCTGCCCAGAAGTAACAGGGGACCCTGGGCAGGGTTTACCTTCTAGAGCTCCAGGCCTGAACCTTGAGGGGGAAAGAGAATTCCGCTCCAGCTTTTTTCAATCCAAAATGTCACTTCAGGGTCGCCTCTTGGTTTTCTGGGCTTTAGAACCTGTTTCTAAAGGAAGATCAGAGGAAGGGGGTTGAAGAGGTCTCAGGAAGAAAGTACTGGATGCCACCACACTATTGCTGGTGGCTGGTGTTGGTAGAAACTGTCTTGAGGGAAAGTGGTATCCTGTCGGGGTATCCCTGGAGGGATGAAAACCTCAGAGGAGAAGCAGAGTGATTTAGTTTCTGGGCTCTTACCAAAGGAAGGAAAATGAGGAGGGAATAAATAGAAATAATTGTCTGGATAAAGGGCCCTGGGGAAAAGGGTGAATATTGAGGAACCCTGGGCCTTAAACTTCATCTACAGATTCTGGATTATCCTTGTCCCCCACCCTATCAGAGAGCCTTGTTTTTCCTGACCTAGGGACAATTTCTTCATCTGAGGGGATACTTTTCTTGGTGGGGAGAGACCATTATGAGGGTACCCAATAGGGACATTTATACTGTCAGGTACAGAGCCTGCTCAAGGTGGGCTGGGGGCCCATCAGCATCCCCTTTCATCACCCAGTCTGTCCCCCTAATGCACTTCAGTGCCTTTGGGAAAAGCTTGATTTCTGACTTCCAAGTCTCACTCCAGGTGAAGACCCTGAGAAATGTACACAGGTTTTTGCAGGGGCAGGGAGGTAGACTGGGTAGCTCAGCCCACCTGAGGCATGGCAAGGCGTGGAGGCAGGCTGCGGGCTGTGCACACAGAGCTAGTCTCACTGGGGGAGAAGTGGACATTGTTGTGAAAAACTGTCCGACACAAATTGTCCCAGAGGGAAGGGAGGCTCTGCGTTCCACGTTGGTGCCTCTCTCGCCATTTGAAGATCCATTACTCTTCTGTAGAAAGCAGACTTTGTTTGGGTTGGAAGCACACCTCCAATGTAATTTAATCAGCATTGGACTTTGGCTCATGTAATCAAATATACATATACTTTCTCCTGCAGGAAGAAAAATAATTTCTCTGTAACTGGTATTGACTTGAAGTCATGTAATCTCTGGAAAGCATCACGTTTTTAAAGGGACAGGTAAAATTAAGGGGGAAAGAACCCACGGTTTCAGTGGTTTGCCTTTTTAATAGCTAAGAGAGCCAGTTACCACCTAAGAAAGCACAGAAGGAGAATTCTAGAGCTCAGATGCATGGGCTGCTCCAATTGTAGGTATCCCACTCCAGCTCCCTCTGTGTAGTCAACCTCCCAGAACTATACTGGTAGGAAACAAGGTTGACTGGCTCACCAGATCCTAGGAATTTGGGCTTTATGTTTATGTTGGGTTGAGGCATCTTTGGAAGAGTCTGGAGCTCCATTGCTCCATTTTTTTTCTGTCCTCTTTGGAGAGACCACAGGCGGCAGCCGCAGGATCCCAGTGGGCAGCAAGCCCACTCCACCCCCAGGGCCTTGAGCCTTAAGCTCTGCCCTAGAGCATCCCCCTAGAGCAAGCCTGGACTCCCCACCCCCAGGGCGAGGCTCTGGGCTTTACCCAGGTTGGGTCTGTTAGGGAATCTGTTGTAAACACAGATCCATTGATTTGCATTTGTCAGAGAGTAAAGTTAAACCAGTGAAAAGAGAAGCCCTTACCCTTTTATGCAGGGCCAGGGAAACCTTTCATATTGATCCTATTGATCCAACCTTTCCCTTTAAGGAAACCACATAGTTAAAGACCCTCATTCAATAGATTTACCCTTTGCGCTTGCGTTATTCCTTTAAGTGTTCTCATCTAGGATAGCTGGGCATTAAGCCCACACTCCAAAGCAAACAAAAATGAAAAGGGGGAAGGAGGGGAGGAGTCAAGAGGCAGAATTGTGGCAAGTGAAACTGAATCAAACTGAAATGTGTAATGACTTGGTTGGGGAATGTTTTTCTCATTCTTCTAAGATGACATGCAGGGATAAGGACAAAACAGATGCATTTAGCGATCTCCTTTTTTCTCTTCTCTTCTCTTCTCTCTCTTTCCCTCCCCCCAAAACAAAATCTATTTAGATGCTAGAGTAACAACATCACAGGAACATCATTTTCTACTGTAAAATTATTTCAATCAAGCCACTAGCTTGGTTCATTTACACTGGTTCACTTAAAGGCAGTGATACTTCCACAAAAATTATTTTGGCTCATTTGTAGCAAATTGGGAATAAAATTGTCCCTAGAAATGCAATATTTTGGGCTCTGTATATGAGCATGAACACTGAAGTCACTTTCCAAGAGAAGGGCTTGGAGTTGTGTGTTCTGATGGAAGTAGGTAGAAACCAGACCAGGAGTAGGGTACAACTTTTTCTTACCGAGCAGTGTAGATGGAACAGGAATTGGTAAATATTGCTCAGTACCCTTTGTGTTTGCAGAAATGAAAATGAAAGTCCCCTTTGTTTCCAGAACCGTTGGCATGATCCGTTCTATTTCTTCCTTGACCCTTTTTGTTCTGTAAATAACATCCATTTGTGATTTTTTTTCCAACATGTTCCATGTGCTCTTCCTAATTGTCTCTTTCTTGGGTTGTGTTCAGACATTCATGTTTGTTTTATGTGATTGAAAAATATTAATGATTCCTTAGGTGAGCTAATGTATTTATCTGCTGAGTGAGTTCAAAGGGCAGAGTTCAGCTATGGTTCAGGTTAATTGAACAGGAAGCAGTGAGCTTTCCCGTCTGTGTTGAACAAGGGACCAGTTCCTTAAAATATCACAGTCAGCAAACACACAATTTCAGTGTCTTCATCCTGGAGTCTGATGTAAGAGGCTCAGATCAACTTGGATTGCTTGTTTAAAAACCCAAAGCAAAGCACAGCAACTGCAACAAAGCCTCCGAGTCCCCCTCAGGGAAGAAGAGTTTTCTCATTGGCTAATTGCTTTATTGGTAGCACTGACCTGCAGAGCAGCTGCAGGGGCCTGGATGAAGGCTTAGGCCTCAGAATAATGTGCTCCATTAGAACAGGGCAAGGCATTTTTTGTTTACTCAGTTGGAACTCCCTGCAAAGTGCCATTAACGCCAGCCCAACCGCATGCGTGTTGCAAAAGGCAAAGGTCACGCCAGTCAGGCTGTAGGCACAGCCAGCTCTGCCCTGGTGGGAGGGAGGGCATCCTGTTGGCATTGCCCTCCTCAAGCTTGGCCCAGCCCCATGAGCCCCTCCAGGGCTTTGACCAAAGCAAGCACTTGCACAACTTGTTTACATTTCCCAATTGCTGAATCATGTTATTGATGACTACACAGTTTTGATCTGAGCACCATCAATCACACATGAGAAAAAAATCCTCCCACTGACCCTCTCTTTCTTATTTATGTTCCCTTCACCATTGTGTATTACGGTAAATAGAATTGTGCGAACGGTGCTTTTTAGCAGAGTGCTTGGATCAAGAGGAGGACAGACCTCCAAACCTGGCTAGGGGGTTGTTTAGCAGAAAGGAGGTTTGAGGTGGAACCAGGAGCACAGTCAAGGCTTCTACCAAAAGCACCTTGAGCTAGAGTGCCACCTGCCGGGAGTCTTCTAACTGCAACAAGCCTTGCACCTCTAAGGCCCAGGCTCTTTTCTTCACTTTGTTCCTAGTGTCTGTGTCTCCATTCCCCACCCTACTGACCACTACCCGTATTTTCCTAGAAATTTCTTAGGGGACTTTCTCCTGGTCCTTTGGAACTCTAACCTCTGCCTCTCCGAATCCGTTGCCAAGGAGAAATCAGCGGTTTTGCTGTGACGGGTAAAGGTGTTCCGCCCACCCTGCACACTGAGGTAATAGTCTCCTGCTTGAGAGATGAGGGGCAGAGAAGGCAAAAACTGTCTGTGGGAGAGAAGAGGAATGGTTATGTGTGTAGGAGAAATGGCTCAGTTGATGGTGCCAGGGAGGGCGGTACCATCTGTAAGGTGCTCTCTGCAAAGGCAAAGTATTGTACGAAGGAGAGGGGGTGAGAGAATTCCTATGGGCAGGGAGGACATCAGGAAAGAGATACGCCAGATCGGTGAGCCAGAGGTGGGCTCTGTGAAAGCCCCTGGGAAGAGAAAAGGGGAACCAGCCATTTTGCAGTTGCAAAGAAGTAAGCCAGTGAGCTACACTTGGAGCCAAACTGTGGCGCTGGCTGTAGCTCTGTGGGCGGCAGCTGTTTCCAGACTTGCCTCGCGTGGATCTGGGCCCTGAGCCCCTGACAGGCCGCCGCCTGTGCGTGGGTTGCTGCCGCCACGCCTTGATGCAGGCTTCAGCACCACGAACAGCGCCACGGAGGGCCCTGGCAGCCAGCGCGCCCAGGCCGGGGTCTGAGCAAGTTTGCTTCTCACCCCAGAGAAGGGAGATGGGTCCTCTACCGGGTGAAATCCAGGCAGGACCCCGATCAGTAGCTCCAGCTCTCTAGATCTCAGGAGCCCCGGACAGAACAGGGCCTCAGATTTTCCTCCCTCGGCCCATGGCTTCGTTTCTCTGTGGGAGGTCAGCGATAATAAAGGGAGAGGAGGCGATGGCGGTGAGAGGACAAAAGATGCTAAAGGACCCTTTCCTTTCCAAGGGGAAGAACATTACCTCTGTCGGGGGCAGAGGGATTGAAATGTTTTCCTCCGTGTTCCTGGCTTCTGCGGGCGCTGACTGCTAGCTACTCTGAGCACGGTATTTCAGATTGAGGGTTTCCTTTCAAGGTTTACGGTCTTGACTGCCCTACGCACAAATATACAAAAACGGATTTCCCCTCCCCCCCACCCTTGCCTCCACGTGAGTTTTGCAAACATGGTTTTCATTATATGAAGCGAGATCCTCACATTATATCAGCAGTAATGTTGCCAGGCTACCTCCAGTAAATCTAGAAAGTGGGTTTGATTTCTTGAGGGTTTTCCTTAATGGGACTCTCTTTAAGGGGAACCTCTCCACCGCTTCTGTGGGCCAAGGGTTGTGTCACTTCCACGAGGCCACACAACGGAGTCACATGGCCCTGGCCACG
Organism: Mesoplodon bidens; assembly: GCF_964165515.1. Classification (NCBI taxonomy): domain Eukaryota; kingdom Metazoa; phylum Chordata; class Mammalia; order Artiodactyla; family Ziphiidae; genus Mesoplodon; species Mesoplodon bidens. The sequence continues at coordinate 72,995,869 of NC_138169.1, forward strand.
GTGAGAGCTGACATTAGGCACTGACCCCTGACTCTGGCTGTTTTCATTCAGCAGCTCTGCTTTATTTGTGTTTTTATTACAGGGAAAGGAGGCAGGTGGGTCCTTCTGGTCTGTGATTAAGCACAACTCCCATCTCTTTAGGTTTCTAGTAAAGTGGCCCTTGACTTCCCAAAGCTAATTAAAATGTAAAACTTTTGCTTTATATCAAGAAACTTTAGTTCAAGCCCAATTTATTGTTAAAGTGGTTCTCGGGCAGGTGGACCATAGGAACAGACAAGTGTATCCCCTTTAAACAGAAAGTCAAGGGCATGATAAATGAGATTTTCTTCCCTGTGACAATTCATCTTTAAATTCCAAGTGGCTCTTGGATGAAAGGAAGAAAATCCAGCCCCAAACAAAACAAATCTGGTAGAGCATTCACTCTCAGTGTTGAAAAAAATCATTTTCTGTGTCTAAATACCTAGACTTTTGCTCTATAAATGAGCAGGAACATATTTGAATTAGATCTAAGAACTAGTTTTAAATCTATTTGATAAACGCTGATTAAAGCAGTTTCTTCAAGTCATATGATCTTTGAATTTGCAGGCATGCATTTCCTAGTAGTTGTTGGGTAACACTATCAAAACCTTTTCTGGTAAAACATGGATTTGACAGTAAGCAAAGCCTTTTTTTTTAAGTCTATTTTATATGCATCACCGCATCTTATTAAAATAAGACCGTGCACTCTGCAAGGCCTTATACTAAATGCATTTCCTTTCTAGTGAACTCAATGTGGTTTTTAAAAGATATTTTGACAAGACTGCAATGTAAACAGTACCTCCCCAATAGTCTTCTTTGACTCCAAATACTAAAAAAAAAAAAAAAAAGTGTGGATTAAAAGAACTTTTTGTGTTTCTGAAACAGAGCGACAGATTTCCAAATCTAAAGGGTTTTTTTTTTTGTTTTTAAGTCTTGGATTCAGATGCCTCCTAACGTATATGTTCAAGGCATGAGAGTGAACTCTTTAGTCACTCTCAATGTTTAACCCTTCTCATCCTTTTTTTTTTATTATTATTGTTCTGAAAAGGAAGAGACACTCTTCCTGTTGAAAACCAATTCTTTGACCTTATTCTGGGCCCCTGCCTCTCCTACCTTCTCAGGACCCAATCCCTTCCTGTGTTTATAACCTCTTAGCATTTTCCCATCCGAATTTTTGTGCTCCAGACTCTCCTATATTTTTTTAATGCTCCCCCAACACCTGTTCCAACTGTAGCTCTTCCCTCCCTTCACTTCTAGAAAGAGTTGCTATAACTCAGTATCTGGTTTTCACCTCCCCTTTCAGTCCCAGCCCTTTGCTGTCTCATTCTGGCCACTCCTGTTTGCTAAATCTGCTCTTACCAATGTCACTGTTGAGGTCTTTGTAGCTAAATCCAATGGATGCTTCTCAGTTCTTACCTTAACTTGGCCTCTCCATGGCATGTGACACACTCCTGACCATGCTTTCTGAAATACTGTACTCTCTTATTTTCCTTTCTGGAATTCTGGCTATTGCTTCTCGGTCTCCTTTCTGGGCTCTCTCCATCTAGCTCAGCATTCAGGCCTAGGCTATTCTATATATTCATTCGTCATACTCACCCCAGAAGATTGCATCTGTTTGGTTGTCATCTTGCTATGCTGAGGATTTCTAGGTCTCTTTCCAGCCCTGATATCTCTCCTGAGTTCCAGGTCCCTATTTCCTTCTGCATCTGGACATCTTTGCCTGGGTGTCCTCAAACTCAGTCCATCTCAAAGTGAACTCATTTTTCTTAACCCCCAGCCCCCATCACCACCACCACCACCAAATATGAGTCTCTTCTTTTATTCTCTCTCTCTTTCAGTAATATCATCTTGTACACAGAATCTCAAGCCAAAAACCAGGAAGTCAACTCAGACTCTACTTTTCCCCCAGGTCAGCCATACTAGCCATGTGGATTATACCTCCTAAATATCTGTCTCCATCCCCTCCACTGCTGCCCTCGTTGGAGGCATCACCAATTTCAGCAGCCTCCTGACTGGTCTCCCTATCTCCAGTCTTGCCTTTTCCCATCCATTTTCCAACCTTAAGCCACAGTGATTTTTCTGGAACCCAAATCTGACCACAGTACACTGTTGTTTAAAACTCTTTGTTAGCTCCCTTTGACCATTGGTGAAGGTACATATCCCTGAGCAGGATAGACTAACCCCTGCTCACCTCCAGCCTCATCTCCCATCACTCCCCCCATTTACTCTGCGTGCAAGACATGCTGTACTCCTAGCTCCTCAAACACACCAGGCCATTCCTTTAGCCTAGAACACTTTTTCCCTCACTCAGCTAACCTCACCTCAAAATCTTGGCTTAAAGTTCCTTGTCTTTAAGCGAAATCTGGGCTTAAAGGTCTAGGAAGTTTCCTCTGGTCTCCTAAATTGGGATCTCCCTGGACTACCTATCCCATTTCACATAGAACACAGATAGGTATCACCTGCTTACTTGTCAGTGTCCTCCCCCCACCCCAGATTGTAGGTTCTATGAGACCAAAGATTGGATAGAGCATGTGATAGGCAGCCAGTAAATATCCATGAATAAATTAATGAATACCTTTATATGACATTGTTTCTGCCCATTTTACTCCCCCAAGTTAGTGGATGGCATTCGAAAAAGAATCATCAGTGTTGGTGCATCATCATTTGGAGATAGTATTTCATATTTCATGATATTGAGTTCTCATTGATGTCATTTTCCTCCTAAGCTAAGATACTACAGGTATGTATGAGTTTTAAAGGGAATCTTGAAGTGGGGTTAAATCTCCTATCCAAAGTTTCAGACTAGTATCTCCAGTAAGGTGAGGGATGTGAAACGATCACTAAACACTAGACTAGGGTGTTACCAGTTGACTCTAGTCTGCCAAGGTAACCTGCTCAAACAGGTAGTTCTTGCTGTCCTGCTCATACGTTGCCCTCTTCGCCACATCGATGTCCCTGCACGCTCTCTTCCTGCTGCCCGAAATGCCTTATCTCATCTGTCCCTCTCCAGATCTCCCCGGCCACCACCGTAGGTCCTCCATCTCTGAACGTTCCCAGCAAACTCTAGCCCATTCTTTTTTCTCCCTTTGCTCAACTCTGGTTACAGTCATCTGTTCCAAACTGCACAGCAGATTCTTAGCTGGGGTCTTACACCCCTCTCCAGATCTCTCCTGTATCCCTTCCCTGTGGCTCTGGAGGGGAGATGCCATATCCTTGTGCCTCCCACAGCTGCTGGTCCATGGCTGAGCACAGAATAGGCACTTTTTTAAAACTGAGTCATTTGATGTATTCCTGTCTATTTTTATGGACTCACCTAATTTCAGTCACTGGGTTGGGGAGGTGTGGGAGTTAGGTTTTGTATGTCTGCTTTTAGCTGGCATTCTTTTCTAGCCTCTACTCTTTTTCTTTTCTTTTTTTTTTTTACATCTTTAGCCTCTACTCTTCAAATAGGAGTATTCTTTTTTGTAAATATTTTGATCGTTGACAAAAATACTTGCTTACACAGTCAAAAATAGATTCCTGAGTTAACCTGAAATGACACCTAAGCTTAATATGGGGAAAACAGTGCTCATGATGGCTTGGTAAATAACAAAGGTGGTTCTGCTTCCACAGACAGCTGAAAATGTTACCCATTTTAGAATATTTGAGGCTGCAAACACATCAGCAAATCAGAGGGACTATTTTCCTCTTTTAAGTCATTTTAATTATCAGTAAACCAAATTTGTATTTAAATGGCAGTAACTTGATACGGTACAAGTTCCTAGATTTTTATTGACTTAAATTTACCTGTAAAGAAAAAAGCCAGAGGTCAACATTTTTGTAAGTTTACCCTTTTTCTTTCTCATTTCCTTTTATATTGGCAAATGAGTATGTAAAGTTATTTGAGGTCTTTGAAACCCAGTAGTTCAAAGGTTTTCAGGGATATACACAGTTCTGCCTACATAGTACTGAACTAAGTAATTACACATGGACAAAAATTAACTAGCTTTTTTCACCTTTGATTTTATTGGAATTTTAAGATTTGAGTGGATAAATCTCACTTATCTTCATAATATCCATACAGGATTGAGTGAAAAGAGGTTTTACCATTATCTCAACTTTAGTGAGAAACTGAAACTAAGATAATTTGCTGTACCTCTTAGGTGGAAATTATACGTTGCCTGGAGATTTTTTTTTACAGTTACATCTTGACATTCATATTACATGAGTAACAAACTATGAAGACCAGGCATATATGAACAGAATGTTTAAATTAAAACATTCCAGGCCTTTTTTTTTTTAATGCCTTTAACTGAGTGCTTTGCTGTGCTGCATGATAATTAGGTATGCTTGGTAAGCAGTTGGCTTCAGTGACTGTCATCTGTGTGCCTTGTGTAGCCAAACCAAGTTTCCACTGACACAGAGGCAGAGACAGGCAGGGGTAGGCAGAGCAGGAGGCAGCTCTGAGGCCTCTCTGAAGAGCCTTGAGCCCTTATTCAGAGGCTGCCCTCTTCTCTGGCTAGGTACCATGGCCTGGCCATGCCTGGCACCAAAGGAAGACCACACACTCCTTTTTTCCCTTCTTCCTGTTGCCTCATCTTCCTCCTCTGCCATCCTCCAAAGGAATTAGGTGGGACGTGGAGGAGAACTGCTGAGTTCACCCTCCCTGACCAGTTCTCCACCTAGAGCCTCGGACTTGGGCTTCCATAGACAGATTTTGGAAAGTCAGTTAAAAGGGCAGAGTTGGGGGTAGGTAGGGATTGGATTGGAGGGGAGAGGGAGGAAAATCTACAGTAGAGATAGGTGGGCTTTTCTACTGGAAGCCACACCAACTCAGGAGCCCAAGTATTCTGCCTCCTTAGAGCTCCAGAAGTCCCTAGGGTATGAGCATCCCTATCTGAGATGGGGAAGGAGCCCCAAGCTAAGAAGAGAGGGAGTCTGTGACAGGTCCTGGGAATAGTGTCTGTAGGACCCAGATCCTTCTATCCTAGGCTGTTGGGAAGGGATTGGAGGCACCAAGCATTCCTTTCTCCCTGACTTTTTCAGAGCTGATCTTATAGAAGTAGCAGCAGGGTAGCACAGCAGAACAAACGATCTTTGGCTTTGGAGTCGGACAGGCTTGGGTATTAATTATAACTCTTCCATTTGCTAGCTCTGATTTAACCTCTCTGAGTCTCAGTTTCCTCCTTTATAAAATGGGAATAGTATGTTCATCTCGGAGAACGATGTAAGTATGAGAGATGATCTGTATAAAATCATTGTTAGGTAATGGGCTGATCAGCTGTCTTCAGGACTTTCCCACAGAATTCCTTGCCTAGAGTGATGATCTGAGGGATAAGATGGCCTTGGATGTTGGGGAGGAGGAGAGAAAGGAAATAAGGTACAGATTTTATTGAACATCTATTATGTGCTGTGTATCAGTTACCTATTGCCATAATAATACTAAGTAGCAAACCACCCCAAAACTCATGGTGTTTAACAATAAACATTTTCCCTACCCCCCTTCCCCCTTGGTAACCATAAGTTTGTTTTCTACATCTGTGACTCTATTTCTGTTTTGTAAATAACTTCATTTGTACCATTTTTTAAGATTCCTTATATAAGCGATATCGTGGTATTTGGGGGGGGGGAGGAATAAATTGGGAGATTGGGATTGACATATACACACTACTATATATAAAATAGATAACTACCAAGAATCTACTGTATAGCACAGGGAACTCTACTCAATACTGTGTAATGATCTATATGGGAAAAGAATCTAAAAAAGAGTGGCTGTTTGTCTATGTATAACTGATTCACTTTGCTATACAGCAGAAACTACCACAACATTGTAAATCAACTATACTCCAATAAAAATTAATTTAAAAAAACAATAAACATTTTTTTCTCACATATCTGCAGGACTCAACTGATCTAGGCTGATCCCAGCTGGATTCCCCTTTGTGGTTTGGCTGGCTTGATCATGTTGTTTGTGGGTGGCTTTGTTCCATGTTTCCTATCCTGGGACCACTGGGGTAGCCTGGGTATGTCCTCACAACGACGATGACAAAGGGGAAAGCACAAGCAATAACATTCCACTGGTGGAAGCAAGTCACACGGCTGAGCCTAGAGACTGAGTAGGGGGGCACTACCAGATGCCATGGCACGGAGCCTCGTACAGGAAAGGGTGAATTGGAGTTTGAGGGGTTTTGTTTTTTGTTTGGCTTTTTTGCCATCTACCTCTTACCACGTATTTTAGCTCACTTCCATTCTTGCAGGAAGTCATTCCTATGGTTGGGATAGGATAAGGACAGCAGATTTGGCAACAAATAGGAAATAAGTGTGGAAGTATTTCAAAACCCTTTATTACTTTATACTTTATACAAGTAACAAACTATGCCCAGCTTGTTAGAAGCCATGTTTCTTCGTACTAGGCTGATCTGTGGCCATGCCTGACCTTCCCTCCAGATGGTAGCAGGCAGGGAGCCCGGCTTTGCTCTCCTTCATCTTCCCTCTAGTGCTGGCCATAGTTGGCACTCAGTAAGTGCAGGTGATCCCCAGGGTCACACAGCTCTGGTGTCCTAACAGGAGGTCCCTTCTAGCCTCACCAGATGACCACATGTACCTCTACATGTATTTTAAAATAAGACTTCATTTTAAACTTCTCTGTTTTTTCTCACTGAAATAACCACCAACCATCTGAGGAACAAAAGTCCAAATCTGGGCTTCCCTGGTGGCGCAGTGGTTGAGAGTCCGCCTGCCGTTGCAGGGGACACGGGTTCGTGCCCCAGTCCGGGAAGATCCCACATGCCGCAGAGCGGCTGGGCCCGTGAGCCATGGCCGCTGAGCCTGCGCGTCCGGAGCCTGTGCTCCGCAACAGGAGAGGCCACAACAGTGAGAGGCCCGCGTACCGCAAAAAAAAAGTCCAAATCTGTTGCCTATAGAAGTTAAGCCATCCAATCCAGATCTACATTATTCTGTGCAGGCAAAATCCAAACGATGCCAGCACTTTATTCATTTTACCAATGAATACAGAAGCAATTTGGAGGTGATATCAAAAAGATCAAGGGCTTCCCTGGTGGCGCAGTGATTGAGAGTCCGCCTGCCGATGCAGGGGACACGGGTTCGTGCCCCGGTCTGGGAGGATCCCACATGCCGCGGAGTGGCTGGGCCCGTGAGCCATGGCCGCTGAGCCTGCGCGTCCGGAGCCTGTGCTCTGCAACGGGAGAGGCCACAACAGTGAGAGGCCCGAGTACCACAAAAAAAAAAAAAAAAAAAAAAGATCAAGAGATTTACTCATTTGTGACTCTAACGATGTCTAAGGCTTGTTGAGGGTTGTTTCTGTTTTTTTTGTTTTTTTAACCTTAGGTTCTATTTCTGGCATGCTTTTATTTTTTTAAATCATAAGCAGTGTTAAAAATACTTGACGGGTTTTGCCTTGGTTCTTAATGTGGGTGTTAAGAGATGCCTTCCATTAGTGAGTATGCCTCAGATAATGTGTTTATTTGCATCTTCCTTCTTCTCTGCCTGTCCCCTAATGGTCTGGTACACAGAGGGCTACTTGAGCTGATTTATATGGATCTCAGTTGCTCTCATTTGTGCATACTTAATTCAGAGAGGTGATCATATTGATTTCCCAGACCCACTTTTCAAGACATTGTACTAACATAGATATCTTAGCAGCTCCAACTACATTGTCTGAAAAGGAAAACATTTTAAACCTTTGGAAGCAATTTTGATGGACATTTCATTGTGTTCTGTATTACTTACCTAATTAAATTTCCTTCACATCGAGGTCTGTTTAAAATTCAATTGAGAAATATTTTCAAGTTCCATTGGTCAGATAACTTTGTTTAGCTGGATTTGTTCTGCATGCATATGAAACGGCATCCTATGAATCAATACCCAGTGCTTATACTTCCCATGGATGTGAAGAAATGACACCCTTGTAGGCAAATGTAATCTCTTGTTTTTCATAACAAGCTGTCCCTGGTTACTGAACTTGTTCACCCTGTAATTCCAAAAAGTCCTTGTGTTTTTGTGCCTCTGGTTTGGCAGGCTGATTTATTCGAATTCTGAGCATTGTGAACGAAATCTGTAACTTCTTTCATGGATTAGCTGGAGTCCCGGAATTCCTGTTTGCAAGTTCAGAGTCCAGCTCAAGGCCACTTGCCCCCTTTAGGGCATACAGAAGTCTTATTTGCATAGCGGAGGCGGGGGTAGAATTCCAGATTGAGTTTGAAAGCAAATAAGGTTATCGGTCTGAGGAGTCATCCCCAGTGGAAGAGGTGTGATTCCTGATGTTTTGTATCTTTGGAAGCAAAACCCAGGAGAAAGGCCTTATCTCTCAGTTCCACCCACCTGCCCCACCCCCAAGACAAGAAAAACAGACCCTCCTCATCTCTTATCCTGGCTAGCCATCCCATTCAGTTCTGTGGCAAAGGACCCTGTGGTAACAGAGCTGCAATTGGAGAGTTGGCATTCCATAAGCACTGCTTTAATATTTTTTTTAAAAAGTTCCAAAGATGTACTTTTTGTTGCATTGTTCATTAGCCTTTAAACATTTCAGAATTGAGTACAGTCTTCAAAGTCTTCAAGGTTTATCTTGTTTATCTCTGTCTTAGTCTACTGTACCAAAATACCGCAGACAGCTTATTAACCACAGAAATTTATCGCTCATGGTTCTGGAGGCTGGAAGAGCAAGGTCAGGATGCCAGCCTGGTTGGGTGAAGGCCCTCCTCAAGGCTGCAGGCTTCTCATTGTATCTTCACATGGTGGAAGGGGTTCGGGAGCTCTTGGGAACCTCTTTTATAAAGGCACGAATCATATGCAAAAGGGTTTTCTACCCTCATGACGTAAGCACCTCCCAAGGGCCCCGCCTACACTGTCATCACCTTTGGAAGTTAGAATTTCAACCTATGCATTTGGGCGTGACACAAACATCCAGGCTATAGCAATCTCTGTACCTCAGATGATAGGGGGTATATCATAAGGTTATTGTGAGCCTTAAATAAGCTAATGCATATAGATGCTCAGAACAACTGGTGGATGGTGAATACTTGCTAATTTAGTTGAGTCATTATTATTACTAGTAATTGACTAACATTACCTTTGTAATTTCTCTGTACATAATAAGCAGGAGACTTGGCCTGAGTCACCAACTCTTCCATATTTTTTACATATCAAGAGTATTGCTTGGGGGCTTCCCTGGTGGCGCAGTGGTTGAGAGTCCGCCTGCCGATGCAGGGGACACGGGTTTGTGCCCCGGTCCGGGAAGATCCCACATGCCGCGGAGCGGCTGGGCCCGTGAGCCATGGCTGCTGAGCCTGTGCGTCCGGAGCCTGTGCTCCGCAACGGGAGAGGCCACAACAGTGAGAGGCCCGCGTATCGCAAAAAAAAAAAAAAAAAAAGAGTATTGCTTGGGACTTCCCTGGTGGCACAGTGGTTAAGACTCCAAGCTCCCAGTGCAGGGGGCCCGGGTTCAATCTCTGGTTGGAGAACTAGATCCCACATGCATGCCGCAACTAAGGAGCCCGCCTGCTGCAACTAAGACCTGGCACAACCAAATAAATAAATAAATAAAATATATTTTTTTAAAAAAAGAGTATTGCTTGGCGTTGTCATCAATAGCGTGAGCTTCAGGGTTAGACAGATCCAGTTTAGTTCCCAGCTACACCACTTACTAGCTGTGTGACCTCATGCAAGTCATTAACCTCAGAGAGCCTCGGTTGCTTCCTCTGTAGAATGGGGATAAGGTTGGTGCCGACTAGATAGTTGGTGTGCGGGTTACATGAGATACCATAGTGTTTAGCACTGCACCTGGCACTTTTTTTTTTTTTTTTTTTTTTTTTTTGCACCTGGCACTTTTACATCTTATTTCCTTCATACCCAGGATAATCTCCTATTTCACATGGACAGGTCTACCCTTCAGCATAATTTTTGTCACTTTCACCAGTGGCATTTGTGACGAGAGAGATTGCCAGACACAACATTGGTCTTTGGGTGCTCTCCTTGCAAACTGGTCAAACATGCATCAGTGTTATTCACTCCTGCCACCACTCCCTCTCTCCCCCACCCCCATGTCCTTTTAAGACTCTTAACAATTACAGACATTTCGCTAAGCTCGTGCTTAGAACACGGAAGTCTGCTGTGCTCACGGTAGGTTCTGACTGCATCCTTACTGACTTATGCTGGGATAAGGTCCATTTGGAGAGTGTGGTATGTGTTAAGCACAAACTCTACATTTGCTAGAATTGTACAGTTGTACATAGAAAAATTACAGCTCCACCAGCAAGGCTCAGCTTATCTTTTTTTTTTTTTTTTTTTTTTTTTGCGGTACGCGGGCCTCTCACTGTTGTGGCCTCTCCCGTTGCGGAGCACAGGCTCCGGACGCGCAGGCTCAGTGGCCATGGCTCACGGGCCCAGCTGCTCCGCGGCATGTGGGATCCTTCCGGACCGGCACGAACCCGTGTCCCCTGCCTCGGCAGGCGGACTCTCAACCACTGTGCCACCAGGTAAGCCCTCAGCTTATCTTATATCTGCATCATGATCGCAGGTTTGGGAGTCATTTCAGAAAGCTCTTTTCTCCCACGTCCAGGTAGCGATGAGGCAAAAAGTGCTGAGTACTGTTCCCTCTTTTCTGGTTTCAGTATGGCTGGACCCTGCCTCTTTCTCCTGTTCCCCAGATCCACCACTCACTGTGCATTCATTTGGTTCTCATCTAACTCCCTGAAGGCTCCTGTTTGGTTCATGCTATCATCTTTATTCCCAAAACCAGGAGCCTTAACATGGAAAGGAAGGAAGGAAGGGAGGGAGGGAGAGAGAGAGGGAGGAAAGAAAACCCACAGACACCTCACTGTTGCTTTTCCTTAAGTAGCAACTTATCTGCTAATAGAAGACTTTGAAGCCGTGGGCTTCCTCTGAATTCTCAACACACGATTGTTGAGACTATTTAAACAGTCTCTAGAATCCTTTTCTGACCCCAAATTACTCCGAAGCATTCATTGTCTTAGTGGTTTCATGGCCGCATCATTTCATATTCATTAGTGTTTTCATGAAAAATGATAAAACTAATTAGAGCGGCTACCGGTTAATTCACTTGGTGATTCATTACTCTCTCCCCTCTTGGTGTTCTGCATGTGGTCATCTTGGAGAAGGCATCCAAGGAGTAATTGCAGCTCTATTCCCTGAGTGATCGCCTAATGCCATTAGTTCTGATCCACAGGCACATCTTCAGCGGCTCTGATGGGGTCTGGTTACAGCTGCACCCTTGCCCCTGCCCTTTGGATGCAGGGAGAGAAGGGAGCCTGCACTCAGGACTGGTCCTCTGGAGGGAGTCCAGGGCAGCAGAGGGGGCCGAGTTCCCGGTGGGAGGTGAGCATCACTTTAGCCTCTTCTGGACCGTGAGGTAAGGACAGGATAGTGCTCAGAGAAATCTGCCCTGAGAACTTGTACTTGGGAAGGAATAAGGAAAACAAATTTTCTTCGGTTTTAGCAGACGTGTGGCTAGGTATGGGCTAGATTCTGGAAGTCTGGTTCTCTTTCAGACCTCTGCCGGCCACTTCTCTTCTTAAAATGTTTATTTGTCCTCACATCCATTGGGAGGGCAGCTATCAAAAAGCCCAGGGTGTGTGCCAGCCTATGATAGCATCTGCAGCGAGGCAGTCTACCTAGGAGCAGAATTTCTGAGTCATAGCACATGCATATATTCAACTATATCAGATACTGCCAAACCGTTTTCTAACCTGTTATGCGAATTTACACTCCCACTGGCAGCCTGGGAGAGTTCCCATATCTTTGCCAGCAGTTGGTATTGAGAGATTTTTACATTTAAGCCATCTAGGTGGATGTTATAATGTTGTTGTTTTAAGTTTATAATTTCTGGATTACTAGTAACTTTGAGGGTCTTTTTATATAATGGTTGGAAATTTGGATTTCTTCTCCTGTAAAGTGCCTGTTCAAGTCTTTGCCTGTTTTCCTATCGGGATGTCTTGACTTCTTGTTGATTTCCAAAAGATTTTATATATTCCGAGTTTAGGCCCTTTATCAAACATATGTGCTGCAAATATCCATGGCTCTCCTTTGTCTCTCTCTCCCTCTCTCCACTCTCTTATTTGTGTCCTTTGATATACAGAAGTTCTTAATTGTAATGTGCTCTAATATTTCAGTCTTTTTCCTTTGAGTTAGTATTTTTTTTAGTCTTGTTTAAAAAAATCTTTCTTGAGATTATGAAGATATTACTCTATATTATTTTCTAAAAGCTTAATTGTTTTGCCATTTACACTAAGGTCTGTGACCCATACAGAACTTCTTTTTTATGTATGACATGAAGTAGGGGGCCAAGAATTAAGCCCTGCCCCAATGCCTATCTAATTACCCTAGCTCCATTATTAGAAAGAATACCTTCCCTCATGTTCTGACGTGCGAATCTTCTCATTAAATCCCATATCCATAGGTGTATAGATCTGTTTGTAGGCTTTCTGTTCTGTTACACTGGTCTAGTTGTATATCCTTGTCCCAATACTACACAATTAGAGTCTTATTAGAGGTCTTGATAGTTAATACAGCAAGTCCTTCCATCTGCTCTTCTTCATCAAGAATAGCTTGACTAGGGAATTCCCTGGCGGTCCAGGGGTCAGGACTCTGCACTTCCACTGCAGGAAACCCAGGTTCCATCCCTGGTTGGGGAACTAGGATCCCACAAGCCATGCGGTGTGGCCAAAACAAACAAACAAAACCCCAAAAAGAATAGCTTGACTCTTCTTTGATTTTTTGCATCCTCACATTGATTGTATTTTTTTTTTAATTTACTTTTGGCTGCTTTGGGTCTCTGTTGCTGTGCGCGGGCTTTCTCTAGTTGTGGCGAGCGGGGGCTACTCTTCATTGTGGTGTGTTGGCTTCTCACTGCGGTGGCTTCTCTTGTTGTGGAGCACAGGCTCTTAGCCCACAGGCTTCAGTAGTTGTGGCATATGGGCTCAGTAACTGTGTCTTGCAGGCTCTAGAGCACAGGCTCAGTAGTTGTGGCGCACGGGCTTAGTTGCTCTGTGGCATGTGGAGTCTTCCCGGACCAGGGCTCGAACCTGTGTCCCCTGCATTGGCAGGCAGATTCTTAACCACTGTGCCACCAGGGAAGTCCTCGCATAGATTTTAGAATCAGCTTGTCAAATCCCAAAAACTGAAAGGAAAGAAGAAAGAAAGGGAAGGAGAGAAATCTGCTGAGATTTTAATTAAAGATTTGGTTGGATCTATAGATCAATGTGGAGAGAATTAAACTTTTTACAATATTGAGTCTTCCAATCCATTTATTTAGTACTTTTTAATTTCTCTAACAAAGTTTATAGTTTTCTTTGTCAACGTTTTACATACCTATTGTTAGATTTATTTCTATGTACTTGATGTTTTAATCCTATTATAAACGGTATCATCTTCGTTTTCTGTTTGTTGTGTTATATAGAAATATAGTTGATTTTTTGTCTATGGATCTTGAGTCTAGGAACCTTGCTAAATTCTCATATTCATTCTAATAGTTTATCTGTGTATCATCTTGGATTTTCTATGGATGTTAATCAATATTGATGTTTGTATGTTCATCTTAAAACTGACCACCTTATTGAGCTTTCTTATTAGTTCTAATAATTTGAGTATTGAAGCTTTTGGGTTTTCTCGGTTAAAAAATCATATTAACTTATTTTTATGAGGGTTCTGTTTCTGCCTAGAGAAGCAAGATAGGGTAGCTGTTAGGTCCAAGGAGTTTGGAATCTGACTACCCGAGTTTGAAACCCAACTCTATTACTTTCTATGTAATCTTAAGTAATTTGCTTAATCCTCTGTGACTCAGGATAATTCATTGTAAACCACCTCATACGTTGATTTTAAAAATTAAATGAGTTAGTACAACTTCAAAAATGCCCATCAAATCATGAGCACTCAGTTTATGTTGAATTTTGTCATTTTATCAATTAGTTTCATTCCTTTTAAAATTCCCACTTCTTATTGCTTTTTTCTTATTTTGTTGCATTGGCTACTTTTCCAGCATAATACTGAATGATACTGGTAATTTCAGGCCTCACCTGAAACTTAACACATTGAAATGTTCCTTCTAGGTTTTTTTTTTTAGTTGTTTTGTTTTTCATAATTTGACATATATGTAATCATCTTTAACTGCACTTGTGAATCTGGTATTAAATTCTGCAAGGGGGAGATATTTTCCAGTAGAATTTCCTTTTTTTAAACTATGCTGTTTACATAATGATGAAAATCATTAATAATGGAATTATTTCTTTTTAAACATCATTGAAATCCTGTTACAAAAGGAGGCACCAACCCTTCTACCTTCCTGAAGATTCATTGGTGTAGCCTTTCCAAAAAGGTGCTGATTGTTAATGTAATGATACCCCTTTGGACGTTTGGGATATGTTCAAGAGTATTCATAGTCACACAGAGCTGTTGGCCAGTCCTTTTTTAGGACAGTATCACATTCTTGAGCTTTTAATTTTGCTATATTCCAAGGAAGCTGGAGCATGTCTTCAGTTTTCTTTTCATAAAGAGTATACAGATACACTTTTTGAGTCATTATATAACTAAGAGTGCTTCCCTGCAGCAAAGACCACCTGAACTGCATAAATTCTAACATTACAACTATGGTATCAATTTTGCTCTTAATTTCCTCCAATGCTATGTATTTCTCATTTTCCTGCAAGAATTTTTTTTGTCTTTCCCATCTCTTATCTTACTTGTGTTTTCTTTATTACCTACTATTATTTATAGAGTTCTGTCTTGTTTTCTTCTTAATCATTTTCTGTTCCTGTTTCATAGAAGCCATCTCTTTTTGCATTATCTTGAGATACCAAATGATTCTCTAAAATGTTCTTTAAGTTTCTATAAGATATTTTCAGATGAATTTTCTCTGATTTCAGTTGGTGGTCTGTTTTCCAATATTTTCCATCTCTTTCCTTTTGTCCTATGTATTCATACTCAAATGAGAAAAACCCAGTCAGGCCTGACCTAGTTCATAGGAAGGGTGTGTGTTGTCCTCACAGCCTCCTTTCTGGATGTTGGTGCCCTCACCCTTGTAGACCTACACTAAATTGCCAATTGATATACCTAACCCAGCTCCTACAGTCTAACCAGTTTTCTTGTAATTTGGCCCTGCTGGGCTGACATGGATTCATCTCCTGCGTCCATTCCTCAGCTGCTGACAAGCTGGTCAAATGGTGTAAGTGCATCAATCCCCAAGATACCAAGCGCCAAATCTCCCTCTCGTCCTTACGCTCACCTGGAGCACTCTTTGGAAACTATACCTCCCAGGGTTCGATCTACCGCTGGAGTCCCTCTTCTACCCACCCCACCCTCAATTTTTCTGCCCAGTTGTCTACTGAGAGGTGCAGGAAGGGAGTGGATAGCACCCTGGCTGTGTCAAAAGGCATCACCTATCAAGTTGCGTGATGGCTGCTTAATTTGAACTTCTGAACAGCTGGAGGACTCAGGTGTTATGTTTTCAATCCAATTCCACTGGCCTTGTGTTTAGGTGAGAATTCCTCAGAAACGCCCCGTGCAGGTGGACGGCAGTCCTAGTGTTCAGTTTGGTGAGTTTTACCTTTCATTCTAGGTCTTCGAGATCATTTTAGGGGGAAGTTAGGAGAGGCTGTACTGGGTTCTCCTAACCACTTTTAGTGAGATGTTCTATCCAGAATTGAATATTTGTTTTAGCAACTCACAACCTCCTGGATAGCTTGCCAAGTACAGATATGCAGCAGATCTAAAGGTCTGTCTTTGCTAGGCTTCTTCGTAGGCAGAATAGATGACCAGGAATCATGATTTCAAAGGCTGAGTGCCCCCTAAAGATTTATTCTAATAGCCAAGGGGGAAATAAAAACACCACTGAACTAGTAATAAGGGAATCTGGGTTCTCAGGGCTCGGTCACTGACTCCCTGTGGTCAGCGTTGGGCAAATCAGGACGCCTCTAAGAGCCCCAGACTCCTTATATCTAAAATAAAGGATAGGACCAAATGGTCTCTAACATCCTGCCCTTCTAGGACTTGGTGGTTTTACCAGCTGGCCTGGAATATCTGCTGTTAGAAACCTGTTCCTTGGGGCTCCCCTTTTACTCCCAGAGTTTCTGCTGAAAGGGAAGCCGAGGAGGAGAAGGCACATCCACGCTGGGTGAGCGAGCCCCAGCTACAGGCAGAACCTGCTGGGAGGGACAGTAGGAGGAGTGGGCAACTCGGGTGTAGAGGACTGGCGACCCTCCTCTGGAGATCCGCCCTCTGGGGCCACCCTGGGCCTCTATGTAAGCAAGTTTCATGCATCAAAGGACCCCATTTGCTGAGTCCCCTTCAGTGCCTTTGTATTGAAGGGAAAATAGGGATAGGAAATTAAACTTGTTTTCTTCAGAGGATGTCTTTGAGGCAAGGGAACTGCAAATGGTGACCTGATGGCTGTCTCTCTTGTGACAATAAATAGACCTGGCAGGTGCTGGTTTGTCACAACCAACGTGTTTATAACCCAACCCAAGTGAAGTCACCGGTGGCGGGGTTTTGAGGGAGCGCAGAGAGTTAGCACTTATCACCCATGATTTCCAAATGGGAGGAAGAGGGTACCACAGGGATACCCAGATGGGCAGAGACGTGCCCCAGGTCAGAAGTGAAGCTTAAGGTGGGGCTCAAGCGTTCCGGGCAATGCCAGGCTTCCTGGGGTTCCTGACTTTTCTGCACTTTGGATGCGACCCCTTCCAGAGCCTCCAGAATGAGGGGTGTGTGCTCACGCATGCGTGGTCCCCTGCTCTCTTGTTTTTTTCTCCCTCCTCTCTCTTTGCCCTCTCTCCTCTTTCCCTCCTGCTCTGGCATCTCCCACCCATAATATTTGCTCTAATAAGCCAGGCAGCAGCTACCTCACTGGCACATGGGTTGTTCAGCCCAGAGTGCCTTGGCTGTCCAGGATAATTTGCTAAATGGTTTAGAGGTTTTTCTCACCACGGAAGGGAGTTAGAAGGGAGTGAAAGGAGGGATAAAACCCCAGGGACCAGGAATGACTCCAAATCCATTTGCGCAGTGCAACTTCCCTGTCTCTGTTCTTGGCCACCCAAATGGACGCTGGTCTGGACGTCACTGGCTCTGCTGCCTGAGCGGATGGGCATCTGGTCTGTGAGAAAAGCCAGCTCCAATCTGGAGACAAAGCCATTAAGTTTCCCATTTGACTCAGGCCAGGGATGTTTGGAGAAACAAGAGGGAAGTTGGAGTTTAGCTCTCAGGGGCCAAGTTCACCCTACCGGCTCTGTGACCATCTGGACCAAGGTGGCGTTCAATAATAAGGTCAGGAATCAAAGAGAAGCAGGGAAAACTGTAAAGCATCTAACTGCAAACTACTTATAGTTTCCAAATTTTAAAGAGCACAAGATGATCAAATGATGATGAAAAGATCGTGTCCTTTGCAGCCCCTCCCCCTTCGTCAAGCCCTCCCGCCTCCCCGGTGAGTGATTGGTGCGCCACCTTCTGGCCTTAGCGGCCAGTGCTCAGAGCCTGAGCCCCAAGTCCTGTGTGTCACACCCCTCCTCTCCAGGTCCCTGTAGCAGTGTGCCAGCACCTCTCCCTTTGCTGGCCCGAGAAGCCTGCATCGATGGCAGTGTTCAGCACTCATGGCTTCCTGAACATTAAATATGTACGATCAGAGTATGTAACTCTTCTATTCTTGCTTCCCTCTTTGAATCCAAGGGATGCTGTTATTATTTTAAAAGCTCTTGAATATGCAAATTAGTTCCAGAGGAAGGGAGCCTTCCTGGCCGCCATCACTCCTCCTGGCCGCCATCACTCCTCCCATCCTGACAGTAACAAAGGGAAGTGAAAGGAGTTGATTCCCCTCTTCTTACCTCAAAACCCCACAGAATGCTCCGAGCAAGGCTGGAGGTACAAATACGACCTTACTTTTGTCATTGACTTTTCCAGCATAACCCCGTTGGTTGCCTCAGTTGATCTTTCCAACCCGACTCCAGCCCCTGTGGGTGTGCCCTTGTAGCTGGAGAGGGTTTCTCTCCCGCTCTGCACAGCCCCTGGAAGATGGCAGCTTTAGGCTTTCCAGCTGAAAGCTGGAAACGATTCTCCTTCGGCATCGTTTTCAAACCCATATACTCGGAGGTTAAGTGACCACGCTGAACAATGCACACCCCGATGACTTCCTTCCCCACCTCACCCGGTGCCCTGGCGAGATCACACTGAACAATTCAGGGAAAGTATTCACTGAACGCAAGGGCAGTAGAGCACGTCTGCATTATTTATTCGGGGCCAACAATACCCATCATATGTAGAATGTATTTGGACATAAATTAGTTATGTTAGGAAACGCCAGGGGTCCAAAACCTATTAGGATCTCTGACACGTATGTAAAAACACATCACAGTCTTACCTTTTCTACGAGGCTGGGAATTGGCTCTGAGACAGCTTCACAAGGAAAACAAAAATCTTTAACCTTTTGTTTGCTATAAGCCCTCTGGACAGTTCACCTACCGTTGAGTAAGTCTTGGCAAATCATTTCAGACGATGAATTCTTAACCTCACTTTCTCATCCCCCTTCCTCTTTCTTCTTTCTCTATGATGGAAGGAAGGAGATTTACATTTACTGAGCACCTACTGTGCACACCAACATTACAGCTAGCCCCTTGATGTCCAGAGGGGTTTGCATTAGTATCCCCACTTTACAGATGAGGAAACTGAGGCTCAAGGTCATGCAGCTGATAAGTGGCCAACATGGAATTTGAAACCAGGTCATGACTTCAAGCTGAGACTTCTTACCCTACATTTGACTCCCTGCCTGGGCAGAAAGGCAACAGCCGTTCTTTGCTTCTTTGTCGGCTGTATATCACCACAGGAATGCCACGTAACACAGAACCACAAAACCGGTGGCATAAAGCCATGAACGTTTATTTTTGCTCAGGAGTCTGTGGGTCAGCTGGGCAGTTCTGCTGGTCCAGGCCACGCTTGAGGGGTCTCAGCTGGGCTCGCTGCAGTCAGCTGCTGGGGCAGCTGGGGTGGGCTGACCCAGGCTGGCCTGGGCTTGTCATGTGGCGGCCAGAGCTCCAAGAGCGTGAACAAAGCACTTGGCTTCTCGAGGCCTGGGCTATCCCTTCTGCCACATTCAGTTGGCCAAAGCAAATCGCCAGACCAGCCCAGATCCAGGAAAGACAGACAAACTCCATCCCGTGCTGTAGGGGAGCTGCAGAGTGACATTGCAGGAGATAAGGATGGTGGGACGAGAAGAATTGGGGCCAATTTTGCAATTAGTCAGCCTCACTTCCCACTGTGGGGCTGCCTTGCTTCCTTGGGAGCACCTGCTTCCTGGAAGCCTCAGCTGCCCCATCTCCAAGCCTGCGCTCAGAGCCGTTTCTCTTTTGTACTGAGAACGCTGTACAGAATGACTGCGGAGGGGGATTTAAATGGCCCTCTTCCAAAGGGGAAGGGGTGCAGTCAGTCTGGCAGGGGTTAAGCCTTCCACTGACTCGTTTAAGCTGAAGCAGGAGGCTTTCATCATCAGCCAGCACAGGAGGGGAGCCTGGGGGCGGGGCAGCCAGCCTGAGGGCAGAAACCACACTGAGAAAGATTCTTCTAGGCCTACCCCTGAGACTTTGGCGCTTCTTCCAGATACCTTTTGGAGGGTGGCTTTCTGTTGCCCATCCTCGAGCATCTCTGGACATGGTATCATGTTCGTGGAGCCAGAGTTCCCCTCCTGTGCGGGGGCTCGGCCCCTCACCTCCCCACGGGCCTCTGCAGGGACCTCTCTTTGGCCTGTGTGTTTGTGGTTTCCAGGGAGGAGGGTTGGAAGGAAAGGTCCATTTCCGCAGGACACTAGGGCTAACTGGTCGACATGGGAGGTGATCTGGGCTGTGAGGAAGGAGAAGCGTGGAGCACGGGAGCAGAAGAGGGAAGGGCTGCTGGATTCCTGGAGGACTGGGACGGGCCAGAAAGCTCTTGAGAAAGAGACAGCCAGAGAAGAGCAAACAAATCGGCAAGATCAGAGATGAGAGGACAAGCCAAAGGGGGCCGACAATTCCAGACCTCGACACCACCTTGTACCACGACGGCCCTGCCGCTAACTCACGCTCGGCACCTACTCAGACCACCTTCACCAGCAGATCATTCATGACCCCTGCGAGGCGGTCCTGGAGGTTAAAGACCCAGAAGCTTCAAGCCCAGAAGGAAAGAAAAGCCCCGATTCCATTTCCCACTAAGGCAGGTGGGGTAAGTATCCCCCAAAGAGGCACCTGCCCAACATGGGACTTGAGAGGCGGAGTGGATTGTGTATAACAGCTCGCAGGTTAACAGCCAACGATGTCCTTAATTCTTCTGATCCCCCCAGGAGATGTCACTGAGGAAGACAGCATTTGTACGGTACCAGGCAGAGGGAGAGGACCATGGAGGGCAAATCCATCCGAATTATGGAATAGACCCGGAAATCATTTCTGGTCCAGTCACCACAAGGGAGAGGGAGGCCCAGTGATCATACCCAGGTCACACGGCTAGTGAATGGCGGAGCTGAATTTGAACTTAGGTTGGATGGAAACTGCCCTGCCCTCGTCCATTTTAGTCTTCTCCCCCCATCAGTTGCCTCAAGAAAAATAAAACTACAAAGGCTTTTGTTTTCAAGTCTGTAATTCATTTCCATGAGACATTTTCCTTTCCTGTCAGCTTGTTGAAGGAGCCCGAGGGACCCTTCCAGTACTCGTAACTCTGTAGCAAATCATGAGATGGGGCCGGATTCTCCAAAAACAAATGGGAGCGTTTCAGCCCAATACAGCAGAAGTTGTTCAACAGGGACATGAATTCTTGGGGCAAAATCCCAGTAGCGTGGGTAGTTTCATCTCCAGAGCAGGGAGGACCGAGGAGTCGGGCGGTGTTGGGTGCCTCTTACTACCCCGGCCCCTCAGGACCGAGGGAGGCTGGGAAGGGGTTTCCAGGCCAACGTCTCAGCCCCGACGCTAGTCGTGTCACCCTAAACAAGTCACTGAACCTTCACCACGTGCAAAATGGGAATCCACACCTCTGCCCCATGTTCTCGTCAAAGAGCCTGTGGAAAGTGCTGGGACTTCCCCGGCGGTCCAGTGGTTAAGACGCGCCAATGAAGGGGGCACGGGTGCAATCCCTGGTCGGGGAACTAAGATCCCGCATGCCACGGGGGTATGGCCAAAAATTAAAAAAATAAAATGAAAATAAAGAGAGAAAGTGCTCATGGGGGTCCAGACCTTGCCTGCCTCTCAGGCTCACCTCACTGACCTCTAGCTCCCCACGTGAAACCGACAGCCCCAGACCCGACAGAAGCGCCGATGTTCTGTGACTCAGTCGTGAGGATGGAGTTATGGGCGGAGGGAGATGCGCAGGGGCCTTGAAGAGCTGAAGCCCCTGCGGCTGTGGGACCAGGCGTTAAAGCGAAGCGCGGTTCTGATGACCCCCGGCCTGGATCTGCCTCGTAGAACTAGCTCCTTACCACCTCCCTTACCCTGCAGACACTCACAGCCGAGGTCGCTCCGCCCGCCCGCGTCTAGGCATGGGCCCTCCCAGAGGAGACCAGGGCGAAAACCAGGCAGGCGGCGCAGAGGTGGCGGCCCTCCCCAGCTTTGCTCCTCCCTCCCCGCCTGCCTCCCTTCCCCTCCCCGCGGCTCCGGCCCTGGCTTCCCACAGCTCTCCACCCCTAGCAGGCAAATACCAAAGACCTTTGTCCCAAGAAGGAAAATTAGGGGTGGGTGAAAATGAGGCTTTTCCATCAGAGAAACGACACAGTCACTGCCCTCTGGGGTCGGCGCCAGGGCCCTCCCCGGGGTGACGCACTGCTTTCCGTGGCCTCCTTAATATTATTTCTTGAGTCTCTCACCGCCCCTCACCTGCCTGTGAGCCCCTCCTGATGGGAATGTCTTCTGGCTTTACAACCTTGCCACGTGCCTGACGGGGCGCGCCTTTGTGCTGCCCGTGTGCGGGCGCTGGACAGCGCTGTGGCCAGTTCGCCTGGACGCCCGAGGACAGCTGGGCTCCTGAGAATACCCAGGAGCAGCCTTACCGTGTGCGGAGCAGCGAGAAAGGGCCCGTGGTAGAGAGAAGTTCTTCTTTCTCTCCTGGTTTAGGAAGATCAGCTCCAGGGAAGTGGCGCATGCTTGGAGATGCACTTTCGTCTCTGACCCTCCGAGGGTGGCCACCTGGGAAAAGGTGAATTAGCATCTCGCGATCTCGGGGGGGGGGGGGGGGGGCTTGTGCCTTGAACCAGGGCTTCCCTTTTTTTTTTTTTTTCTCCGTGGCTCACGGGCCCAGCCTCTCCGCGGCATGTGGGATCTTCCCGGACCGGGGCACGAACCCGTGTCCCCTGCATCAGCAGGCGGGCTCTCAACCGCTGCGCCACCAGGGAAGCCCAGGGCTTCCCTTATTATTATCTCACCCTGGGAACCCAGTGGTTTGAAAAATGTGTCTACCCAGGCCCCTACTTAGGCAGTAGCTTAGGCAGTCACCTCTGTTACTAATCACAGATACCTCTAACTGTATATACGTGCCAGTCTCAGGTCCTGGTCCACGGGGGACAGGCAGCCTTCTCCATCTGAGCTGATACTGTTCCTGCCCCCAAAAGGAGGCAAAAGGCACTGTAGCCCCAGTAGGTGGCCTCATTGTGGGCAGAAACAAATGGTTTCTCCCTGTCTTTGAAATAGAAATGAGCCCTCAAACCTCCATGACCCACACAGGGACCACTTCCCCAGGAGAGGAAGGAAGATGGAGAATGAGGGATTTCTCTCTCTTCCCGTCAGGCAACATACACATCACGCCACGGTACGCCCTCCCTGCTTCCTTCCTAGAAGAGGGAGGAGAAGCAGATCCCAGTGCCTGCAGGAGTCTGGGCTAACCTCTCACCCTCCTGGAGTTTATCGTGAGTGGCGGGAACTCACTCCATCCACATCACTGATGAACACGTCTGTTGGGTTTCTAACACACATTCCTGGGCCCTAGGGAGCTACTTGGCATTTCCCTAGCTGTTTTGAAATGGGCATTTGTAGCGTGTAATGTTCTAACACCAAAACCATTTACACTCTGACTGTGCCTCTGGGCAAAGCTAGCTTCACACCTTGTCTGAGAAATTCTGAGGTTCCCACCTTCCTGCCAGCTTCCAGACATCATTCAATCTGTCTACTTTTTCTTAGACTTTCAAAGCAGGTGTTTGCCCTCTTGTTTGTATTTTCCTTCAGCTCCTGACCAGCTGCTTTTGTAAGAATCGTGAGGTGGCAACTGCCAGCTGTGAGGACTTGGGGCAGGTTATGTACCTACAGCCTCATTATTTTGGGCTTTTGGACTTGCCGTACATTGGCAGACCACAGGCTGCAGCTTTGCATTTGTTGGCGTAGAGTCTGTTGGCTTTGGAGAGCTGTCGGGAAAGCATACACGGGATCTGATGATCTGTTCTCTCTCTGCAGGTTGCTGAACGTTAAACTTTTAACATTTGTTTCTTAAATCATATGTAGATATATCTTCAGATGTAACCTGACAGGCCAACATGGACCTGCATCAATACTGTCTAAACTCCCTATTAAAAGTGCAGATACACCACCACACCAGTCAGAAGGACCATCATTAAAAAGTCTACAAATAATAAATGCTGGAGAAGGTGTGGAGAAAAGGGAACCCTCCTACACTGTTGCCGGGAATGTAAATTGGTGGAGCCACTATGGCGAACAGTATGGAGGTTCCTTAGAAAACTAAAAATAGGACTTCCTGGCAGTCCAGTGGTTAAGACTCCACGCTTCCAATGCAGGGGGTGTGGGTTTGATCCCTGGTCGGGAACCTAGGATCCCCCATGCCAAAAACTTTAAAAAAAACAAAACTAAAAATAGAGCTACCATATGACCCTGAAACCCCACTCCTGGGAATATATCCAGAGAAAACTCTTAGTTTGTAAAGATATATGCACCCCAATGTTCATAGCAGCACTATTTACCATAGTCAAGACGTGGAAGCAACATAAATATCCATTGACAGATTAATGGATAAAGATGTGGTACACACACACACACACACACACACACACACAATGGAATACTACTCAGCCATAAAAAGAATGAAATAATGCCATCTGCAGCAACATGGATGGACCTAGAGATTATCATATTAAGTGAAGTAAGTCAGACAGAGAAAGACACATACATGATATCACTTATATGTGGAATCTAAAAAGTGATACAGATGAACTTATTTACAAACAAAAAATAGATCACAGACGTAGAAAACAAACTTATGGTTACCAAAGGGGATAGCAGGGGATGGGGAGGGAGAGATAAATTAGGAGTTTGGAATTAACATGCACACTACTGTATATAAAATAAAGAACATAAATTGGGAGTTTGGGATTAACATATGCACACTACTGTATATAAAATAAAGAACAAGGACCTACTGTACAGCACAGGGAACTATATTCAATATCTCTCCAGATTCCAGAACACTGCCCCTCCAGGTAAAAGTCAGAATCTCTGGGGGGTAGAACCTCCAAGGCTGCCGTGCAGATAGAGTCCCTCTAGGGTGCCAATGGCGTGGGGTGCCATTTCTGTAGGGGAGAAAGATGGACAGACCCAAGGGCTGGATTCTTGCCCTGGGTCTGCAGCCAACTTGGAATGTGGCCTCAGGTCAATCGCTTACACCCTCAGGTCTCCATTTATTTCATTTTAAAATGAGAATAATTCTCTGCTTATCTTCCTCAGGGTTACTGGGGTGATGCAGCCAGAGGGAAGGTGGGGAGGGAGCATTCACACACTTTGCCTCACGTAAGCCTCTACAGAGGTGAGCACCTTATTTCCATTATGCAGGTGAAGAAGACGGGCACTGAAAGGTTAAGTCATTTACCGAGGTCCCAAGTCTTGTAGGTGAAGGAGTGCAGGTGAGAGAATCCAGGCGTCTGGTTCCAGAACATTCCATTCCATCAGGGTGCTCCTCTGAGATTTTAGAAATCAGGTAGATGCTCGCTAGTCAAACCGAGGCATATGGACGAGCAGCAGCAGCATCACCTGGGAGCTCATTAGAAATGCAGGTTCTCGGGCCCCACCTGGCTTGACTGCCTCAGAATCTGCATTTGAGCAAGCTTTCCAGATGATCCCTGTGTACCTTGAACTTTAGAAGCACTGTTGTAGAGGATTGCACTGGAGAGAGGAAGTCTACAGAGGAGGTTATGGTAAATATCCAAAAATCCAACAAAAGTGTAAGATCCTCCCAGGGATAATCAAAGAAGAAATCATTCCTGTGGGAGAAGGGTGACTGTAAGCCCTTTCAGCCCTTTCTCTCTGAGTTCCCATTTCAGGGGAAGCACCCCTTATCTGAAAACGTCCAAACCTCCCAAGAGAATGGGGTTTGGGGTGGAAACATATTGTTTTTATAGGTGTGTATGTGTGTGTTGTGTTTAATTTTCAAAGGTAATATGTTTACTTTGATAAACGAGAGAAGGAAAAGTTAGGAAGAGAGGGTTCCGCAAAGCTGACGTAGCCCAACAGTGTTCCTTTTCGAAGGTTCTCCTGTTCCTGCCCTTTTTATCATGGCTCTTCACTTATTTCAGGAGTGATCCTTCATGGCGGATAGCATCCACCGGGGAGGATGGCCAGTTGGGTAGGGGGAAGTTCAGCTTCCAGAATATCTTTTCTATGAGTGTTGGTCCTTAGGTTAAATCCGAAGACCCATCAGTTTGAAGGATGTTCCCCTGATACTCAAACTGCAGCCAGTGGCCCCACTATACCGAATGCTCCCTGCAGAATGCAAAGAGTAGAAAATGTCCTGACCCAAAGCTCAGAAGCAAAACTCACAAATCAGGGCTTTGAGAAGTATGAAAAGGCTTCCAGACAGCACTCCAGACGACTGCTAGCCTTAGGGGAATGTCAGTTGAGTACAAAGAAATTCTCAACCTGGAGCCAGAATATCCAGTAGGATTTGATCCAGGGAAGGATGCTCAAAGCCGGCTCTCTGCTCCCTCCTCGCCTTTCCTGGATTAGCTCTGTTGAGGAGGCACAAAACCCCTGGATGAGCTGTGGTTTCTGTCCAGTGATTTTAACACATATTCCCATGTTTAAATTTGTGATTTGTATGCACAATATTATTTAGCCCTTAAAAGTTACTTTTCTGAGACCCAATCTGTCTGTGAAGTGTGCAAATTCCTGAAAGAGTCAAGACACCACTTGTCATCAGCATCCCAAGCATTCATTTATGTCCGTGGCTCCAAAAAGAGCCAGTCGGAAATATCACACAGACCTGATCCCTGCCTTCTAGAAACTTGTAGGGTAAGGCAGAGGTAGTGACACATAAATTAATGTCCTGGCTGCATATGGCACCCCAGATGTGGATACCCATCTACTGAATCAGAGACTCTGCATCTACTAATTGACACATCTAGGGCCCTAAAATAATCCACTGTAAATTTGGGTTCTTCTGCCAACCTCAGCCTTGGTCTTCTTGTACTGGCTTCTTGTACAGACCAGCCAAATTAAAACTGGTTAAACAAATTTTTTCACAGTCTTTCCCTCCCTGTTTGATTTGATTTTATTTTTTTTCAAAACTCTAGAAGAAGGGGATTTGGGGTCGGGATGATACCATCATTCTGTCACTTCTAATTTCATTCTGTTAACAATTCTTTGAGTCACGAGGGTGGAAGCTTTGATTCTGAGAAATTACACACTTTTAAGTTTTGACTCCAGAAAGTCACTGTGGCTCATCTGTAAACAATTCCAGAGGGTGACCATGAAAGAGGAACTTAGTAACCAGGCTTCCCCCTGGGGAAGTCACCGATCCCTTCAGAGCACCTGATTTCACAGGTAAAGAGTTTTAAGGGGGTGGCAGTGGGGGGTAGGGAGTGAAAGAGAAAGCATTTGGTTCAAAACCAGACTGTGTAGACAGCCCTGCTCTTTTCTCCTTTCTCCCTTCCCCCACTAACCGATGCTTTCCATCACCCGTAGATGAACTGGGAAGGCTGGTTATTGACAGCTGGGCAATTTGCACGATAAAGTTTAACAGTTTACATCCCCTTTGACTTTACATCCCCATTGACTTTGTCAGTGTTCTCAGTGGATCCCGTTCTCGGTTCTCACGCTCGCACTGACTTTCTCCTTCTTCTCTTCCCCTTCAAGCGTGCAAACGCAAAGAGCAAGAACCAAACAAAGACAGGAACAATTCCCAGAAGAAATCCCGCCTGGTGTTCACCGACCTCCAACGCCGAACACTCTTCGCCATCTTCAAGGAGAACAAACGCCCATCCAAGGAGATGCAGATCACCATTTCCCAGCAGCTGGGCCTGGAGCTTACGACCGTCAGCAACTTCTTCATGAATGCCCGGCGCCGCAGCCTGGAGAAGTGGCAGGACGATCTGAGCACAGGGGGCTCCTCGTCCACCTCCGGCACCTGTACCAAAGCGTGATGGAAGGACTCTCAGTTGGGCACAAGTCACCTCCAGATGAGGACAACAGATACCAAAAGAAAATGCAAAGGAAAAAGACGCTGGATTCTTAGCTGGGGCCCTTCACTGGTGATTTGAAAGCACAATTCTCTTGAAAAGAAAATTCTATTCTAGCTGTAATCATAGGCCAGGTGTTCTTTTTGTTCGTTGGTTTTTAGTGGCTATGGAGTCCAAGTGCAAGCTGAAAACTAATCTCTTTGAACCGGACATTGTCTTCTGAGCGAGTGTGCTAAGCACCTCAGAAACCCAAATGGGGCCTTTCTGCAGCAAGTCAGTTTCAGTGTGGTGTCAATCAAGCTCAGGATTGCTTAGAATGTCAACGGTCCCACTTTGAGTCCTGCCAACCTCTTGCGGTCAAAGTTCCCATGAGTAATAGCGGGACTTTGGCCTGTGTAAGGACTCTGAGTTTGGGTTCCCAAGATACTACAATACGAGAAGAATCTAGCAACAAGAATGACCTCATTTGCTTTCCAAGTGCTTAGCCTCATCATACCATAGTTCACCAACGTTCACAGCCATAACATAAAAAAACATCAGAATGACAATTACTGAGCACAAGTTTTAAATACAGAAGTTAAAAAAGAATCCGAGGACCTGTTTTTCCAACTCAGGCATCTTTTTCATGGAATGGTTTAGAAAGCTTTAAGTTGCTCCAGTTTACAGTTTTCTTTTCCTTACCTCCTGGAAATCTCACGTGGTCTTGGATCCATCAAAAAAAAAAAAAAAAAAACAGATCAGTTCA
The DNA here is from genome assembly GCF_964165515.1 of Mesoplodon bidens. Taxonomy (NCBI): domain Eukaryota; kingdom Metazoa; phylum Chordata; class Mammalia; order Artiodactyla; family Ziphiidae; genus Mesoplodon; species Mesoplodon bidens. Next base: position 73,024,029 of record NC_138169.1, read on the forward strand.
CTTGAGCTCAAAGTATCAAGCACAACGAAGATAAACAGAGAAGTAAGGAAGGTTCTGGATTCACCGCATCTCGATTTTCAAGACACCAGTTAGGAAGTCATGAGGGAATCATTGGGAATATGGCTTCAAGCACATTTTGCAGTTTGCTACAAATTCTGTTTGTACATAATGCAGACGCACACTCAGGAGGCCAATTTAACTGTTACAGTACACGGAGCAAATGCAGCATTTTTAAAGATCTAGATTTTTTTAGATCATAAATGTATCCTTCTTGGTTATCTGTCACCTGGTTCCTCCTATTGTGCATTATGACCACCACATAATACATTCTCACACTTTCAGATTTGGGTTGTTCCCTTGTCCATCCCATCGGTAGGGACGTTTTCAGTGTTTCATAGCAAGGGAAAAATAAATAATTCAAACCACCATACGTGTTACTCATAGCCGTCATCTAGTCCTGAATCTCTTCCATTGTTGAATCATCTAGCAAAACAGCTGAATAAATCTGGAGAAAACACAGCACACCAAAGAAGCAGAATACTGCAAACCAAAGACATTTATTACTTGCCATTTTCTAGCCTGAAAAATACTGTGATTACTTCTTAGAAGTCAGAAAACCTCTGCAACTCCGAATGGCATTCAGCTCCTGCATTTGGTTCATCATCGGGCTGAGTGGACCGGCTACGCCAAGGATGTTAGCCAAGCCACCCAACGAGTGGCTTTCTGGTTCCTGGCTGTCACCTTCCCACGGCAAATGGAAGAGCACCCACAGAACCATGGGAGATTGCAACGGTCACCATGTGCATATTTACCAGTGAATGGCCCCAGGTGGGCACCACGGGGGTGTTCAAAGCAAGCCAAACACTGCAATGATTCTTTACAGACACTTGAGACTGACTTTTTTATGAATTACTTAATCGAAACCAAAGAAACTTTTTCTGCACCTACTTCTGCAACAAACAAAACTGTCCCATTAAAATGAATAAATAAATAAAAACGTAAATCACCGAAAATCACCACCGAGAAGGAAGCTCGCCAGAAAAGAAAAAAAACAACAAACAAACAGAAACAGAAAAACAGCGAGACACACTGTGTTCAAACAGACCTCTTGGGACATTTTTTGGAAGCAGATTTTAAAGAAAGGGTTGAGACAGGAAGAGAAATAAGGAAAAGCCTCCGTGGCTGCTGCTTCATTTGACAACTCAAGTTGAAGATTGTCTTTAATTTGTGCCTATGCAGTTTTTCAAAAGAACACGGAACAGAGCAACAGAAACCTCAACAGCTACAATACCAAAGATGAGGATTTCTCACACCTTTGTTTCAGTTCATTATCTCCTCTTGCCTGGCTTAAATACTAATAGCGCCATTGATCTGTGTAAAGGTAATCAATTTTGTTTCTGAGCAACGAAAGGAAAGGGTCGTTTGTTTGATTTTATTGTTTCCCTATCATTTTGTTTTATGGCTTTCTACCCAACATGGAATCTCTCAAAAGGTTCCATGGAATCCAAGTTTAAGATGTTGGGATACTGAACAGTTCTCCTCTCTGCTCGGCAGAGCGTGGGGAATAATATTGTCACTTGAATGTTATGCTTAATCCTTAGTCTTGGTTCCTTCTATGTTCAGAGTCTCATCATCAGGGGAGGGAAGGGGAGTGAGGGTCAGGGGTAGGGGTCTTGGTGACACATCCTCTCCCAAGCCACAGAACCAAAGAATTTATAGAGGAAGTGACAAGCCTCGTCTTCATGTGATTGCTACATCCTAACAGGGCTTCATTGGGGGTGGGGGAAAACGTGTAAAAATAATTGTCAGTTTCTACTTTTCTATTAGCTTTTTAAAAATCAGCTGTAAAGGTTGCATTTCTAAAGAAAGAGATATATATAATATATGAATACATATATAGATTCAACTTGACACTGGTGATAACCCAAAGTTATTGCTGTTCAAATTCACGTCTTGTTTTTGTCAAGTGCTTCATTTCTTAAGTATTCAGTTCAGAACTTTGCTCATTTCTCATGCCATCCCAGAGTATATTTGCTGCTGTGGATGATTTAGAGTATTCAGATTTCTGTGAAAATTCCTGGGAAAGGTTGAAAGTCAAGTTCAAGCATTTCAACAGTTAACCTGTTGCTAAGTGGATCCACGGGACGAATGAGTTTTATTTGTGTTTTGAGTCTTCTCTATTCTATGTCTCAACCATGATCAGGCTGGTGAGTGAGGTCCATCCACCAGTTCTGGGCCGTGGCCAGGGGGTGTTCATCTTCTCTAACTGCTGGGAAAGCTCAGTGGTCCATTCCCACCAGTTACAGAGATGAGGCCAGCCCAGAGGTGTGTTCTCCAGGAGCCGCCCTGTCCCATCAGGGTGTTCCAGATGCCCCTCAGTAAGTAGATCCACCAAAGGGACTTCTCACAGGGGAAGTCCAACTCCTGCTGCAATGGGTTGGTCAGGTTTCCTCAGGGTGGTAGTGACCAGTTAGTTTAGACAAGCCTGTGTGCAGCCACGGCTGGCACTGGGGCGAGGCAGCGGTGTTGGGGGGTGCGGGTGTCTCAGTCCTAGAGAGAAAACACAAGGCAGGGTTTGGGGAGAACCCCAGAGTCCTGCCCTTGGGAACCCCATTGTCTATTATGCCACCTCCTCCCTCCCACTGTGTGGGTCTCCCTTTGCAGGGGTAGCAGCCATGTAGCCACTAAAGAAGGCGACTTTCCATGGCTTCTATAATTCATCCTACCTGGGGATGTTCCTTGACTTTGCCCTGTGTCACTTTGTCTCTCGCTCATTCTCCATGTCTCCTTTGTCAAATGACCAAGAAAAGAGCATATTTCAGCAAGGGAACTCTCCTATGGGTTGATCAAAATGAATTTCAACTTGGGTATCTCTAAATGAATCCTTGTGACTCATGGCCAATGGAAATGCTTGTTCTTCTAGAGATTGGATTGAGGAACCAAGCCTGCTTGCTTTGGTTAGTGATCCTTCGGCATGCTAATGCCAGCATTTGGGTCTCTGGCATCCTATGAAGATGTCTAAACTGAAAAAGTCTGCCCTAGTGGCCTGAGGTTTCAACCTTGGTCAAACCAGGTGTAGTCACGTACACCCTCAGTGCTCCCGGTGACCAGAGGAAGATGTCATAATGTAAAAAAAGGCAAGAACTTCCCGCTAGGGACTTTTGATAAATGTCTCATACCAGATAATGCCATACCAGAGAGAAGTGCTTGCTTCTAAACAATTATTTACGTACATATATAAATACATGTGTGTATCTATATGTCTGTGTATTGAAAAATTAAGCCCTACAGAATTTCAATTTGTTAAAAAGGTGAAAGAAAAAAAAACCCTGCAAACTGGAAGGTAATGGAATTTGACCCAGTAAGTTTCCTCAAACATTTTTAAACCTTATTTTAAGTTAATAATTTCAGAAAAAAATAACTCTTTGGACTTCAGCGTTTAACCTGTTGGATTGGGGGTCCATTTCCTCAATCCAAGAAAAATTCCAGGCATGCCTCAGCCATCAGCAATGAAAGGGGCAGTGTGAAGGGACAGTTCTGACCCAAAATTCACATGCTCGAAGCAACAGAAATCCAAAGGCTATCGAGTGGAAAATTCTTTATTTCTTTAGGGAAGTAGGCTTGCTTACTTTTGTTTTCAATGTGATTTTGGTCCTGGGGATATAATTCTTTCATTCCAAGAAATTTTTATTAAAAATAGAGCCAATATATTTCTTTTTTAAAAGAAAACAGCAACAACAATAAAAACTCGTCCACAATATTTAAAGGCTTTTCTAAAATGTAAAGTAATGTGTAGGTTGTACCACTTAACAGTACAGGCAGGAATGAGGCATGAAGGAACCAACGTGACACTTTGAAGAAATCAAAGCATCACCTCTGCAGTGTCTCTTTTCCTGCAGGCTCTTGGCAATTATGGGCTTTGGAAATTCAAGCTAATTTTTATTACTAGATAAAATAAAATAAAAATTAGGACTAAATCTGATACACACACACATACATACATTTTTGTAAATCAAACAATGTATTTCAAAGCCAAATATAAATACCTTTTTTTATTTTTATTTTTTTACATCTTTATTGGAGTATAACTGCTTTACAATGTTGTCATAAATACCATTTAGATGATCAACCATTTTACTTTATCTGTGCTGGGTGCCCACCTACTCATGCCAATAAATTAAAGTTGAATATGTATTTTTTAAATATCATTACTGGGTGCAGGGGGAACATTTTCCCACTTCTAAAAATGCTGGTAGAATTATAGAAGCATTTGTTTGATTACCATTACCGAAATGTCATGACAGTATACCTTTGTGGTGAAGTCTGTTTTTCAGGAGGTTGTATAGTAGGAATTTTTAAACATAGAAGAAGAACAGGCTGGGTTCCAGTGTTGTTGAAGAATAATGGAGTATACGAAGTAGAGAAAAAGAGGTGATACGTGTGGTCAAGGTTGACCCCAAAGCCCAGACACAAGTACTGTGATGATAACTGTCACGATTCCTAACAGATCAGAGCTGATTTTTTGTTGCTGTTGCTGCTGATGCCTTGTGATTCAGACTTGTTAGCCTAACCAGGAAGAGAGAGTGAAAGATGGTAGACAGAAAAGGGATAGAGCTGTTATGTCTATGACGTTCGGATGTTTACCTGTAAGACTGGAGAACTTAATACTTTTGTACATTTAGTTAAGACCAAGTCACCTCTAAAACAACAGGAGATTCTAGTTTTCAAATAAGCCCACAAAATCCTTACTAAAGGAAGAAGGTGCACCCAAGTTTGCTGTATAAATCTCATAAGTTAATGACATTGGCTTTAAATATGGATGTCCCAGTGTCTGTTTTCTACCTTTGATTTGTTTCTTTCCAAGGGCAGGGGAAAGGGAGGGTTTGTTTGTTTTAGAAAGTCTCAGAATGGGTTATAAAATTATATATATATATATATATATATATATGTGTGTGTGTGTGTGTATATATATATATATACATATACATATATATATATATTAAAATAACATAGGGCTTCACATAGGTAGACACAGAACTTACAGTTGAAGCTGATGGGCTATTCCATGAATCCCATGGGGACCGGAAGTGTTCATTGTTCTCAGATGCCAAAAAGGTTCTGACAGTCTGAGGCAAGTTGAAGCTTGAGCCTAAGCTTTCCTTACCAGTTTTGAGTTTGGTTGCCTGGAATTAACCAGCTAATTCCCTTTTCGTGGAGAAAATGTGTATAGGAAAAAAAAAAAGACACATTGTTACAGGTCTGTTCATTCCATGGAAGTCTTCCACTCTGTTCCATCTTTAGCAGAGGCATTTCTCACAGCATAAACCTTGGTAGATAAGTTTGCCTAAAGCTTATACAGTCTGTCAGCTTGGGTGTATACAGATTTAGATGCACCTTTCAACATGTATTCTCATAGACATCCTCACAGCGACACACATTGCCTCTGAGTGTTCAGACTGCACAGACACGTGTGCACAGACACCTTCATATGTACATAAATAGTCATCTGTTACAATAAGTACATTTTAAATGATCATTTAACATGTATGTGGTACTTCTACAATGTACATTGTTTTCTATTATTTATTGTAACATTGAAAACGAAAGTGCAGGAAAAAAAAAAAAGTATCCCAGCATCTTCATTCTGTATACTTGGAATTACCTTCATTTGGGCACATCCAAGATAAACTCAACTTTCAAGAAAACTTGGATATTATTTAATCATCTGTGTAAGAATGACACATGTGCTTGATGACTTCGGTTGAATAGCTTTATTCTGGATCTCTCATAACTAAAGCTAAATCCAAAGACCTGAAAAAGGACTCACACCAAAAAAAAAAGAGAGAAAAAAAAAAAAAGAAAAAGAAGGAAAAAATAGCAAAGTAAAGCGTGAACTAATAAGGAAAAAGTGAGTTCTGGTTTCCAGGGTGGAGAAAATGGTGACATGGTCTTGGGGTGCTGCACTAGCTAGAGCAGGGAACGTGGTGATTTGTTTTCATGCTTGTCACACTTAAATGGTCTTCATGAACGTGAGAAAGTTTAGACGTTAGAATTTCCTGCTTTATTTTCATTTAGACTATGGAAAGAAGCTATACATTTTGTCCATCAAAAAATGAAGACAGTCAAAAGAAACCTTTTTTTTTCCCCTTCATCTCTTTGGGTTATGACCAACAAGCTAAGTACCATTAATGTAATTAATTTATTTAAATTAGTTTTTAGCACACAAATGTATAGGATTTTAGTAATTATTTAATCATCTTTCTTTACTTTGGTTTTACTCTTTGTGCTTATTTATGAAAACCTAGACCAGTGGTGCATCAGAGATGCACAATCCCTTTTAGAATTCCCTTGAAGTTTTGCTTTATAAAGCAGAGAAGTTCTGTTACAGACAGGGAAGAAATACAGGTTACAAAAAAAATATATCGAGGTATTTTTCCTTCTTGAATTAACTTTGAAAATAGTTTTAAGTAACAGTGATTAAATTATTTAATTTAAGTTCACAGCCCCACCTGGTACCAGGCGAACTTCACCTTTTAATTATTGGGGCCCTCAGAGCCTTCATATTGTAACTTATTTATTTAACTTATTCAGCATCTGCAAAAGGTGCACGATATAGTTTATATTTTTTATTTAAAACAACAGAGAGCACTGCAGTTTGTTTGCTGTCAGAACAACAGAGCAAAGTTTGTGGACAAGCAATGACTATTCAACCCGAACCTGTGCATTCAGAAAACGTTAAGCTGAGACCCTGCTTCACCAGCCTGGATTTTGGGGCTTCTGTACAGAAACTGGAAAAAATAAATTAAAAAAAAATCAGAACAGCAAAAAGAGGGAAACCCTTAAACTAGCTGCTTCCAAGAATGAACTCTGTGTGCGTGTAAAACAACAAAACAAAAAAGGAAAAAAAAAAGCAGAAAAAAGAAAAAAAAAAGGAAAAACTTTCTATTTCTAGTGAGAACCAAAGAAGGCTACCTCACTGACTTTTTCCATTTGTAATTTTAATCGTGTTGATGACACCAAAGATACCAAAGATTTCTTTCTCTGTGCGGTCTGCATTTTGCTTGTGCTCTTTTATAAAACTATTCTCTCTGACATATGGTATGTACAGCCACAGCTCAGATACCCCAAAGAAATAGTTACGTATGCGACAGTGGCTGCTAATTTGGAAATGGATATTTTCTGTGTTTCTCTCATTTGTTCGCTGTCCCCTCCACATGTTCAAGATGCAAGTTCAGATGCTGCTGTAATTGGATTCCTGAAATCCAAACTCCAAATTGGTGAAGAAGACTGGTTGGAAGTGGCCTTCAGTCCCAGCTCTGTTCCCTGCTTTGGAGCTATCGCAGTCGAGATTTCCAATGATTGGACCATAGAAATTCTAATCATTGACTAGTAGAGCTGGAAGGGACCTTAGGAATCTTTTAGTCCAGTCCCTGGAGGCCCGGGGGAGTGAAATAGTTATCCAACACAAGTATCTATCTAGAGGCAAAGCCCAGACAAGCCTCCTGCCTTCTCCTCCAGTCTGTGCCCATTGCTCAGTGCTGCCTCTGCCTTGAGACAGGCCACACGTTGGCAAAGAGGAAGGGGGCCTGGGGCTTGTCACTGAACATTTTTACTCTGTAAAAATAGTCACAGGCATTTCAGTATCTGTCTAGTTAGAATCTCAACGTAAAGTCACATATGATCAATTGCTTGTAAAGGTGGCCAGCCTTGATTTATGAGAGCTCATAGAGGGGTTTTCAGCCTGGAAGTACACACTGATCCAGTGAGATCACTGTAAAACCTCCCCATTCCAGAGTGTTGTATATATAAACTTCTAATTTAGGGAGAAGAGAAAGTGCATTCTTGGTCTGTTGAGTTGAATTATTACATATATTTTTAGGTCAGTATTTATCAGAGAAAGGGAATTTGATCACTGCACACGTGACATTTAAGCTGTTCAGCTTTTTCCCTTTCCCCTTGACTTGATACATCATTTCTAGGGCAACTTTTTGTATTTATGAGAGAACTTCTTTAAGCCTTATCTCATTGGATGCTGAAGAAATACTCATTGGAAACAAAAGATGACCTCAAAATTTCAGAGAAATCAATATGCCAGTTTAAGACATGATTACTTAAAGTTGATTCCCTTTTCCCTTCTTACTCATGAAATGAATTGGTCTTGTTTAAGTTTCTTCCGATTCCATTAAATGATTAAGTCACTACTGAGATTCAGTCATCACTGTGATTTGTATGTTAGCCAATGAATCATTCTCAGCTTTTGACCAAATGGGTTTCAGACATATGCAAAGACCGGCCTCTGGTCCATATGTTTCCTTATTGAGTACTAGTATTTTGCATTTCACATAACGTAGTTCTCTTTTAGCTTTTTAAGAGACAATTTAGACAAAGAAGCTAAGAAGGGAAAAGACCAGTCAACTCATCCGATCCCTGCATCCAGAGCGCAGCCAGTGGAAGAAATCAGAGGCTAGGTTGACAGATGTGAAGAAATCAGAGGCTAGGTTGACAGATATTAAGAAACCCTCACTTACCCGCTTCCTGTAGTTTGCAAGCACCGTACTGACACATGTGAGAGTTCTCTCCTGTCCAAACAGGCTCAAAGCTCCATCTCCCCTCCATACCAGGCAGAGATGTAAGGCCTGCCTTCCAAACAGCAAATTGTTTTGGTTTTCTTCCCAAATTCCTATTGGAAGTAGAATTCTCCAAATACCTGGGAGACACAACAAAGATCTTTTCATTGAGCAGCGAAGTGCTCCTCTATATAGAAGCCAACACCGCCCTCCCCAGCCTTCCGACCACCGAGCCCCTAGAAGAGGGAACCTAGGGAGACCGATGGCAGCCTGAACACAGAAAACATCCCCGATCGGCAGACCTCTCCTCAGCAATCCCCCCTCAGCCTCATGCTTCACTTGCAAAGTGTGACGTAACCACGGGACGAGTGCCTTGCTTGAACCAAAGCAACGATTTAGCCAGTCTGGACTTCTCTATGCTTTTTTTAATCCTTTCTGTGAATACCTCAGCTTCCACTGGACCTCCATACAGTACATTGGTGGGCTTATTGTACTGTGGTGCTTTGCAATGCAACCCTGCAAAGAACGAGATTTGTACTAATACCAAAGGTTTTTTCTCTATCTCTCCTCCTCTGCCTTCCCTGTTCTTCTCCCTTTTCTATTTCTTCACGGTTCCAAAGCTTTAATATGAACCTGGGCATGTTGGCAATGCAGACCGCGCAATTCCTTACCGAATTTTCTCAGATATACCTCATAGATAATAGTGTTTAGAGTAATGTTATTATAGCGTATGTAATAAATTATTCACTGTTTCTTTTGGTAACTGTGATTTAAAAAAAAAAAGAAAAAAAGCTTTATACGTTTTAGGTTGTGCTTTTGTAATAGACGAAAAGGTGCGCTTAAAAAAAATGTGTGTTCTTTTTTTCTTCCCCCCTTTGGATTTTATTTATTCTGGATTGGGGAAAGTTGCAGAATGAGCCCAAAGTTTACAGTTTCATATTTTGCTGAAGAAACAATCTGTGTTCATTTGCTCTGTTGAAAAAGAAAATTATTATTTTCTACATTTGTGCTACTTGGTCTGAACAATTAATTGTCCTGTGTTAACAGTGTAGTATTATAATTAGCAACTGCCAATCAGTGCTATAATTTTATGCATGAGGCTAAAAATTTAGCAGTGTGATGCATTGTGGTCTTAATAGCAACATTTTTCATTTTGAACTAGATCTTCCCCTTTGGTTCAATGGACTTTATTTATGCATGGGCGCCAATTGTTCGTTAGCGGTTGTGGGACAGTTGTGTATACATTAAACTGTGAAAATGTACACAGTTCAGCCTCAGACAGTGGTAGTATTGGTTTTATTGGGAGATGTCTCACCTCGAAAATACCTTGACCTCTGTTGGGATTTCAAAAGGAGTCAGATTAAATCGAGTTCAAACGTTATTAAGAGGGTCCTTCCAAGTTTGAGTTCGCCGACTCACATTCTGCAGTTAGGTGCTCAGAACCCAGCTGGCTCACTTCCATGCGAGAGGGGTTTGGAAACAAGCATTGAAAAACAACTCTGCATTTTAAGTTTCCATGAAAAGGAGTCATTTTGGCTTTATGTTCATGACCTCAGACGTAACTGGCCACGTGTATGGAGATGCGAATTCATCCAGCTCTAGCCTCTCCTGGATCTTTGCTTGGGAATGGCCACTTTGTGCTTGGTTTCTTGGAAGAATACTAGAGTATTTAGCTATCAGGTCAATTCAAATGGCATCAATATCCATAATTATTCTCTGACTTTTTGTCCATTCTCCTGGACAACTCCACAAGCTGTTCCAGTCTTTGGGGCAAAAATAGATGGCCATTCCCCAAAACATAACCTGTGCAGCCATATCATGATGTTTCCTCCCTAGAGTGAGAGATGATTCTAATTTACTCTTTTCTGTCCAACGATGTTACATCTATCCTAAAGGGGGTATAAGAAGGTTTGAAATCTCGTTTAGGAAAACCGTCTTTGTTTAAACTCCCTAATTATCTGACGCCCCTATATCTCAAAAAGTATCTTTCACTTGCAGTGGATTGGGCAAACTCATTCTTTCTTATATTTGGGTTCTGAGACCCATTCTCAAGTTTCATACCTATTCCCCAAATCAATATGCTTGACATAAAGCCAAATCAATTGCCAAGCACACTTTATTTTGCATAGGAGTGAAGCTTAGGAAAGTGGTGGGAAAGCAGCAGCCTGCTCTGCAAAATATTGGAAATCATGAATGGTAGAGCACGTTCACATGACCTGTCAATGAGAATATATTGAGAACGCGCTTTCATTCATAATACAAGGGAACGTATTTTATTTGGCCTTATAAAGTAGATTGTGATCACGAAAGCTTTGTAAGATACAGTCTTTTTTATTTCTCCCCTTATTAATCTGTCAAAGATGGGAATGGATACAAGAATTTTAAGTTGGCTTTTGTAAGACAGTTAATGATTGTAGTAGTGCTTCATCTTCCAGAAAGCTTTACATGTTCTTCTGCAATAAACCAAATCGATGTTTGTTTCAGTCAAGTTCTGTTCACACAAACCTACACACAATGCAGATGTTGTAGAATCTGTGAAGTTCACGTGTATTTTCGATCCAAAGTAAACAGAGGAGTGTCTGAGACGTGGGTGTGCCCAACAATTTTTATTACGAGAGATGCATGGGTCTGGCTCACTAGGTTTGCCAAGAAGACTTGTCTTATGAAACTCGAGGTATATTTTGTTATGCCATTTTATGTCCTTTTTTTTTTCAAACTTTGTGGAAAGTGATATGTTGAATCAAGTGTAAGCTGAGTTTTCCAGACAACTGAAGTAGCTACATCGTGAATGTTATTTTGTTATTAAAGGGTTTTTACTCAATGCTTTGTGCTGGTGGATGTCCTTTTCCTTGGAGACACAGAACTATGGAATTACCTCAGCTCAGCCTGGATTTCACTCCCGCTTTCATGGGGACACATGGGCCTGGCCTGGAAAATGAAAGGTCATGGGCTAGAAGGTAGAGTTTGGCTCTAGGAGGAGATCGTAACTATCAGCTTTGAAGAGAGCTGGGTGCAAACTTTCTAACCTCACTTTCTTGACCCCAGCACTTCTCTGAGATACCTTGGCCTTAAGCACATGCCAGCATGAAGGCAGACCCCAATTCTTACAGGAAAGACAAGGAAGAGAAAATAGCCATCCTGAATCTTCTGTCGCCCACCAGGCACTCACCTATCCTCAAGCTGGGCTCCACCAGTCAAGGTTGTGGGCGGTCCATCTGGTTGGCTTCACCTGCACCATCCCTTTACTGCAAAGGCTCCAGGTCCCCACAATGCAGTGGGGCTCTTCTAAATCAGAACCCCCTCATCACTCTTCCTCTGCATCCTGGTTTAGTGAGTCCATCTATAGCTTTGGCAAATAAGTATTTGGAAAACCAAGAAAGGTGTGAATGGGTTTTTCTGTCATTTTGTTTCTAGTTTGTATTTTGGCTATTCCTAGTTCTTTGATCTGGAAAATAGACAAGAGAAGAGGCGACCCCAGTGCCTCTCTGTTCCTGGCTCCTCTCTCAGGGGGCCGTGCACACTGCCCATGTTACTGGTCTTTCTTAGAGGACAGGCTGAACCATAGCTATTGAGCCAATCAAGAACATGGCCCATCAATGCCTCCTTTATCTCTGCTTGAAAGTCTTAGTCTAAAAGCTATACAACTTGGGGGTTTCCCCTGTCTCCCTTACTTTGACCCAATTTGGCATTTAGCTTCAGAGTCTGGTTACTGTCTAGGAAAGTTATTTTCAAATTATGACAGGAAACCTGCTACCTGGGAAGCAGGGTTAACTCTTCAATGACTGCCTAGTCATACCATTAACAGATACTTCCTTGAAGCTAGAACATTACTTCCTTTCTTTACTATGTCGTTTTGTGTTACACAAGTCTAAACGGGGCCAGCACTTCTTACCATGAAAGGTTATAAGACACCTGGCAAGTTGGAATTCCGGAAGCAAGAAGACGACCTTCACACTGACAAAATGATAAAGAACGTCTGAGTTTGGCAGGCAAGGGCTGAGGTGATACAGACATAATCTTGGTGCTGGTTTCTCTTTTAATCCATATTTCCAATCACCAACTCTTATTTTTTCCCCCTCAATCCTAGAACCATTCAGTCTCTCCTCTCCTGGTCTCAGATGCCAAAGAATTTCATGGGCAAAGATGATTCGGGATTGACCAGCATTCCCATTAGTTCTCTTCTTCATCCTTTGCTTTTCTCCAAGAAGGTGTTTTCCTGGAGTGCAGGGGAAGAGTCTGGCCAATTTTTGCATCCTTCCTATTCTAATACTTCTACCCAAATTAATATTTTATTGGTACAGGTGCTGTAGATTCTTTCTTGGTCAATGAATTCTTACTAGAGAAACTATCTTCCCACCAAAAGTGAGTGAGAACAAGTTCCAAAATCTTTTCTTTCATTGGTTTTTGTTCTCAGGATTGAGTCAGTTTGGGCTATTTTCTCACTTTAGACCCTGATGACCTCAGATGTATTCATTTGGGGTGTTAAAAACACCTTTTAATTTCACATGCTGGCCTGTGGGGCTTGAATCCTTTCCAACCTGTTGGTTGCTTTATGGTTTTGAAAGTGACTAAAATGAGGGAAGGAAGAAGATGGAAAGTGAGAAGAATTTGCCCCAGCTCTATTTAAAGTTTTAAAAGGGAAAGAAAAGACTCAATAAGCCACGGGAAAATGGCTATACCATGGTTAACCATCCCTGTCGGAGCCCGTGCTCAACCATGGGGCTTCTCAGTAAGCTTTTCCAGAAACCCAGCCCTTTAGTAGAAGTCCAGGTACCTTTCATAGGTCTCTATCCAGATTCCAAGATAAGAGACCAAAGAGTCACATGCATACCTCTTGTTCTATTTCCTTGCTTTTGCAGATATTATCTCCAAGAAAATCATAGGGGAAAACTTTAACTTTTATTTTTAGTCAATCCCTTTGACATCACCTCTCCTACTTAAAATCAGGAAAACACACCCCTAAAATTTGTACTCCCGTCTGTTTTGAAAAAGAAAAACCCCACACATTAGTTAATTCACATTCTTATTTTCTTTTCACCCTAAGCTATATTTCCAAACATATAACCCAGATTTTGCCCCATCTCAGACATGTTAAGTCAGACTGTGCTGAAAGATTTTCCAGGGATGGTCAACAGGGTAAATGTTCAGTGGCTGCCCTGAAATCCTGGTAAGGAGGGAGGATCACACACCATTCTCAGGGGGCTGCTCACCCCTTGCTAAGCTCCCAATCCTTTGGAAGATTTCTTTGAATGTTAATTGCATTTTCAATTTCGCTCATTTCCCACCCTGATGTTTTGTCTGCAACATTGCTTACACTGGATTCTTTCTATTTTTATTCCTCTCATTAAATGGTAGTGCTGTAAATTCTGCAATTAATGTCAAATAAACTGCTTTCATTCATCGACCATGTCTCAGCTGGCTTCTTTCTCTTTCCATGGAAAGGATTAAGCATCCTTCTCCCTACTGCATCCCATTGTGGTTTCATAAAGAACAGTAAAGTTGCTCTGCTTAGTAAGACTGCAACTTCTTACCTCTGACAGGATGCAAGGCACATTTTATCATCACCAAATCTGTCATCCATGCCATCGGTTACAAAAGCTTAGGGATGCCCCTGTAAAGATTACCTTATTCTTAACCCATTAAAACTTTAGTGATAACCCATCCTAACCTTATCCTTATACAGATTCCGTATGAGCATCAGACAACAGGCAACCTCCTAAACCAAAGATGGAACATGGGATCCTTTAGGGATCAGACCTCCCTTGCATTCCCCAAGGGTTCTGGCGAAAGCTTTCAGAGATTCTTACATTCTGCACAGACAAGGGAGTGCAGGAGGTATTCTCTCTCCAACCCACCTATCTTAACACCTTTAATCTTACCGTCACCAAAGTCCATTGGTCACATTTCTCATGGTAATTGATAGGCTACTATCTTCACCATTAAGATGCCACTTCTGGTATTCAGTGTGCTAATTAGCAGAGCCTGGCGTTGACTGAGACGTAGATGGCTGAAACACTAGTGTGAGAGGTGGCTGCCCCGGAGTGAGACCCTTCAGAAACGATGTTCCCTGACCACCCAGGGCTGCACACCCTTGATGAGGACAACTTACTTCCCGCAGATCGAAGCTTGAACAAACCAGCACACACATTCCACCACACTCTCTGTGCTCTGGCCTGTTATAGTAAGTCACGGTCATTACAACAGCAGTTCAGGCTTTATCCACATCCTATGTTAGAAATGATCAGAGAGCATGTGTTAATTTCAATATAAATAATGACACTTTACACTGGCATTTAAAAACTACTTTTCTATTCCTTTATTTATTCATCTCACTTTTCCTGCAACCAGTAGTGCAGGTATTATTATTCCCATGGAATAATTAAGTGCAAAGGGTTTCAAAAGTCACCTAATAATAACAGCTCACATGGATGGATATTTACCATGTGTGCGGTTTATCTCATCTTGTTCTACCAACTGCTGCATGAGGCAGGTACTATAATTCTCTCCACATTACAGATGAAAACAGGTGTTGAGAGATTGGGTAACTTGCTGCAGGCCATGCATGAGGCAGCCTGACTCCAGGGCTAAGCTCTTATTTGTGTAGAGTTTCCTTGGGTTAATGGCAGAGCTTAGACTAGTGCTCACAGCTGGGACTCCTCCTCCTGGGTTCTTCCAACAGGAGGCCCTGATCACTAAGCAGTAGAGGTGGGTGGAAGCGAAGACAAACAGTTCAAATGTCCCTCCAACATCTCCACCAGATGTGTTCGCAGCTGGGATGCTGTAGGTTATGGCTCAGAATTTGCTCACAGCTCCAAGTCTTCATTTCGCCCTTGGAGAACTCCATCCAGGACATGTGCATGGAACTCCATGGAGCTGACAAGCAATGATTTGGGACTTCCCAGACCACAGAGAAGTATATAGAAGTGCAGGTAAGATCTCACTGTTGGCTGTGGGTACTCAAAGTGCCCACAAAAATGAATTTTTAAAGGATACTAAGAGCTGCAAAATTGAAACCACAAAGAAAGTAGCTGGTGTTGGTATGAACCAGTGGCTACAAATACATCTCCTAACAGGATTACTTGATTTTTTTTTTTTTTTTTTTTTTTTTTTTTTGCGGTACGCAGGCCTCTCACTGCTGTGGCCTCTCCTGTAGCGGAGCACAGGCTCCGGACGCGCAGGATCAGCGGCCATGGCTCACGGGCCCAGCCGCTCCGCAGCATGTGGGATCTTCCCGGACCGGGGCACGAACCTGTGTCCCCTGCATCGGCAGGCAGACTCTCAACCACTGCGCCACCAGGGAAGCCCCTAAAAGCAACTTTTAAAGAAGATTCAAAAGCATTCTCTGTTGAAGTTGGTCATCTCCAATGCCCCACCCCTTCAGCATTAGCAGGTGGTGGACAATGAGCCCACCTGTTAGATGGATGGGACCAAGCAGCGGGGAAGGTCATCTAAGGATGTCAGAGGGGCTGGTCAGAGAGCAGAGAGCCCCCCAGAGGGGATTATGCTCCCGATGGCAGTGCTTTTGAGGGCTAGTGTTCTCAGAGGTGGGTAGGGACAAAACCTTCTTTAGAATAAACAGCTTCTTCAGGTTAAAAAAAGGGGGGGTGGATTCTGCAAAAACTCCAAATTACTTGTTAGTGAGTTTTTCCCCTCTAAACTAGGGGTAGCTGCTAGATTATGCATTTTCATCCACTCCCATTTGTCCTTAGGCAACTGAGTTGAGCCCTAGGGATCCCAGTGGGCACCCCACAGGAACCCACCTGCTGTCTGCCAGGTCCTGGGCTCCATGTTCAGTAATCAAAAACTAACATACATAAACCACAACAACCAGGTCTAGCACATGATATGAGCTATATAAGTAACTGACTTTATTATGTTTATCATCATCATCATTAGATCCTGAGAATTCAGAAGCAAATAACACACAGTCCTTGCTTTTAGATAGACAAGTAGTATGGAAACACATGATAAGCCATTAAGCCAATCAACATGCAGAACAATAATTAAAAGTTTTTTAAAATGTAGTGGAAGAAACAAACAGAGGACTGGGGGAGATGAGGTAAGAATAAGGATGATACAGGGAGCTTAACCAGGGATTAGATGGTGGAGAAGAGCTTTTTGAGGAGATGCTAAAACCTTGTGGTGGATTTGAACTGTGTCTACTTAGGTCTCTCTTTTCCAGGATTTTCTTCCTTGCTTAGTTCTTGTTAGGGTGAGCCATAGAGACATTTTGCATAAGATTTGGAAAACAGAAGTAAAGCTGCTGCCTTTTTTTTTTTTTTTTTTTTTTTTTTTAATGCTAGGAAGGTTGGTGCAGGGCTCTGGGACTGTCGCAACTCAAATGTGAAGTCACCGATCTGCCGGCTCTCATGCTGAGCCTGCAGCTCCTGCAGCACCTGCTCCAGCGTGAAGCAGCTCTTCCTTCAGCTGCGCCAGATGCTGGGCTGGTGACTACAGCCTAGTGATGAAGGGTGCTAGCTTTTCCTATACCACTTGCATTGCAGAAGTTGGTCCGGAGACAGTGAGAGACAGATGTGGATTCCTGCTCACCCCATGGGGTCCAGTTCATCTTTGCTTTTCCCACTTGACATCATCCTCTTTGACAGTTTGTGTTTTGGTGTCATGTCTAAGAAACCATTCCCTCATCCAAGGTCATGACACTTATGTTTTCTTCTAAGAGTTTTATAATTTTAGCTCTTATGTGTGGGCCTTTGATCTACTCTAATTCTGGGATATGGTGTAGCTTCTACACCATAGAATTTTGGTGTATGGTCTAGCTTCCTTCTTCATTTATTCTTCATTTTCTCAGCACCATCTGTTGAAAAGACTATTCTTTCCACATGAATTGGTTTGGCAGCTGCATCATTTTACATTCCTACCAACACTGTGTGAGGATTCCGATTTCTATACACCATCACCAACATTTGTTTTTTTAATTATTTATTAAAAAACATTATCTTTTTTATTGTAGTCATCCTAATGGGTATGAAGTCAAATCTTATTCTGGTTTTGGTTTGCATTTCCCTAATGACTAACAATACTGAGAATCTTTTCATGTAGACATTAATTTTTTTTAAATAAGCTTCATTTTCATAGTTTAGAATAGTTTTAGGCTTACAGAAAAATTGTGAAGATAGTTCTAAGAGTTCCCACACACCCAGTAACGAGTTTCCGCTGCTATTAACATTTTAAACTAGTATGGTACATTCTTTACAATTAATGAATCAATAATGGCACATTGGTAAAGTCTATATTTTTTTCAGATTTCCTTGTTTTTTACCTAATATCCTTTTCCTGCTTTAGGATCCCACATTACATTTAGACATCATGTCTCCTGATTCCCCTCTAGACTGAGGCAGTTTCTCAGACCTTCCTTATTTTTTATAAACTTGACAAATTTTTTCCCTTTTTTTAAAAACTTGAGGTATAATTGACATATAACATTATATTCGTTTCAGGTATACAATATAATGATTCAATATTTGTATATATTGCAAAATGATCACCACAGTAAATCTAGTTAACATCCAACACCATAAGTAGTTACAAAACTTTTTTTTTTTTTTTGGCCGCACTGCACAGCACGTGGGATCCTAGTTCCCCGACCAGGGGTGGAGCTCGTGCTCCCTTCAGTGAAAGCAAGGAGTTCCAACCACCAGACCGCCAGAGAATAACCCACAAAATTTTCTTGTGATGAGATTTACTCTTAGCAACTTTCAAATATGCAATGCAGTATTATTAACTCTAGTCGCCATGCTGTACATTACATCCCCATGGCTTAGTTATTTTATAAGTGAAAGTTTGTGCTTGTTAACCCCTTTCACCCATCTGGCCCACCCTACCCCTGCCTCTGGCAACCGCCAATCTATTCTCTGTATCTATAAGCTCAGTTTGTTTATTTACTCTTTTATTTTGATTTTTGTTTCGATTCTACATATAAGTGAGATCATACAGTATTTGTCTTTCTCTGTCTGACTTATTTCACTTAGCATAATGCCATCAAGCTCCATCCATGCTGTGGCAAATAGCAAGTTTTTCCTTCTTCGTGGCTGAATAATATTCCATTTAATATATATATATACCACATTTTCTTTCTTCATTCATCTATCAATGGACATTTAGGTTGTTTCCATAGCTTAGCTATTATAAATAATGCTGCATTGAACATGGGAGTGCAGATATCTTTTCAAATTAATGTTTTTGTTTTCTTCAGTTAAATATTCAGAAGTGGAACTGCTGGATCTGATCTTGACAGTTTTGAGGAGTACTGGTCAGGTATTTTGTAGACTATCCCTCTATTGGGATTCATCTGATGTTTTTCTAATGATTAGACTAAGGTTATGGGTTTGAGGGAGGAAGACCACAGAGGTAAAGTGCCATTCTCATCCCATTAAATCAAAGGTTCATACTGTCAGCGTGACTTGCCACTGTTGTTGTTGACCTTGATCACCTGGCTGAGGTTAGTGTTTGTCAGTTTTCTCCACAATAAAGTTACTCTTTTTCCTCCTTTCCATGCCATACTCTTTGGAAGGAAATCACTGCGTGCAGCCCACACTTAAGGAGTGTGGTACCTTTCCTGTTCCCGATTTCCTCCCCCTAGTTTCCCATCTTTTCAGAATCTCCAGCTCAGCGCAATTCCAGACTGAGGGCTCAGAGTCTATGTGCAGCAACACAGAGCTGCAAACCTGCTTTCCTTCTGCCTTCAGGCCTTTCCAAGTTTGGACTCGGAGAAGCAGCTCTACCTTTGAGAAGAGTTACCTGTCTATTCATCTCCCGATACAGCAGAGACAACCGTCCCAGAGTTCCCAGGAAAGTTCCAGTCTCAGCAGTTTGGTACAGCATTCCCTAAACATGCTTTAATCCTCAACACAGATAGGAAAAAAAAAAAAAAAAGCAGTCATCAGAGCAATAACACACACATGCACACAGTGTGTATGCAGAGCTGGCCCTCAACAGAATTCTGAAGCAGATGAAATTTTCCTTTGATGTCCTTTCTCTTGTGGTTTCAGGCTCTTCCAGAGTCCCCTCCCACCCCGTCCAATGCCCTCATGCTGAGTGCCCCGCTCTGGCCTGCTCCCGACTCGTCCTAGATCTCTGCCTCTCCTACCTCCTAGTGTAACCGAAAGTGGGGTCCGGCTGCTCGCCGCTCAAAAGCCAATGAAGGGCTTCCCTGGTGGCGCAGTGGTTGAGAGTCCGCCTGCCGATGCAGGGGACACGGGTTCGTGCCCCGGTCCGGGAAGATCCCACATGCTGCGGAGCAGCTGGGCCCGTGAGCCATGGCCGCTGATCCTGCGCGTCCGGAGCCTGTGCTCCGTCCGCAACGGGAGAGACCACAACAGTGAGAGGCCTGCGTACCGCAAAAAAAAAAAAAAAAAAAAAAAAAAAAAGCCAATGAAGAGGCCAGGTGGGTGGAAAGGTCGCTGGTTGCCAGGGGGTTGGGGGAGGGCGGACACCTGTCCAAAGGCCGACTCCGCCCACCCCACCACTGACTATCAGGGGCCAAGAGTTTCATAGACAGGGAGGGGGCTGCCTGCAGAAACAGCACAGTCGGCTCTGACAGTCATCTTGAAATTGGTCATCGGTGGTCTGACCAGCATCATCCTGATCGCTTTAGGTACAGTTGGTCTTCAGTTCCAGGGTCAGTTTGTTCCCATTTCCTTGAGGCCAATTCTCAGAATTGTGGCAGCTTATGTCATGGCTACAGCCTGGTCACCATGTAGTTAACTTCTTCCACCTGGTGGGCGTTTCAGTATCTACAACACAGCTCACAGGATACAGCTCAGAATATTATCTGTAGCCCTTAAGGAGGAACAAAAGGTCCTTGACTATGCTTAAGGACTAAACTATTATTATTTGGTCCCATTTGACTGTTTTCCTCTGTTTCTGCATTTTCTCACTTCTCTGATTAAACTTATTCTTTGGCTAAAGTTTTTCCACAGACAAAAGGCAGATAAGGACATTGGAGAGGGGGAAGGACCACAGGGACCTGCTCTGGTTCACTAGGCCAGATACAATCACAAGCTAATTAGTATCTGGGCTTGTAAATGTATCCAGAACAGGAAGGGTGAGTTGGCAAACGCAGTGATTTTTAATCCATTTACCTGTCATTTCCTGAGAACTTTGAAAGTGAGCTACCTCTGTGCTTTCAACCTCTAGAAACTGCAGTCTTCATCTAACAGTAAAATTGATTCTGCCTCTAGGGGTTTCAACCCAGCCTGGGCTTTAGATTTGAGTTTCTATCACTCCCTCCAAGCCCGATGAAGGTAACCTGTGCTTCCAATTTGCCTCATTATTTTTCTACCACCTTTGGCTTCTCACATTCCTAATCAAACTCAATTTTGGAAGTACTAGTTATTTCTCAGAAACTTGGGACACATTCTGCTTTCTCACTGTGTGAAGTTTTAGAAAAAAGTTTATTTTCCCCTCTAGCCTTATTTTGACTTAGCTGAAGTCATTGGAGATAGCATAAACGCTGCATTTTGATCAGGACCCTTTCGAATGCACTGGCACTGTGGTTGAATTTCAATGATCGCGTTCAATGATTTGCAACAGAGAGTATCAAAAACGCCCACTCCCAGAGCTTTTCCGACAGTAAAAGTCCAGGCAGCCCAGCATTTACTGTGTATTTATCCTCAGAACAAATACATCATCTTCTTTTTCCTTTCCCAAATAATTATGAGTACTCTCTCTGGGGCCCAGCATCTATGTTAGCCACCAAAAGCACACAAAAAGTGTAAAATTATCCACATTCCTTCAGGAGCTCATAATCCAACTGGGGGTCGAGATGCATACCTAACATGCTTAAATAACATTGTAAAGTAATGTGAATGTGTTTTAAACAAATACTCTAAGACGTGCAAATGGGGTTCTACACTTAAGTTCTAATTTCGGGGAGAGGGGTTCCCCACACATCCAACAAGCAAGCAGTTCTCAGGCACCAGCTGGGTATCCTTCAATTAACATAATTCTGACACTATCTACCCAGTGATAGCATCAGATTCCCCAGGTTAAGGACTCAGTCCTATAAAACTGCTCCCCCCAACCCCACTTCAGACACCAGTTACCACCTGTGCTTCTGATCAACCAGCTATTGATGTCAGGTTTCCAAGACCCCCTCCTTAGGTTTGCTTAATTTGATAGAGGGGCTCACAGAACTCAAAGAAACATTTTACTTACCGGACTCAGGAACAGCCAAATGGAAGGGCTGCTTAGGCAAGGTATGGGGAAAGGGCACGGAGCTTCCATGCTCTCTGTAAGCCACCCCTCTCCCAGAATCTCCACATGTTCACCAACCAGGAAGCTCTCTGAACGCTTTCTTTGGGGGTTTTAAAGGGGGCTTCATTACATGCACATGATTGATTAAGTCATTGGCCATTGGCGATTGAACTCAATCTCCAGCCCCTCTCCCCTCCCAGGAGGTCTGGGGGTGGGACTGAAAGTTCCAACCCTCTAATCACATGGTTGGTTCTCCTGACAACTAACCCCCAACCTCAGGAGCCTTCCAAAAGTCACCTAATTAACATAAGAGACACTTTTAGGAAATTCCAAGGGATTTATGAGCTCTGCCAGAAGTGGGATGAAGAAAAATATATATTTCTTATTATAAATCACAATAGCACATGTACATATCCAGAGCAATCAACTTGAGGAACAAAACGTCCATACCAACAGCACTGCCATGGTTCACATGTGTCTGGTGCTTTCATAAGGTTCACTCCAATGCCAGTTTAACGATCACAAAAGAAAACCAACTTCTCTACTTCTACATTAGAGCTTGGTTTTTGTTGTTGCTTTTAACCTTACAGCTTCCTATTTGATCACACACCTTCTTCAGCAGATTTGACTAGGAATGACTTTATAATCACAAATAATATTTACTCTCAAAGGAGGTTTTCCCAACCTGCTCTGTTCTCTCAGTCTACCAGCCTCCTGCCATCTTGAGTTCCCTTCCTATCCAGTCTAGAGCACTGAACTTGCTCTCTAGCGATGCTCCTTTGCCTCTGCTGACTTCCATTCCACATACCATGAAACACCCCAGCCTAGAATTCATCCTACTCTCTGCTGCCTCTGCTTCACCCTTGGGTGCTCAGACCCAAGAAGAAAATCACAGAGCAGTGCATTTGGTGCCACCACACATGCAGGGTTTTCCAAAATCAGAAGCCCTCTCCTTCACTGTACTTTGGGTCAGCTCTACCTCCGGCACTGTGGCCCAGGTTTTACAAATAATTTTACTCCTCTCAGGCTTGCTATACTTCCCCACCTACCCCCACTCTCAATTTCACTCATATGCTCTAAGAACTCTCTCAACGAATTGCCAACCTACATTCTTACATTCCAGTAATTCATCTCAGCAAATCCTTTCTACGCGTACACCATCCCCTTGAGGTCTGGACACCACTCCTTGCTTCTCTGGGTCCTGCCTTTAGCAAATGGCCCCTGTCTTTTCCCTTGTCCTCCACATGTCTGCCTCTACTCTCCTTTCCTAAAAAATAAATGAAAAACTTAAAACCCAACTATCCTATATCTCCCCCATCACCCTCTTCCTCTCCTTCTCTACATATCAAGACATTTGAAACAGTAGTTTTGCCTCACAATCACCACTGCCTCAAGATGCATTCAGTCCTTAACCCACTGCAATCTGATGTCCATCTGGACTGCCATCTTGAAAACATGCCTTGTTAAGAAATCTAAAGACTTCCTGCTTGGTAAACCCAGTGGACCCTTTCAATTCTCCTCTTACTGTTCCTTTATGCAGCACCTGGCACTCCCTCCTTTTGGAAACATTCTTCTTCTTTGGCTCCCCAAACATCATCTCTCCTGGCCCTTCCTACACCTCTGATCTCAGTCTCTTCCCAACGCTCATCTTCCTCAGACCAAAGCATTAAAAGCCCCTAGTGGGGCTTCCCTGGTGGTGCAGTGGTTGAGAGTCCGCCTGCCGATGCAGGGGACGCGGGTTCGTGCCCTGGTCCGGGAAGATGCCACATGCCGCGGAGCGGCTGGGCCCGTGAGCCTGCGCGTCCGGAGCCTGTGCTCCGCAACGGGAGAGGCCACAACAGTGAGAGGCCCGCGTACCGCAAAAAAAAAAAAAAAAAAAAGCGCCTAGTGTTCTATCTTCTCTAAAGAGTCTTCCTGACTGATCTCACCCATATGTTATTTGAGGACTCTCAAAACTCTCAAAACTTTGTTTATAGCCCAAATCTTTCTCCTGGGCTTCTTATAAATATATCTAATTGCATATTATATAGATATTCCATAGCTATCTGAAACTCAGAAAACCAACTTAAAACTCAACTCCTCATTTTCCTCCAAATTCAGCCCTAATTGTCTTCTCCATCATAGTGAATGGCCACTCCGTCGCCCAGTCCAGAAACTGGGAGTCATCCTTGGATCCTTTTTCTCCCTTACCTAATTGGTGACAATTCCCCTTGCTCAGTATCTCTCAGATCTGCCCTGGTTCAAGGCCTCACACCCATCATTTCATTGTTGGATCGTTACAAAGTGTCTTGACTAATCTTCATGACTCCAGGATTGTCTCCCTCAAATTCATTGTCTACACTACAGCCAGATCACTTTTTCTAAATCATGAATCTGATTTTGTCCCTTCCTTGCTTAAATAATTTCAGTGGTTCTCCAATGTTCTAGGATAAAGTCCCAAGTCTTTATAGCATGTCTTTCAAGGCTTTTCTCGATCTGAAATCTGCCCACATCTCCAGCCTCACCTGTTACCTGTTACTGAAAACGTGGGTAATTAGTAAAATCTATTTCACCTGCCTTCACTAATCAAGGTCATTTAAAGACTTGCACAGCCTCCACTATGTAGCCTAAACAATAAGAGTTGTTTTCCAGGAACTATGAAATCAGCTGTGTCTAGTTGAAGCTGAGCTGGTGGAGATTGGATAGGACCACTGACGCTTCAACCGGGCATGCACGAGTGTCCGCTCAGTGACCGTCACGTCAGAGGCCTGTAACTTACCTGCGCAGAACGATGACGATCACACCTTTTTCCAATCACCTTTCCCCACGTTCCCCGTACTTCCCACGCCTCAGACCGCCCTGCCGCTGTTTTTTTTTTTTTTTTTTTTGCGGTACGCGGGCCTCTCACCGTTGTGGCCTCTCCCGTTGCGGAGCACAGGCTCCGGACGCGCAGGCTCAGCGGCCATGGCTCACGGGCCCAGCCGCTCCGCGGCATGTGGGATCTTCCCGGACCGGGGCACGAACCCGTGTCCTCTGCATCGGCAGGCGGACTCTCAACCACTGCGCCACCAGGGAAGCCCCACCTTGGCTCTTTATTCGTTATCCTATAAATACCCCCAGCCCCTTGCCCTGGGGAGGCAGATTTGGGGCTTGTTCTTCTGTCTCTTTGCTCAGCTACCTTTGCTCAGTAAGCCCTCTCTGCTGCAGACCTCTGTGTCTCCGCATTTGGGCTTGCTGTGCATCAGGCAAAATGAACTTGGTTCGGCAGCGTTGCCATCCAGCCTCCCACCTTAGATCCTAATCTTAGAGTGCCGGTCACAGGTACCTAAAAGGCTCCATCTACTTCTTGCCCCTTGCCCTCTCTTCCCTCTTTCTAGAACACCTTTTCTGGGGGGCTGATGAACTCCTATTTAGCTTTGAAGGCACATATCTGGATTAGGGGTCTCTGCTGTGCACGTCCCTGCAGCCCTGTGTTTCTACCAGCCTGAGAGTCGACACTCATGACTCACCATCACTCGCCACCTTGCTTACCGCCCTGTGAGCTGCTTGGAAGCAGGGCTGAACTTTACTCATTTTTGCACCACCGATCTCTTCACAAAGGGGGATGGGAGATTTAGAGGCAAGTGGGCAATAATGAAAACGGGAAGGGTCAGTCCCGGGGGAGAGGAGCCAGGAGCCACCCAACAAAGCAAGAGAAGTGCAGTCAGGAACTGGCCAAGTGTTAGCACCCTTTCCTCGGCAGAGAGCTGGCAAAAGCAGAGCAGGGGTAAGCAGAGCTCTGTTGGGAAGAGGGGTCCTGAGCCCCAGGTTGGAGCCAGGGAGACATGGCTTCTGATGGAGGCTACCATTCCCTGGCTGGGGCAAGTCCTGGTGTCAGCTGGAGTAGAAGGACGGGGGCTTTACTTTCCATGGGAAGGCTCTGAGAAGCACCCAGACACTGTGTTCTCTGGGTGACCATGCAGCTGACAACACGCAGGGGCTGCAAACCAAATGGAAGAAACAGATTAACGTACTTGGGGCCAGGAGATGAGCCCTGAGCAGTCTAGAAAGCCCTTGGCTTTTCTCCCATTCCTGAGGAAATGTATAAAGGCACTAAGTTTCTCCATCCAGTTTTCCAAAATCCCAGTGAAAATGTTTCCTTTTTATGTGCATCTCTTTGACAAATATATGCACAATGGCCCTGATAAGAAAAATCCGTGTCTCACGAGCTCCCATCTCTTTTCATACCATCTCCTGCAAATGTTGATACAATATTTATTAAGGCTGAAATAGCACTGTTAAGTGCACATGTTGATTTAGAATGATGGAGTGTGTCAACACAAAGAACAAGAACTTAGCCGCAGAGCAGCGACCCCCCAAAGGACAAGTAGATGCATCATTAGCTAAAGACCGAAGCTAGCAAATGTCACCAGCAGGGAAGAATTACTCTTTAATTAGGGCTTTCTTTATACCTATTAACACCAATTTTTTATAAATGTATTTTCAAAAACATTTTAAAACGTGTACAGTTTCAAAATTCAAACAGCATGTACTGTACTGTTATTAAATAAAAACTCCGTATCACCTCGCCTACCCAAGTCCCACACTTCATTGGAAGCCCCTTCAAACATTTGGTTTTTAATTCTTCTGATAAGTTACCACCATAATTCTAAATGATATGCTAAGATCTCAGTTTCTTAATTTACCAGCAGTAGAAATCAAGTCATTTCCATCCTCTTTGATAGACAAGAATTTCAGCTCACATCTCCACTTGTCTCTCTCTCTCCCCTGAGTTTTGCTAGTTATATGAGTGTGTGTGGTTTTTCTATCAGTTGTCTTTATACTTTTAAGTGATGTATACATAATCCTGTATTTTCGTTCCATCTTCTTTACACAGTATCTCTTGCATCATCCCAAAGTAAAACGAGAAAAGTTTCGCCCCTACACTCGCCCTTCCTCCTGCTCTCAACTTGACTTCTGCCAGCTGGAGCGTCACCTTTACAATGTCTTTTATGACATGCACATTCTAGTCTATAACTAAAATTAGGTCTTATGTTTTGATTATAGAAATTGAAACTAGTAACCATCTAATTATAATTATGTAAATGTGATCATTCAACTATTTGTCACTGCAGAAGTAGTGTGATTAGGTCCACTGAAAATGAAATATGATTTGTCACCGATTCTCTCAAAGGAGAAAGTCCCAAGGGTTAAAGTCAAATGACCTCTCTTATATTCCATCAAGTGATCAGGCCACAGTTTTTTTGTTTTTGTTTTTGTTTTTGTTTTTTGCGGTACGCGGGCCTGTCACTGTTGTGGCCTCTCCCGTTGCGGAGCACAGGCTCCAGATGCGCAGCCTCAGCGGCTATGGCTCACAGGACCAGCCGCTCCGAGGCATGTAGGATCTTCCTGGACCAGGGCACGAACCCGCATCCCCTGCATCGGCAGGCGGACTCTCAACCACTGCACCACCAGGGAAGCCCCAGGCCACAGTTTTGCTCGTCTTGAACTTGAATCAAAACTTTCTTCTCTAATTTTTCAATTATTTTCTTGGCATTTCTAATTTCTTAGGCTTCTTTTTTCTTGTTGAGAGGAAAAAAAACCTAAGTCTTCTTCCCACTGGGCTAAGAGCTCCCAGCTTCTTAATTGTCCTGCCTGTTAAACCTTCCTCTTTCTATTCGTGAAGGAATTCCTTTTAGGGTCTTTTGATCTGGTGTTTTAACTTGAGCTGTGGTTTTCAGGCTGCTGCAGAGGTGTCATCCTTTCCATTTCACACCTAGAATTCCACCACTGCTTCCTGGACCGTGAGCTGCTTCTCTCCTGTACTCTCGATAGAGTACATCCTCACATATTGTAAATTTTTAAAAAGAAAGGTTGCTTGGTAGATAAGGATTCTGAAATCATTCTGAATCCAACATGGCTGGAAAAGTGTTTATTTTACCTTCATATTTATTTTTTTAATATTTATTTATTTGGCTGCCCCTAGTCTTAATTGTGGAATACAGGCTCTTAGTTGCAGAATGCAGGATCTAGTTCCCTGACTAGGGATCGAACCTGGGCTCCCTGCTTTGGGAGCACAGAGTCTTAACCACTGGACCACCAGGGAAGTCCCTTTCCCTTCCTATTTAATTGATAAGTTTGGCTGGATATTAAATTCTAGATTTAAGATCTTTTTTTCCCTCAGAAATTTAAAGACCATTATTTCTGCCCTCCAGTGTTTTGATAAGAAGTCTTATGCCTGTAATACTCATTCTTTTATTAGTAACCCCTCCCTCTCTCTCTCTTTCTCTAGGTGCTTCTAGAACAGCAGTGTACAATAGAAATATAATGTGAGCCATACAAGTAATTTAAAATTTTTCTAGCAGCCACTTAAAAGTAAAAAGAAACAGGTGAAATTAATTTTATAGCATATTTTCACTTAATCCAATATATCCAAAATAGGATCTCAACATGTACTGAATAATTTACATGTTATTATTTAGATACTTCACATTATTTTTCTCATACTAAACATTTGAAATCTAGTGTCCATTTTACACTGGTAGCACATCTCAGTCTGGACTAGCTACATTTCACAGGCTTAACAGCCACACGTGACAGCTGGCTCTGTTGGACAGTGCAGGTCTAAAATCTTATTTTTGTGGTGTATCACTTCACCTAAAAATACGGGTCGTTTTTCATTTTCCTGCTCAGAAATCGGTGTGCCTGTTGACTTTTAAAATTTGTGTTTTTCTTTTCCTGTTAGACAAATGCTACTACAATTTGTGTCATCATTTTCTCTCCCTTACACCCATTCTTTCCAGACCTCTCATTACTTGAATGCTGGATCTTCTGGACTAATGATTTTTGTCTCTTAATTCTCCTCTTGTATTTTTCATCTTTTCATTATTTTGCTCTGTGCTCTGAGAGATTTCATCAAATGCATCTTCAGCCATTTTATTACTTTTATGTTAGCAGTCATATTTTTAAGTTCCAATGATTCTTTTGGTTTTTCTGGAGATTTTTTTCATAGACACCTGTTCCTGCTTTATGGGTATAAGATCTTGGATCTGAGGATTCTAATCAGATTTATTAAAATTCTCTCCATTCCTAAGGTACATTTTTCCTTTGGGCTTTGTTTATGTTAGTCTTATCCTGTGTTGTTGTTTTCTTTATTGTCTGCTGATCTTGGACTACCCATTCATATTTACGAATGAAAAGCTCAGTTGACTAGTATAGGAAGCCATGATGGGTTTCCTCTAAGAAGATGTGCATTTCCACACATCACCTGGCTCTTACCTGAATCAGGGCAGTAGTGATGGTCTTTTTTTTTTTTTTTTTTGCGGTACGCGGTCCTCTCACTCTTGTGACCTCTCCCGTTGCGGAGCACAGGCTCCGGACGCGCAGGCTCAGCGGCCATGGCTCACGGGCCCAGCCGCTCTGCGGCATGTGGGATCCTCCCGGACCGGGGCACGAACCCGTGTCCCCTGCATCGGCAGGCAGACTTTCAACCACTGCGCCACCAGGGAAGCCCCAAGACCACTTGTCTTTAAGGGAAGTGTTCCTCCTCTCCTAAAGCCACTGTTTCCCATAAAATAATGAACAAGCGTATAACTTTTGAATTCGATTTTCATGGCAGAACTTCTATTGGCCATAGTTTTTTTCACTGTTAAATAATGATCTGTCTCAATGGAAGTTTAAACAGAGCCCAATTTTCATCTCTAACAATTTAAGTTGAAACATTTTTAAGGGGCGTATAGAGACTCTGCCAATCATTTCCCTTCTCCTTCTCCCCTAATGAGTGCTTTGGTAGAGGGATAAGGGTTTGTCTGTGCTTTGTCATCTGCGATACAGGGGAAAACACTGACCTGATGGTGAGGGGACATGGATTCTAGTCTCTGTGTAGCTGCTCTCGGTTCTGGCGACGGTTCCCTAACACTTCTGAGCCTCAGCTGCCTCAGCCATAAAGAGGGCATAAATACTCTCCCTTCATTTCTCATGGGGCCATAGAGGAGGAGAAGAGCTAGTGGACTGACACATATTCACTCAAATTTTTGGTTGGTCCACTGAAGAGTTTAAGGCGCGTGTCTCGTTTTAAGAGCCTGCCTGCTCTGTGGCTAAAGGCCAACAGGGCTGATCAGCCTCCCTGCCAGCATCCAGCTGGGCATGCAGAGTGGGCCAGGCTCTGCCATCTCTCCCAGAGGACTTTCCAGAATGACTTTGGGGCTCATCACAAAAGCAAAGGAAGCACGGATAGCTCTGTTCACGGCCTTCCCTGGTTCACTGACCACTGGCCTTCCCAAGCCAACAGTTTCTCACGAGAGGGAAGAGGAGACACAGCCTCCCCCAGGAAGGCTGGGGAGATGACGGGGGTCCACAGGAGAGGGTTGTGAACTATGAAAGGGCCCGTGGTCATTCAGTCTCACACTCTCCTTTTAGAAGTGAGGGCCCAAGTGGCCCTGAGAGGAAAAGAGATTTTCCCAGTTAGTGACAGAGCCAAGACTAGAGTTTCTCAGGCTGGTGTGTGATTGTCACATACGACATCCCCCAACAATGAGAGTCTCATTGTGAAGCATTTCCCAGAGATGCGCGTCTTCTTGAATATTGCCAAGATGGGTTTGGGGACAGTGACTTTAAGTTCAAGCCCAGGAAAGCTTTGGACCCCAAATCTGTGCAAACACCTGCTGGAACTCACAGCTTGTAAGAGACCTCTTGGGGGGACATTTCCACTTGCCCCGTCCCCAGGCCACCTCCCTTTCCGGTGACCTCTGAGTCCCCACCTGGCAGCGGCACGCGTGCCTGCACTTTGCACCAAAGGGCCTGGCACACTGCAGGTTCCCACTGTCTCCAAGGGGCCCCAGGGCCCTGCCAGAGAAGGGTAATGGCAGGAGGCCATAATATATTAAAAGAGTAGATTAAAACAAACAACAGCATTTTGGATCATATTACACATCACTTTCCTCACGTCTGACAACAGAAAAAAATCAAAGGCAGTAAAAGACAATCGTAGACCATAATGGTCTAATAACCTGGTGATAAAAGTGCTTGTGGGAGCAGCGTGGGAGAAGTCAGCTCCTGGTACAGGGATCAGAGCTCTGCTCAGATCCCCAGCGGTGTACTCAGAGGCATTACTGCTTAAGGGCTCATTTAAGGCTTTCTCCAAAATGCAGCACACTTGCTGGAAAATCGTAATTAGGCCTCAGTTGTGGGCCATATTCACACATTGTGCATCATCCTTAAAGACGACAGAAAAAATTACCAAAGGCCATGTGGAGTGGATAGTAGATCTTTCACCATTGTCCTCCATGAAAAAAAAAACAAACCCTGTCCAGACTCTCAGCTTTCTGAATATGGAACAATATGACTTCATCTGGTTTTGAAATAGAAGAAGAAAAGTCGGCAATGCAGGAAGGCTGTGAGCACTAGAACCCTGGGATCTGTGTGACTGGGATGGGCCTGGTCAGATCCATAGGAAAGCAAGAGTGAGAGTCTTCTTCCATTCATGGCATGCCGCCAAATCCCAAAGAGACCAAAGTTCCAGCAAAATCACAGATCAAGTTTACCAGGCGTATACAAGCCCAGAGCTGATTAAACACATGGAGTATGTAATCATTTGAAAACCACTGTCGTCTAATAGTTGGTATGATGAAATAAAACGCCACAAAAATGTTCAGCTGTTTCTCCATTACTCCTTTTTCCCCCAAATTTCTCCTCTCAAACCCATTCCCACCCCTAAGTTTCTGCTATGGGAAATAGCTTCCTAGGAGCGGACAAACAAATCTGACCATCTCTCACACTCTTCACACTGACATCATTGTCCCCTTTGGTACCTATTCTCCATCAGAAGAACTCCGTTCAGATCAGCTCCCCAAGGGAACAGACCTAAACTTGATTGCAGGTCATCTTTGTTCGTATAGTATTCTGAACTTGCCCACCGCTGTCATTTCTTCGTCTTCTTTTCTAAACTGATCAGACACACAAAATGGCATATATTTATTGGTGGTTGTTGTTTGTTTGTTTGTTTTTTCTATTTCCCATCACCAGGAGCATTTATGATCCACTGGCTCTTCTGTGATCCCATTTGGCCCTTGCCTATATAGGGTCTTAGTTCGGTTGGCTTTTTCATGGGTGACAGTCTTCTCTCCTTGAGCACGAAGTAGTCCATTACATTTCAGTGTATTTCTCACCAAAACCCAGTGCAGTGCTCATGGCAGAGCCTCAGTAAATCCTCGTTTGGTTGACTGAGCTGTTGAATCCAGCCAGCTCTCATCTGGAGACCTGGGGAATAAGGATATCAAGAGAGAATGGAAATCTCTAAATAGTACCCAAATGTCATTTCTGTTGTTAATTTCTCTTGTCCTGTAACCTCCCACTCCCCACCCCACCCCCCCAAAAATTTCCTTCCCAACTTCATAAGACTTGGCTGGAAAACAGTCTATCTTTTCTTCTCTCCTGGCTTTGCAAAATGTGATTACAAGCAAAGAGAGACATAATTATGAAAGAGAAAGATAAAAAAAGTCCAATAATCCTCATGGTGGTTCAAACCCAAGGTAATCAACAGTGACTGGATGTTATCATATACATTTGCTCTAGGAAAATGGTAAACACTTTGGCATCGATGTTCTCTTTCCTTTCTCTTTCTTAAGTTTTATTAGCCACCAAAGCATTTGTAGAATGTTTCAGGATTTGAGAAACCATGTCACGTAGATTTATCTCATTCTATTTTCATGACAACTCTGGGTGTTGAATAACAGATGATTATTTCCACCTTACAGATTTTAAAACCTGCACTTTGATAAGAGCCTCATAGCTAATAAAGGACGTATTACAAGTCAGGGAAAAAGGAATTAATTATTCAAACGTGATTTTAGAAAAATTGGCTGTCTTGGTGGTGGGAAATATCTAAATCCTCATTTCACATCATAAAATAAAATAAATGGCAGACGTGTTAAAATTATATTACCCTCCCATTATAAAAAAGCTATAAGAAAATGTAGGTAAATATTTATTTCTGATCCCCAAATGGGAAGAATTCTTCAAACATAAAACAATGTGGAAAATCACAAAGGAAAAGACTAACAGAGTATACCACACAAAGATGTTGATGTCTAGTTTTAAAAAATTAAAAGGAAAGCAAACAAACTGGAAAAATATTAGCCATATACATGACAGGCAAAAGGTTAATATTCTTACTATTTAAAAGATCTATACAAATCAATAAGGAAAAGAAATAGAAAAATGGGCAAAGGTTATGAATAGACAGTTTACAAAAGAGAAAATACATATGTCTGCCTAATACACCTAAGAAAAGCTATTCAGCCACCAAAAGTAATCAAAGAAATTAAATACAAAGTCACCAAAGAACAGCTTCTTGCTTATCAAATTAGTAAAATATGGAAAGATTTATAGTACTAGACACTACAGAGGTGAAGTGAGAGGAATATAAATTGTATGACCTTTCTGGAAGGCAGTTTGGTAATGAGTATCAAGAACCTTGAAAATAATCACGTTCTCTGACATGGTAATTCCTCTATAATATCCTAAAGAGTGATCAGAAATGTAGGCTGAGATGTATGTAAAAGACATTCTTTCACGAGTAATTTATACCAATAAAATATGGAAACAATGTCCCCCCAACAGGAGAGTGGTTTAAATTATGGCATAGCTACAGAATGGAATAATATAAAGACATTAATCTTCTAATAATTTTAGTGGCAAGGGAAAATATTTATGAGATAGTGTTAAGTGACAAAATGCTGGCTGCAAATGGTCTACAGTATAAGATCTTAAATATATAAACATAGGCCTAGGAAAAAACACTGGAAAGCAATGTCCACAGTGGTTACCAGTGAGCTGAAAAATGATTACACACTTTTAAAAATGTATTTCTAATTTTCTACAATGAAAGGCATTTATTTTTCTAGCCAGTAAAAAAAAATAATTGAGAAAAGCACCCATGTTTTTAGTGAAAAAGTCTCAAAAAGGTAGACAGCATAATGGAACGTAACTTCCAGTCACATGATTAACTTCCAGTCACATGATTCCACATCCCCTGTTCTTTCCACCTTGTCACACGTTTTCATTTCACAGGAGGAAAAAAGATCCCTACGAGCTAAAAAGCTCACAGTACTCTAAAATCACTTCCCAGTTGGTGAAGCTACATAGTTGCAATTATATATTTACTAGTAATTAGTCCTAATCGGTGCTTCTGTGTTCTGTGTTTTCTGTTTAATATTATTTAATATTTAAATTTCCAAGTGTCAGCAGAGTCCACATGCACATCATGTTAAGATGTGGCCGTCGTTGCCGTGTTCACCCAACCCTGTCGCCCTTCCACCCCGGGCACGTACAGATGTAACTTCCTTGCAGTTCAGTGCAGCCAGATGACGGAGCTCTGGCTGTGGAAAGAAGGAAGGTTGCCTCCAGACCTCCAGGTCTGGTTCACGGAAGCCCCCCCTCTGTCCTCTGTTACCCTTGTTCCCTCATCCACCTATGCTATGCAGAGAGGAAACGGTGGAGCCATTAATGGCAGGAGCGTGGGTCCTTGAGTGACTATGTGGTGTAGAGAAACTCCTTCCGCCAACCAACCCCCCCGTTGGGTTGTGCTGTGGCAAGAAATAAACGTCCACTGTGCTAAGCCACCAAGGCTTGGTACAGTGTGTTAGAGCAGTTTTCCTACACTGACCCCGAAGACACAGCTACCACCCCATCATCTTAACAGATTATAGTCTGCTTAACCCCTCCTCTCCTGTCCTGGGTGTTTTCATTGTTGCAAAAATAATGCCACGATTATCTTTGAACAAATTACACTGTTTCATTTGTTCCTTCCAGCTTATACTCATTGAGTATATTCCCCAGATGGGACAACCAGGGGCAATACCAGTGCATCACCAGGGGGTTAACTAGTTCATAGCTCTTGTTTGTGATACTTTTGTCAGTCTGCTCTCTAGAAATCCTGGTGCAAATGAGTGCAGCATCAGCAGTGTATTGTGTTTCCGCAGATTCCCAGCAACCCTGGGTTTTACTGTTTTTCTCATTTCGTTTGTTAATTCCTTAGCACCCATTAGAAAGTGCCTTTAAAGAGATTTTCCTGAGTCATTTGCACTTGTAACACTTCGTGGGAGTTCCTCTACTGTAGAGTATGTGGCAGATAATATTTTGCTCTACCAACCCTACCTTATTCCTTACCCTTTGGCCTGCCCTCTGATACAGGCAGCCACAGGGACATTCACAAGACCTGCATTAGGAAAGTGATGACATTGCAAAATGCAGTAAAAGGAATCAAGCTTTTGCTTCTGTGTTACAAAATAGGCTTTTGGAAACAGCAGAGACGAGAGTTTTAAGGAGGGAAGAAAGCTTTATGTGTTTCAAAGCCTGGCTTTTGAGCCTAAGAAGCCTCAGGCCTGAAGGACTCAGGGCATACGGTTGAGGCATAAATAATAGATTTGGAAGAATACTGTGATCAGTCAGAGCCAGACAGCTCTGCCCCAGGCAAGATAAAGTTTCTCTGGGCTGAGGGAGCTGAGAAGTAGAGAAGGAAGAGAGGGCTTAAATGGTGGGTCCCAAAGGCAGAGGTCTGGGACAGAACCCCTGAGGTGCAGGTTGAAGCCCAGTCCCCTGTGCTCCTTGTGTGTCCGAGCGGTAGAGTAGGGGGTTATGTGGATTCGCCCATTCATTCGGGAAGGCACCGTTCTCTCCGAGCACCGTGGATACAAATAGATGGAGTCCTTGCTGTCATGGAGCTGACATCTTAACAGGGGGAAAGAGACAATAAACAAACAAATAAATATATATCTGGGGGAGGTGTATACATATAATGCCAGTGGTGATAAGGGCTCTGCAGACAAAAAAAAAAAAAAAAAAGAGGACTAAGCAGGATGGATGGTGGTATTATTTTAAATAAGGTTTCAGGGAAGGCCTATCTGAAAATGTGACATTTAAACAGTGAAGTAGGAAGGAGATCACGAGCGTATTTGGGCATAGACTGTTCTAGAAAGTGAGAACAGCAAGTGCAAAGGCCCTGAGACAGAAGTGTGTCTTGGCATAGACAGGTCTGCAAGGAGTCCAGTGTGGCTAGAGCAGAGAGAGAGAGGGAGATGGTGGGAGAGACGAAGTCAGAGAGGCTGCAAGGAGGAAGGGCGCAGTCAGGCCATCTGGGCAGACAGGACGGAAGCAGCCGTACTTAATACAAGGCCTCTCTCCTCCTTTCCCGGGATAGCGTCTAAGTACCAGACTATGAAGGGCCAAGGCGATGGAGGTGGGTGTCACAGGGAGAGTGTCTGGGCTGCAGTCATATCAGATGTGACCGATGGTCCCCAGGGCCTCCACGGCATCTTCCTGGCTCCCCACTGCCGGGTCTCTGAGCCCACTGTCCTCTCCCCACCCCTGGGCCTCTCCTAAGCACACAGAAGACAGTTGGCCTCCCCATACCTTGTGGAGGGGTGCCTGAAGGTTGCTAAGCAAAGTCCAGAGGAGAAGCTGCTCTTTGGGCCCTGGTGCCCCCTTGTCCCCTGCTGTTCATGCTGCCGTGGGCCTGGCCTGTCATGTATACACCCTGGTTTTGAAATCCCCACCCCTTCCTTGAGCTCAGGAATTTAGACTAAAGCAATCAGATTATGTGGAGAAATACCATGAACATCAAAATATGGATTAACCTTCCGTGGAAAGTAGTTGCTAAATAACATAAATAAGTCTCTCATTAGGTGAACATGATGGAAGAGGAGTTTTGTTTTGGGTTTTTTTTTTTTTTTTTTTTTTTTTTTTGCGGTATGCGGGCCTCTCACTTTTGTGGCCTCTCCCGTTGCGGAGCACAGGCTCCGGATGCGCAGGCTTAGCGGCCATGGCTCACGGGCCCAGACACTCCGCGGCATGTGGGATCTTCCCGGACCGGGGCACGAACCTGTGTCCCCTGCATCAGCAGGCGGACTCTCAACCACTGCGCCACCAGGGAAGCCCTGTTTTGGGTTTTTTTAGCAGTCTCTTACCTATTTTTCCACTTGGGCAGGTGAACACACACACACACATCTGCATGCTCTAGAAAAACAGGGATCGGGAATCTGGCACCAGCTACCAACAGATTGCCGCTCCTGTCCTAAATGAACTGCCCGCCTGGGCCTCCTTTTCATCTCAAAGGCCACTTGGCATGCCCCCATTCATCTGCACAGACTGTCAAATTCTCTCTCCCAGACTTCTCCTGTGACCTTCATTTTATTCTCTGCTCTTGCCTGAGTGTGGCGGCTGAACTGGATTGATTAAAGTTTTAGCCCTGTCTTGTTTTAATTCAAGAGCTAAACAGAGCATTTAAACGAACTCGTGGCAGGACCAACTGTCAGAATCCTGAAATCCGGTTAACGTTTCTCCTCAGCAACACCACCCCCCATTATCACTGCTCTGGCTCCAGGTTGGTTTCTGGGTGATGTTCACAGCTGGTTCAAAATGACATCATAGGAGCAAGTGAGAGTAGATTAATGTTCATTTCCATCCATCCATCCATCACTGGAGGTCCTGGGTTCATTAACTGTGCTCCGGTCACGATTGCCCTCCACTTCGCATAATTCACCCAGGGCTCTAATGAAGCAGAATTGAGTTTGTCAGTTTCCCCAGTTTTGACCAGAAGGGAAAACAGTCCTCTGGTGTCGAGCATCTTTTATCCTGGAGAGAGAATGTGAGGAGAAGGGGACAGAAAGCTCGGCACAGTGACATAAATGTCAGAACATGCTCATTCATCACTTCTATTTACAAACACCGAGAAGGGCTCCCACAAGATCACGGACACTGAACTCACATCTTTTCTTCTGCCCTTGGTCTTCAGTCTGATTGCTGTTTTCCAGGGAGCCACATGGTCCCTCCATTCTGTTTTTCCACTGTAATTATCTATGGCTCCTCTTATGACAGAGGAAGGGACCACGCGAGAAGCAGCGCAGGCATCCATCACCCAGGGCTGGATCAAGCAAATAACGTCACAGCCATGCCCCCGCTAAATTCTCAAGGGTCTGCTCATCCATCCATGCATCCATCCAAGTCAACCCATTCAATTCAACAAATATTTATCACTCAACTTCTCTGTGACAGGCACTGTGCCAGGTGCTGGGGTGTTTTCAAATGTACCGGGGATTTTGGGTTTAATTCAGGTTGAGTGAGGCTAACAGATCATGAGATAACTGTCCCTAAAAGACAGTTTCTGACACCCATCAGCAAGTCCTATAGATTCCATCTTGAAGCAGTGGAATACTACACAGCAATAAAAAGAGAACAAGCTACAAATACATGCAATGACATGGATGAATCTTGGAGATAACGATGAGTGTCAGAAGACAGATGCAAAAGAGTTCCATTGATATGAGTTTCAAGAACATCTAAAACATATAGAAGTCAGAATAGGGGTTTACCTCTGGGTGGGTGGGTATTGACTTTCAAGGGGTACAAAGGAAATTTCTGGGATGCTAGAAGTGTTACATAAGATGCTCTGCATGGTTGTTATATGGATGAATACAAACATGAAAAAGAAAAGATAGTTTGATCCTTATAATTCCCAAGAGGAGGGTGTGCACCATGCCACACCACACCATGCCATAGCAGGGCCACACAGGGAAGCGCCAGGGTCAGTCAGGAGGCAGAAGAAGCAAGGAGAAAGCAAGGGCAAGTGTCTTTATGGCGGTTTTCTGTTTTCTTTTTTTTTAATAAACTTATTTATTTTATTTGTTTATTTTTGGCTGTGTTGGGTCTTCGTTGCCGTGCGCAGGCTTTCTCTAGTTGCGGCGAGCAGGGGATATTCTTTGTTGCAGAGCACGGGCTCTAGGCGCGTGCAGCCTTCAGTAGTTGTGGCACGCGGGCTCAGTAGTTGTGGCGCACGGGCTTAGTTGGTCTGTGGCATGTGGAATCTTCCCGACCAGGGCTCGAACCTGTGTCCCCTGCATTGACAGGTAGATTCTTAACCGCCGCGCCACCAAGGAAGTCCTTTATGGTGGTTTTCATGGGGAGGAATGGGGGAGGCAGGGTGAGCAGTGGAGCAAGCTTGGCATTGGATAGTTTGAAGAACTTCCACAGGCTCTGAGCTATAGAGAGATGGTCCCCACTTCTCTGGTACCCAGCCCTGGGGTGATTTAGGACCAGAGGATAATGTCCTAGACTGCGGAGCCTGATGAAAGGAGGTGGGTGTGGTGTATGGACCTGGGGATTGGCTGGTTTGCATATCAAAGGCATGCTTGCAGGGCTTCCCTGGTGGCGCAGTGGTTGAGAGTCCGCCTGCCGATGCAGGGGACGAGGGTTCATGCCCCGGTCTGGGAAGATCCCACATGCCGTGGAGCGGCTGGGCCCGTGAGCCATGGCCGCTGAGCCTGCGCGTCCGGAGCCTGTGCTCCGCAACGGGAGAGGCCACAACAGTGAGAGGCCCGTGTACCGCAAAAAAAAAAAAAAAAAAAGTCCCTTCCCTCCACTCGGTTTGGGCGTGAGAACAACATCTGGGGACAGATATCTCGGGGTCACCTTCGTCATGGGGCTCAGTGTCCCCCCCTCTGTGCAATCCAGAGTGGACCCTGACCTCTCTCCAAGGACACCCCTCACCCACTTCTGGTCCCGTTTACAGGCTTTTTCCCACCTCGGCATCTTATCTGCAGCTGCAGGTCTCGAGCCGGGCCGGGCTCTGGTCCTTCCTGCTGCTGTGGAACACTTCCCAGGCTGCTGCGGAGTGGAAACCCTCCTCATGTGCGTTTTTGAAAGATCTTGGAAACCTCAGCATAAATCAGTAGCAGCCCATTTATGATTTTAGAATATTCTGGATAATTCATTTGGTGCCAAGGAGCCTGAACCCTCACTTTCCACCTGGGCCCCGCAGGGCTCCACTACGTTTCCCTTGCATGTTTGTTTTGGTTTGCCCTGAAATGCTAGCCAGCCACAAGGAGACCTTTATCATTATTCCAAATAGATTTTTCCCCTTTGTAATGACAGACTCTGGGGAGGTTGGACACTGAGCCAGGGCTTCTTCCCCTTTTAAAAAAAACAGCGGCTAATATAGAAGTCTTCTTTCCATGCCGGGCAGGCAGCAGCTCTCAGATTTCAGCCTTGGTTTGCTGTCCTTCCTGAGAGCTTGAACACTGAATGTCAGCACAGAGACCCTCTCCTGATAACTTCCTGCCGCCTTCCTGCTGGCCAGGGCAGGCAGCACACAGAAAAGTGAGCCTGGTTAAGATGAATTAAAAAATAACATCTTCCACCCAGCAGGCTCGGACTGGGGACGCTGCATACTCTCGGGACTGTCCTTCCAGAAACGGCTGAGAAAGATGCAGCTGACATTTTTAGCAATTGGCGTAATGTCCCTCCCCCGAGGCTCCCTCACATCCTTCCTGGCCGTGGATCGAGATTCAGATGCGCAGTGCTCCCTGCTTTTTTGCTCTCTCAGTATTTCCTCCACCCGGAATCATGTGATCCAGCCCTAAACTCCTGTCCTCGGAGGACAATCAGAATGACACCTTTAGTGTTTGTGCCCGATTTTATGGCCTCATGATCTTGTGCCCTTTGGAGTTCAAAGGTCACATCAGGCAGCAGGCAGGGAGGTTTTTGATGTAACCTCTGAACCCCAGAAA
The DNA here is from genome assembly GCF_964165515.1 of Mesoplodon bidens. Classification (NCBI taxonomy): domain Eukaryota; kingdom Metazoa; phylum Chordata; class Mammalia; order Artiodactyla; family Ziphiidae; genus Mesoplodon; species Mesoplodon bidens. Next base: position 73,064,329 of record NC_138169.1, read on the forward strand.
ACAAAAAGACAGAGGCCCACAGCGACAATCCATCTAAAAATGGTCATACGAAGAATGCAACTCAATCAGCCCAGAGCATGCAAATTACCAAACATTTTTATGGAGCATCCTGCTAAACCCAAACTTAGACCAGAGAAGGGACACAAACCCCATGATCCCAACACATAAACCAAAGCTTGAGAAGAGCAAAGAAATGAGTTTACAACCTGCTCAAAATGGAAGGATTTGTAAGATGGGATTTATAAATTGGTTTCCTCCTCTCCTCCCCCCGACATCCACATACATACACACACACACACATGCTGGTCAATACGCCACCACCATTCGAAAATCAAGCATTTTCCTTTCTGAAGTTTTGCCCAGCAGCAAAACCTGCCGTGGACAGTTGTGTGAGGCCCATCAAAGGCCAAGAGCTTTCTCCTTGGCCACCAGAACCATCCTCAGAAACAGGCTGAGAGGCAGTGGATCAAACAGCCAATAAGAAAGACAAGGACGTGTCAGATTAAGTGAAAGGTTAGCCCCACAAAGCAGGTCATGTTCTGCAGAACAGATGTCACCTCCCATACCACACAGATTGTCCCTCATCAGCCCTTAATACCTGGCACACATGCCCCTGGGCAAAGGTCAGACTAATTTCTGAATCGATGAGAAATACAATTCAAATAGTTCGGGAGCTGAACAGGCGGTGCTCTCATTGTTTATTACTATAGCAGTTTTATTTCTTTAAAAAATATACACCAAAGTATATCTAGCTTAGCCAGAGAAGATGCTGGTGCTGGGAAACTGATGAGTAGATCTTGAGAACTTTGCCCAATAACCTCGTATGAGCTAAAGTTCTGTTCAGAGACTAGACCATGGGGAGAAAAACATAGATGTGCCTTATCGTTTTAAATAAAGATTTGGTTTGCAAATAAAATGTGTCTTCTTCTATAGTGAAATGGAAACATTATATAGGATCATCCAGATCCTCATCGCAGACCCTCCGTTTGGAAATTTTTCTCTCTGCTCTATCTCATACAGCCTCCTCTTTTCCTTTTAACTTCACATCAGATGGTCATTTCCCTGGGAGGGGTGACTAAATTTTTAATGATATCTGAACAGGAGCACAACTGCGTTGAATAAAAATGTGTCCTGAACAGTGGGACCTAAAAGTCATTGTGGATGAAATAAGAACCCTAGAAAGAAAGAATGCTGGTCTGAGAGTTGAAGACCAGCTCTGCGTGACCTTGACCAGGTCACCTCACCTCTCTGAGCTTCGATTTCTTCATCTGTAAATTCAAATCGCACTTGTGCCTTCCTAGGGCCTGCTCAGCACAGGCTCTGCTCAGGTGCCAGGACAACCTCTAATCTGTCATGATTCCTCTGTTTCTGGACAATCGTACCTCAACACGGGAGAATGGACCAAAGAGCTGGTTCTCTAACCCTATTCTTTAACTCAGGAATCCCATAACCTGCTTCCTTCTCAGGAAGCGAAGTACAACCCACCAAAACCATTTTCCAAAGGTTAACTGAGCAGCAAACATTATTTTTAAATGGGCTGCAAAATCCCCCATACTATTTTGGAAGCCCAGTCTAAGAGTATATAGGAACTCTACTAAAGCTGGTCAAAATTGAGAGTTGCCAGAGCCTCGGAGCACTCCTGGGTAGTTTCTGCCTGGTTGAGGGTTCGAGGCCACTGTGGCTGGAAAGGGCTAGGCATCACTTTGTCAGAGCACTGCCTCTTTATCTGTTTCATTGATACTCAGAGAGGGCAGGACCCACCAGAGGTCTCGTGGCTAACTGGGACCAGGCAAGATGGAAGCACCCAGGTTCCTCCATTCCCAGCCCATAACAATGGCTACCATAGTGAGTGATCACTCTGGTCCACAGCATTTGCTTTTTACCTGTCATCTCGGTTTTTCTTTACAACAAGCTGCTAGTAGATATTACTCTTATCCTAGAGATGAGGAACCAGCATCCTGAGAGGTTTGATTATACTCAGGTCTCATGTCTGGTACATGGGGAGCCAGGGCTGGGTTCCAGGTCCTGTTGGAATCCAGGCTTGTGCTTGTAACCACCCACCTCAGCCCTGAGACCCCATTTCTATGCTCTGACCATAAAGCTGGAGATGGGAGCATCCCAGATCCTGAGGCATGTGTGGGAATGGCTTCTGGGAAAGGCAAGACGGGGGCTCCAGGGGGTTGAAAGGGATCTCCCTAAAACACGTGTCTGTGGCTTAACCCACAGGACCTAGGACGTGACCTCTTTTGGAAAAAGAGTCCCTGCAGATGTAATGAAGGATCTTAAGGTGAGATCACCCTGGACTATCCTGGTGGGCTCTAAATCCAATGACACATCTCCTTGTCTGAGATGACAGAGAAGATGCAGACACTGAGGAGAAGCCATGGGAAGATGGAGGCAGAGATTGAAGTGATGCAGCCACGAGCCAAGGAACACCTGGCGCCACCAGAAGCTGGAAGAGCCAAGGAAAGGTCCTCCCTAGAGCCTTTGTGGGGAGCATAGCCATGCCAGCACCTTGGACTTGCTTTCCAAACAGAGACAGAATAAATTTCTGGGATTTTTAAGCCACTGAGTTTGAGGTACCTTGTTACAGCAGCCCTCGCGAACTGAGATGACATGGAATAAGGATTTCCTCTCGGAAAAGTTGTGTGCATTTATAGGACTTGTGGAGCCAGAGGGAGCCGACCCTATCTGTGTGCTGCATCCTAGCCCTTCTCATTAAGCCAGAGTAAGTTAGTTACTTAGGCTTCTGAGGCCAAAGCAGCAGGTCCTGTCAAACTGAAATTTCTATTCTTGCAGGAGGGATGAGAACGGAAAGGCCACCTGGTAAATTAACACCACCCCCCAGCCCAGACACCAACGTGCCATCCTCATGCCCTTTACCATTATACAGCTTCTAATAATGGTTTTTTGGACTATTATTCCATCTACTTTTTGCCTAATGGAGCCCAGTTTCTTTCTCAGGAAGACTTGGCAACTGACCCCAGACAGGTTCTAGCCTGAGTCCAAAACCCAGATTTACAAATTAGCCGAGGTGAGAGTGTGTTAGAGAAGCATTCTTTACTTTGTTGATGCTTCCCTTTAGATTCCTTTGCCTCCCAAATACATGTTAAATGTAATTAGATTTAGGAAATTCCCTGGCGGTCCAGTGGTCAGGACTCCGCGATTCTATTTCAGGGGGCACAGATTCCATCCCTGGTCGGGGAACTAAGATCCCACAAGCCGCACAGCATGGCCAAAAAAAAAAAAAAAAAAAAAGGAAAGTAAAGAAAAGTGTAATTAGATTTACAAAACCCACTTCCATAGAAATCTTAGGGACACGCTTCTTACTTAAAGTATGGTCCACGGTACAGATTGCTTGTTTATTCACGATGAACCCTCGGGTTGTGAGATGAAGGGAGCTGGACTTCCTTCTAAGATGGATCTTCTAAGATGACAGGCAAACCAGCAGGTAGGGCTGATGGACTGGATCATCCGTCCCTGTACCTATTCTTCTCATCTATAAATCGGAAGGACCATCTACCCCAAATGAGGGCAGCTTAGAAAAAGAACAACACAGTTTACTTCTTACACGGTACTGTGGACCCAGAGGTGCATTTGATTGTCATCCCTGACACTTCTTTCCAGCATTTCCCAACCTTTTTCAGGTAGAACACAGGTCAGTTCCTGCTTTGTATGTGCTGCTCCGAGGAGCCTGGAACAGCACTGTTCTGACGGCCAGAGATGAACATCCTGGGAGGTCAGGCCAGGGTAGGCCACCCCTGTCCACCGCAAGGGCTGAGAGACCAGTAAGCAGCCAGACCACGAGAAACCTGCCCGAGCACAAGAGTCAGCAGGTTCTTCCTTACAGATATTTTTGAGTACCTATTTAATACTTAATAAACCCAATTTAAATTAATAATAGAGTCCCAATCATCAGACACAAATCTTAGAAAGACAGAAATATTTGAAGATGCCTCCAAAAGCAGATAAAAGGAGAGTAGAGGTTTTTAAAAGTTAAGAGCTTATGCTAAGATTTTTTGATAAAATGAAATCAGCATCATAACAGATTCTCTGGGACTCTGCCTGTACCTGTGAATCATGCTGAGAATTAATCCTTAGACTCTGGAAAATCCTTGTGGATGTGTAGTTTGGGGAATATATACAAGCCCAGCTTTCCTCCACTTTCAGAACAAAGACTCCTTTCCTCCAGCTCTCCCAACCTTCAGGTGCACGCACGCACACACACACGCGCACACACACACACACACACACATAAAATGAACCAAGAAAGAAGGAAAGAGATCCGTAATGAGAGAGCCCACTAATGGGTTGGTTTATGTATAGAACAACAGCCCATCGCTGTTCCAGAAAATAATCAATCAAGCACTTAATTTTAAACATAAAAGTAAGCTGCCAGGAGACTGTTAGTAGATAACCAAATAAATTAACGGTTGTAGGTGGGGTTTGAAACCAGGTCAGATTTCCTTCTTCCCCAAGCTCCGAGCCCGCGAGTATAAAGGGTCTCCCCAGCTGGGCACTTGATGGCACACTGTTTCCAAGTGGAAATCCCCTCTCATCCAATATCCCCTCTCAGCAGGCTGGTCACTTCAGGGAACTGTCCTTCGTGCGTCTTCCATACATTTTATAACACTGCTACTTTACAATATTGATGGGCAACTTGGCCTTGGCCCAGACCCGCCGTGGGTTAGCATGGACACGAAAACCTTCAGAAGCGCAGAAACAGGAAGGAACACATTCCCCGCTGACCTTTCTTTTTTTTTTTTTTTTTGTTTTTTTGTTTTTTTGTTTTTTTTGTGGTACGCGGGCCTCTCACCGCTGTGGCCTCTCCCGTTGCGGAGCACAGGCTCCAGACGCGCAGGCTCAGCAGCCATGGCCCACAGGCCCAGCTGCTCCGCGGCACGTGGGATCCTCCCGGACCGGGGCACGAACCCGTGGTCCCCTGCATTGGCAGGCGGACTCTCAACCACTGCGCCACCAGGGAAGCCCCCCGCTGACCTTTCTTAAAGGGACAACTGTGTAAGTGCAGTGGTTACCTGAGTTGGAGGCCGGCCCGGCTTTGATGGATGCCTCTGCCCTCTGAGAGCCACACGGGGACAGGCTGGCAGGCGGGACACACACAGGCAACGCTCAGGTACCCGCAGACCCGTAAAGGGTAAGTGAAATCCACACATAATCCCCCAAGTTGTTTAAACCTGAAACTCAACTTTCTCCCAACATTCAAACTGTTTGCGAAGTTACTGATGAAGAAGGATCGACAGCTTTAGAGTCTGTCTCTCCTCTCTCTACCTGTGACCTTCTCTGGGCAAGTGACGCAAAGTACATGCAACAAGGAACATAAAAGGCAGGACTAGAGAATTGACGCCTGATTCCTGGAGGCTCTGTGAGTGCTCTGAACTTTGAGGATAACGTTCGTTCTGCCGTGACATCTTCATGAAAAAACAACACAGTAAAATTCCACCTCCTAGAATAAAAGGCACACTGAGAACAAGACAGCCATCGTCTGCCAAGCAAGGGAGTAACACAAGTCAATAATAGCTACCATTTATTGGGCCTTTAACACACACACACACACACACACACACCCCACACAAACACTGCACCTTACTAAATACATTATGCATGTGATCTCATTTAATCCTCCTTTAAAAATCTGCATAAACATCCTTTGATCCAGAAAACCCACTTCTAAGGGATATTTCCTGCGGAAATGACTGAGAATACGTACAAAGATTCTGTCTATAAGGATGTTTATCAAATATAAGCAAACCTTCGCTTCTCAGGGCCCCTGTTAGTACAACAGGCCCGTGGGATTTTGTTGGACACAACTGGCATCTTACTAAAAAGATTAAAATTTCTAGTAACCATGGGGTAGCTTCCATTCTAAAGAGACAGCGATCTACAGAGCGAGCTACCTCTCTCTATGTAATGAATCTGGGAACAATGCAAGTATGCGATCCACATAGGCCACGTCCATCATCCCAGAAAAGTTCCGTTTGAGGCAGGAGTGTTTTGGTAAATGGTCAGCAACCAGCTCTCTGAAAAAACAATCTATACATACAGGTGTGTATGTTTATTATAACTTTTACCAGTATAAAAGATACAGGATGCACAATTTACAAGTAATAATAAAATACATAATTCTCTTTACTGTAAATTCCATATAATCAATTAATTCTCAAAGAAGGCTTCTGTTGACTTTTATCAAGCTCTTGCATCTGTAGCCAACCTATATAGTTCTGACATGAATGCGGATGTTTTTATTTACATTAATGAGTAATACAAATGTAAAACAACTTTGTATATCAAAACTTCACTTGTATAAATCGGCTATTAGTTTTCACATAATGGGAGGATATTTCCTCAAATTTTTGTGCTATTCACGATGTAATGGCTAGAGACATGACAACTTTTAATATGTATGAACATTTTTTCCACCACTTTAAGTCTAGGTAATCAACAAAACAATCAAGGAAGCCCTAAGTTGTAGTCTTTGCTGATTTCCAAATGTAAATAGCCCTACTGTAGCCAATTTCAAGCTACCAACACGGTCACTGAACAAAGCTGGAGACCTACAGTAGCTCATCATCATTATATAGTATTTTCACCATATAGGTATCATAAACATAAATAACCTCTAGAATAAAGATGATAAAGTATAGTAAAATAATAGGGAAATGATTTTTGAGTATCTGTTACTTTTTAAAATATAATTAAACTGTAAGATATAACACTTTTAATGACTGCTATGTGTAACAACCTGAAATTTTAACAATGGGCCAGCAAGCCCCTGCTTGTATGCCTGTGCAGTTAATCCCATCTCATGTATATAATTTTTTTTTTAAATAAGGAAAAGGTAAAAATACCTCATGAATTCTCAGGGTAAAATCTATTATTTCTTAATATGTCAGGAAAGTAAAGCTTCAACCCCTTGGGGAGAGTGGAAGGAAAAAAGCCGGACTGCGTGATTTCATTTCAGGAAGAGGCTGCTGATAGCGCACCTGGAACATCAGAGTGACAGCTGTCAGACAACCAGAAACAGGACCCGGCGACTCCTGCCCAAGGGCTTATAACACAGCTTCAAACCAGGCTTTTTTCCAAAAATGTTTTTAATTCCAACATCCCTCCTAATGGCTTACTGTAGACTAATTTAGCCAGGAGCTGTTAATGCTAAAAATGGAAGCTAATGATTTCAGCTAAAAACGACTAAGCCGACACTATCAGAGTGTATTGTAAGAAACTGATTATCACGGGTGCATTTGTTTTCCACTTCCTCTTCCCGGTAGAAAGGCTTAATAAGATTCCCACAGCAAAAGCAGAAGCACTTCTTCCTCTCCTGGGAGCCTAGATTGTGAATGTGTTCTCTGGAGGTCACCCACTCCCCAGAGCCCTCCTAAGACCCATCTCACGCTGGGAGCCACGGTGCCACTAAAGGGCGCCCACTGCTGTTGCTTGTCATATTGGTGCCATTCAGCGAATACTGACAGCATCAGCTTCTTTCTCTTGAGTGCCCACTGGTATCCACCACTCACCTCGGTGCCTTATAGCTTGGCACACTTTATACTTTCCAAAATAAGTGTGTTGTGAAAAGAAGCATGCCTTTTAAGGCAAAGATTAGATAATAGTCATACCACACAACTGTCCAGCTGGAAGAAATCTAGCCAAAAAAAAAAAAAAGATCAAGTTTTCAGGTGCCACTGTTTGAATTAACCAGGAATGTTAGAAAGCAAGCACACAAAACTTCAATATAATTATGACATGATTAAATATTTCAACTGGCAATGATTTAAGCAGAATTCAGGTTTCTTGAGCCATCCAATATTCAGGCTTAATTCATTTGATGTACGTTCCCTGAAACCTTATGATGCTAGCTTCTATAAAAAGAAAGCTGAATGTCACAGAAAGCCACCTGGACTGGGAGAAGTTACTGAAGGGGTTTTTTACAATGGAATCTCAATTATTAGGCAATTAGAACAACACTCCTAGGAATGATATTTACAAAGTCTGGGGTACAACCATGATGAAATGTTTTTAATTTTATAATTTTTAGAAATAAGGAAAGAAAAGATTAGCTTTTGTCTTTCTCTGAGGATTCCCATATTAAGATGGAGAAACTGAACGATCTTAATTTAGGACACTAGTTTTGGGGTCAACTCAGAATTTTCTTTTTCCAGCTTGCAACACCTCAATGTATTTCCCATTTCCACCCAATGTTGGGAAGCGTGTTCCTGGGCCATCTTCAGGATCCAACAGAAGGGGTTTTATAGGCTGGGTTGAGAGCTTAGAGATGCAGTACCAAGAGTGCAGTCAAGGGCTCTAGGCTTACACACCAGCGCACGCGTACACACACAGGTGTCAGTTCTTTCTTATGGCCGCCAGCTTTAAACTCTGCCTGCTGGCTAACACACGAGTGGCTCCTTACCCCATCCCGCCAAGGTCACTCAAAGCCTACCTTGAACCTAGTCCCCCTAAAGTGGGTGGAAACAGAAGAGGAAAATTCTAAACAACTGTCTATGCCTTGTACCCTCTTCTGGAAACACAATCTACTAAAAGGAAAGCCAATTTGGAAAAAAAAAAAGTGTAGATGCTACTCAAATTTCAGAGCTGTTATCATTGTGGGAAAACTATTAACTAACGTGGATGGCATGTTTCTTTTCTTGTACTACAAAGTAAATTCCTCTTATTTAATAATTTTGATTAGTAATGAATTTGGATTACTTTTGATTTAACAGAGAGAATGAATCAGACTGGTTAAAACCTTAATGATGTCATATTTATTAATATAGTAACTACTGAATATAGAAGATCTATGACTCCACTAATACTTTCACTGGCTTAAAAAAAAAAGAAATGCACTTTCAAAGAACAAAGTTATAAGGCTTAAAGGAAAGAGAAAGTAATTATTACAAATTCACGATGGATCCATCAGAGATTTTTAAAATCCATATAAATCCAGGTATAGAAGATCTGACTCTGATCCTACATTATTTTTACAATTTAGGACAACTTTTCACTCACAAATTCAAGGTTACAATGGCATCTAAAATATCCACAGGAAAAGACTAACATGAAATACAATAATACGAATAATACTTGTTGCATTAGAGTGGTTATTTTCATTTTCTCTATTTTTTAAATTTCCTATAGCATGGTTATATAATTTTTATAATAAAAATTGTAAATTAAGAATTTGAGGTTACCACACATAGTTGACTTTATAAAATAAATCTTCAAACAAATATGCGGAAAGGGGACATTCAACCAAGATGAAGAAGATGCTCAATGGAAAGGTCCACGAGGTCCTGAGAGGAGCTCTGGACATGAAGCCCTTCATTAGCATTTCCAGCCCCCCTCTCCTGTGGCACCAACGATTCCCACCAAGGTGGGCATGATGCAGGATTGCTACACGTTTATCAGCCCTGTGTGCCTGGGGAATCTCAAAGCACTTTTGGAACCTACACTTGATTCGGTTTCATGGTGAGGAGACTGAGATTCACACACAAGGACCAAAATGACCGATTAATAGTGACATCACTGGCAAGAGCAGCCACTGTAGGAACCACATCACCGGACCAGCATCCTGTAACCCGCGGGCTGAGGGGAAGATTAGGTACCCCTTCTTTTTTCATATTATATTTCATTTACTCAACTATGTTCACTTTAAAAAACAAGTATGAGATTGTAAACAGACCTCACTCACTCTGACAGCCCACAGAGGGCACTCTCTGTACCCCTGCAGGGGTTTTTGGGGGCAATAAAACCAAAATCGGTATTGAAAATACGTGTGCATCTCATAAGATAAATTTTTAAAACTCATTTTTAAAATAGCCTAGTGGACATTCCAAACTAGTAACTTAACCCAGAGAGGGGAACTATAAATGCTTACTGATTTGGTCTATAAAAATACCCCTCAATAAGGATTTCAGAGTCCATTCCTCAAGAAGGTACACAATTTGTGGCCAAAGGCTACGCCCACACCAATGTAACTCCCTCCCTAACGCTAAATACATCCTCCTCCACCTCGGAGGCGTCTGGAGGCTGGGCACCTGCCAAATCCCAGTGGTGCTCTGGCGGGGTCACAGCTGCTGGCTGCTGAAGAAGAACTTGGTCTCCCTGCAGATGGGATTCACGCAGAGCGGGCAGCTCAGGGTCAGCTGCGTGGAGCAGCGCTCGTTGGACTGGATGTGTGAGTGCACCAAGTCGGCCAGGGCCTGGAGACAGACAACAAGAAGGAGAGACCCATCAGCAGCAGAGCGGCCGCTGCTTCCCACACCTCCCCTGGCCCATCTCCCCGGAGGAGCACTGTGGCATGAGGTTTCTTTTCATTCAAAACCTATGAAACCTTTGAACCCAATTCTATAATGTCTTCCTTTCTTAAGAATTCTCAGCTTAGAGAAAAGTTTCAAATACAGGTTTTAGAAAAGGAAATCCTCTCACCCCACCTGCTGAATCTTGTCTCTGAAAGGCAGATTTTTAATTAGACATAGTGCTAGGTGGGTAGAAATAAGAAAACGGGGGCTCTCTAAAGGAGAAAAGAGCGAGAGCATAAGGAATTCGATTTTATTTTTGTAATTAATTGGAACTCAAAATGTTCTAATATGTGAGAAAACCAATATTCTGTAAGAGTTTCTCAGAGGACTGCTCTTCGACATGTTCTACTAAAATGGTTGTAACACTGGAGATACCTTCGAGAACAGTGGATTTCCATTAAGAGACTCTGCTCTTCTGATGTTTTCAACCCCACACTGAAATCAAATGAGAAAAGGGAGGGAAAACACATACATGTTTTATTTTCCTTTTTTTTTTTTTAAAGAAACTGCTACAAAAAATAAAATAAATAAATAAACACACATACACAAACACAACTCAAAGTCTTAGTACCAGAGTGTTCCCAGACTACCCAGAAATGAAAAACAGTCCCGGGACCAGACACAGATGCTGATTTTCACCCCTTTATCATAAAATTGCTCTTCAATTTCTATTCCTTCCCTCATCCCATTACCTTCCCATGGGTGCTTTGTTTCCAAACCATTTTTGAGGTTTGTATCTGATAGAATACTCAAGTAATTAAATCTGCTTACCATTCTTTTTTTAGTCTACCTTTCTAATGCATACTTTTACAGACTCTACCTAAGCAGAATGTTGCTTTAATGACTTAAATTTTAACACATGTTTTGATTCCAAGTGCCAAAAGAGGTAAATTAATTTAATGTATATTGAAACTAGATTGGATCCAATATGCAGAGTTGGGTTTTTAAATATATTCTTACATAGAAAAATCTAAATTAAAAACCTAAGGATTGTATACAACCATCCCTGCTCCACTCTCCAAAAATATCCAGTTGATTCCAGCTAATTATCCCCCAAATAACTGAGAAATATCTAATTCTTATTTACTCAGGTAGCGAGGATCTTCTCTTTCCCTTTCTGAAATGCTGATGGCTTTTTTGTTGCTTTATCTTTTAAGTTAGAGGACTGGAAAGTGGAAAATGGTGAGATTCAGCAAACACATAGTTCTCAATTTAAAAAGAGATCGATCATAGTCCAAAACTTCATGGAGAAGTAACAGCAGGATAACCAGTTGGTCAGTGTTCTCAAACACTGTTTTTTTCTTTCTGGCCACACTGCACGGCATGCAGGATCTTAGTTCCCGAGCAGGGATCGAACCCATGCCCCCTGCAGTGGAAGTGAGGAGTCTTAACCACTGGACCACCAGGGGAGTCCCAAGTGTTCTCAAACACTGTTCATGGGAGACTTAAAGGATGTATTTCTGTAGGACAATCCAATAAAATATGTATCAACATTTACATTCCATTGCTAGGAATTATTTCTAAGAAAATAATCAGAAAAATGATGTTTATTACAGAGCAGTTTATGAAAGCAAAAAATTAGAAACATCTTAAATGTATGCCTCCTAGAGAAATGGAAATAAAAACAAAAATAAACAAATGGGACCTAATGAAACTTCAAAGCTTTTGCACAGCAAAGGAAACCATAAACAAGACCAAAAGACAACCCTCAGAATGGGAGAAAATATTTGCAAATGAAGCAACTGACAAAGGATTAATCTCCAAAATTTATAAGCAGCTCATGCAGCTCAATAACAAAAAAACAAACAACCCAATCCAAAAATGGGCAGAAGACCTAAATAGACATTTCTCCAATGAAGATATACAGACTGCCAACAAACAGATGAAAGAATGCTCAACATCATTAATTATTAGAGAAATGCAAATCAAAACTACAATGAGATATCATCTCACACCAGTCAGAATGGCCATCATCAAAAAATCTAGAAACAATAAATGCTGGAGAGGGTGTGGAGAAAAGGGAACACTCTTGCACTGCTGGTGGGAATGTGAATTGGTACAGCCACTATGGAGAACAGTATGGAGATTCCTTAAAAAACTACAAATAGAACTACCATATGACCCAGCAATCCCACTACTGGGCATATACCCTGAGAAAACCATAATTCAAAAAGAGTCATGTGCCAAAATGTTCATTGCAGCTCTACTTACAATAGCCAGGAGATGGAAACAACCTAAGTGTCCATCGTCAGATGAATGGATAAAGAAGATGTGGCACATATATACAATGGAATATTACTCAGCCATAAAAAGAAACGAAATTGGGTTATTTGTAATGAGGTGGATAGACCTAGAGTCTGTCATACAGAGTGAAGTAAGTCAGAAAGAGAAAGACAAATACCGTATGCTAACACATACATATGGAATTTAAGAAAAAAAATGTCATGAAGAACCTAGGGGTAAGACTGGAATAAAGACACAGACCTACTAGAGAATGGACTTGAGGATATGGGGAGGGGGAAGGGTAAGGTGTGACAAAGCGAGAGAGTGGCATGGACATGTATACACTACCAAACGTAAGGTGGATAGCTAGTGGGAAGCAGCCGCATAGCACAGGGAGATCAGCCCGGTGCTTTGTGACCACCTAGAGGGGTGGGATAGGGAGGGTGGGAGGCAGGGAGACACAAGAGGGAAGAGATATGGGAACATATGTATACGTACAACTGATTCACTTTGTTATAAAGCAGAAACTAACACACCATTGTAAAGCAATTATACTCCAATAAAGATGTAAAAAAATGTATACTAATATACTTTTAATGTATACATAATACATTTTTAAGAGGAAAAAAAGTTACAAAAACAGTGTGAATAAAATACCATTTTTATTAAATGTGTAGAAGAATACCACTTTCATTAAGATACACGCACATTTAGAGGGAAAAGGGGACTTATTTTGAACAAAATATTAACATATCTCTCGGGGGTAAGAGTCTGAGTGAATTCTACTCTCTATGTCATACTTCTCCGAAATGAGTTCTTTATTATTTTTATTATCAAAAAGCAATAATTTCTATTTCGGGCAAAAATTTCAAACTACGTTTTAGAGAAAGTTAACAGTTTTAAATGTAGTGTATTCTCCCTTCAAAATAATGAAATTAATTGTAGTAGATGGTTTTCTTTATTCTCTATATAGGCTAATATATCAGTCACTAATAATCCATTTGATTACTAAGGAATGACCTCAGTTTGGTAATATGAATGAATGTGAATTATCATGCAATACAAACAAAAATTTGTTTTCCAAATACACTGGTAGGAACTACCTTTGCACTTCAGTTTTCTAGCAAGGTCACCATTAGCCAAGGTCATTGCTGGGATACAGAAGGCATCATTTTTTTGCTTTGTTTTGGCTGTGCCTCATGGCACGTGGGATCTTCGTTCCCCAACCAGAGATCGCCTGTATCTGTAGTGGAAGTGCAGGGTCTTAACCACTGGACGGCTGGAGAAGTCCCTAGAAGGCATCGTTAAATGAAGTCCATAGACAACCCTACGACCTCAGTTTAGCCAACTACAACTTTCCCATAAATTCCTTATCGGAACTACTGACAAGTAACTTAGGCACCCTCTACCTTCATCAATGTGTGGTTGATGACCAGTACGTCCGTACAAAAACCTGTGGGGTCGGGTGCTGCTGAAGCTCTCCCCCAGCCCACTCTCCACCCTTCCTTGCACCTGCCACCTGGTCCCAGAGAGGGTGAAGTATCCTTCGAGGCCAGGGCCCCATCCATCACACGTGGGATGACCGGGGCCAAGAGGTCTGGTGGAAGACGAGAGGGAAGGGCTCCTTGGGTCCCAAGGGTTCCACAATTCCCATAGAAACAATGCTAAGAAGTGGACTCAGGTTTCAGGCCGGCCCTCAGAAGCCCTGAGACGGGTCAACAATAGTTTCTCTCCGTGTGAATGACAATCACATCCATCTTACATTACAAGACAACTCAGAATGGTATTTGTTATTTCAGTAATCAGATTGATCACAACATAGGAGCAAAGAGCTAATTAAGTGAGTGCATACAAGAGGTCAAGGAAGTTACACATACTGTGCCAGTGTCCATTCCATGCCCTTCTCTTAAATGGCGATGACTCCTATGTGCCTCCAAACCCAACCAGAAGCAGTGTAACGGCCCAAGTAAAGGGCACTGTTAGGTGAAGAAGAGGAATTATAGAACAATAAAATTCTTTTCCTCCAAACTGGTGAGAAGTACAATTATTTTTTTCTTAAGGAAATGTAGTTTTTATTACTTTCAAGGGGTATAGTAACTCAACTAAACAAAATGATGTTACCCACAGTGATCCCTGGGCCACCTAGTTTTACAAAGGCACAAAAGTGCTTTCCCACTGCAAACATGCAATTAAGTTGATGTGTTCAGAGCAGTGCTCAGATGAAGCATTATTCACAGCACTGAGGCCACAGTACCTGCAAACATATACACTGAACAATAGTTTTGAACGATACAATCAGATCACCGCAGAGAGGGTTTCCCTTTAAAACAAGTCACAGTGGGATTAATAACCACACTCACCTCACTGGCTAGAACTTGAGAGTACTCGATGTCCAGTTCATACAGCGTTTCAATGTGATCGCTGGTAAACGCTATCGGAACCAAAAGGATATTCTTCCTCCCCCTCTCACAAAGCCCTCTAATGGCCTCGTCTGTCAGAGGACCCAGCCAGGGCATCGGGCCAACCTATGAGAAAGGAGGATGAATGCACACAGGGACCCACGTCTCACCACAGCCCACTGCCCTGGACATACACACACCTCCCTGTAAGAGGGAGGGCCACGTTTTACACTTGCTCTAATGGGTTCTGGTATTTCTATATTAAGCTTGAATCCTTCTCGAAATGGGCAAAATATAAAAAATAACAATGTCTATGATTACAATTAAAAATAATCTGTTCTTTCAATGGAATCAAGGAATTCCAGTAGTCACTTGATTTTCCCTCCATCTTATTTGCTTGCAGAGTTCTTTCTGCTCATGGGAGCAGTCGGGTTACAGAACATTCTGCCTACGTGAAAGGGCCAAATCTAATCATTTTATAACTAAGTCCTAAAATACACATCCTCAAGAGAGCTGACTGCCTGCAGATGTGTGGAAGCCACCTACCTTGGACTGCCAAACCAGTCTGTAGGGATTGGAGTAACCCAGCTTATCCATGACTCTCTGGACAGTGGCGCCCACCTCCTGAGGATAGGGGTCTCCTCTGTTGACCACCTGCAACAGAGACACAGGTGTTCAGTCACCAACACCATGAAGGGTTCCAAGAGCCTTGGACTGTGCGGTGAGGTGGCGTGAGCCCTGGACCTGAGGCCGCCCCTTGTCTTCTGCGCTAACGACCATGCCGTCTGAGCTCAACGCCCAACTTCCTTGGATCGATTTCATCAGCCAAAGGAGAACACTGTTCTCAATCATCTCTAAGGTCCCTAAGAACACGTCAAATTCTATGTCCATGTTATTCACGGGAGATTGACAACGTGTGACGATGGAGGATGGGTTTCTTCAATCCCCCATCTGAAATAGGGAAAATGAGACAGAAAAGCTGGGAAGGAAGAGGCAACAAGGGATGGGCCTTCACTCTTGGTAGTCACCTGAGGGGCTGACTTTATTTCATTTTATTTTATTTTTATTTTTGGCTGCGCTGCACACCTTGTGGGATCTCAGTTCCCCAACCAGGGATTGAACCCAGGCCACGACAGTGAAAGCCTGGAATCCTAACCACTAGGCCACCAGGGAACTCCCTGATTTTAGAAATGAAATTGAAAGAGTGCTGTATGGACAGTGTACAGAACTACTGAGTCTATGGGGACCCGGTGGACACAGAGGTAAACATTAGTGGAATAAGAGAAAGAAGCAGCACGCGGGCTCAGACTCCAGGCTCCTCAAGAGCGTGGCCTGTGCCTTCTAGTTTCTTTTCCCCACTCTTCCCACAACAGCGGACCATGGCAACGCTCTGTGCACAATGTCTGTAAATGCTACTCACAGCCAGAACAGCTACTTTTACTTCTTTAATATTTAGTTGTGTACTAACTCCCTAACCCCCCGATCCTGCTTTATTTCTTCCCATAGCACTTACTACCTCCTAATATTCCAGATTGTTTTCTTACGTAGTATGTTTATTATCTGTCCCCCTTCCCCCATTCTCTGGAGGCAAAGACTTCTGTCTATTTTGTTCATTCCCGCATCTTATGATAGAGGATGGAAGACTGCCTGGAATATAGTAGGTGTTCAACAAACACTGTCGAAATAAAATGATGAACCTTTTCATGATATTACTAAAAGTTAGTTTGCCATTAGAAACATAAATGCAGAAGGAATGAGGGAAATATAAAGTCACCATTAGAACAGCGCAGAAATATCCACTGATGGAGGCTAAAATTAGTGGGCAAAAGTCTGAGGAACAACAAGATATTTGCACCGTCTCAAAGTAGCTTGCGTAAGATATCTGTAATCACAGAGAGAAAAATAGTGACTTTATAATGGACAAATCCAGAAGATACCACCTTAGACAAATGACCAGGGATCACGTCACGAGTAGTAAGACATATTGCCAGCGTGTTCCCTGGATATGCTACACCGAGGACAGACCACCCCAGGGTTTTTTTTTCCTGATAATACACTGAGAAATCATGAGAATTCCTGATAATCATGAGAAAATACTAGACAAATCCAAATGGAGGAGCATGCTACAAAATAACTAACATTCTACTAAAATCACTCTTCAAAAATATCAAGGTCATGAAAGACAAGGAAAGTTTGAGGAACTGTCACAGACTGGAGGATCCTGAGGAGACGTGACAAGTAAATGCCATGTAAGATCCTGGATTGGATCCTGGAACAGAAAAGAGACAACTGAGGAAGAAGTGGTGAAATCTGAGTAAGGCCTTCAGGTAACAGCACTGTACCGCCGTCCGGTCCTTAGTTTTGATCGCTGGACTCTGGTTATGTGAGATGTCAACATTAGGAGAAGCTAAGGGAACACTGTACTATTTTTGCAACTTTTCTGTAAGTCTAAAATGACTTCAACATAATACGTTTTTAAAAAGTCATTACGGGGAGGGCTTCCCTGGTGGCGCAGTGGTTGAGAGTCCGCCTGCCAATGCAGGGGACACGGGTTCGTGCCCCGGTCCGGGAAGATCCCACGTGCCGCGGAGCGGCTGGGCCCGTGAGCCATGGCCGCTGAGCCTGCGCATCCGGAGCCTGTGCTCCGCAACGGGAGAGGCCACGACAGTGAGAGGCCCGCGTACCGCAAAAAAAAAAAAAAAGTCATTACGGGGAAAAAGTCATTAGAAGCAAATGCAGGGGAAAAAGAAGAGCCTGTGAGAACAGTTTTCTTGCTCGACAATCCCTCTGCCTTCCCTACCCCATCCTCATCCTCCCGACTTCATGGTATTTCTCAGTCTTACCCAAGACCCTGGGCAGCAAAATAAATAAATAAACAAACAAGGAAGCCTCATGTTCAGTCCCTGAGGGGAAGAACAGGAAGTGAGGTGAGAGACGAGAGGAGAGAAGGCAGCACCTGGAATCGGTCACGTACAAAAACGTGCTTCCTCCTTTCCTGGCTAGAGAGCTTCCCTGCTGGCACTTCAGACACGGCCTCATCACACACAGGACGGCTATGAAAAGGAGAAGCACGGAGCAAGAGGATGGACATGTGAAGAGAATTTGCATGGGACCAGAAAAGAGAATAGGCAGGCTTCCAGAAGAGAGAAATTTCTCTCCAGAGCTACCTACTGCGGAACCTGGCACCGCTTAGGTGACATGCAGGAGAGAGAAGCTGCAAAGGGCTTGCCCCTGGTGACCACCAGGTGGCAGCACAGACCAATTAGAAGAGTGGCCCCAGACCCGACACTTGCACTAACTCCGTGATCCCTGGAGTTAAAAACCTTAATAACACCGAAGAAAATGTAATTCTCTACCTCTCCAGCTTTGAAAGCAATGTTTTTCGGGTACAATGCTGGTTCTAAGCTGATGAAACTGGCTGCTTATCCCAAGCACTGCTGTATATCATACATACACCAGCCCCATCATGCTTGTCTCCACAAATGCAACAGTGATGGCACAGATGCGGTATCTTAAGGAACACCCAGTGTAATACGAGAAACTCAGGAGCAACCAGATCATAATTTGACACGCTCTATATTCACTGGCCAAAATGTGCTCCCTAGCCTTGGCAAATTAAAAACGAATCACTTCCCGGAATTCAAACAGCCCAAGTCGTGAGGACAAAAGAATGGGGTTGAGAGTGCTGGGCTCTAAATCCAACACCCTGAAACATCAGGCTGAGTTCCTTCAACGGGGCAGGCAAAAGCAGTCTCCTTTTAACTGTCCCACTTATTAAAAATTCTTATGTAGGGATGTATCTTCAAGTTACCATTTTAAAGGGACTTATTAAGGCAATGTCTATTCACAATAGTATAGTCTGAATGAACTGTTACTAGGCTTCAAGAAACGAGTCTGAAATTAGCACCAAGTTCAGTGTGAGATTTTAGAGCTCCTCCTTGCCCTGGGCTTAGGCTGAATGGAAGCTGAATCCATGTCACACGTTTCAAAATCCTCTACCACTGGGTCATCCAACAGAACGTTCTTACTTACAGACATCGGCAGTGAGTGAGCAGAAAAAAGAATGACCACCTCGCGTCTCTTCTCAAGTGGAAAATGGTCCAGTTCTTTCAGAATGTGGTCGGCAAAGCACTGTGGGAACACCAAGAAAGGGGGATGAGGAGGGAGTGGGAGGAAAGACGTGGAAGGAAAAGAAAATATTTTTTAAATGAGAGCGACACCGAAGCTCTCAGAGAAGCCCTCAAACATCAGAACTGTCTTTGTAAAAAAAACTGCAAACTGTACAGTCTCTCTTGCTTTGGTTCATCATCAAAATGGCTCATAACGGTTTCAGGGGCCTGGGGAATTTGATGGGAAACTTCTAAAGCTCACTAATGGCTCACTGAAAACGAACGCTCTGGATGCTTCCCCTTGGGAGGCACAGGGCACACTTCCAGATGGAAGGGAAACACAGATGGGAAGGAGAAGAAGTTGTTTTAAGACCTCTCGTTTGCTCGGCTAGCAGGAAAACAGCTTACAGGGTCTTACTAAATCTCCCTTAGCTGGGCTTTCAGGCATATCACATTAAGGTACATTAGACAGAAATAACAGAGGAAAAAGAAAATATGATTCTATTTTTACAACCTTTTCCTCACCGAGTCAATCTTCATGACAACCTTTATAACGACAGATGAGAGGTTGTCCAACTCTCGTTAAATCCACAGAGGGGGGAGCTGAGGCTGACTGGGGGGCCCGTTCAGCCCGCTCAGCCGCATGGCATCTGCAGAACCTGGGCTAGAACGCAGCCCCCTTCCTCCTCACATCTCGCTCCACCAGACCAGTTAATTCCCTTCCTTAGTTGGCACGTCCCCCAGTCACAACAATAGGTGCTGAAGTACCAGATCTGAAGAGGCTTTCTTTTATCCCACTCTTTAATCACTCTGTCATTTAACTTATAAAGCAAATGCTACAAAGGACATTAATGGGTCAATTGACAAAATTGGAATATGAATGTAGATTAGATAGATTTAAGTATCAATGTTAAATTTGCTGAAGTTGAATATTGTATCATTGTTATGGAAAAGAATATGCCTGCTGTTTAGGTGTAAAGGGTGGTTTTATAAGTCTGTATGTATGTGTGTGTGTGTGTGTGTGTGTGTGTGTGTGTGTGTATATATATATATATATATATAAAACTTATTCTCAAAAGGTTCAGGAAAAAAATTATGTATACATAGACACACATACATATGCATACACACACACAGAGCATGCAAATGATAAAGTAAGTGGGATAAATGTTATTAATATGTGAATCTAAACAAAGAGATGAGAGTTCCTTATATACTATTCTTAGCCTTGTAACTTTTCCAATGCTTGAAATTATTTCCAAATAAAAAGGCTTTTAAAGCATTATTTTAAAAAATTACAAAGGACAATTTACCAGAACCATGTAAATGTGTACTTGTTGGCATTTTGATATATCAGTGGTTAATACTATAGGATGAGCAAATTATTCCCTAATAAATATTGGGATATTATTAATCTTTCCAGAACCCACAAAATTTGACAAATTAATGCTCTAAGGCACAAAACGGTGCCTAGAGAGTTAGCTCCCTTTTCAAAATTTATAATTTACCTATAGAGTCAATGTGATAGGATTAGATACAGACAAAAGCAATATTTTCTGGTGGTCTCTGCAGTGTTTGGAGACTAAGGATGCTCAGAAAAGACTGTTTGTACAAAAGCCTAAATAAGGAGGCCCAATGCAAAGTTTAAGTAGGAGCCTGGAACATACATTTACACCAAATATTCCAACAGCTAGATACAGTAGTAAAATGACTATTTTGAGTAATTACTACCTACAATATGTATTGACAGAAATGTAGACTAAACACAAAATTTTTAGTTTCAGTTTTTACTTTTAGTTTTTGTTTAGTTGGGTTTTTTTTTCTATTTCCACTAGATATCAAATCTCCTCACGTACTTGTCATAATACTAATAAAATCTAACCATAAATTTTTGTTTCCTCAAAATTTTAGTAGTATTTTTTCCTTTTATCATCTTGCATAACTGCAAGTAGAAACACAATTTGTTACAGCTTACAACAGACTCAGCCTTCATCAAAACTGAGGAGCCGTGGGGGAGCAGAAGTGTTCCTGAAATCATCTAAAATCCATCTGCGGTATTTTCTACGCGCAATCCCTCTGCAGCATGAAAGAAGCAGGCGGCCCTCAGAGCCTTCAATCACACCATATAGGAGGGCAGATAAATGCCTCTAAAATTCCCTTTCATTTTATGAAGGGAGACTTCCTCAGTGAAGAGACCTTTCCATCTTTCTGCTTCCCCCCTTTTCAAAGGACTGAATTTTAATGCAAATCTAATTACTCCCTCAATTAGGGCAGGCAGATGCTGTGCAGATCCCTCGCTTCTCTGCGGCCACATGTCAGTGCTAACCTGAAACCCCCCTCGTTTACAATCACAGGCCTCCAAGAGCAGAACAGGCAGGCCAGGCTGGGGCTCAGGCGGTCCGGACTGGACCCAGCAAAGAGCAAACTGGGAGGGAGGTGGGGGGGGGGACACCACACTGAGACCAAAACTACACCCATCCCTGAGGGAAGGTGCCTCCTTTTCACTTCGCACTTTTTACTTAAAACTGGAT
Source organism: Mesoplodon bidens (assembly GCF_964165515.1). NCBI lineage: Eukaryota > Metazoa > Chordata > Mammalia > Artiodactyla > Ziphiidae > Mesoplodon > Mesoplodon bidens. Next base: position 73,085,901 of record NC_138169.1, read on the forward strand.
TTCAACCTAAGCGTTAACCCTTGACAGCACCTACAGGCCTAAGGAAAACACCGTCTGCTCAGGGGCGAGCCGGCTGCTTTCAACGATGTCTACCACCATCTAGTGGTTATCGATTTTAAGTTACTCCAGGCTTCAAAAAAGTGTTAAGCTGGTATTTTGCCAGAGACGGTCCGAGGAATGAAAAAATAAACGGATGAAATCCACATCACTTAGTATTTCTTCTACCTAAACTAACTCGAAGGTAGAAACTTCCGCCAACAGAACAAAATAATATTTGTTTGATCAAGGACAATAACCAGTAGTACTCCCCTATTCAAAGGGCGAAAAAGTACATAATAACACGAATTCAAAACTTTAGAATTGTAGCTTTAACTGATTCTCCTAAAATCAAACATCTATTACTATAAACATTATAAATATAAACTATGTAGGAGAAATTTGAAATTTCTTTTAATATATGAAACTTTCTCAATTGAAATGTTAAATTTATTCTATCTCAGAACATGTAGATATATTACCTTTAAAATTTTTTGATCTTTTGATATTTTAAAGGACTTAGAAAATAGAGGATCTGTTTGTCAGCTGTTCAGTCTATGAATGGAGGTTAAATGAAACAACTTGCATAATCTTTTTCTTTCCTCACATAATATTTAACGTTCTTTTGGTCACTGTGGAACACAAAACTCAAAACATAATTCTGCCATGGTCTGTAATTAATACTATTAATCTGAAGAAAGAAAAGAGTTTACCCTTTAATCTTTAAATTTATTTCCTCCTGTCATAATAAGTCAAGACTCTAATACCTTTTTTAAATCCCCAGCACACAATTTAAGTAAGAGAACAGTAAGACTTGGGACACCCACAAACCAGGCAGGGACAAGAACCTGACTCACACCAGAAGCTGGGGTGACAGACGCAGCTGGCAGTGGCTGACTTACCTGAATGAGGAGGGGGTGTGTGGGCCACCTGTCAATCGTGCTCCACTTCATCGTGGGCTTCTTGCCCACTTCATTATAGTATCTGTAAATGGCATTTAAGCTGCTGCCTGAAATAGACAGGGGCCACTTAGTACATGCATGTGGACTACGGTGAAAATAAAAAACAGACTAGTAAAGGCAGTAATTATAAGTTCAAAATAGGTAAGTCTTCTGCACTGAATCAGTCTAATTACAATCACCTCAATACTCTAAAATGCACATAGATTTAACTACCCTGCAAATGAAGATCACTAAAAAGCAATCAATTTCAATGGCCTTTCAAAGAGTATTGAGGCCACTTCTCTAGAGAAGCACAATGGCAGTGGATTTATGAAATACAAGCAGTCATTATTTGCAAGGACCAAGTCTTACAATTGAAAGCATGTTAAATTTTTTTCCCATTATGAAGGTAATCAACCCCATTTACAGAAAATGTAGGGGGTGGGAAAGAAAGCAAAAAAGAAACTGGCCATGACCCCAGCATGCTAATACAGTCATTGTTTTATTCTAAGGTAGGTCTTTCCAATTATTTTTCTTTACAGCTGTTTTGTTTTACAAAGTTATACTTTTAGGACATGTGCAGTTTTGTATCCTGAGTATTAAGGGCATTTTTACTTAGTATTATGAGATGAATATTTTCCACATTACAATAAAAGCTTTATAACCATCCTTTTTCATGGCTTGTTTGATAAGAAGATCAGCTTATTAAGGTTTCTAAGTGCATTCTCTGTTTTTACCTGCTTTATAAAATTATCATCATTCCCTAGAATAAGTTAAATGAATACCAAATCCTTACAGGTAATCTAACAAAACTTGTATTTCTAAGCAAGAGATGGAAACCATGAAAATTCAAAGACTAAGGGAAAGCAGATGGTGCCAACCCAGTGCAATTTTTTTCCTGGCCTAGAGGAGCTGGCACTGGAGCCAAGCCTTAATCCTAGGAAACTAACCCTGACATGGGGCCTCCTCCTCAATCTTCACATGAGGCAAATGCTCCAAAACCTTGCCACGCTTCCCAACACCACTGGTTTCTCCATGAGAACGATTAATCAGTTAGGTCTCCAAATTAAAATGCTAGCCAGGACAAAGCCATATTTAAATCACATGTACTCTCAGGCTAAGACTCAATTTTCAAAAAAATAAATGGAGTTCCATTTCTCTGAGCAGAATACAATGAGTCAGATAAATCCAAATTGAGTCCATTCCAGGTTCAAAAACCATCTCTCCAGAAATCACAAAGTAGTTGCCACCATCTTCACATTGCAAACCACATTTCACAGGTGAATAGCATCTTCAGATGTACAGAAGGACTTCGGGAAGCCACAGCAGGTCTTCTGAATCACTCAGAAACATGCAATGAACTATCAAAAGTAGTAATTAAGGGAAAAGCATAACTAAAAAAATTGCATGATTAAAAAAAGTGATTGATACATAGAATATACTGGCGCTGCCACAATATGTGTCTAAATAAAACAACAGATGAATGACACTCTAGTGGCCTCAAAGAATGCACATGCTTCCCAAAGGCCTTCACATCTCTGAAGTAGGGATGTACCTGCCCTTACACCAGAGGTACTAGGGAAAAGCTGCAGACACTACTGTTTTAAACACACTGCTAGAGCCAGCTGTGAAATGAAACCCTAGTCAACCCTTTGTCATATAAATAACCATCTTCTTAACTTGTTTAATTTTGAGAGCGGACATTTACGTGCTGAGTTATATTTTTGAAAGCCCGGCCAAAGTATCGTTTAGAAATTTATAAAATCTGATTTATTCTCCAATAACGTTACCGGACATTTTAAAGGTATCGAGGTACATGTCCAAAAGAAATCACAATTCAAACTCTTGAGGGTGTCTGAGAACTCAGACATTGTCACAGGTGCTCTGAATAAACATTTAAGGCACACACCAGGCTTCCAAGATTTCTTCCAGTAGCCTTTTGTTTTCTCCTTATAGTTATAGAAATAATATGCACTAATGTCCAAAAGCAGTTTGGGAGTAAAAATGTGCTGACCGCAAGCCTTGAGAAAGGATGTAAACAAATGTATCTGTGGGCGACAGTAGAAGGTTCACCTATACCTCATGATACAGAGATGGGCAAAACAGATTATTCTCCAGCTCCAATTAAATATATAGGAAACAACACCTAGTAACATTTCCCAAAGTCTAGAACACTGAGAGAAGTTTGCAAAGGAAACCCTAAACTGGGTTTTGGTTTAACCAGGAACCAACCCCTAACCAAAGCATAACCAAAATACATACCAATATTTCCAATGTTACATGGACATCTCTGCTGGCAAAACGCAAACAGCTATCCACTTTGCTACATTAATAAGAATATTAGGGTAGCCGTAAAAATAACGGTTATTACACAAACATAGAAAGTAGCTTAAGGTTCATTACTGATCCATTATACAGCTGCATTAAAGCACTGAACACTGGAAGCCACCGCCTTTCACCCACCATTTGTAATTCTCAGTCAACTGGCTAATGACTCAAGGGACAGATGAACCATGAGATTTCCAACGGACTGACCTGAACTCTCGTGTTTAACACAGACAGACTGGACCTGCCATTCAAATCGAAAATGATTTATCGTTTCCTTCCGCGCTCAGGTTCCCTGGTTATTTTTGCCAGGGCCAGATCTACCCTCCCACTGTCAGAGAGAAGCCTTACCTGTGGTAGAGCAGCTGTACTGTGGATACTGTGTGAAAGCAATCGCCCTCTCCAGCCCATCTCTCTCCATCTCTTCAACTGCTTCTTCTGTTAACGGGTGGACATACCGGAATCCGATGTAGTATTTGTGAGGGGCTATTAGGAAGCATGTGTGGAGACAGCATTCATCTTGATATAGATTCCAAACAGAATGCAGTGTCCAGAACAAAGACACTTAACCTAATTTCCTATGATGCTGATAACATGAGCGAGTTTAGAAGAGTCCTTGGATCTTAGCCAGTCTTCTGCTAGTATATGGATTTTTAATCACTATTTTCTGTGTTCAACCTCCCCTCTCACACACACACCTTTATTTAGCATATGGTTTTTAAAACTCAAGCTTCTGGGCCTTATTCTCTGCTCTTGGCTGAGATAAGAGAGACTCAAGAGCAGAGAGCATTTATCCTTAAAGTATAACCTCCTCCTATGTACCAGATACCACGGGAGACATTGTGCTTTTTTTTTTTTTTCTCATCTAAACCCCATTTTTCAGATGAGGAAACCGACTCTTAAAGGTTAATGAACCTGCCCAAGGTCACAACTAGCAGATGGTTGAGATGAGATTGCAACGTGGGTCTCCCCACCCCAAAGCCTGTGCTCCTTCCATGCCTCACCCCCAGCCTCTTCCAACACCCACGTCCCCTCCTTCTGTTCCCTCAGACCCCAGGCCACCTAGTTTATATAAAAGCTCTGGGATACTCGATAAAAGTGCACTAATAACAAATGATTCCAATGATTCTCCTCACTTATATGAAAACCAAATCAACGAACAAACCAACAACAATGCTTAAGTTGGAGGCGCTAAGTGGGATTTAAAAAATCATTATTCTGGCACCTAAATGGCCCAAGTCAGGGCACATCTTTGCGTTCCTTCTCCTATCACTTTACCAATATCCTCCTGTATTTTAAAAGCATCCTCAACCAATTTCTTAGGCATTTATAAAATCATAAAACTGAAAGTTTCCTAAAGTTACCCAGTTTTATTTCCTTGTCCTTTCATAGGATTACACTCAACTTATACTCAGGGATGAAGTTGAAAATACACTACATAAACTTTAAGTAATAGTAAACCTGAGAAGACGTTACTGTCCAGGCATAAGCCAGGGCTGCAACTAAGAACATGACACTAACTTGCCACATGAAACATTTAGGTTGAAGTGAAGAAAAAGATAATACATTTATTGCATGTGTGTCTCTCTCTCTGTGAGTGTGTGTATACATATGTGTGTATATTTTATACATATGTATATATGTGTGTGCTATATATAGATACAGATATAGAAAACATTCCTCAGAAACTTGACCCAGGGGACTGAATCAATGGAGCATGCTGCCAAGAACAGAAGCAGAATATCAATAGGGGAAGAGAAGCATGTCTGTGCAGGGGAAGGACAGTCTGATTCAATATTCTCCAGTTGGGAACTAGAAAAAGAAGAAGGAAGGGATACAAATGAAATCATTCTCAGCTGCCTGTCCCTTCTAGGCTACCAATTCTTTGGTCTCTTGCATAAAATAGGACGACCTGCAGTTAAAACACCCCAGAGGGCACGGCCCTGTAAGCAAACTCCAAATGACCGATTGTTCAAAGATTACGTGGTTCGTGCTAAAACTGCCAACTATCACAATATCATCAAGTCCATTTTTCAGGAGCTCTTGGTGCTCTGAGCTGAGGCTGAAGTGGAATTTGCTTTCTTATCTATCTTGAGACAATCCAGTGATCAGATTGACACAGTAAGGTCCCCTGAATGCTGTGGGTCAACCAGCTTCTCCCGTTATCTTTTCAGCTGCCCGGTAGTTGAAAGTTGTAGCCTAAATGCCTGGGGTCTGGGAGTTCCTCAAATGTTACAGACTAAGAGAGGTGGAGAGGCCTCCCTCACAGATAAAGGCAGGGCGGTGACCATATCTGAAAGTGAGACAGATAAAATACTCTGGAAAGAACAGATAATGCTTTCTAAACGGTCCAATTCAAGATGGCCTGCAAAAACATATTTTAGAAAAAGTGACAACGCACTGTCTCCAGCTGGGTCTATCCTGAGGAGCTAACAAGCATGCACGGAGGCTCCTGGCTCCCCCCGCAGGAGCGCGGGGAGAGGAAGGAGTCTCCTGGATGTCATCTAGCACCACATCTGGTGGGCAGCCCATCTGGCCAGAGTGAGCGCCAAACACAGGACTCGCTGGCCCAGCCCCGTCCACCCTCAGAGCAGCTGCTCGGTGAACACTCCTGGGTGAGAACTACAAAGAAGTAAAAAAAGGAACAAATAGAAAAGCCATTTTTTAAACAGTAAAACTTCATTAATCTCCAGTCCATTCATTTAGCACATGCAATAGTTCAAATGTCTGATTCGTACATGATTCTTTGAGAGAACGGTGTGAAGTTATTATAATGCTTTGTAATTTGTATCAGATCATGAACCCTATGCCAATGGTGAATAATAAAAGCTCACATTTCCTGAATTTTTATCATGTATGCTGCACCGTGCTAATGCCTTTCAGGATTATCTTATTTCATTTTCACAGTGATCCCACGAGTTGGGTTCTGTTATCATCCCCATTTTCAAGATGAGGTTTAGTCGGGTAAGTTATTTGCCTGACGTCATACAACCAGGGATGGGGAAGCCAGCTCCATCTGAAATGAACCCATTTTGCATCCAATAAAGAACGAAATTATTTTACTGAGTAGCACTTACTTAGAGCTTCATTAAAAGCAGCCATATATAACTAAACTATAATTTTTAAAATGTATTTTAGATTTAGACTTTTCATGAAGTGCAATGATTGCACTTCTCATCTATTTCCCTCTGTGTCCACTAAATGACTGCAATGCAGTATTACTACATGAAACCAACTCCAAGTCACATTCCCTCATGTAACGCACTGTAACTAGTCAATAGTAATTCTATGCAGAGCCTGTGCAAGTCTCAAAATATCTATACCGGCCACCAAGCAACAACTACTTGCCCCAAAAATGAGAGTCTGAAACATTTTTATCTGGTTGTAATCATCACTTTTTTTTTTTTGACTAAAGAGAACTTTTCCAAATACATGTAAACAAATAGACACAGTTCAAAAGTAAACTTTATAATTTTGTAGGAAAAAAAGTATAAGAAGGGAGGAGGAATGAGAAAGAGATGAATAGAAAGGAAACTCGATGATGGCCATTCTGGCTGGTGTGAGGTGATACCTCACTGTAGTTTTGATTTGCATTTCTCTAATGATTAGTGATGTTGCGCATCCTTTCATGTGTTTGTTGGCAATCTGTGTATCTTCTTTGGAGAAATATCTATTTAGGTCTTCTGTCCATTTTTGGATTGGGTTGTTTGCTTTTTCATATTGAGCTGCTTGTAAATTTTGGAGATTAATCCTTCATCAGTTTCTTCATTTGCAAATATTTTCTCCCATTCTGAGGGTTGTCTTTTGGTCTTGTTTATGTTTTCCTTTGCTGTGCAAAAACTTTTAAGTTTCATTAGGTCCCATTTGTTTATTTTTGTTTTTATTTCCGTTTCTCTAGGAGGTGGGTCAAAATGGATATTGCTGTGATTTATGTCATAGAGTGTTCTGTATAGCTGATTCACTTTGTTATAAAGCAGAAACTAACACACCATTGTAAAGCAATTATACTCCAATAAAGATGTTTAAAAAAAAAGAAAGAAAGAAAGAAAGGAAACCTGAAAGCAGGAAGGAGAAGCAGCAGGAAGGGGTGAGGGAGGGAGGGAACCCAGTGCTAGCCCCACCCAGTGGCAGCTGGGGCCTCACTGCCGAGCTTCAGGTCCACTCAGCAAAGCATGAACAGCAGAACAAGAAACTTCTTTCTGGGTAACCTGGGCGAGCCCCAAGGGGGCCCGAGAGCCACATCTGGTAATCTTCTTGCTCTTCAATGCAAAGTTCCCCCAAAGAACCTGCTAAACTTTGAGACTGTTTCCTGTTTCCTATATCCACACTCTGTGTGATCATCAGCTGCTATACTCGTTTTGTAGGGTATCCCTCCAATAAGTCTTCAAAGGATTTTTCTCTCTGCCCCTGGAGCAGACTGGCCTGCAGCAGCAAGGCCCCACTAGACTAGAAGCTTCTTGTAAGTAGAAACCATGTTTTTCAACTTTGAGTAGCAGCACTGACCAGCGCAGGGCACTCAGTAGGCCACTGATGAATGAATGCGTGGGTGGTCTTGGGCCACATTAAACACCCCCAAAGCAGGCTTGCTTAAATGATGAGGTGGTCACCTACCACGCAGGAGGAAGGCAGAATTGAACTTGCCTGCCTCAGAGGGTCCCAGCGTGGGCCACAGAGGCTGGTGATATGTCCTAGGGTCATCAACACCAGGTATCTGATAGCGAGTGGGACACTGCTGTACATCCAGGTCATTCCATGGGACTCATTCCAGACCAACCAGGGAGGCAGAGGCCACTGCTGGCCTGTCTGGTCTGGACAAGCCAGCAGTCTCACCACAGAGAAAGAAGGATGCATCTGTACTCCTTTTTCAAGGCTGACAGCTCTACTAGGGCTTTTATGGTGACGGGTGCTAGATTAAGACGTCAACAGGAAAAATGGCATCTTTCCGCCGCCTTCGTCCACCGAAGACAGCATAGCAACTGCAGATCTGGTTCACGCTAAACATTTTATCGTGATAAGCGGTTCATGACTAGAGAGTTTGTTCTCCATCAGGTAGGTGAGAGGTGAGGTCAGCCAAGAGTCCCTCACCCGACATTTTAAAAGATACACTGCGTCCCATGTGGCTGAGCTGTATAAGAAATGCCCTGAAGCCACAAGGGAAGGCAGGGAGCAAACCTAATATTCAAAATCACAATTGAACAATTTTCCAAGTGAGATGCTCTGCCGAGGGCTGGAGCCCTTTGTCCCGTGTGTGACACAAACAGTGGATTCTGAGAGCAACTCGAGCTGATGCTCAATGAAACGCTTTTGGTCCTGCCTAGCGGGGCTGCTCTCCGTGAAGGTCCCCACTGTGTCACACTGTCCTGATCCTGAGCCCTGAACTGTCTGCAATGAACACATTTCATGTGTCCTAAGATGCACAGTATTTGTTTTAACACCTTATATTGGTCTACAACAGACACCATCTTAAAATTAACTGACAGAGGTCTTGTGTCTTCGTATCATATAAAAACAATGGTGTGAGCTTCCCTGGTGGCGCAGTGGTTGAGAGTCCGCCTGCCGATGCAGGGGACACGGGTTTGTGCCCCGGTCCAGGATGATCCCACATTCCGAGGAGCGGCTGGGCCCGTGAGCCATGGCCGCTGAGCCTGCGCATCCGGAGCCTGTGCTCCGCAACGGGAAAGGCCACAACAGTGAGAGGCCCGCGTACCGCAAAAAAAAAAAAAAAAAAAAAAAAACAGTGGTGCGTCCTGCAATCAATGGTGTCTTGAATGCAATTAAATACGGCACTTAGAGTCCTTTGTGTAGTTAATGTTTCATTCAGCACATTATAATTTGCGTTAGAGGCGCTCAGAGAACAGTCACCAGATGTGTGCAATCCTCTTTTTAGTGCCATGCACAATGAGGCACTTAAATGACTCATGATCATGGTATTGCCAAGAGCTGAAAGCGGGTGCTGAAAGTTGCTTAGAGCCTCATGGCTGCGGTAGCAGGTAGCTAATTCTGTTCTAAATGCTGATCAAATTAGTCATCCACACAGAAAGAAACAACAATAGCAGCAGCCTCAACCTATTTCCCAAAGATTTCTTTCCAGGACGATGATGTATGCATCGTTTTTTTCATGGTAGGTGGCCTCTTCCTTATAATCCAGCTCAATTTAACACACACCTCCAACTTCCTTTTGAGACTAATGTTCCAAAACTTTAGCTTTTTTATTTGTAACATAAGGAAGTAATAGAAAAGGCATACATCTGGGGACAAAGGAAAATGCCACAAGAACTGAGTTCAGTGGCCGGGCATCATGTAGGAACCCCTGCAAATCGAGAGCTGCTGGTACCCAGAACTGCATTTGGCTTCCAACAGTGTTGTGAATTTCGTACCTATACTTTGAAAGAACAAACCTAGTGAGATGTGAGTTGAGAAACACCATACCTGTGTGCGGGGACAACTCATCCAGCAGCTTCACCATGCCTTCCCCTTGCTTAGAAGTCCACATCTTGATGGGGGATCCGCCTCCAATCCTGCGGTACTGCTCCTGAATTTTGGGGGTTCGGCGTTTGGCAATGAATGGTCCCAGCTTACTAAATCATTGAACATTGAAATCATTTTATTCCAGCTAAGCAACCTCAGAAACATTTTCTACTCAATTAAAAAAGAAAAATAAGATAAGCAAAATTTTAAGAAGAGCCTATTAAGATCAAGCCTTTAAAAACAGAAGCTCGAGGTCATTGACACCAGCCTGCTCTTTCGGCCCAGATTAGAGAGAACCAGACAGTCTCTGAGGAGTATCCACCCTGCCCTACAAGCTGTTCTAGCAGCAGGCCCTGAAGATTCAGGAGCCCAGACACCTGTGCAGAGCACGTGGCTGTGTGCTAGCTGCTAACTTACCACCTCTGGATCCTGCACCTAATAGGAGCTAGGACATACAAGACATTAGGCAGCGTGCAGCCCTCTTATTTAAGAAAATGCATGTTAATCCTATGATAGACTTGCCCACGTGAGCAAAGACGTATGCACAAGAATGTTCATTGTAACACTGAAAACAATCTAAGTGTCCGTCAGTGAGGCACTGGTTAAATAAATTAAGGTATGACCATACAGTGCAATTCCATACAGTCATGAAAACAGAATGAGCCAGATCTATATAATCTGTTCTGGAATAATCTCCAAGAAAAATTAAGTTTCAAAAAAAAATAGCAAAGTGCCAAATGATGTACATAAGTACATTCACGTTTGTGTAAAAAAAGGGGGGGATGTGTGTGTGTGTGTGTGTGTGTGTGCATGTATATATACACCTGGATGTGCCTGGACTATTTCTGGACCTAACAGTGCTTACCTCCGGGGTGGGTAAGTGGGAGGCTGGAGTCCAAGGGGAAAGAAACACCTGCTTTTTACTATAAACACTTATTAACTATTTGCAATTTTTTATCATATGCATATATAAATTTTAAAAAAAAAAACCCTATGCTGGGTGCTCTGTGATGACCTAGATGGGTGGGATAGGGGAGGGGGGTGGGAGGGAGGTCCAAGAGGGAGGGGATATGTGTATGCATATAGCTGACTCACTTCACTGTGCAGCAGAAACTAACACAAAATTGTAAAGCAATTATACTCCAATTTTTAAAAAAAGATATTGTGAAACTCAGTCATATACATCAAAATATACAACAAATATCAATCATACCTCAAAAAAATAAAGAAAGAAAGAAGAAGAGAAAGGAGGGAAGGAAGAATGAAAGGAAGGGAAGGACAGCAAGAACTCAGTTTCACAGCACGAATGAATAATACTCACTGCTTCCCTGAGTGTTAGACAGTTAAGTACAAAGTACAAACACATCTTTAAAGCTCCTTCAGCTGTGTCCAGACTGCTGCAATTTCCAGAGCTCTGGGGAGGAAACGGCCCAAGGGGAATCCTCTCTAACTTGCTTTCTCTCTCCCCTACAATTCTTCTTACATCATAGCCTTCTCATAACTAATAGAAAATAATAATGCTGCTCTAGCACTACCAGATGTGCGCTAAAACCATTTATTTATTTATTTTTAAACTACAGAACTGAGACACATGGAAGGCAAAATGCACTGCACAGGTTATGGATAAGTATAGGCATTTACATGTATCTTACTTTTGAACAGGAAGGGTCATGAGGTCTCGATCCAAGAAGAGCCTCAGGAGGAAGTCGTGAACTTCTCCAACGGTTTCAGGGCCTCCCATGTTCAGCATTAATATTCCAGTTTTCGGCTTCCTACATAAATCAAAAGGCAACAGTTGATTTGTAACACTTCTAGGGTAGAATTTTGTTTCTGCTAGCAAACTCTCATCTAATCTGTTCAATGCAAAGATGAAAAGCTACAGATCTCTTCACTACCGTCACAGTGAACACATGAGGCCTCCAGCTCTGCACAGTCCAAGGTCCAAGCTCAGACTCTGACTTTCACCTCCTGGCTCCATGCCTGTCCCTGGACTTTCCCTGGGCTCCAAATATTCCTCTATTAAACTGTCAGCCCTGACCAAAGATCCCATTCGTTGGGGACTGAGGGTCAAGGTGTAAACCTAAAATTGTCCTGAGGCGGAAACACTTGTTCATATGACTGCCTCGTGCCTACACAGGTTACCTGATCTCTCCAAGCTTAAGTTTCCTCATCTGTAAAATAGAGAGTCCACCAATTACCTCAAAAAGTTATTTTGAGGGCTTCCCTGGTGGCGCAGTGGTTGAGAGTCCGCCTGCCGATGCAGGGGACACGGGTTCGTGCCCCGGTCAGGGAAGGTCCCACATGCCAGAGCGGCTGGGCCCGTGAGCCATGGCCGCTGAGCCTGCACGTCCGGAGCCTGTGCTCCACAACGGGAGAGGCCACAACGGTGAGAGGCCCGCGTACCGCAAAAAAAAAAAAGTTATTTTGAGAATTAGTGCATAATGTACTTATTCAGCATAAGCTGGCACAAACAGTAGGTTCTATTCTACACAGAGGAGCCGTGGGTTTCCCTATAATTTTAAACCTCCCCAGTAAACCACCAGCCCATCTCTCACACCCTTATTTACTCTCTTCTCTTTAGTTAATTATTAAATTATTAATGGCTTAAATTATTTCTTGCTACTCTGCTTCCTTCTCCAGAGCCTGCCTTTACTCCTGTTCAGTGTCCCCTGCTGTGACAAACTACATTTCTCACTTTACACTCACCACGCCATCCTTCCTCTAAAACCCACTACTTAGATACTTCCTGTAAAACACTGTTCTGAATTATTCAAATTAGTCCCAAGCTAAAGAATCAACCACTGGATGAGCAAAAGGAAACAAAAAGAAAGTCAAGCAGCTTCTGGGAAATTTTTTTAAAAAAGGACGGTGCGAAAATGTAAACTTATAAAATCCAGAGCAGCTCTGAGGCCTGCACCGCTGAAGTGAGCCAGGCCAGGATGAGTTCTCTATTCCTAAACCAGCCAGGGGGCAAGATGGAGCCAGAGCAAGACCAAGTGTCTCCCCTGAGCTTTGGGGAGCCACCAGAAGACCATGACTCTGGTCGGAACCACAAGGTCAAAGCCTGAGATGGGAGCGTGGAGAACTGCGGGCCTGTCTTTCCCCATGTGACAGGAGTGAAAGAGGCTGCCGGTGGGCAAAAGAAAGGACAAGGAGTGTTTCTTCCACTCATCCTTTTTTTCCTTCTTGTGCACTGTAAACATTTAGATATAATTCACATACCATAACACCTGCCATTTTAAACTGTACAATTTGGTGGTTTTTAATATATGCACAAGGTTAGGCAACCATTACAGCTATCTAATTCCTAAACATTTTCCTCAGCCCCCAAAACCGCACTTATCCGTTACAGCCATTCCCCATTCTCCTTCTCCCTCACCCCTGGCAACCACTAATCTACTTTCTGGGCCTATGGATTTGCCTATTCACAGAAATAGAATCATAATGTGTGGCCTTCTGTGTCTGGTTTCTTTCACTTAGCATAAAATTTGCAAGGTTCATCCATATCATAGCATGAGTCAGTACTTCCTTCTCTTTCATGGCTGAATAATATTCCATCGTATGGGTATCCTCTCCATTCACTCTTGATAAAGCAGCCGAGGAATAAGCAGCCTGGTGTTGATTTAAAACACCATTATTACAAATGCTGAGCGGTCTGCTTTCTAAATCTCCTACGTCAAGACCACCTCTAGCTAATGCAGTGACTACAGCAATCCTGCTGAGATGGGTCTTGTTTGGAAGATTGCTCTTAAAGTGTTCTAAAGCTAATGATATCATGATGACATTTTAATTGTAATTTTAAAAAATGTTAATAATGTTTGGCAATAGTTTTAGGCAACAGAGTGTGTCAAATTTATACAAGTAGGAACCATTTTCTTGATCAAACATAGTATAGGTAGATGAAGTAGAAATCTGAATTCTCAGCCTAAGTTTTCAAAATAAGAACCAAATCCTGGGGGAAGGGAAGTGCTGCATTACAATGAACTCAGGGATTTTCTAATTTAGACCCCATTATATAGATTAACCAAGTTCACTTTTCACATCATTGTCTTAGGCCAGGGTTTCTTGACCTCAGCACTGCTGACATTGGGGGCTGGATAATCCTTTGTTGTGGGACTGCCTTGTGCTTTGTAGGAGGTTTAGCGGCAACCTTGGCCTCTACTTACTAGATGGCAATAGCACACACCCTACCCCAGCTGTGACAACCAAAAAATGTCTCCAGACATTGCCAAATATGTCCCAGGGACAAAATTGATCCCCCATCCCACCCTCTGTTCAGAACCACTGTGTTAGAGGAAAGGGGTTTAATCTCTTGTTACTAAACCAAGCAACCACTTTGAAGTTGTTGTTCCATAACTCTTCTACCCCCTTGGGCCAGAAGTCCTATCAATGAATTAACAAACTGGTGTTTTGTTTTCTTGATACCTGAAAATTCCAGATTCATTATATTGTGAAATTGTAATATTCCCTTAATCTTTCTACTTAGGCCACTGGTGTTCTGGGATTCTGTGTCTCACCCTCAAAAGCTGTGACTCACAATAAATTAAGGGCATTTTTCCATGGATTGCTGCCAGTTAACAGATTACTGGTTAAGAAACCCCACACTAAGAGACTTACCTAAGCCACAGAGGGCATCAATGTGCAAATGGGATTTAGAACTGTTTTTCATCTATAACACCTGAGCTCAGAACAAGAGTGGCTTTAAATGGGATGTTCCTCTGCCCTGCAAACCCATGTTTTGCAAACCATGTTGATCTTATACATGAAAGAAACACACGATTTGAAAATACCTAAATACGCTTGCACTTAATTCAAAACTGTGTTGTGCATGAGGAATGGGGCATTAGGAAGCCCGAGTCCAACATCCCTCTATTCCCGAATGTGAACTGCAAAGCTTTAGTCAAGGGTTACTGTCTCTTCTCCCCTCCGGACACAGAACATCTGACACCAAGGTCTGAATGGTCAAGTTCCCCTTGTTTGAATGTAAAAGTGTATACGGCAAACATATTGAAAGCTTCTCATTTGAAAAGGTGGCCACACTTGGCCATTTATATTCTTGCACTCTCAAAATATGAGGTTTTTCCTTTGAACTATTAATTGGACAAACCAAAACTTAAGCTCATCAATTAACAAAGGAACAGATTAATTCTATTCTACTATATATAGTCATCATCAAGATAAAAAAAACAAATCCCAGCTCTTCATTAAATCTCCAAGATGTAATTGGCCAGAGGATCTGTGCTGCCTCTAGAGCAGGGTTTGGCAAACTCCAGTCCATGGGCCAAATTTGTCCACACACCCCCTGCCTGCTTTTGTAAATAAAGTTTTATTGGAACAGGGCTTCCCTGTCTGGGAAGATCCCACATGCCACGGGGCAACGAAGCCCGTGTGCCACAACTACTGAGCCTGCGCTCTAGAGCCCATGAGCCACAGCTGCTGAAGCCCGTGCGCCTAGAGCACGTGCTCTGCAACAAGAGAAGCCACTGCAATGAGAAGCACACGCATCGCAACGAAGAGTAGCCTCCGCTCGCTGCAACGAGAGAAAGCCCATGCACAGCAACAAAGACCCAACACAGCCAAAAATAAATAAATAAAATAAGTTAATTTTTTTTTTTTTTTTTTTTTGCAGTATGTGGGCCTTTCACTGTTGTGGCCTCTCCCGTTGCGGAGCACAGGCTCCGGACGCGCAGACTCAGCGGCCATGGCTCACAGGCCCAGCCGCTCCGCAGCATGTGGGATCTTCCCGGACCGGGGCACGAACCCGTGTCCCCTGCATCGGCAGGCGGACGCCCAACCACTGCGCCACCAGGGAAACCCAGGTTACTTTTTTTAAAAAACGTTTTATTGGAACAGAGTTCCACTCATTTGTTTACGTATCACCTGTGGCTGCTCTCACATTATGATGGGGGAGGTGAATAGCAGCAAACAAGACCAAATGGCCCACAAAGCCTGAAAACATGTACCATTCAGCCCTTTGTGGACAAATTTGTAGTGTAGTATTGTCTAGAGTAGTCTGAGCACTAAGCAGCACAAGGCCTTCATCATATCTGGCATCAGAATGACTCACAAAGACACTCACCACTTCATCATCTCTAATATTTAAAACCCAGAAATAACCTATGTGCCCCATAACATGAGATTGGATAAATAAATTAAGATTTAATAAAATACTCTTAGGCTATTAAAATTATGTAGGCTTTTTATAGTTATGTGGTAGACATTAAATAAAAAGAGGAAGTTATAAAAATAATATATGTAGTATTATCACATTTTGATAAAATATACTGAGTAAATATTAATAGATACAGGTATAGAGACAAAATACTGGGTAGTGAGGTTATCAGTGATTTTTTTTTCCTGTCTGTATTTTCTAAAATGAACTGATTTCTTTTGTATAAATATGATATAAAGTTACTTACTAGAATTTGGGAGTGTTTTTAGATTTTTATTCAATTTTAATAATTTAATCTTAAGGCGATTTATGTTGTTGACTTTTGCCACTAGGATAACATAGTCATGAAATAATTTTTCTCCCAGGGTTCCACATCCAATCAGTTCTTCAGTTTATACCAAATACTTACCCCAAACCCTAAATACTTAAAGCACTTTGTACTATGGCTGAGGTGAGAAAAGAGGGGCCGTGGGGGGCAAGGAGGAGTGGCGTCCTGCTGGGCATGCCCCCAGGATGGAGACAGTGTCTGTGCTTCCTGTCTCCCTTCCCACGTGTGGTTTTTCAGGAGGCCGGAGAGTCGAAAGGAGATGATTTGGGACCCCACCCTACTGCCCTATCCCCAACAAACCTCAGTTCACTAAGTGCTCCATCATCATACATACCCAGGATCACACAATGAAAAGTAACAAACACAAAATATGACTATTTTCAAAGCTATAAAGCTCTCGTGGAACATCTGGTCTACCAGAAAGGTCAAGGCGTTAATAGTTCACACCTACTTTCTCTCTGCCCAGTGTTAAAGTGCATTACTCCTATCTGTGTACTCATCTAAAAAGCGACCTTTACAGTCTTCTGTTGCCTCTGTACCAGAGGAAGACTTGAAAACAGCTGTGGCCTCTGATATTGAAGAGGACACCCAGTAGCAATGCCATGCCTGCTGACATCCACCCGCAAACAGCAGAGGTGAGGTAGGGAACGTACATTATTTCTTTAATAAACTGTAAATCACATTATGTCATTTACAATAATATTCACTGCATTAACAGTTTACTACAGAAATTCTTGGTGGATTAGTTATTCCTTTTCCTGCACAGGAGATGTATTTCATAAGTATAATATGTTAGGTTCATATACATATTTCCAGCATACACATAATTTCTGTTATGGGACATATTCCAAAACTAAATTCCCACACGATTTGAAGACTGTTTGTACTCAACTATGTGTCCTTTAACAAAAGCCCTGTGGGATTTTTATTTGTCAACCAGACCTCAATAAAGCTGGGGAAAAAAATTTTAATAGAAAATGTAAAAATCTGTCAAAATTCAAAAACACTTTTAAAGCCTTAATTGGGCATGAAATCTATAAGTTTAACAGCTATTGAAAGGAAGCCAAGAAAATAACATACCACTCCTTACATACTGGGTTTTCCCAACACCTCTCCTCCTAGGTAGCTGGTATCCACCGGTGTTTGTGTCAAGAAAGAGAAATCCGTATTAGTACCTAAAATTAGATTCATACCTGTTCCCGGGCTGAACTTGAGATCTGGGGCTTCTGGCACGTTGGGCTGTTTCTGTGACGGCTGCTGCTGTGGCTGCACCCGACTGGCACCTCCGTGGCTGACAGGCCCTTGAGCCACCATATACCACTGTGACAAAATTAAAGTGGCAGCATGAAATCTAGCTGGAAAGTAATTGCTTTTGAAGAGGTCCTCAGAACATAATTCCTGGATCTAAAATTCGAAGAGATGCTACAGCAGAGGTGACTTCCCCAGCATTTCACTGCAGGTGGGTGAAGGCTCTTAAGACCTCTCTGAGGGGGTGGGACGGCGTCCCCTAGGATGGCTTACAGGACTTGCATGGAGCCTTTTCAGAAGCCACACACACCCCCTCTCACTGCCTTGGCCGTCGCTTTTGATATGACCCCTCATGAGATCACTGCATGTTATGATGGCAGCATTACTGCTCATATGAAAGGTAAGGAGCCTGCAGAAAAGGTCAAGAGCCACTGATTGAAGGAGTGGAAACTGGGCCAGTTTTCCACCACTTGCGTAGATCTCATAGCTGCCTCCTAGCCTTCTCCAATATGGTACCAGAACTAAGAACCCCAGAACTGCCCTTGGACTCTGACACGGGCCGGGGGACGGAGGTGATCTGCTTTGAAGGGCCGATTCTGGTCCGCCTCCTACTGCCCCCTGCCCCATGGGGTATGCCATCTGCATGGCCAAGGATTCATGGACCCCCAGAGTCCATGCCCCCCCCACTCCTGACCAGGCTCCCAGGACCCAGGACCTCAGAATTCCCTGCCCCAAAAGCTCCACTTCCAGGGTCTGGCGCAGGCCTCTTTCCTGCATCCATCCTCCTGATGGCAGATCCCACCATCAGTATAAGCAATTCTTGATCTGAAGGGTAGCCAACTGGTGGCTGTTCATTGGGTCAAGAATGGAGCTTGAACATACATACACACTGGAGTATGCACAAGACTCTTCACCATGCCGGGCAGGCCAGGAGTGGGAAGAGAAGAAAGGAAGTTTGCCCGCCCCAGGCAACTTTCTCAAGGCCGCGGCATTTCTGTCGGAACTGTGAAGAGTTCAAGAGTTCACCGTTCCAGGCCGTTAGCAAGGTCTATTTGTCAGCACAGCAGAACAGAACATAATTCGCAGTCTGTTAGCTTGCTGTATACGGGTCTTGTCCTGGGCACCACAAAGTTAGCTGTGGGCCTGGAGAGCCTATCTGAATCGAGGAGTCCATGGGCCATACCCAGTTATAGCATGAAGGGTATTCAGCCTTAAACAACACAGAGTGAAATTAAACTGAAACCACACAGTAGGTACTCAAGATGGCAATGCAGGACAGTAGTTACTACCGTGCCCCACAGTATACACACAACCTCCCTTCCCCAGTCTCAAACCAGCGGGTCTGAAACCAGCCTGAGATCAGTCTCCTACCCTCCTCCTACTTACAAGTCAAAGGTGTTCTGGTGAGGAACCAGGGCTGTGGACCAATGGACCCGACTCTGAATCCAGTTCTGCCACTTACTAGTAATGTAACTGGGGCTGCATTGTAATCTTTCTGAGCCTTAGTTTCCCCAGCTGTAAAATGGTGAAACCCTGCTATCTGGATCCTTGTAAAGATTACAGCAGATAAGACCAGTGAAGCACTCTTCACAGGGCCTAACTCATATAATTGGTACCAGTATTATTTTCCTTGCTAAGTGTCTAGAGCATAGGGACTACAACTTCTCTGATTTTTTTCTTTTTTTTTTATCACCTAGCAGGTCTATAAAATATAGGAGAATGATATTTCCAGGCCACTTAGATTTCCAGCTATCCAGATTGTGCACATTCCCAACAGAGCCAATTACGTGAGCTTGAGCTGAATAATCCTTAACTCAAAACGGAAGTGCAAAGATTGACATAAAGAACTTCAATTCCGCTCACATGAAGTCTCAAACCAACACACATCTCCTTATTTCAGACAAGTTCAATTCTGAACTGCACGATGAGAGTTAACCAGGTTCTCAATCAAGCTGCGATGTCTGCAATTCCTTATATAAATGAGGTTATATCAGATTCCATGGGGTATCAGAATAGAACTTTGGCATTACATAATTTGACTGCTGGTAATATAATAAGATTTCCTCCTGCAAACTTTAAAAGGGGGTGGGGCGGGGTTGGGGAATAAGGATGAGACTAGAGTCTCCAACCAGTACATTAGCATTGCTTAGTACAGTTTGGGAGCTGGTAGCTTTTCAAGCTGCCGAAAACTATTGCCATGCCCTCTACTTACAAAATTCTCTTCTCTGAGGTTAAATAAATTCTCAAAGAAGGTGATGCTGCTAATGATGGATCCTTTCTGCTCAGGACATAGGGTTAACACACGCACCTCTCAAGGACTTCTCTAAAACACTCCTCTCCCTTGATGATCTGAAGACTCTAGAAAAACAGAGTATTTCCTACCAAATGATTAGTATTAATCTAGCTAAAGGAGTTTAAAGTAATTATTCAAAGAACCAAATGAGACTCCTGAATACACTCAGCTCACAGCTTAAGAGAAATTCGAAGGCACAGGCACCATCGTGTGGTGTAGTGTGTGTGTTCTGGAGCTAGAGAGATCTGAGCAGAAATTCCGGATAGGACCAAACAAGCTGTGTGACAGTAATTGGGCAACTCACTGAGCTACTCCAAGCCTCACTTTTCTCATCTGTAAAATGGTGATAAGGCCAAACTTGCAGGGCTGTTGTAAAGATTAGGAAAATTTTTAAACATCTATGTCCAGCCCCAAGAACAGTGTCTGGCACAATGCATGAAGTAAGAACACTCAATAGTAAGGATCTGCCCACTTATGAACTAAGACCAGGTAATTCTAACCCTACTCTTAGCATGGACAACTGGTCTACCTTTGGAAGGCCTACAAACAATAAAAGCTATAAAACCAAGGGATATGCAGAAAAGATGATGTAAGAAAACAAAACTTCATTAATTCCTGGACACACCCAATAGGTGAATCATTCAAAAGTATACCTTTGACTTAAGAAGTTCATGGGTATCAAGTGATTCTCCAAAACAATTATTTAATATTTTGGATGCTTGGGGGTGGTACGTGGGAGGGTAGAAAACAAGATACACAAGTATCTAATAAAGCCCTTTTCTATCACACAGGAGATGAAGATTATTTCAAAAGGTCCTTATAAACATGAGTATCATTTTAAAAATTAACAGAAATAAGGTTCTGTATTGTAACTATTAATAAACACTTGGCGAGGGGAGGATTTAAGAAAAAAATTGTTATTTTTCTAGTATGGAGCCAGAATGTTCTCATGTATTAATTTAAACATTGATTTTCTTTTTTATTATTCTAGATTTGTTTTTTCCAATTACAAAAGACATATATGCCTAACGTAAAAAATCTGGAAAGAAAACTTCACAAAGAAACAATAATTCTTTATTCTATTAACTTTCTAAAATATACATATATACTATATACATATATACTAGGGAGCTTCTTATTAATTCTGTACTATGATAAAAACATAAGAGTGTAAAACTTTGCTTTTCTACTTTGAGAATTCATTTTGAGAAATACTACTCAATTTTTTCTAACCCAGATGTTAATCCCGTCATATAAAACAAGATAATTAAAGTATTATAACTACATCTAAAATCAGAGTCTGTAATTCAATTGAACTTCAAATCTACTTCTGCTGTGGTTTCTGAATCCTTCCACTTGGTTACTTATAACCTGGACAACAAAGCATTTAAAGTTTCTCATATTGTTTTATGACCTCAACTCTAGAGCCTGTCAGACTTTCTTTGCCACAGGAAGGGTCAGTGAAAGAAAAGACTAATTTGATACTTCTTTCAGCCCCATTACTGGCACTGTGCTTCCTTTTCTTAAAAGATAATGTCTTTCGTCTCCCAATGCCCTCAGTGACCTGATTGTCATTGGACACTGGGTCCTTATTATTTTCCCAACAAAGTCACCTGTAATAAGATATGGAGGTTCAGAGTGGACTCTCCACTCCTTCTCAGTAGGTGACAGATTGATGAATTAGGGAACTTCTTAGAAAAATAAGTCAGGTCTGTGTCCAGTCGTCATTCAAATATACAAATTAAGCATCTTAGTAGGTGGCAGCCTTTTACATACTAATAACTGAACATTTTGAGGTTATCTATGTATCTGCTGTGTGCCAGGGACTGTGCTACAGGCTTTACCTATATCCTGCTAATCTTCACAGCAAGCCTATGAGGTATTACCTTCTTTTATGTTTAGCAAAGTTCAAGCTGGGGTGAGTGCCTCACTCAGAGGGGTCACAGGAATTCTGCAGAGCTAGTGACCCAGCCAGGTGTGTCTGAACCAGAGTCCCGTTTGCTCATCCTGTGGACACAACTTACATTCACGTCTGTATCAGAAACGTGTGGGGTTGTCCATGGGTCTTATTTCTTCTCCAAATATCTCTAGAAAATACTAGCCTGAGCTGCCCCGAGGTGGGTCCTGCTGCCAAGGACAAGTGAGCACCGGGTGATGCCAGGGGCCAGGGCAGCAGTGGGCACAGTGTGACCTCCACCACCAGAGAGGGAACCCCAGGGTAGATGCCCATGGTGATAATGAGGATAATGATGCCAACGGTACTGTCTCTGTGGCAGGCCCTTAACACACTCTGCCTCCCAAAATCACAACAATCCTGAGACTATCATTATTCTTATTTTACAGATAAGAACTAAGGCTCTGA
Source organism: Mesoplodon bidens (assembly GCF_964165515.1). NCBI lineage: Eukaryota > Metazoa > Chordata > Mammalia > Artiodactyla > Ziphiidae > Mesoplodon > Mesoplodon bidens. The sequence goes on from NC_138169.1 coordinate 73,108,074, forward strand.
GAAATTCAGCCACTGCTCACGGCCACCCAGCTGACCGATGTGACTCCGGGACCCCCCTCCGAGGCCTCTCAGGGTCCTCGGGGGACCAACGTACCCCACTCTCGCCCCTCCCAGGGGAGCGCCCCTTTCCGGATCCCTTCTCCGCCCCTCGCCCCGTCGCGGGCAGCTTCCTGCGCAGCCCGCCGCCGCTCCTTGGAAGTTCCCAGGCCTGGGGACCCCGGCGCCAGCTGCCCGCTGTCTCCGCCTCGGCGGCGGCCGCGACAGCCCCACTTACGCCGATCGCGGAGCAGGACGCCCGCAGATCGCAGGGCCGCAGCCATGTTTGTGCTGACTAAAACCATTCCCGGGGCAGCCTCGGCCCGGGACCTGGGTTCCTCCCGCTGCAGCACACCCAGACGCGGGCCCCACCAACGGCTAACAGCAGACCTCAGCACCCACCACCCACGCCTCCTTATCAGGCGCGGCCACTCCCTGCGCCCGGGCTGTGCGCCCGCTCATTGGTGCCGGGCCGGGGCGGGGCTTCAGGGGCGGGGCCAGGTGGAGACACGCCCCTCCCCGGGAGCCCGCCCCGCTGCAGCGAGGTCCCCAGGGTAAGAAAGGGTCCCAGGCTGTGCAATTGGCACCTTCCACCCAAACCACCAAAAATCCGTGCGGGTCGCCCTGAACGAACGCCCTGGTTGCATGCGCCCACCTGACCAAGGCAGAAACTGCAGCCACGACAACGCAAAGAACTTTCTTGACATTTCCACTACTATCACTTACATATGACAATGCTTTTGCCTCAATTCTCCAGTTTTGTGGCCTAGTTACAGCACAACTGTACCGACCCGGGTTTTTTGCTTGTTTGTTTTTTGCGGTACGCGGGCCTCTCACTGTTGTGGTCTCTCCCGCCGCGGAGCACAGGCTCCGGACGCGCAGGCTCAGCAGCCATGGCTCACGGGCCCAGCCGCTCCGCCGCATGTGGGACCCTCTCGGACCGGGCACGAACCCGCGTCCCCTTCATCGGCAGGCAGACTCTCAACCACTGCGCCCCCAGAGAAGCCTCCCCGACCCTGTTTTATTTTGCTTTGTTTTCAGAATGAGAAAAGGACTTATTTTATATCAGACACTCATGACATACTTGTTAAGTTCCTCTGTAGTATGTCTATGCAGCAGAGTTTGACAGCTGGGACCAGAAAGCAAACATTAGACTGCTAACGTAATAGCATTAGGAAAAGTGAAGGCGAGTCCGGCAAACGCATTTTTGGAGGGCTGGTACGGTGAGGTTCGTCAGTATCATGTCTGTGCACCTTCGCAGGGTGACTGCCTGGCCCCAATCCCACGCACAGAACAGGTGCCCCCCTCATTTCTAGCCCTTGCTACATTCCCACACCTCCGCCCGCCCATCTGGCCCTAACGCTCAGTGCGTCTCGAAGTACAAGACCAACCTTTGGAATAGAAAGGTGTCGGGCACCATACTTTCATTCACTGAACAAGTATTGAGCACCTACTGTGTGCACTGGGAAAACAGCAGTGAACAGAGCAGACAAGGGGCTTACATAGGGATTAGGGGAGAGACAGAAAATAATCACAATATGTAGTATTTAGGGTGATGATGAGCGTTAGAAAGAATGAAGCTATGTAAGGGAGATGAGGGAGGGGAGGCTAGTGCAATTTGAAATAGATGAGTCAGAGAAGACCTCACTGACATTTGGGCAAAGACCTGAGGAAGTAAGGGGGCAAGCCACGTGGAACATTCCAGAAAAATGGAGTCTAGATTGAGTGCAAAACCAGTTTTCTGTAGCTAAAATATATGCTCTTGATTGAATTCGTTTATTTATTATTAAAGTGGATCCTCTTTCTGGTTGTCAGCTTGGTGTAAAATGTCAAGTTAAATGGATTGCCTTTCATATTATCTACATGATCTTCAAATCAGGCAAGAGGTGTCCCCTGAGAAACAGACAGTAAAACTTGCTCCTCGTATCAACTGCTTTCCTATACATTTTGCTAGCTCTCCATTCTCAGAATGAAAATTACATTAGTTTAATTTGCCCTTTGAAGAGGTGATCTTTATAGATAATATACTCCTCTACCTAAAGCCTAAACCCATTGCTTTTAAATCAACTACACAAAACGTCTCTACAGTTTGAAATGCTGTGCTGGAAAAAGTGTCAACAAGGCCAGAGAAGTAGAAAAAGCCAAGGGTTTTTAATGACTGAGCTATGTGGGCTCTTCTCGGCTCAGGAGGCTCAGGATAAGTCACGCTTCCATCCCGGGTGCTGTACCGCTCCTGCTAAGTGGAGATAGCACTGGTCCCTCCCAGGGATATGCTGATGATTAGTGACAAGGCATAAAGGTGCCAAATCTCACGTAATCAACATTGGGGCAAGTTAAATTTGTATCTGGCGAGAAAAAAGAAAGGAACTAGCAAACCATGCTTTATTAAATATATCAACATAATAACATTTTTAAAAATGAATCAGCACCATTTCATTCATTTTCCTTTTACTGACTCTTAAAAAACTCATTCAAAATTATACTCATGTATAAAACCTCCCGACACACATATTAAGACTCATAGGTTACAAATGGAAACAGAACTTCATTATTTTTCCCCAAAGAGCTCTTCATGACATTTGTTATTTCTAATCTATGGCTCATTTCTTACAAAAAGCATCAAATACAACAGCTTTTCAGTGAGTAAATTTTTATGTTCTTTTGAAGTGAAAACAGATAAAATATGCTTTATATGGGTCCTTTTCCAAACTGATAGGAAAACACAGCCCTTTAATCAGAAGATGTGAATTCTAAATATGGGTTTTACTAAGAAATCCAGAAAGCCCTTGAAAGGCTAAAGAAATTTATAAAACTATATGAGATTTATATATATGTATATAATATTTTTATGTATATATACACATATGTATGTGTATATAAATGCATTTTTTTCTGGCTTAAATATCTGTACCAAAATTATAACCACTTCCCTTAACAAACAGAAAGCACATTCTCTGGGCCAACTCAGATAAGCAGTCCTCCCACCACCTGGGAGAGGGTTTGCCTGAGCTCTGGTGACTTAATTAGTGAAGAAAGCATTCTCTTCTCAGACAGCACTTCTCAGACAGCACTTCTCAAACAGCACTCAGAGTTCAGCCTGTGATCCTAAATAAAATGAATCTGTTGGTTTCAGCTCAATGCTTCAGGAAAGGGGGGGTGAGATCCCCTAATTCATTATTTGCCATGATTGGCACCTCTGAGCTACACAAACTAAATTTAGATTACTCAATTCTGTCTCCTTAATCAGAACAACTGGGCGAGGATGGGGGCATTCAGTGCAAGAGAAACAGTGGCTGCGTGAAGCAGACAAATGGTGAGCTCTGATGATTACTCAGAGGAACCTGACCGATTGTCCCCACAATTGTTTTAAGCAAAGAGGCCACCAAATGCAGGCCAATGCGATGTGCATTTTGACTGCCACTCTTAACCACGCAGAGCCTTAAGCCCACTAGTGATGATGGGTTTATTAGTTCATCTGCACATATTTTCTGAGAGTCTACTATGAGCAAAGTGTTATATCGGATACTGGGAAGGATAAAAAAAACAAACTGTACTCTCAAGTAGCTCATTCATTTATGAAACAAATATGTATGGAGGGCACACCCAGGTCAGGCACGTGGTGGGCACTGAGCATTACAGCAATGAATTGGACTATCTCTACTTTCATGCAACTTACATTCTAGAAGGCAAGGCAGGCAATAAACAAAAGATATATGCCGTAAGGTTAGCTATGACTAGGAACCATGAAGAAAAATAATAAACGAGGCAAAGGAATGGAGAGAGGCAGGAAATGTTAGTTTCGGGGGTGCAGTGGGACAGGGCCTCTCCGCAAAGGTGTCAGTTGAACAGGGGCCTGTGGGGAGTGAGGGAGGTTCTCTGTGGAAGGGCTTTGCAAGCAGAGGGATCAGAAAGTACTGCAACACATTTGAGGCTTGTATTAGTTCCCCAGGGCTGCTGGAACAAAATACCAGAAACCAGGCTGCTTAAAACAACAAAAATGGGGCCTTCCCTGGTGGCGCAGTGGTTGAGAGTCCGCCTGCCGATGCAGGGGACATGGGTTCGTGCCCCGGTCTGGGAAGATCCCACGTGCCGCAGAGCGGCTGGACCCGTGAGCCATGGCCGCTGAGCCTGCGCGTCCGGAGCCTGTGCTCCGCAACGGGAGAGACCACAACAGTGAGAGGCCCGCGTACCGCAAAAAAAAAAAAAAAGTTATACTAAAGTATACTATTCGTACAAAAAAGGGCACACATCATAAGTGTGCAACACTACGAATTTTCACAAAGTGAGCACATCATGTACGCAGCTCCTACAATGCCCACCCTACACTCAGACAGGAAAGTGGACCATAGACCCCTCCCTGCATGAAACAGGGACTTGAGGGGCTGGCCCTTCTGTGAAATCTAGAAAACTGGCCCTGTAGCCCAGAGAAGGACATGGAAGACTGCCATCTGCCCAGGGCTCTGGACAGGGAATGAAAGCTTGCTGGAAAAAGTCAACTTTCCTGGTTTGAATGTATCTGCGAGGAGCAGCACTACCAAGCCAAGAAATGTACATAAACCCCATCTAAGACAGGCGGGACCCTGCAGTCCTGGCAGAGGCAGACCAGAAATGCTCTGGAGGGACCCTCTCACCACCCCGGGGGCAGAGCCCTCTCTGGAGAAAAACACTCTTGCCCAACATGATCTCAAAAAGAATTAGAACCCTTAGGAGAAAATGAACTCATTTAGTCATGTGGTACATGTCTTAATACTGGCGCAAGAGCTCCTGTTTCTCTCCACACCGCAGGCAAAGTGAACCTTTTGAACCGTAAGCATGGATCATTCTGTTAGAGGGAGATCACTTGATAAGAAGAAGTCTTTCATCACCTAATAGGCCGAAACTCCTTCCCCTCCACCCCACACACTCTGCTCAAGACACGCAGTCTCTTTACTGTCCCTCAAGGCCTTGTTATGGGGTGAACTGTGTCCCTCTCCCTCAAAAAAAAACCCTGATAGTTGAAATCCTCCCCTCTGGTACTTGGAAATGTGATCTTATTTACCAATAGGGTCTTTGCAGATATAACAAAGTTCAGATGAGGTCGATAGGGTGAGCTCTTAAATCCAATACGACTGGTGTCCTTCTAGAAGGGAAGATGGTTATGGGAAAAGAGACACACAGGGAGAAGGCTACATGACCACAGAGGCAGAGATCAGAGTGATGCTACAAGGTAAGGAGAACCAAGGGTTGCTGGCCACTGCCAGAAGCTAGGAAGAGGCAGGAAAGGATTCTCCCCGACACACTGCTGAGGGAGCATGGCCCTGTTGACACTGACTTGGACTTCCAGCCTCAGAACTTGAAGACAATACATTTCTGGGGCTTTTTTGTTTGTTTGTTTGTTTTGCGGTATGCGGGCCTCTCACTGTTGTGGCCTCTCCCGTTGCAGAGCACAGGCTCCGGACGCGCAGGCCCAGCAGCCATGGCTCACGGGCCCAGCCGCTCCGCGGCATGTGGGATCTTCCCAGACCGGGACACGAACCCGTGTCCCCTGCATCGGCAGGTGGACTCTCAACCACTGCGCCACCAGGGAAGCCCTAGTATAACTTTTAAAAAGACCCCCGAGTGCCTTTATCTGGGTTCAATTCTCCCTCTAACTCCCATACCCAACCTAACAGCTCTGGTTTAGAGACCCTCTCTGCTCCCTCCTCTCCAATTCTGATGCCTAGAGGTGTTCCTTTCACTCAGCTAAGAGGAGGGTCTGTGTGGAATTATTATATTTATCCAGTAGAGTTACCTGTTTATAGTGGGAGAGGAAGAGGTGAGCAGAAGTTTCCCTGATAAAAATGAGTGGTGATTTCAGGCTGAGAGGATGCAGGGATGCTTTTTCATCAGGGTGGTATAGAATTTACAAGAAAAGTAGGCTTGTTGTATACTGAATGTGAGGGGACACTCTGAAGGCAGAAGAGCACACAATTATCAAGAGCAAGACGTTCACTTGGCCACCGCACAGCATCTGGAAAGGATTCAGAGATAAGCGTGGTGAGAGAAGGCTGAGGACCGAGCCTGAATGTGCTGAGAAATTGGACCTTTGTTGGTAGGTGAGTGGGAGTCATGCATGGTCATGACAGTCATGGAGAAGAGTAGCCTGTGCTCTGAGGAAGAGGATGGAGCAAGCAGGGTCCAGGCTATAAGGGAGGAGAGACAGGGAGAACAAATAGAAGACAGTGGCCACGGTTCACAAAAGAGGTGTTGAGGGGCGTGGCCATGGAAAGTGAAGACAGAAATAGGCAAGTAATGGCACACTGGAGATTAGAGGGAGGGCAGAGTCGGGTAATTCAAGGTCTTCAGCAGTAGTGAGACCAAAGAAGAGAAACACATGAGTCAGCAGGACAGCTGGTTTGAGGCAAAGATGAAGGCACATTTTTATATTTGTTGTTTTCATATTGTCTTTGTTTTTGCCTGAGTATGTTTTACATTGCAAGAAGGACAAACAGGTACAGCCATCCAACAGAAAGTTGTGGTGGTCATCTACATCTACATCTACTGACCATTCATTCAACCATTCATTTTTTAAAATTTGTTTATTTATTTTTGGCTGCATTGGGTCTTCATTCCTGCGCACAGGCTTTCTCTAGTTGCAGCAGGTGGGGGCTACTCTTCGTTGTGGTGCGTGGGCTTCTCATTTCAGTGGCTTCTCTTGTTGCAGACACGGGCTCTAGGTGCGTGGGCTTCAGTCGTTGTGGCTCGCGGGCTCAGTGGTTGTGGCTTGCAGGCTCTAGAGCGCAGGCTCAGTAGTTGTGGTGCACAGGCTTAGTTGCTCCACAACATGTGGGATCTTCCCGGGCCAGGGCTCGAACCCGTGTCCCCTGCATTGGCAGGCAGATTCTTAATGACTACACAACCAGGGAAGCCCTAATCAGTAATTTTTTTTACAAAATAATTTACAGAGAATTCATCACTCTCCTTGCTAATTTGTCCTTCCTAATAGCTAACAAAAATTGAACATTTATTCTCTTTCACCTATGCCCACTCCCTTTTGATGTATCTTCAAATACAGAGGGAAGACCTCTGGGTTAAGATGGGGGCTTGAACACATGGATGTAATTTCACTCCCACCCCAAAACCCCACTAAAATGTCAGGAGAGGTTTTGTTGTTGTTGACAGTGATGGTGTGTTTTGTTTGTTTTCAAGCACAAACCTAAAATGATGGGGGAAAAGAAACAGAAATGACAGCAACAAATCTGGGGAGCTGGAAGGCAGATGGATAAATGGTTCATGATTTAGCAAACTCAAAACACCCTGAATCTGAAGATGGCCGTCCTAAGACAAGAACCATCCAGATTTACATGGCAGAATCCCTAGGAGGTTCCAGACTGGCAGCAGCGGGTAGCCCTGGAATTGGGGATTAAAGGGAGAGATGCTACATTGAGATAGATTTGGGGAACTAGACTTACCGAAGTTGTGGACACATAGCCCTCTTCACCCTTTTGCCTCCACAGGAGGTGGGAAGAGTCTGGAATCCAAGCGGCCCAAGAGGAAAGATCTAAGGATGTTGACATCTGGAATCCAAGCGGCCCAAGAGGAAAGATCTAAGGATGTTGACATCAGGGACTCCCATACTCCACATACTCAACAGTTCAGGCAGCTCACCCTACAGGAGGGCTCACATATCCTCCCACACACTTCAAAAGCATTTTATCTGCTATTTGGAATTCTCAGCAGAAAACCAAGTATCACCTCACATCTGAGAAAAGCCTCTAAGAGGAAAGACAGAGACCCAAGCAAACAGAAGAAAACATGGAGGAAACTGCCAAGATACAGGAAGAAGACAGCTTGGGTAAAAGACCATAAAGATGCAACTTTCTGAGGTCAGAATAAAATTTTTTTTTAATTTTACTATGCTAACAGGGATGAAAAATTCAATAGAAGGATTGGGGAAAAGTTGAGGAAAGCTCTCAGAAAATAGCAAACAAAAAAAATAAAAAAGATAAAAGGAGGTCTACTATCTGAATAATAGCAGTTGTAGAAAGAAAGAAAAACAAACAAAAGAGGGGACACTTAAAAAAAAACAGTTTAAGAAAGTTTTCACAACTGAAGGCCCTGACTTTCCGAATTTAAAGAGCCTACCAACTGCCCAACAGAATGGATGAACAGTCCTAAGGAATATCATCATATTTCAGAACATGGGGACAAGCTTCTAGAATAGACAGGTCATATGTAAAGGACCATGTATGAGAATGTTTGGGAATTCTCCATAGCAACATTGGAAGCTAGAATGGTAACACTGGAAGCCAGGGTTTCAAAATTCTGAGGGAAAAATGCTTTTTAACCCACAATTTTATATAGAGACTGTGGTTTAAATGTGAAGATAGATTAAAAACTTTTTTTTTTTTTTTTTTTTTTGTGGCACGCGGGCCTCTCACTGCTGCAGCATCTCCCGTTGCAGAGCACAGGCTCCGGATGCGCAGGCTCAGCGGCCATGGCTCACGGGCCCAGCCGCTCCGTGGCATGTGGGATCTTCCCGGACCGGGACACGAACCCGCGTCCCCTGCATCGGCAGGCAGACTCTCAACCACTGAACCACCAGGGAAGCCCCTGGAAGCCCCTAAAAACATTTTTTAGATAGGCAAGTTCTCAGTGAATTGACGTTCCATGCACCCTTTCTCAGGAAATTACTGGAGGATGTGCTCCACCAGAAAGAGGAAGTAAACCAAGAAACAGGGAAACATGGGATACAGGAAACAGGCTGTCCTTAGAGGAGAAAGGTGAAGGGGATACCTGGGATGACAGTGAAAGAAGATCCCAGGATGACAACTATGTTTCAGGATTGGCATGTGGCTGGTTCACACTACAGCAGACAAGCTCTCAGAGAAGCTTCTATGGGAAGATATAACTGATGAGCACCTGCTGTGTCTGAGCATCTTTGGAAATTGAATTAATGATAAAGAAAAAAATAAGATGACTGTTAATTATGGGCAAAATGAAAAGTTGGCCAGAAAAGGAGAAGCGATCATAGTATACAATATGGTCAACCAAAGTAATGATTTAACTAAGCTGGGAAGAGGGGGAGAAGAGAAGCATGCACATGAAGGGTGGGACAGGGAAAGGAAGAAGCGCAATCTTCTGCAGAAGAGCAGTAGAGAGTGGCTAAAACCGAATAATTGATAAAGTAATAGAAGCATGTTTTTCTTCATGACATGGAAGTAAATGCCTAAAGAATAAGCTAAAATTTTGAGCACCACCATTTCTGTGAGCCAGGGTGCTACACTGTATTAAATTTTGACGCCAGAAACCAGCATCTTTGAACTGCAGAGTACACCAATGTTTTTTCAAAGATAATATTCTTCATCTTATCAAGTTAGTAGTAATCTATGAGGTAGAAGGAAACTTTTCAGCATAAGAAACTGAATCATTTAATTGACCAGCAATTAGCAAATACCATGAATGACAGTATTTGTACATCATAGTATCTTTTTTCCTTAGAAGGACTGAATGAAATAATAGGATTCTAAGTTTAAAGGAATTCAAGCTTTGGAGTTTCAAACTTCATTCTGTCACTTTTAACAATGCATTTTCAGGCATGTTTTTTAACTTTTCTCAACCATTACCTCAGGGGTAATAGGGCTATTATCCATATATAGGGATTATAGGGCTATAATTTATATATTGTATAAATTTATAATTTATATAATTATCACAAGAGGTTATTGTGGGGATTAAAGCATGTGACAGTACATGGCTGACACAAACCAGTACTCCATTATTGGCAGCTACCATCATTTTGAGAATTTCCCAGTATGACTTGAAAGCTAACAAGTGCACAGGTGTAGTGTTTTTGTGGCCACTGGCAATACTGGACAGTCTCAACCTTGCCCCAATGTTCCCATTTTAACATTGAGATTGGGAACAATTTCAAAAGAGATTAATGTGAGATGAATGAGGACCTACAGTCATGATGATGAGAGGCTTAAGGCTGGCTTTAGAAGAGGGAGGTAGCTACTCAGTGAGTCACACTAAGTCTGCCACAGCCTCAGCTGGGCGGGCTTTTAAAAAGCATCCTGGGCCCAGCCCTGAAATTCGGATTCTATTGGTCTGGGATGAGGCCCAGGCACCAGTATTTTTACAGTCCCAAGTGACCCCAATGCGTAGGAAGGTTGCTTATGACAGAATCTTATTGCTCTATACACTAAACAAGAAATTTTTAGGAAATGCTAGAGGCAGCCATATGTGGGGAGCTGGGTGGGTGGAAACGGCTGTAGGACATTGACAAAGTCAGTATTTAAGTCATTTGAATTGCTACAGTATTAGCCTCCCATCTGTCTCCAAAGCAGGTCAGCTACACAAGTACCAAAGGCGAAGGGGGCTGCTGGCGTGAGGATCACGTATCAGGAAGAGGTTTCAGGAAGGAAAGGGCCGTGAGATGAGTCCCACGAGAGGAGGAACTCAGAACCAGGTGTCTGTGAGGTGGACACTCGGCAGGGATATGGGATGGGCTTGTGACGCTCAGATTACAGGGACAACCAGAGAAAAGGGAATCCAAGTCCACGTACGTGAGGTGCGCTGCTCGGGTTCTTGATTTGACGTCACCACAATCTTGACTCCGTAACCCCCACCTAATCCCACAGCTCTCCCTCAGTATTTAAAACTTTTAGCCCATTTATACAATTAAAATCTAATCTAATTGAGCCTAACCTAGTCATCTAAATTCTGATCAAATGAACTGCCTAGTTGCATCCAGTTAGAGCTCATTCCCATTCTTACACGTATTTTTCATTTAAAGATAGAGGCCAAATATACTACAAATGCCCCATTTCCATCTGTCATTTTACTTAACTGCAAAATAAGATATAATCTAATGTGTCCAAAATTAATACAAAAAGGATGATAAAAATGATGTAACTAGGACCCACATCTAATTTTTAAAAACCATTCCTTTCCATTACCATGTACTTTTACTAATACCTACCAAATTCAGGAATATCTAGTTTCACATGTACAAATCATGAAACATAAAGATTTTAAAAAATGCAAAAGACATGAACTAATTAATGTGAAACAGAGACAATCAGCTTAAAAAAAATTAAGTCAGCAAAGAATTTTTACGTGTATCCATTTATTGAATGCTGGGAATAGAGCTTATTGAGGATACATGACATGCATTTTGGGCAAAAATTAACCAAATCTGAAATGAAGCCATTCAATAAGCCTGCAAATTAATAAATTAGCACAGATTAGACCTAAAGACACAGTGTGGGGTGACTCCAAAAGCCATGCAGGGTTGTCATGAAGATTCCAGCTGCAAATACTTTTGGAACTTATTTACTTTTTAAAAATAAATTTATTTATTTATTTATTTTTGGCTGCGTTGGGTCTTCGTTGTTGCGCGTGGGCTTTCTCTGGTTGCGGTGCATGGGCTTCTCATTACGGTGGCTTCTCTTGCTGCAGAGCACAGGCTCTACGCACGAGGGCTTCAGTAGTTGTGGCTCACGGGCTCCAGAGTGCAGGCTCAGTAGTTGTGGCACATGGGCTTAGGTGCTCTGTGGCATGTGGGATCTTCCTGGACCAGGGGTCAAACCCGTGTCCCCTGCATTGGCAGGGGGATACTCAACCACTGTGCCACCAGGGAAGCCCTGGAACTTATTTATTCTTAATTACTTAGGAGCTACCAGGGAAGAGTGAAGATCACCCTGCCTCTTTAGTTTGAACTAATGCTAGGAAGAATGCTGTTCACTGAAGTGCCAAAAAACAAAAACAAAAAACTTGCTCTTACTTCAAACCGTTTAAGGCCATTCTATTACAAATTCTTCCAAATAAATTCGTATGCTTTAGAATGCTATAAGCAGCTATCAGATTTAGAAAAGATTAACAACTGAGGCAAAAGACTATTCATTTCATTCCTGTATCTACTGCTGATTTATACTCTGTTCTAATACCAGCAGATTTTTACAGCATGTTGTCAATTTTTCCCCACAGTGTTTGTTTTAACTCACTGATACAATAAAATGATATAAATTAAAGAATCCCAGTTACACTTAAAAGGACAGAAAGATTAAGTTACTGGAATGTCTCAGACTACAAGTTAAAACTAATCATATATGTGGTATATATGACACAAAGATTATAACCTAAAATTGGATAAAATGCTGAAATATACTCATGACTGCAGAGTTACATGCCACATATTTTCCCCCAAACTTTGTAATGGGTTTTTTTTCTTAGAATGACACCATCAATGTCACTTGATATTCACATGATTTGGATTGCTTTTCATGGTAGCAGGAATAAAAAACAAAAAGAGAAAACAGAAACGGATATACCCCAGTGGAATAAAAAGGGGAAGAGTTTGGCTGTTTTTTTTTTTTTTTTTAAAGAGGCAGCCTGTTCCTTCCATGAACCGTGTTCTTTCCTTAAATCTCCAGGAGGAATCGGTTATGGCTTGCAGCGCTGGACAAATCGAGGGTATAAGCATACATCTCGGATGTGGTATCTATCCAGAATCCAGGTTAAGAATCGTTCCAAGCCCAGGCCATAGCCTCCATGTGGACATGTGCCATATTTTCTCTGTTTAAAAAGAGAGAGAGAGAGAGGGAGAGCGATAGAGAGGAATAAATGCTCAGTTTAAAATTTTGTCCAGAGTCTCCCTGGCGGTCCAGTGGTTAGGACTCTGTGCATTCACTGCCATGGCCCCAGGTTCAATCCCTGGTCGGGGAACTAAGATCCCGCAAGCTGCACGGCATGGTCAAAAAAGAAAATTAAAAAAGTAAATTTTGTCTGAAATAGTTAAAATTTTCTACTGTAAAATGAGTCAGCTTATTGTGGTTAAGAATTCAACCCCTTATAGCTGATTCACTTTGCTGTACAGCAGAAACTAACACAACATTGTAAAGCGGCTATACTCCAATAAAAAATAATTGAAAACAACAACAAACAAAACAACAAAAAGAATTCAACCCCTAATCTAAACTCCTTCATGGACCACATGTGAAAAAATAATTTGGTATGAAAAATAAACCAAGGATTTGCCACCCTGGAAAGAAGAGATTTCAAACTTTTAAATTAAGTTAATGTCTGTGTTTATCAGAAGAAAATGAAGACTAGATATTGGTAGGATCTAATGACATTTTAAAAAATTCAGTAGCTACAAGCAAGGCCAGGAGTTAATAGGTTTTCAAATTAAGTTAACATATTATTGGCCAAAGATAAAACTAGCAGCATTCACATGCCACATTATTATAACCATGAAACTGAATATAGCTCATTCAAATGTCAAAGTATCACCCTGAATACTTCCCTTTTAAAAATTTCAATTTATACAGAACTATTACAGTGAAGAAAAGTTAAAGTGATTAACAAAATTCTTTTTACCTGATCTGTGTACCAGTAATAGGGAGTGGGGTCAATTCCTTCTCTTTTATAACCTGCCAGTATCTCTTCATTATCCCAGATACGCATCGAGCCTCCCACAATCTCACCGACATTGGGCATCAACACGTCGACCTTTCAAAATGAGTAAATAAAATGCGGTTACTACTAGGCTCTCAGTCACGGCTTTGCTCTAGAGTTTAAATGAAAATCACAATTAAGCTCCTATAACCAAAGGAGCACAATGATCATGCAAAATTCAGATATTATTCAAATTCTATAATTTAACAAGACAGGTTAAACCCAATCAGAGGACAAAAAACATTTAAGTACTGTAGATTTATAATGAAATATTTGCTGTGAGCTGTATCTTATTCCAGTGGCAGTGCCCGCCCCTTTAAAAAGCAAAATCTCTAATACTATTTGAATCCCAAACTGACAGATTCAGTAAGGCGGGAATCCTCGGGACATCGCTGCATATAGAAGGACTTGATCTCCACAGGAAATCGACACAGCAAGATGGGCTCATTAATGGTGTCTGTCATCAGTCTCTCAGGAGCTTCTGGGATATCCTGAGGTTAAACAAGACTTCATTAACATTTACAACTCGAAAGGCAACGAGACAGAAGCAGCTCTTTGACCCAGTAGCAGCCCTTCATCTTATTCATGCAACAGAGTCCAGAATACACACCCACCCATAACCCATAACCACGTGGGTGCTAAGGACAATTTCTGCAAAACGAACTGTAAATAGATCTGCCTCCTCCTACAGTATATCTGTGCCATATTGCTTGAGGAACGAAAACACACACAAAAAACAAACAACCTCCCAGATACGGCTCAGTTATTTTTTTTTTTTCCAGTGGCCAGTGTTATCTAGGTCTGAAGCAAACGCAGTCCACTCAGTCCCACAAGGCATAAGATCACCAGTAAATGCTCCACAACATCAGTGATCTACACACAGAGTATGTTATTAATAACACCAATCTTTAAACTCTCCTGTTCTCTCTGCTTCTTTCCTGTTACAATAAATCTGCATGCCTTCAGTGGCAGTAAGACACAGTCATAAGACAAATAACCAGTGTCAAGTTTATAAGTGGAACCACACCTGCAGTAGTTAGCCAAGACAGGTTAGATGATGATGAATCAAGTTAATCTGCTTCCCTCTCAAACATCCTTCAATAAACCACACATAAATTCAAGTTAAAAGTGAAAACTCATGTCCCAGTAAAAACAGATTGAGAGAATTGGACAAGACTCATTGATTTGTTTAATGTAAGAACCTGAGAGGGAGCTTAGCCATCACCTGGCACAGCTGTTTTCAAGCTCTCGTCCCTGGAGCCCTGCGTCGTCTAAAGTCCAGAGAGGAAACGGGAGGTGAGTGGGAGAGCTCTGGTCTCTCCGCCTGTAACTGCTTTACATACTAGAGTCCATACAATTGAACTGGGGGAAAAGGGGTCGTACTGCACATTCCGAAAAGTTTGAAGTCCTCTTCTCTACTCTAGCGCCCTCATGTGTATGGGATGATACTGACACAAAGAGGAAATGCTGACACACATGGAGGACTTCCTGCGCCTCGGCCCTGCTAAGCATTTAGCTCATTAAGTTCTCATAACTTTGCAAGGTGGACGTTACCTCCAAGGCAGAGATAGGGAACCAGAGAGCGGAGTCACTGGCCTTAAGTTACCCAGCAATAAGGACAGAGGTGGGAGCAAAGCCCACCTGGGGGGCTTCTTACTCCAAAGCTTGTGTTCTTTCCACTCAACCACACTACTTTGCTGAGTGCTGGGTGCTAACAGTTCTCAGGTTTTCAGCACAGGATTTGGTTATTATACATCATCAACTGAATTCATGATACAATAAAAGTAATTTACATAGACCTAGTACACTGTCTGTCCTCTGTAAATTCTTTCTAAAAACGAAAGAAAACTCTAGTTAGCAGCTATTACTCACATTTCATCTGTAAAACGGATTTGCAAATACTATGTAAAGAGTGGTTAAATGCACAGGGAAGAGGGCTTAGAATAATGTTAACAATCTATACCCCCAAAACATGCTGGGAGGGTGCTCCTGGGCAAGACAGACATGCTCAGTGTATCTGGGGCACCGGGCCACCTTCCCCAACAAAGCCTCCTCTCTTGGTTTTGCATTTTAATCAGTGGCGATTTTCTTCTTTGAATTGCCTCCATATGAAGGAGTTATAATTCACCGTTTTGGGGGGAGGAATCCTTTTTGAAAGAGCCAGACGGTTTCTCCAGAAAACCAAAACAAATATATACACATACCAACACTTTGCATGTGATTTCAAAGTTTATAACGTTCTTAAGCATCCTGCCAGTCTAGAGAATTACAGCTAGAGCTTGTAAGTCAAGACCACAGAGTGATCATGGAAGAGGAAAGAGATAAAGGATGGGACGTGAAGGCTACAAACTTGCTAATATTTACTGAACACTACAGAAAAGGCACTGCTCTAAGGTCTACTCTACATCTACTAAGCCACGGATCCTCAGACAACCCCAAGAAGAAGGGTCTGTGGTTATCATTTATTTGACAACAGCAGATGCCTTCTGCATTACTCGTTAATTAACTGGAAGTAGCAATCCACTTAAGCACAAGGCTACCTTTGAAACAACGACTAGAAAGGAATACATACCTCTCCAAATTCATAGAAAGTTCCATCTTCTTTCTTTATATTGTGTTCTTTTAGCCACACAATAGCATCTGAATAGTTCATCCGTTTGAAAGGCCGTTTGGGGGGCTTGAAGTTCTACAGTAGAAAGGAAAAATACAGTGTATATAAAGAAACCATTCACACTAACATTTCCATTTTAAGAAACACTATTTATCATTATTATAAAATATTATTTCAGACTTAAAAACAATGTGGTGAATTCCCTGGTGGTCTAGTGGTTGACTCCACACTTTCACTGCTGAGGGCCTGGGTTCCATCCCTGGTCGGGGAACTAAGACACGCAAGCCATGTGGCATGGCCAAAAAAAAAAAAAAAAAAAAAAATCTGTCTGGAAATGAGTTAAGGGAGTCAAAAAGTATAAAATTCCAGTTATAAAATAGGTAAGTTCCATTAACAAGATGTAATGTACAGCATGGTAACTAGAGTTAATAACTCTGTATTGTTTTAGATATATAAAATTATTATGCTGTACACCTAAAACTAATATAATGTTATATATCAATTATACCTATATATATATTAATCATTTATTTCAAAGCTCACAAAGCTATTAAACCTATAAAAACCTAAAAAAAAATCTATTGAAAAAACCTAAAAAACGTAAAAATCTAAAAAAAAGACTTCACTGCCTTCCGAACAGGATCCTAATTTTGTGTTTCCATACGATGGCAGACCTACCGGGTTGAGGTCATGCACTACGCTTGCTGCGGGTGATTTCAAGACTCTATCGACCACGTCACAGACCAAGTCCTCCAATCGGTTCAGGAGCTCCTCAAAGGTCAGGAAAGGGCACTCTGCTTCCACGTGAGTGTATCTGAGGAACAAGACAGTAGCTCAGAGCCTCTCTTCTTTTCACAAAGTTTCTCTTAAGCAAGGGTTTTAATGCTGGGAAACTGTCCAGAAAGGGAAAACTCCCACCCTGCTAATCAACTCCCAACTCTCCAAAGCAGTTTTAGCCCACCTGCCTTCCTTTCCCCCTTAATAGTCATTTCTTGTTTATTCCTCAACACATAAAGGATCAAGACAAAGTGAATGAACAGACCTTAGTGAGTTATGGCCTAAGAGGCAACACTTCTTAGACAGTTTCCATTAGTTTATTCAACTGCCCTTCATAGAGCCTCTTAATACATCGGAGGTTTTTACACAGACATCATTTACCTACATCAAGATTGCTTCTCTAAGGTAGATAGACAGTGGGAAGCAGCCGCATAGCACAAGGAGATCAGCTCGGTGCTTTGTGACCGCCTGGAGGGGTGGGATGGTGAGGGTGGGAGGGAGGGAGATGCAAGAGGGAAGGGATGTGGGAACAGATGTATATGTATAACTGATTCACTTTGTTATAAAGCAGAAACTAATAAAAAATACGTAAAAAAAAAAAGATTGCTTCTCTAAACATATTTTCTTTAAAAAAAATTTTTTTTTAAATAAAAACAAAATGACAATTATGTACTCAGCCAGGTGCCTTCGTGTTCTGGATTGCTCTGCCCTGTATGACTGTGCGATACAAAAAACATCTCCCAGAGCTGGAATGCAGGTCTCCAGGTACAGCTGAGAGGACTGAGTCAGATACGCCTCTTCCCCAAAATAGTCCAGCTTGAAGAGTGTGGCACCGCCTTCCACTTGTGTTTGCACTAACGTTGGAGGACTGATCTATTCAGGTGGAAAGGAGTAAATAAAGGCCTTCTGTGAGCACCACTGTTCAAGCTCAAAAATGCCAAAAGGCATTGTTTGCAAAGCATGATGAATGCATACTTACTTCGTAGTACCCCCTATCGAAGAAGTGATCTCTAAAGCACCTGGTGACCACAGAACGTGCTTTTAGGATTTTGGACATGTTTTCTCCCCGGATCATCATGTGTCTGTTGTTGAGCTGGACGTCAACGTCAGACTCCTCATTGATTAAGTTATCAGCGCCTCCAGCGGGGGCCAACCCGATCAGTTCCCAGAAGTCACAATTCAGCTCATGGCCCCCTGGAGCCTACATTTTTTAAAAAGGGGTAGGGAGGGAGAAGGAAACAGAAAATTTACCATATGAAAGATTCTCATTTATCTAAAAATGTTTAGTAAGCTCATATTTCTAAGAACCTTATCATTATTAGCCTACCCTTCTAAAAATGAAGACCCAATAACTGAATTTTATATTTATTTAATATTTCTTTCAGACTAAATACACATACACAATTTTTAAAAATAGAAAAGCACAAACCAGAAAATAAAATAAACTATAATCCCACGACTCGGAGTAACCACTAACTATTGTCAACATTTTGGTATATCTTTCTAGCCTTTGCCCAATAATTTAAAAGTAACATAATACACACATTGAAAAACTCCTTAAATACAAAGGTTTTACTAAAAGGTGTTTCTCTTTGGAACACATATATATCTAGTAAAAATTCAAATTCTCCCTACTAATTCCATTGAAAGCATTACATTTTAGAAGCCACATAGTATGAAATATATAGCTATCTTGGTACCAAACACTGGATAGCAAGTAATAACACAAAAACCATTCCATTTTACAATCACATTACTTGCAAGGAAAATTCAGTAAACCTGAACCAGATATTCACTCTTAACATAGGTTCTTCACATAGACTCTGGGAGACTCTCTTTTATCAGTATTTCTAGTCTATCAGGAGGACACTATGGACTCCCTCTGGTGGTTGATATGTCACGTCTGTTTGTTTTCTTTCCCAACAAACAAATATAACCACAACTGTTACTTGACCAATAATTACCAACAAGTAACTCTAACTGGTATAGGTTACATGCCTGTTGGCTGGGGAACAGACAACTGTCTGACTATCAAACCTAGCTTTAAGTTTTTAAAAAAGAGGCTTTCAAATTCTGTTTTAAAAGTTTCAGATTTATTTTACTTTATTTATTAAATATTTATTCGGCTGCGCCGGGTTTTCGTTGCAGCATGCGGGATCTAGCTCCCTAACCAGGGATTGAACCCGGGCCTCCTGCATTGGGAGTAAGGAGTCCTGACCACTGGACCACCAGGGAAATCCCCAAAGTTTCAGATTTAGATCACTGTTCTTTCCTGAAAAACTTTTGGTAGACTAAATCTTCATTTCCACTTCGCTGAAAAATTATTCACATACACACAGCAAATTGTTCTCACCCATGAAGTTTATTCAGGAATTCCTTAGGTTGAAAATCCCTGAGATCGTTACAAGGGCACACAAGCTGTACAGTCTATGTATCTCACCAGAAAAGGAAAAGGCATTCTAAATTTAGCAAGTGCATCACATTTGTATATTTATATGCCAAATACCAAAAGTATTGATACAAATAAAGACACTGGAAAACAAACAAGTACACAACTCCTCTCTCAGTGAGGAACTCAACGCACTCACCTGCTTGCCCTTTGGGGTAAGATTTAGCATTCCATACACTGCGACACTACTCTCAGTGGACAAGACTATTCCGTTGTAACACAGACACTGTAAGAAGATCAAGTTCAAATTCAGTCACTCACATTTACATTAAAATAGTCTACCATATAGAAAGCAAAGGGAATTATTCACAAACAAGTTCTCTCATCCAAAACTAGTAAAATAAGACAGCCATCAAGCATTTATCTTTATACAGATACACGTATATATATGTAAATACATACTTTACATACATACACATGCATAAATAACACTAGCCCATATCTCTCAAAAATATCTGGAAAGTTCATTTCTCTTTTTCTTTAAAATTTAGACTATTAAAATAATACACAGAGTTCACTTAGACTATGATAATCAATACTTGCTAAAATCATTAGGAGAAAAGTGATGGAAAACTTTATAAAGGAGGGATCAGACCATCAACATCTGAACCCACTAATCATAAAGACAACCAGAATTATGTGCTTCATGATGTGATGTCATTGGAAGAATACAGCTTTGTCCATGAAGTAGTTATATCAAGAAGAAAAAGAAGCAGAACATGAATCTGACCAGACCTAACCTCCAGCTTATAAGAAATACAAAGGATACAGAAACATGTTAAATGACACCTTTTGATGCAATCAACCAAATCCAGAATGTGAGAAGTCCCACAGGACCAATGACCAGACTTTTTCCAATAAATGGCAAGGGGGAGTGGAGTGGAGAAAAGAGAATGAAAAGGGAGATCTGTTATAGATTAACAGTGTTTTCAGAGACATATCAACTAAATGCAACATGTAGATCTTGTTTGGATCCTCATTCAAACCAACCAACTGTAAAAAAGACATCAATTGGGAGAATCTGACTGGATATTTAGGAGTTGTGCTAATTTTGGGTGTGTGTGATAATGGTAGTGTGGTTATATTAAAAATATTTCTTCTTGGTGATGCATATGCAAGTATGTTTATATGAAATATGATGTCTGGGAGGTAAAAGGGGGGAAGCAGTGAACCAGAACTGGCCAAATATTAATCATTACTCGTTATGGACTTAACGTGTATCTGCTGCAAATTCATATGTTGAAACCCTTCTCTGCTCTCTGCTATGTGAGGATGAGCACACTACAGGAAGTGGGTAGCCTGCAACCCAGAAAAGGGCCCTCACCAGAACTTGACCATGCTGGCACCCTGATATGGACTTCCAACCATGAGAACCATGAGGAATAAACTTCTGTTGTTCACAAGCCACCCAGTTTATGGTACTTAGTTACGGCAGCTCAACTAAGACGTTACTGAAGCTGAGTGATGAGCATGTGAGGTTTCCTCCTACTGTTCCATTTTTGAGATGTTGGAAATTTTCCACAATAACAGTTAAAATAAGTACAGACCCTAAGATTCCCAAAACTAACAATAAAGTAACCTATTGAAAAAAACTGACTTTTCATTGTAAATATCAAAATATTTACCAAATCATCTGACAAGACACACTGGAGATAACCCGTACCATCCCGCAACACCAGAAACATTAAATTCTTTCCTAAAAACGAGAAAGAGAAGTTTAGCTAGATTGTTCAAGAGGCACTTGAAAGCACTTTCTCATAATTTAATCTTATGTAAAGGAACCGCCACGGTTAAATGTTGAAAGTTCAAACCTCCCACATGGCCCCATTCCTCTGAAGCGTTCACCAGTAATATCACTTCTCAGTATCTGGAAAGTATTTTGCCTTCTTCATTTTTCAAATCCTTCATACTTTTAAACCCTATGTGAGCCTCCTGACCCGCACAATCATGGGAAAGCAAGACAGTAAGCATGGGAGTCGAGGGATTAAGTCTTATTCACCGTTGAGTCCCCTGCAATACCTAGCAGAGCGCATTCAGCGGGGGGTGATATATACTGCCGCACAGAAGCACTCTTGGTTTTTTATGCCCCCTTTCTTTTTACGAAGGATTTGACAACCACTTACAGTAAAAGACATGTAATAAAATAATAAAATAAGAAAGAGAAAGCAAAACATCAGGACCAAGTACAAATATACTAATTATAAAAATTAACATCACTGCCATCAGTAAGTTTCAGATTTGACTCTGCACTTCCGGTAATATACCCCCTGCTTTCCTTAAAGAATTCAATTCAATTAGACAAATATTTCCTGGATACCTCCTGATCACTGTGACTGCTTACAGTTAAGTACCATTTAAATAACTTTTAAACTTTCAATAGTCATATTAAATAAGAGCCAATTTAGGATACAAATTAGTACTTCCTTTAAAAAGCTAGCATTCTCAAACAAAAATACCCCCAAGTAAATGTTTTTTTTAATGTTCTTCATCATCTAAGAGCAGGGATCTCGAAAATTAAAGAGAGAAAAGGACAGCCATGCCAGTTACCTTGCCTACGCAGCCTGTGGACCCAGCCAAATACCTTTACTCTTTGGCCTCTATATCCTTCTAATTCACGAATCTTCACCTGTCAAGTTAAAATAAAAAACATTTGACCCAGCATGTCATTTATCACATACCAACTTTGTCACGAATATTAGATAGATGGCAGAAAAGTGTTAAAAATTCACAAGTGGTGTAAAACTTCTGACAGTCACTCTACTACAGGTCAGAGCCAAAAAATTTTACCACACTGGGGGAGTTAAAAGAAAAAAAAAATCCAAGTCTTCTTTCTCCTAGTGTAAAACTGTCAGTGAAACAACCAGAACTTCAGATATTGTTATATAAAATCAATGAATTCACAATAGCAACAAGCCTAGTCCACACAGAGCCCTCTGCCTGACCTCACCATCCCTCCCACCACTCTGGGTGGTGGAAGCTACAGAGGCTGGCTTTCCCTCTGAGGGATGGAGGAGAGAGGGGAGGGGAGGAAGGGGTTGGTGGGTGTGGCCAAGAAAACAGCCTCCTCACTAAGGAAGCAAAAAAAATGACAATCCAGCAGCAGTAAGAACCATTCGAATTCTAACCATGTCCATTCACAGTCCAGCATTCTGGTCTAGAAAGAATATAGACATAATCAAATTTCTAAACCTTTTTCTTTATTTAAGAAATCATGAAAATCTTGGATTTCAACCTCTTCTTTTTACTGTGAGGAAACTGACACCCCGGGAGGGTAAAATCACTTGTCTGAGACCACACAGCCCACCAGGCCTGGATTCCAGGGCTGCTAGCTTTTAGTCAGGACAGAATTCGTTCAACATGCAATTACTAAATTTTATCAAAAAATGAGCCCCGCAAGGACCAGCCTCATAACTCTCAAACATTATTGTGCTCTCTCCCTTTTGAAAGAAAAGAAGAGACAAACAGTGCAAAGGAACAAAGCACGTGGCATGCCCCTCAGACACAGAAATAATAGTTTGACTCCGTGAGTCCATGATATTGGAAACGATACACATCACACTTACGCAATTTGGCTCTGGAAGACTTGGGTCGTTTTTAATGGTAATCTTCTTTGCTTCTTCCAGGTTCTTCTCTCTTCGTAAATTGTCTTCTGCCTAGTTTTAATAACCGGGCAATTTGTTAACATGGCTTCTGGTGTCCCAACTTGAAAAAGGTTCACAGAGCAAATCTACTGCTCACCTCTTTCTTTTCCCGGGATTCACTCTTCATCTGTTCCCTGTGCCACAGTTTTCTAATGTTCTTCATCTGTGATTTAGAAATGACATCCCACCTCTGGAGGGATAAACAGATATTTAATGTTTTCAAGACCGCTGTATTCTAATGAAAGTTTCTTCACAAAATCTAATTCTGTAAAGCTTTGGGTTCACCCTACCTCATTTTCTTTTTGTGAATCTACGTAAATGGTAGGAAAGGGTTCTTTTCCAACTGTCATCAAAGCCTTGGGGAGGGAGGGACAAAGAAAAAGCACATTTCTTTAACATTGTACAATGTTTAAAATCAAAATAACACCTGAATTATGAGGTAACTTTGATCACCTAGAACATAATTGAGAGCCCAGAAGAAAGCATAAGACCCCACCAGCCAAAGATCAATGTCAACAGAAGGAATGGCGGAACATTCAAAGAACATTTTCCTTAAGGTAGAACGTCCTTTCCCAAACAATTCTAGCAAGTTCGGTGACATAGTATATAGTTTCCCATACTAGTGGACTAGAAGCAACAGATTTTAAGTGGCCATGGGGACCGACAGGAGGTACGCTGACAAAAAAAGAAGAGACAGCTGATGGCAAAGGCCAACTGCAGGGCACATCCAGACGATTAATCCTCACGAAGAAATGAGAGAAGTCATGTCTGAAACTCTCAAGAGCATAGTGGTTAGGT
Source organism: Mesoplodon bidens (assembly GCF_964165515.1). Classification (NCBI taxonomy): domain Eukaryota; kingdom Metazoa; phylum Chordata; class Mammalia; order Artiodactyla; family Ziphiidae; genus Mesoplodon; species Mesoplodon bidens. Next base: position 73,131,805 of record NC_138169.1, read on the forward strand.
ACACAGAAGGCTAAGTTTCATTTAATTGGAAAAATCCCTGTGTGTAGAATGTATGTACCTCTTTTCACCAATACTGGGACATATCAGACATCAATATTATCATTTAATATTTTATAGTTTATATACTTTAAAAAAGCAGATAGTTGAAAGTATGTAAAAGATAAGTGTTTTATTAACTGCTTCAAATATTCCTTCAAATTTTCTCCTAAGTTATCATCAACCAAGAAATGCAATGAATGACTGTCTCTCATGTAAGATGTGAAGCTTATGAAAACTGACCTTTTCTTAAGATCTAGTTTCCAAACCTGAAAAATACTTTTCATCTTGATTTAACACTAGTCTCAACTCAATTATTGCTACACAGGAGGAGGAAACCTGGATCTTTTGGAAACATCCAGGAGAGTTCAGTTCCTCCTTTTAACAATTAGACTTTGTAAGGATGTTTGTAAATCACTAAGAATTCATTTACTACCTGACCGTCTGTACTGATCCCTCCTTTGTTAATCACTGATATTGAAAGAGTCAAACTATGATTCTCCAAATCAGAATGGCACACTTCTGCTGACAGCGACATTTTGCAAACATTCATCTAAACACTATTGTCAGTTCTGGGTAGCCACAGGAATCACCCCAACAATCCAAAATGAGAAAGATTTCCCTCTAAGAGTTAAAAAATTAAGATCCATGGTTGACACACCAAAACATAACCAGAGTATGAGCTAAAAGAGGAGAGAATGGTCCCAGGACAGGAACACTTGATAATAACCTAAATGAATACTGTAACAAAGCTCACAAGAAAGGGGGATTGGCCAGACACAGATACACAGAAAGAAGTGGCAGGGCAGTGCGCTTCCTGGTGCTGTCCTGGGAGAGGGCTTTAATCAACTTCCTTATGTAGCAGCTGTAGCCATTCCAGTCTACAGGCAAGCCCACGGCTACTTGCAGAGGGATGTCTTCTCGGCCCACACTGTAACCCGATGCCATCAGGTACCTACTCAATCCTGAGTCGAAGCTCTCAAAGAACCCATCTGAACTGTATTTGGCTTTCCACGTAAGTCTGCTTAAAGAGAATATGCTAAACTCATTGGAGGATTCTACACCCTGAGAAATAATAATATATTGTTAAATTAGCATTCTGGCTTTAGGCTCCAGACTCATGAGTTCCTGAGTGTCTGCTCTGTTCTTGGTACTGATATAAATCAGGTCTTTGAGTCTCAAGGCTCAAGATCACATCTGGATTCGAGTGGTAAATTCACCGAGAGAACTCTTAGGAGTCAGTTTGAAAGAAATGTGAGCATAAACTCAGATGACGAAATGTGAGCATAAACTCAGATGACTAAGGGAAGATGATTTTTAGTTGTACAAGAATTAAAAAACTGGCCAACTGACTCACTGGAGAGAAAAATTCTGAGATGCGATGCCATATAGTAAGGAAGAAAAGAAGACACCTATTAAAAACGTTCAAGGGGAATTCCCTGACGGTCCAGTGGTTAGGACTCGGCGCTTTCGCTGACAAGGGCCCAGGTTCAGTCCCTGGTCGGAGAACTAAAGATCCCACAAGCCTTGAGGCGCGGCCAAAAAAAAAAAAAAAAGTTCAAAAAAGTTTAGATGTAGATATCTAATACCCTTAAAGCTACATATCTGTATACACCCCTTACTTGCCCTTTTCGGAAAGTTCTCTTCAAACCTAGTGCTTTAAATAAAACTCCTGACAAGTCACATAATAACTGACATGAGTCATTAATAAATGCAAAGTCGTTTTCCTAATGAGAAAGAGGCTCTACCTTAAGGCCTGTTTTAAAAGGTTTCTCCTTGGTTCCATCACCAGTAGCATCACTTCCCTCTCGGTCTGAGACATACAGCTCTGCTGTTTCACAAAAAGAGAATAAGTTACTCACTTGGCCAATAATTATCAGTCACCTCATACTGCAGCTACTTTATCCATTCTTTATCTTTGTAAACAGAACAAGCATCTGATTGGTAAAAATTATCAAGGTCCGAAAGAAATTACATAATTATTTTCCCACTCCCCTATCCAAGGACATCCATCCCATAAAAAGGGATTAGTTAAATTTAGCTTTTCAAAAGGAACTTTGATCATTTTCATTTGTGGTACTGCTTCTATCTACTCGAATCCCCAACAGAAAGCAATGGCTTTTCAGTTGGCCAGACCAAACTGGAAGCTTGGATGTTGTACCTTAAAAGCCAGAGTGACCCTGGAGAATTCACTTAACCTTTCTGGGCTTGTTTCTGAGCCTATAAAATGAGGAAAACAATACCCATCTTGAAGTACTGAGAATGACATATATAAATCAGATATGCTGGTGCTAGAGCACAGAAATCAAATAAATACCGGTTTTCTCTGGTCTTTAAAGGAAACCAAAGCTCTGAGGTTAAACAAACTGAAGAAGGCCTCACAAGGAGTAAGCGAGCAGAGACATCAACCCAGGTCTCCTGAATCTCTTCCTTTTCCTACTGCACCAGATGGTCTCCCAGGAAATCTCAATATAAGTGAGGATATGTGAAAAAGAATTCGCATTCTGAAGTCCTTTCCTGCCGGTCACTTGGAAGAGTCACATATTTGGGGTCTGCCCTGAGGTCTGGCCATGCCTCGCTCTGCCTACGTCTCAGCTGAATCACAGGATTTCTCGCAGTGGGACCGGGCCGGGAGCGGCCGCCACCCCAGCCGGGGCACCCAGGGCTCGAGGGGAGCCGGGCCTGCTCCGCGAGCGCGGACCCAGGGTGGGTGCTGGCCCCTCCTCCCTCCCACCATTCACGTAAACAGCGACGGGGCGCCCACTCTGCGCCCGGCACCAGGGTAGTAAGAGCTGTATTCGACCGGAACAAGGCTGCTGCCCCAAGCAGGAGCGCCGCGCCGCGCCACTTACACACCCCGGGGTCCCCGAGCCTCACTCACCTAGCACCATCCCCGCGGTCGCCCTGGTCACCTCCAAGGACATCGCCTCCAACACGCCGCCGCCTTATCACCCGCAAAGTGCACCGGCGACTTCCTCAACTCGGAGGTTGCATCAGATAATGTCGTGCAGAAGTCGTCGCAGTAAGTCACCCGAGCGCGCGGCTCCATTGGTTACAGGAGGTTACGGAGCGTGGGCGAGCGGCGCCGCAGCCGCCATCTTTGGTCCGGGCCTAAGCAACTTCCGGGTATGGCTCCGCCCCGCTCCCCTCGCTCCCTCCCCGTGAGCTGGGGGCTTCCGGGGGCACCAACTGGGACTCCTTGGCTCCGCGACATCCGGGTGGCGCTGCAGTCCCGATCCCTCCGGCCTGCGTCTCCCCAACTTTCCCGCTGAATCTTCCAGTTCCGCGCCACCCCCCACCTCCCGTTGTGGGCACGGTAGGGCCCTTCCAGAAACCGGATCCTGCATTGCGTTCCACATCCCCAGATGGTGGAATGCTTGTGGAATTAATGTCGTCATCAAATACATTGAGCTCCAGCCACAAGCTGGGGGTGGAGGTAGGGGTTAGGGACAGAGCTAAGGGTAGTCCTGTCTCCCATTCACTAACTGATTTGAAATATGAAGATGTTTTAACTTTCTAACTTCAATGAACGAATGAATGTATTTCTGTATTTGTCACTCCGACTATAGGGTGTGTTTTTATTTTAAGTTGCAAGAATCACTATTACGGAGGCCGTGATAACGTTGTGAAAAGAACTAGGGCTTCAAAGCTGGTTGGAATTCTGGTTCTGCCTTTTGCTGTGTGCCGTGGGATAAATGAGCTAACTCGTCTGAGCTTCAGTTTCCCTACTTGTGAAGGTTGATTAAGTTCACCGCCCAGCAGTCATAGGTACTAAGTAAAGGGTAGGTAACATCATCATTCTCAGCTTAGTGGAATACCAGAGTTTGTCCCTGAATCAAAGGAAAACATACTCTTGTTATGAAAGAAACTCTAAAAATAATTCTGTGCATAGGTTCAGAGTCTATCAAAGATATGAACCAGATACTTTTCTTGAAGAATCTTTCCCCCAGTTTCACGGACTTTCCCCTTTCCCTCTTTGCTGAATGGTTTCTCTTTGCTCATGTGTTAGTTATCTATTGCTGCAAGGCAAATTCATTACCTCACATAGTTTCTGAGGGTCAGGCCTTCGGGAGTAGTGGAGCCAGGGGTTCTGACACAGGGTCTCTCCGTAATCAAGCTGTGGGCAGGGGCTGCAGTCACCTGATGCCTTGACTAGGTGAGGATCTGCTGCCAGGCGCACTCGTGGCTCTTGGCAGAAGGCTGTGGTTTCACGTCAGGTGGGCTCCCCAGAGGGCTGCCAATGACGGGGCAGCTGACTTCCCACAGAAGCAAGTGATATGAGAGAGAGAGATTGAGAGAGAGAGAGAGAGAGAGAGAGAGACTGTATTGGTTGCCTATGTTGTATAATAAATTACCCCCAAACTCCAAGCAACAGTCGTTTTCTCACATTGCCTGTGGACCAGGAATCTGGGCAAGGCCTAGGTGGGACCTCAGGCTCTGCGTCTCTCAAAAGACTGCAATCGAGGTGTCAGCTGGGGCTAATTTAAGATTTTTTTTTAGCAGTTTGTTTTGAAAGTTGTATGTAAGATTACTCAAAAATACGGAATGCTTCACACATTTGGTGCCATCTTTGCATGGGGGCCATGCTAATCTCTGTATCCTTCCAATTTTAGTATATGTGCTGCTGAAGTGAGCACAGCCTAAGATTTGTAAATCTCACCTGGATGATACTTTCCCACACACTCCTGTGGGTGTTGTCAGGATTCAGTTCCTCACAGGCTGTTGGACTGAGGGCCTCAGTTCTTCGCTGGCTCTTGGCCAGAGGTCTCCCTCAGCTCCTTACCACGTGGGCCTCTCCGGTGGGCCGCTTGCTTCATCAGAGCAAGCAAGCAGGAAGGAGAGCATGCAGGCAAGATGGAAGCCACGGTCCTTTGTATCCCATCACTTTTGCCATATTCTGTTCATTAGATTCGAGTCACTTGGTCCAGCCTACACTCAAAGAAAGGGTTTTACACCAGGGCACAAATACCAGGCGGCAGGGATCATGGGGCCATCTTAGGAAGCTATCTGCCACAACAACTAAACCCCGAGCTGTAGTGCCTTATCATAAGCTAACCGATGAATGACATTTCATCATTTCTGCTATATGTTACTGGTCACACAGACCAACACTAGTATAATATGGGAGAGGACTACACGGGGGGTGAATTCCAGGGGGTGGAGGTCACTGGGGGCCATACTAGAGGCTGACACCACAGCCCAACCAATGAATTTCTCCCCTTCATCCTGCTTTGAGCCCCCAGAGGCTGGCTTATGTGGACACATCAATGGGCTCTCTGGCTTCTGGTCAGATGCAGCCAATGGGGAGCACTGGCAAGGTAGGGGTACATATTCCCCTAGCTCCCTCATTGCAGGCTGGCTGCACCTTCAACTGAAGGCCACAGGACCTGTCAGGTGGCACTAACAGTCATCTGAACTACCCTTCATGAATTTAGTTTCATCTGATCCATAAAATTGGATGTACACAGAAACATTCCACTGTAAAGAGGAAAGTGGGTCTACAGGACTGGGCCTGAAAATGACAGATTCCCATAACACCTGCTTTGACCACTCCTCCACCCACACGTACAGACTCAGGGGATTTCTCCGTGTCCAGTCCGTGACACCCGCATAATATGCTGGCATGAGCCAGACGTGAGCAGCTATTGTATTACAGCCTCACTTGGGTGCAGCTCTGAAAAGACAGTGGCGAAGGGAAATCATCTCAGATGCTAGAACGCTGAGTGGATGACTGGTTTTCCACTTCTTACATGAGTAGAGATGGCCTGAGGGACTGAGGGACACTGGCTAAAGGGTTGACCAGTTGATCAGAGACTTGGAAAGAACATGACTAGAGATTAGGTATGGCCGTCTGGTGGGGAAGTATGTGGATGAATTTTTCTGCATGGGCCCAGAATGTGAAGATATCTTGCCCTGTGTAAATACCCAGGAGAAGGCATTCAGTCTAGAGGAGGTCTTTGTAAACTGTGGATGTTGGCCTTTCCCACTCACCACCACCCCCGCCCCGGCCCAAGACCCCCAGTGCTTGTTCAAAGAAACCATATACAAAGTCGCTGTAGTAACAGGATGGAGGCTATGCATGGGTTCAGCGGCATGGGCTACCCTTCATCAAGGCTGATTTGGCTGCCTGACTACCACTGCGGAGGACCCAGCCTGACAACAGCAGAAGCCAACTTTGAGGACCTGATAGGACACTAATCTTTGGGGGGACCAGGTGGCCAGCTGGTGGCTGGTGGGTTACGTTCAACTCCTGGAGGAGGCAGCAATATGCCTGTCAACTGTAGAGTCATTGTCCACATGCGGCTGTACCCTCCCTGCCTGCGGCACTGGCATCTGCGGACTTAGAGAATGCTATGTCCATCTCCGCAGTACACAGCATCTTCTCTAACCAGGGAACACATTTTCAATGAAGGAAGTGTGACAGTGGGCTCCTAACTGTGGAGTTCACTGTGTAATCATGTGCTTTGTGTCAAATTAGATTATTGCTTAAAATATTCACACATGCTTCCCTTTCCTATGTGAGAGAAATGTACTTTCCTGCTTCATTCATGTTGGGCTTGGCCATGTGGATTTTCTCTGACCATGGGAGGTGGGCAGAAGTGATGCAAGCAAAGGTTTAAACTGTACTTGTACAGTTGAGTTTGTTTTCTTGTTCCTAACATCATCATGAGAAGAGTGAACCCCAGCTGGCCCACTGGTCCAAGGGAAGTGATAGAAATGTGACCTGGACCCAGTCTGCATCTTGGAGCCAAGCCCATCGGAACCCAGCCCAGACCAGCTTGACTCCTAGATGCATGAGTGAGAATAAATGATTGTCTTTTGCCTCTGAGTTTTGGGGCAGTTTGTTACACAGCTTTATTGTGGCAAAAGTAGATTGATACATGCCCCATTACCCAGAAGCATCTGGCTTAAAAGAGAGCTGAATAGCCTACTGGGAGGCAGTTATGACACCCTGTGAGGTGTCATAGACAATGTTGGGTGCAATCTCCCCCACAGTGGAATGCATATTATTATTTTTTTGTATGTTTGTTGGTTTCAAACAATTCTCCAGGTATTTTCATTTCTGTGAAGGAGTTGAAATGTCTGTGACCCACACTGAGGCCAGTAGGCAGAAATCTTTACTGTTCTTTGCCCAAGGGAAGGACAACCTCTCCTAACACCAGTGAGGACCACAGGAAATGAAAGTGGGAGAAGGGAACACAGCTCCAGGGCTACTGCAGCCCAGCCCCTCTGCCCACTACCCTCAGCCTCTACCCCCAGTAATAAAAACAAAGTGGTCGGGTCGCACCTCCTCTTTCCCAGGGCGGTTCTCTCCTCATCTACCCACAGCCGGCATTGAACTTGCCTCTGCTCTGTGTCTGGTAGGTGGCCCGTACATGTCACCACCAGATTGTAGGTAAGAGGCCATCCTGGCATCCTTCCAGGGCACTTAGCACAGAGCCTTGCTCTCAGTAAGTGATTGGTATCATTCTGTTGGGGGGACAATCTCGTTTAGTCCAGCCTCCCTCCGGAAGCAGAACTTCCCTTACAGCATCGCGGAAGGGGTCACTTCCAAGAACAAACGGAAGTTTGTCGGTGCTCATGAGTGCATGAATAAATGAATGAATTCAGTGAATGGCATTGCTCTTCTCTCCTCATCTGACTGTGGCCTGCTGGGGGCACCCTCATCTAGCGGTCCTCGATGTTTCGGCCCCACGCCCAGTCAGGGTTGTTCTAGTCTCTCGGCGGACGTCCCCTTCGCTCCACCAGGAACCACAAGCGAGTCGCGGTCCTAAAACTGTAATGGCCCCCGAGGGCCACCGTAGCGCATAAGGGCCCGCGCCGGCGGCGGCGCCATTTTGTCTCCGGGCACTTCCGCGTGTGCGCAGCTGGTCCTGCTTTTCCGGCTGCGCGCGCATCTCTCAGGTGTGGTGGGCCGGCCGGACCTCGGGCGATGCTTTCAGCGTTTCATCTCCGAGCAACCTCACAGGCGTCTTTAGAGCTTTCTCAGGCGCTCGGTTATTTGCTCCTCAAAACAGTTTCGAAGAGAGAAGAGGCAGAAATCACTGTAAGCGCCTCTCGGGCACCTTTCCCCATGCCGGGGCCGGGAACGGGGGTGGGGGGAATGGGTACTGGGAGGGGAGGCCCAGTGTTTGCTTAATTAGCAAATTGGTCAAGCAATCAAAAAAAAAATCTCAGTAATATTTAAAACCGGTTTGAAATTGCAGACAAAAAGAGTGGGTTATCATTACGGTGAAACTGTTAATTTAAGGAACTGAAAACGTAACTTGTAGAGTTAAATGTAAACACTTAGGTTTGCTTGTTAATTTATTTCAGTGATTCTCAGGCTCCTTCATGTTCGTCAACTGCTAGCTTTATCTATAATTTCCTCCCTTAAAAAGTGAGTGAAATTATTTTAAAGTTCTGCTGTCCTTTAAGGAGGGTGAATAATGGGGCTCTGAAGCCAGATACCCTAGGACACAGGGCTCTTAAGTTCTGCCTCGGTGACCCTGGTCGGGTTCCTTAACTTCTCTGAGCCACAGGATTTTCGACTGTAAAATGCTAATCATCCTCTGGAAAGGTTGCCTTTGTGAGGTTGGTATGAGGTCAAGTTATACAGAAATGCCTAGTGTGTGCTTGGCATCTAGTGAGCCTTCTGAATTAGGGCACAGATGATATCGATAGTTAATCATGGTTCTTTTGTTTCACGATCCTGCATAATCACACTTTCAAGCCTTCAAGCTGCTGAGGGCTTCTGGTGGGCCCGCCCCATCCCCTGCCCCGCCCTCCTTCACCCCCAGTGAATTCAAAGTATCTCAGACCCTGGAGATCCTTTCCACTGCCCCACTTCTCAGGAAATGACCCATCTTTTGCTTCAAGCCATTAAATAGGAGCTTTCTGAAGGTCCTTCCTCAAAACTCAAACTTTTCAGCCTCAACACCCATCCTTACCTTCTAGTACCATGTAAGTACAGTTGACCCTTGAACAACACGAGTTTGAACTGATAGGTGGATTTTTTTCAATAAATAGATACTGCAGTACTACACACCTGAGGTTAGTTGAATCTGCAGATGGTTGATTATAAGGTTGTATTTGGATTTTCTGCCGAGTGGGTGCTCCTGACACACCTCCCCCGCCCCAACCAAGGTGTTCAGGGCTCAGCTGTGGCATCATCCCTCCTGTGTTCTGGATCCTCCTTAGTTCTCCATTCTAATTTCTACACTTCAACCAGGGCCAACACTTAGAAACATAAATTCCATCATCTCATTCTCCAGCTGGCGACCTTCCCTGACTTCGTTTCCTCTCAGGATCCACCCCAGCCCCCCTGCAGGCTCACCGGGCTGCGTGTGCTCTGGCTGGTTGTTGCTTTCTGAAAGCACAATTCACAGTAGCCAGGGGTAGTTTCTTTGAATTGTCCTGGGTACAGTGTGGGATCTGGGGTAGCCTTAAAGAAAGGTGAAGGCAGAGTTCAATGAAAGGAGCTGGGGAGGCTTTCAAAGCAGAGTGAATTGTGTTTTCTGAAAGCAATGAGGGAGACCTCCTCCAGGTGATTTTGAAGAGCAATCATGGTATCAGTTTAGCAGGAGTTGAGGCTTCTAGAGGCCCAGCTAATGATATTTTGGTTTATGGGGTGTTTTGTTGTTGTTTGCTGTTGGAGCAGATCAAAGTGAAGGTATGTTCACCCAAAGCCACCAAATCCTAAGAAATATCCCAGTCTTGGATAAACCCAGTAAACTGAAAAGAGCTCTTCTGGTCCACATTTACTCAAGATGTTTACAATGGTGAAATTCTGATGCAAATTCTCCAAAAACTTGAACTGTAACTCTACTTTTATCAATAATCCTTAGTGTTACCGCTATGAAACTCTTCAATACGCATGCACTTTTATGTCAGTCACACAAAATTTAAATGAGGAAGCTGAAGGTAGGTGAGCATTCCAAAGTGAATGGTAACTGGAAGCCTCCTGTAGGATTTCCATAGACTGGCTTACTCATTGTACAACATGGCTCAGCATCCACCATGTAATGAACCTGCAAGATGACTCCCATTTGGCTAATTGACCTCTAATCTAAAGGTTGATTCTTATCACTTGGGAGAATTGATTCCTGAGGAGACATGCTAGGCAGTGGAACCTTCCCTCCTTGGCTTCGCAATCCAGATCCAATATCTTTAATCCCTTGGTGGAAGGAAACAGAAACATTCCATGGCTCATGACAGCACTGTGACAGTGACTGCTGTTGTTGAACAGCATCAGGGGCCAAAGGAACATTGATCGTCTCTCCAACTGGAGATCCTAGGCAGGTTACCTGGAGTGAGTAACATATCCTGAATTTGGCAGGAGCACCCTGGGCCTTTAACCACCATAGTTGGTTGGGAGGTTTGGATTTCTCTCCATGTTAGAATTCCCTTCCTCCTATGTTTATTGTAAACAGCTGCATTATGATTTGATTCAAGTTTGTTTTTTGTTGTTGGTGGGTTTTTTTGCGGAACGCGGGCCTCTCACTGTTGTGGCCTCTCCCGGACGCCTGCTGACGCAGGGAACACGGGTTCGTGCCCCGGTCCGGGAAGATCCCACATGCCGCGGAGCGGCTGGGCCCGTGAGCCATGGCCGCTGAGCCTGCGCGTCCGGAGCCTGTGCTCCGCAACGGGAGAGGCCACAACAGTGAGAAGCCTGTGTACCACAAAGAAAAAAAAAAAAAAAAAACAAAGTCTCACTCCCCACTTCTTTGCTTTTTTTTTTCTTTCTTTAAAACAGCTTCTTTTGAGGTACTCATACAGTAAGCCCCCTACATACCAACGAGTTCCGTTCCGAGAGCATGTTCATAAGTCCAGTTTGTTCGTAAGTCCAACAAAGTTAGCCTAGGTACACAACTAACACAATCAGCTATGTATTAATAGTAGTGTACTGTAATAGGTTTATAATACTTTTCACAGAAATGATACATAAAAAACAAACACAAAAAATAAAACATTTTGAGTCTTACAGTACAGTACCTTGAAAAGTACAGTAGTACAGTACAACAGCTGGCACACAGGGGCTGACATCGAGTGAACAGGCAAGAAGAGTTACTGACTGGAGGAGGGAGAGGAGGTGGGAGGTGGAAGAGCTGAAGGATCATCAGCAACAGGAGACGGAGGGTGGGCTGCAATTTCACTCACGCCTGACTGATGGACCGCACGTTCGCATCTTTGAAAGGTCACAACTTGAAGGTTCGTATGTAGGGGACTTACTGTTTTAAAGTGTGCAATTTTATATTTATAACATGTCATATACCTATTAAACCATCACCACAATCAAGAGAGTAAACAGATTTGTCACCCCCAAAAGTTTTCTCGTGCCTCTTTTAATCCTTCCTCATGCATTTCCCTAAGGACTAATGATGTTGAGCATCTGTTCATGTGCTGTTTTGACATATGTGTTATCTTTTCCCCCCTGGTTTTATTGAGGTGTAATTGACATACAGTACTGTGTAAGTTTAAGGTGTACAGCATGATTTGACTTAAATATATAGTGAAATGATTCCCACATTAAGTTTAGTTAACATCCATCATTTCATATCAATATAAAATAAAGAAAAAATTTTTTTCCTTGTGATGAGAACCCTTAGGATTTATGCTCTTAACAACTTATGTATATATTTATCATACAACTTACATATGTATTTATCATGCATATAGTCATCATGCATCCCTAGCACTTATTTATCTTATAACTGGAAGTTTGTGCCTTTTGACCACCTTCATCCAACTTCTCCCACCCTTCTCCACCTCCTTTTTTAATTTTTTTAATTTTAACAACAGCTTTATTGGAATTCATGTGCCACACAACTTACTCAAAGTGTAAAATTCAGTGAGAATATATTCACAGGGTTGTGCAACTATCACCATAGTCAATTTTAGAACATTTTCATCATCCCCCAAAGAAATCCCATAACCTTCAGCAGTCCCTCTCCTCCATTTCCTCCCACCCCACCCTCCCCCAGCCTTAAGCAACCACTAGTCTCCTTTCTCTCTCTATGGATTTGTCTATTCTGGACATCATTTCATATAAATGGAATCCTACAGTATGTGGTCCTTTGTGACTGGCTTCTTTTACTTAGCAAAATGTTTTCAAGGTTCAGGTTTCAATGCCTGCCTGACCTTCCCCAGTGTTCAACTGAAAAAATAAGTGTAACCTGTAAAGTGCCTGACCCTTCTATCTTGGTGATGGGTTGCATCCTCCTGGAGGTGTCACCCACCTCCACAACTGGGGGACTCTTACTGTGAGCAGCTTCTACCACCCCCCCACCTTTTCTCATTCCTTTCAAAATGTCCCTGACTATGCCCAGGTCTTGATGCCTACTTTTCCGGGGATAATCTGAGAAGCTGGTCCTTGCTAAAGTGTCTTTTTTTTTTTTAATTTTTAAAATTTTTGGCTGCATTGGGTCTTCGTTGCTGTGCACGGGCTTTCTCTAGTTGCGGCGAGCAGGGGCCACTCTTCATTGCAGTGCGCAGGCTTCTCCTGTTGCAGAGCACGGGGTCTAGGCACAAGGGCTTCAGTAGTTGTGGCTCGCGGGCTCTAGAGCACAGGCTTAGTAGTTGCGGCGCACAGGCTCTAGAGCACAGGCTCAGCAGTTGTGGTGCACGGGCTTAGTTGTTTCGCGGCATGTGGGATCTTCCCGGAGCAGGGCTCGAACCCATGTCCCCTGCATTGCCAGGTGGATTCTTAACCAATGTGCCACCAGGGAAGCCCCTTGCTAAAGTTTTAATGGCTGCTCGTGCCTTACAAGGTTGACCCTTTGCAGTATTTAATCTCCTTCTGTGTACTGTTCAATAGAATTTCAAGTACAAAACAGATTAATAGGGAAGATATTTGGGGATGGATGGTGTTCTGTTTTTCCTATATTTAATGAAGTGCAGTGCAGCAAATACACTTACTAAGTTAACAGATTGGATTCATTAATGGAGATCATCTGTGTCAGAGCATTCTGTGGAAGAAACTGCCCAAGAACGTAGTGAGTTGATCACTGTGGCTGTTGTGATTTTTATGGAAACTGGCTCAGTCGAACAGGGTACTGGGTGAGGGTGTGGCAGGGATTTCAGCGATGATCAGACACAGTGTTTGCACTCTAGCAGGTAGACAGGCACATAAATAACTCACGCGGGCAGAGAGCAACATTGTGATCAAGGTTAAGCAAAGCATTCCTGGAACCTTGGAGCAACTTTGGATTCTGGCTGGGGGCGTGGGGACAGATTTTTAGAGGCAGTGTGGTTTGAGCAGTTGGGGTGGGGTAGGGCAAGACGCAGATGGAGGGAGGGCGGCTGAGATCTGAGCACAGCCTGAGCAAAGGCTCCCAGGTAAGAAAAGGCAGGGCATCTTTGGAGAAGGACAAACAGATGGGGAATGCAGGGGTCTGTATGCGTGAATGTGGGCGGGGGTTGGGGGAGGCATGTAATGGTGGGAAAGGCTGGCAGGGAGCGAAGTGGGGAAGAATTAGACCTCTCAGGTGAGCTGTTTGGAGGACAGTTGATATGTGGTGGGAAACCACTAACCATTTTGGGCAGGGGAGGAGCTGACAAGATCTGTATTGGGAAGTGGGGGCTGGTACGGAGGAGGAAAGGATCTGTGTGTGCACGGAGGGGACTGGATGCCAGGGGCTGAAGGTGCAAAGAAGGCCTGCCTCTGTTGCTTCCTGCATGTGTGACCTTGGACAAGTTCACTTCCATCCCCTGAGCCTCTTCTTCCTCATCTCTAAAATGGGATCCACCAGTTCTGAGGGTTTTGGTTTTTTTTCTTTATTGGAGTATAATTGCTTTACAATGGTGTGTTAATTTCTGCTTTATAACAAAGTGAATCAGTTATACATATACGTAGGTTCCCATATCTCTTCCCTCTTGCGTCTCCCACCCTCCCTATCCCACCCCTCTAGGTAGTCACAAAGCACCGAGCTGATCTCCCTATGCTCTGCGGCTGCTTCCCACTAGCTATCTGTTTTACGTTTGGTAGTGTATATATGTCCATGCCACTCTCTCGCTTTGTCACAGCTTACCCTTCCGCCTCCCCATATCCTCAAGTCCATTCTCTAGTGGGTCTGTGTCTTTATTCCTGTCCTGCCCCTAGGTTCTTCATGACATTTTTTTCTTAAATTCCATATATATGTGTTAGCATACGGTATTTGTCTTTCTCTTTCTGACTGACTTCACTCTGTATGACAGACTCTAGGTCCATCCACCTCACTACAAATAGTTCAGTTTCGTTTCTTTTTATGGCTGAGTAATATTCCATTGTATATATGTGCCACATCTTCTTTATCCATTCATCCGATGATGGGCACTTAGGTTGTTTGCATCTCCAGGCTATTGTAAATAGAGCTGCAATGAACATTTTGGTACATGACTCTTTTTGAATTATGGTTTTCTCAGGGTATATGCCCAGTAGTGGGATTGCTGGGTCATATGGTAGTTCTATTTGTAGTTTTTTAAGGAACCTCCATACTGTTCTCCATAGTGGCTGTACCAATTCACGTTCCCACCAGCAGTGCAAGAGTGTTCCCTTTTTTCCACACCCTCTCCAGCATTTATTGTTTCTAGATTTTTTGATGATGGCCATTCTGACTGGTGTGAGATGATATCTCATTGTAGTTTTGATTTGCATTTCTCTAATGATTAAAGATGTTGAGCATTCTTTCATGTGTTTGTTGGCAGTCTGTATATCTTCTGTGGAGAAATGTCTATTTAGGTCTTCTGCCCATTTTTGGATTGGGTTGTTTGTTTTTTTGCTATTGAGCTGCATGAGCTGCTTATAAATTTTGGAGATGAATCCTTTGTCAGTTGCTTCATTTGCAAATATTTTCTCCCATTCTGAGGGTTGTCTTTTGGTCTTGTTTATGGTTTCCTTTGCTGTGCAAAAGCTTTTAAGTTTCATTAGGTCCCATGTGTTTATTTTTGTCTTTATTTCCATTTCCTTAGGAGGTGAGTCAAAAAGGATCTTGCTGTGATTTATGTCATAGAATGTTCTGCCTATGTTTTCCTCTAAGAGTTTGATAGTTTCTGGCCTTACATTTAGGTCTTTAATCCATTTTGAGCTTATTTTTGTGTATGGTGTTAGGGAGTGACCTAATCTCATACTTTTTCATGTACCTGTCCAGTTTTCCCAGCACCACTTATTGAAGAGGCTGTCCTTTCTCCACTGTACATTCCTGCCTCCTTTATCAAAGATAAGGTGACCATATGTGTGTGGGTTTATCTCTGGTCTTTCTATCCTGTTCCATTGATCTTTCTGTTTTTGTGCCTGTACCATACTGTCTTGATTACTGTAGCTTTGTAGTATAGTCTGGAGTCAGGGAGCCTGATTCCTCCAGCTCCATTTTTCGTTCTCAAGATTGCTTTGGCTATTCGGGGTCTTTTGTGTTTCCATACAAATTGTGAAATTTTTTGTTCTAGTTCTGTGAAAAATGCCAGTGGTAGTGTGATAGGGATTGCATTGAATCTGTAGATTGCTTTCGGTAGTAGAGTCATTTTCACAATGTCAATTCTTCCAATCCAAGAACATGGTATATCTCTCCATCTATTTGTATCATCTTTAATTTCTTTCATCACTGTCTTATAATTTTCTGCACACAGGTCTTTTGTCTCCTTACGTAGGTTTATTCCTAGATATTTTATTCTTTTTGTTGCAGTGGTAAATGGGAGTGTTTTCTTGATTTCACTTTCAGATTTTTCATCATTAGTGTATAGGAATGCCAGAGATTTCTGTGCATATTTTGTATCCTGCCACTTTAACAAATTCATTGGTTAGCTCTAGTAGTTTTCTGGTAGCATCTTTAGGATTATCTATGTATAGTATCATGTCATCTGCAAACAGTGACGGCTTTACTTCTTCTTTTCCAATTTGGATTCCTTTTATTTCCTTTTCTGCTCTAATTGCTGTGGCCACAACTTCCAAAATTATGTTGAATGAGAGTGGAGAGAGTGGGCAACCTTGTCTTGTTGCTGATCTTAGTGGAAAAGCTTTCAGTTTTTCACCATTGAGGACGATGTTGGCTGTGGGTTTGTCATATATGGCCTTTATTATGGGGAGGAAAGTTCCCTCTATGTCTCTTCTCCACCTCTGATAACCACAGATCTGATCACTTTTTCCATGCTTTTGGCTATTTTATTAGATTCCACGTATAAGTAAGATCATCTAATCTTTGTCTTTCTCTCCCGGATTTTTTTCACCTAGCATAATGCCCTCAAGGGCCATCTGTGTTGTCACAAATCGGATTTCCTCGTTTCTTACACTAAATAATATGTGTATATAGCAGAGCTTCTTTATCCATTCATCCATTGATGGATACTTGGGTTGTTTCCATGTCTTGGCTATTGTAAATAATGCTGTTGTGAACATGGGGATGCAGATACCACTTCCACATGTTTTTGTTTTCTTCAGGTATATTCCCAGAAGTGGGATGTCTGGATCATATGGCAGTTCTATTTTTAATGTTTTGAGGAACCTCCATATTGTTTAACATAGTGGCTGAAACAATTTATAATCCCACCAAGTGTGCACAAGGGTTCCCTTTTCTTTGTATCCTGGCAACATTTGTTATCTGTCTTTTTAATGCTAGCCATCCTGACAGGAGTGAGGTGATATCTCATTGTGGTTTTGATTTGGATTTCTCTAATGATTAGTGATATTGAGCGTTGTCATGTACCTGTTGGCCATTCGTGTATCTTCTTTGGACAAGTATGTATTTAAGTTCTTTGCCCATCTTTTAATTGGATTCTTATTTTTTGTGCATATGAGTTCCCTGTGTATTTTGGATATTAGCCCCTTTTCAGATAAATGGTTTGCAAATGCTTCTTCCCATTCCAAAGGTTATCTTTTAATTTTGTTGACTTTTTTCTTTTGCTGTGCAGCTTTCTGGTTTGATGTAGTTCCACTTGTTTATCTTTTATTTTGTTGCTTGTGATTTAGGTGTCATATTTAAAAAAATCATTGCCAAGATCCATGTCGAGGAGCTTTTTTTCTATGTTTTCTGCTAGGATGTTTATGGTTTCAGGTCTTACGTTTATGTCTTTGATCCATTTGTAATTAATTTTTGCGAGTGGTGTACAATAGGGGTGGAATTTCATTCTTCTCCATGTGGATATCCAATTTTTACCATTTATTGCAGAGACTGTATTTTCTCCATTGAGTATTATTGGCTTCCTTGTCAAATACTATCTGACCATATATACTTGGGTTTATTTCTGGGCTCTTGATTCTGTTCCATTAGTCTATTTATCTGTTTTTATGCCAGTACCATACTGTTGATTCCTGTAGTTTTATAAGTATAGCTTAAAATCAAGAAAGTGATACCAGCTACTTTGTCCTTTTTTTTTCAGGATTGCTTTGGCTATTCAGAGTCTTTTGTGCTTCCATATAAATTTTAGCATTGGTTTCTACTTCTGTAAAAACTGCCATTGGAATGTTGATAGGAATTGCATCAAATCTCTAGACGGCTTTTGGTAGTGTTGACATTGCAGCAATATTCTTCAAATCCATGAACACAGGATACCTTTCCAATTATTTGTGTTGTCTTTGATTTCTTTCTTTCATCAGTGTCTTGTAGTTTTCAGAGTAGAGCTCTTTCACCTCCTTGGTTAAATTCACTCCTAAATAGGCTCTTGTTTTTGATGCTACTATAAATGGAATAATTTTCTTTCTTTTCCAGATAATTTGTTATAATAGAGATGCTACTGATTTTTCAATGTTAATGTTGTATTCTACAACTTTACTGAATTCATTGATTATATTTAAGTGGTTATTTTTGATAGAGTCTTTAGGAATTTTTTTTTGAGTTTCTGAATTTTATTTTATCTATTTTTTTATACAACTGGTTCTTATTAGACATCAGTTTTATACACATCAGTGTATACATGTCAATCCCAATCTCCCAATTAATGACACCCCCAACCCCCACCGCTTTCCCCCTTGGTGTCCATATGTTTGTTCTCTACATCTGTGTCTCAATTTCTGCCCTGCGAACCAGTTCATCTGTACCATTTTTCTACGTTCCACATACATGCGTTAATATACGATATTTGTTGTTCTCTTTCTTACTTCACTCTGTATGGTAGTCTGTAGATCCATCCACATCTCAACAAATTACTCAGTTTCGTTCCTTTTTATGGCTGAATGATATTCCCTTCTATATGTGTACCACAACTTCTTTATCCATTCGTCTGTCGATGGGCATTTAGGTTACTTCCACGACCTGGCTATTGTAAATAGTGCTGCAGTGAACATTTGGGTGCATGTGTCTTTTTGAATTATGGTTTTCTCTCAGTATATGCCCAGTAGTGGGATTGCTGGATCACATGGTAATTCTATTTTTAGTTTTTTAAGGAACTTCCATACTGTTCTCCATAGTGGCTGTATCAATTTACATTTCCACCAACAGTGCAAGAGGGTACTCTTTTCTCCACACCCTCTCCAGCATTTGTTGTTTGCAGATTTTCTGATGATGCCCATTCTAACTGGTGTGAGGTGATACCTCATTGTAGTTTTGATTTGCATTTCTCTAATAATTAGTGATGTTGAGCAGCTTTTCATGTGCTTCTTGGCCTTCCGTACGTCTTCTTTGGAGAAATGTCTATTTAGGTCTGTCCATTTTTGTATTGGGTTGTTTGTTTCTTTAATATTGAGCTGCATGAGCTGTTTATATATTTTGGAGATTAATCCTTGGTCCGTTGATTCATTTGCAAATATTTTCTCCCATTCTGAGGGTTGTCTTTTGATCTTGTTTATGGTTTCTTTTACTGTGCAAAAGGTTTGAAGTTTCATTAGGTCCCATTTGTTTATTTTTATTTCCATTACTGTAGGAGGTGGATCAAAAAAGATGTTGGTGTGATTTATGTCAAAGAGTGTTCTTCCTGTGTTTTCCTCTAAGAGTTTTATAGTGTCTGCTCTTACATTTAGGTCTCAAATCCATTTTGAGCTTATTTTTGTGTATGGTGTTAGGGAGTATTCTAATTTCGTTCTTTTCCATGTAGCTGTCCAGTTTTCCCAGCACCACTTATTGAAGAGATTGTCTTTTCTCCATCGTATATCTTTGCCTCCTTTGTCATAGATTAGTTGACCATAGGTGTGTGGGTTTATCTCTGGGCTTTCTATCTTGTTCCATTGATCTATGTTTCTGTTTTTGTGCCAGTACCATATTGCCTTGATTACTGTAACTTTGTAGTCTAGTCTGAAGTCAGGGAGTCTGATTCCTCCAGCTCCGTTTTTTCCCTCAAGACCGCTTTGGCTATTCGGGGTTTTTTGTGTCTCCATACAAATTTTAAGATGATTTGTTCTAGTTCTGTAAAAAAATGCCATTGGTAGTTTGATAGGGATTGCTTTGAGTAGTATCGTCATTTTCACAATATTAATTCTTCCAATCCAAGAACATGGTATATCTCTCCATCTCTTGGTATCATCTCTAATTTCTTTCATCAGTGTCTTATAGTTTTCTGCATACAGGTCTTTTATCTCCCTAGGTAGGTTTGTTCCTAGGTATTTTATTCCTTTTGTTGCAATGGTAAATGGGAGTGTTTCCGTAATTTCTGTTTCAGATTTTTCATCGTTAGTGTATAGGAATGCAAGAGATTTCTGTGATTAATTTTGTATCCTGCAACTTTATCAAATTCATTGATTAGCTCTAGTAATTTTCTGGTGGCATTTTCAGGATTCTTTATGTATAGTATCATGTCATCTGCAAACAGTGACAGTTTTACTCCTTCTTTTCCAATTTGTATTTCTTTTCCTTCTCTGATTGCCATGGCTAGGACTTCCAAAACTATGTTGAATAATAGCGGTGCGAGTGGACATCCTTGTCTCGTTCCTGATCTTAGAGGAAAACCTTTCAATTTTTCACCATTGAGAATGATGTTTGCTGTGGGTTTGTTGTGTATCGCATTTATTATGATGAGACAGGTTCCCTCTCTGCCTGCTTTCTGGAGAGTTTTTATCATAAATGGGTGTTGAATTTTGTCAAAAGCTTTTTCGGCATCTATTGAGATGATCATATGGTTTTTATTCTTCAGTTTGTTAATATGGTGTATCACATTGATTGATTTGCATATATTGAAGAATCCTTGCATCCCTGGGATAAATCCCACTTGATTGTGGTGTATGATCCTTTTAATGTGTTGTTGGATTCTGTTTGCTAGTATTTTGTTGAGGATTTTTGCATCTATATTCATCATTGATATTTGGTCTGTAATTTTCTTTTTTTGTTGTATCTTTGTCTGGTTTTGGTATCAGGGTGACGCTGGCCTCATAGAATGAGTTTGGGTGTGTTCCTTCCTCTGCAATTTTTTTGGAAGAGTTTGAGAGGGCTGGGTTTTAGCTCTCCTCTAAATGTTTGATAGAATTCACCTGTGAAGCCATCTGGTCCTGCACTTTTGTTTGTTGGGAGATTTTTTTTTTTTTCTTTTTTTGCGGTATGCGGGCCTCTCACTGTTGTGGCCTCTCCCACTGCGGAGCACAGGCTCCGGACACACAGGCTCAGCGGCCATGGCTCATGGGCCTTGCTGCTCTGTGGCATGTGGGATCTTCCCGTACCAGGGCACGAACCCATGTCCCCTGCATCGGCAGGCGGACTCTCAACCACTGCGCCACCAGGGAAACCTGATTCAAGTTTTGAGGCCAGGGAATTCCCTGGTGGTCCAGTGGTTAGGACTTTGGGCTTCTAGTGCAGGGGACACGGGTTCCATCCCAGGTCAGGTAACTAAGATCCTGCAAGCCGCACAGCGAAAAAAAGAAAAAAAAACGGGGGAGTTTTGAGGCCAAATTTACTTTTTTTTTTTTTTTTTGGCCGTGCTGCTCGGCTTGTGGGATCTTAGTTCCCCAACCAGGGATTGAAACCCGGGCCCTTGGCAGTTAGAGTGTGGAGTCCTAACCACTGGACTGCCAGGGAATTCCCGAGGCCAAATTTCTGATAATTTTAAAACTATGAGAGTTATTTCTTCCTATGCATCTTACTGCTGAGCTCATCTTAGCTGATACTGGGTGGTATAGAAGCAAATCTGTACTGGTCTTTGAATCTGGAACATTGTGTCAAATTTTATTGGTGCTACCCCATATTTGACATGACCTTAACATGTTAGTCAGCTTCTCCTGAGGTCAAAGAAAACATATGTACATACACATGGCCTAACAGAACACTGCTCTCAGTCTATAACCACGAACAGGAAGCCACCATGTCTTTGGATTCGCAGTCACCCAAGCGAGCAGAGTAAACAGCTGAGGGTTGCTGGTCTAGTGAGGATTTTGTGGGCTCGGGAGATCCTTTGAGAGGGTTTGTAGCTTAAGCAGGAAAAATATCAACTCAAGCTACCCTTTTTTGGCTTAAATATCATTTCTATTTATTATTTAATTTTTGGAGTAGATAATATATATTCATATGGGTCAAAACTTTTAAAAAATGTTAAAAATGTGAAAAATAATTCATTTTTAAAAGTCTCACTCCCCAGGCTTCCCTGGTGGCGCAGTGGTTGAGAGTCCGCCTGCTGATGCAGGGGACATGGGTTCATGCCCCGGTCCGGGAAGATCCCACATGCCGCGCAGCGGCTGGGCCCATGAGCCATGGCCGCTGAGCCTGCGTGTCCGGAGCCTGTGCTCCGCAACGGGAGAGGCCACAGCAGTGAGAGGCCCGCGTACCGCAAAAAAAAAAAAAAAAAAGTCTTACTCCCCACTTCTTTGCTTTTTTTTTCTTTCTTTAAAACAGCTTCTTTTGAGGTACACATACTGTAAGCCCCCTACATACCAACGAGTTCCGTTCCGAGAGCGCGTCCATAAGTCCAGTTTGTTCGTAAGTCCATCAAAGTTAGCCTAGGTACACAACTAACACAATCAGCTATGTATTAATAGTAGTGTATTGTAATAGGTTTATAATACTTTTCACAGAAATGATACATAAAAAACAAACACAAAAAATAAAACATTTTGAGTCTTACAGTACAGTACCTTGAAAAGTACAGTAGTACAGTACAACAGCTGGCACACAGGGGCTGACATCGAGTGAACAGGCAAGAAGAGTTACTGACTGGAGGAGGGAGAGGAGGTGGGAGGTGGAAGAGCTGAAGGATCATCAGCAACAGGAGACGGAGGGTGAGCTGCAATTTCACTCACGCCTGACTCTGATGGACCGCACGTTCGCATCTTTGAAAGGTCACAACTTGAAGGTTCGTATGTAGGGGACTTACTGTTTTAAAGTGTGCAATTTTATATTTTTTAACATGTCATATACCTATTAAACCATCACCACAATCAAGAGAGTAAACAGATTCGTCACCCCCCAAAGTTTTCTCGTGCCTCTTTTAATCCTTCCTCATGCATTTCCCTAAGGACTAACGATGTTGAGCATCTGTTCATGTGCTGTTTTGCCATATGTGTTGTCTTTTTCCCCCCCCCCCGGTATTATTGAGGTGTAATTGACATACAGTACTGTGTAAGTTTAAGGTGTACAGCATGATGATTTGACTTACATATATAGTGAAATGATTCCCACATTAAGTTTAGTTAACATCCATCATCTCATATCAATATAAAATAAAGGAAAAATTTTTTTCCTTGTGGTGAGAACCCTTAGGATTTATGCTCTTAACAACTTATGTATATATTTATCATACAACTTACATATGTATTTATCATGCATATAGTCATCATGCATCCCTAGTACTTATTTATCTTATAACTGGAAGTTTGTGCCTTTTGACCACCTTCATCCAGTTTCTCCCACCCTTCTCCACCTCTGATTACCACAGATCTGATCACTTTTTCCATGATTTTGGCTATTTTTTTAGATTCCACGTATAAGTAAGATCATCTAATCTTTGTCTTTCTCTCCCGGATTTATTTCACTTAGCATAATGCCCTCAAGGGCCATCCATCTATGTTGTCACAAATAGCAGGATTTCCTCGTTTCTTACACTAAATAATATTTCATTGTGTGTATATAGCACAGCTTCTTTATCCATTCATCCACTGATGGATACTTAGGTTGTTCCCATGTCTTGGCTATTGTAAATAATGCTGTTGTGAACATGGGGATGCAGATATGACTTCTACATGTTTTTGTTTTCTTCAGGTATATTCCCAGAAGTGGGATGTCTGGATCACATGGTAGTTCTATTTTTAGTGTTTTGAGGAACATCCATATTGTTTAACATAGTGGCTGAAACAATTTATAATCCCACCAAGTGTGCACAAGGGTTCCCTTTTCTTCGTATCCTGGCAACATTTGTTATCTTTTGTCTTTTTGATGCTAGCCATCCTGACAGGAGTGAGGTGATATCTCATTGTGGTTTTGATTTGTATTTCTCTAGTGATTAGTGATATTGAACGTTGTCATGTACCTGTTGGCCATTCGTGTATCTTCTTTGGACAAGTGTATATTCAAGTTCTTTGCCCATTTTTAGTTTGATTCTTATTTTTTGTGCGTATGAGTTCCCTGTGTATTTTGGATACTAGCCCCTTTTCAGATAAATGGTTTGCAAATGCTTCTTCCCATTCCAAAGGTTATCTTTTAATTTTGTTGACTTTTTTCTTTTGCTGTGCAGCTTTCTGGTTTGATGTAGTTCCACTTGTTTATCTTTTATTTTGTTGCTTGTGCTTTAGGTGTCATATTTTAAAAAATCTTTGCGAAGATCCATTTCGAGGAGCTTTTTTTTTCCTGTGTTTTCTGCTAGGAGTTTTATGGTTTCAGGTTTTACATTTATGTCTTTGATCCATTTGGAATTAATTTTTGTGAGTGGTGTACGATAGGGGTGGAATTTCATTCTTCTCCATGTGGATATCCAATTTTTACCATTTATTGCAGAGACTGTATTTTCTCCATTGAGTATTATTGGCTTCCTTGTCAAATATTATCTGACCATATATACTTGGGTTTATTTCTGGGCTCTTGATTCTGTTCCATTAGTCTATTTATCTGTTTTTATGCCAGTACCATTACTGTTGATTCCTTTAGTTTTATAAGTATAGCTTAAAATCAGAAAAGTGATACCAGCCACTTTGTCCTTTTTTCTCAGGATTGCTTTGGCTATTCAGAGTCTTTTGTGCTTCCATATAAATTTTAGCATTGGTTTTCCTACTTCTGTAAAAACTGCCATTGGAATGTTGATAGGAATTGCATCAAATCTCTAGATGGCTTTTGGTAGTGTTGACATTACAGCAATATTCTTCAAATCCATGAACACAGGATACCTTTCCAATTATTTGTGTTGTCTTTGATTTCTTTCTTTCATCAGTGTCTTGTAGTTTTCAGAGTAGAGCTCTTTCACCTCCTTGGTTAAATTCACTCCTAAATAGGCTCTTGTTTTTGATGCTACTATAAATGGAATAATTTTCTTTCTTTTCCAGATAATTTGTTATAATAGAGATGCTACTGATTTTTCAATGTTAATGTTGTATTCTACAACTTTACTGAATTCATTGATTATATTTAAGTGGTTATTTTTGATAGAGTCTTTAGGATTTTCTTTTTTTTTTGAATTTCTTAATTTTATTTTACATATTTTTTATACAACAGGTTTTTATTAGTCATCAATTTTATACACATCAGTGTATACATGTCAATCCCAATCTCCCAATTCATGACACCACCCCCCAACCCGTCACCACTTTCCCCCTTGGTGTCCATATGTTTGTTCTCTACATCTGTGTCTCAACTACTGCCCTGCAAACCAGTTCATCTGTACCATTTTTCTAGGTTCCACATACATGCGTTAATATACGATATTTGTTGTTCTCTTTCTGACTGACTTCACTCCGTATGACAGTCTCTAGATCCATCCACGTCTCAACAAATGACTCAATTTCATTCCTTTTTATGGCTGAGTACTATTCCATTCTATATATGTATCACAACTTCTTTATCCATTCGTCTGTCGATGGTCATTTAGGTTACTTCCATGACCTGGCTGTTGTAAATAGTTCTGCAATGAATATTGGGGTGCTGGTGTCTTTTTGAATTATGGTTTTCTCTGGGTATATGCTCAGTAGTTGCATTGCTGGATCACATGGTAATTCTATTTTTAGTTTTTTAAGGAACTTCCATACTGTTCTCCATAGTGGCTGTATCAATTTACATTCCCACCAACAGTGCAAGAGGGTACCCTTTTCTCCCCACCCTCTCCTGCATTTGTTGTTTGCAGATTTTCTGATGATGCCCATTCTAACTGGTGTGAGGTGATACCTCATTGTAGTTTTGATTTGCATTTCTCTAATAATTAGTGATGTTGAGCAGCTTTTCATGTGCTTCTTGGCCTTCCATATGTCTTCTTTGGAGAAATGTCTATTTAGGTCTTCTGCCCATTTTTGAATTGGGTTGTTTGTTTCGTTAATGTTGAGCTGCATGAGCTGTTTATACATTTTGGAGATTAATCCTTTGTCCGTTGATTCATTTGCAAATATTTTCTCCCATTCTGAGGGTTGTCTTTTGATCTTGTTTATGGTTTCCTTTGCTGTGCAAAAGCTTTGAAGTTTCATTAGGTCCCATTTTTTTCTTTTTATTTCCATTACTGTAGGAGGTGGATCAAAAAAGATCTTGCTGTGGTTTATGTTAAAGAGTGTTCTTCCTATGTTTTCCTCTAAGAGTTTTATAGTGTCCGCTCTTACATTAGGTCTCAAATCCATTTTGAATTTATTTTTGTGTATGGTGTTAGGGAGTGTTCTAATTTCATTCTTTTCCATGTAGCTGTCCAGTTTTCCCAGCACCACTTATTCAAGAGACTGTCTTTTCTCCATTGTATATCTTTGCCTCCTTTGTCATAGATTAGTTGACCATAGGTGTGTGGGTTTATCTCTGGGCTTTCTATCTTGTTCCATTGATCTGTGTTTCTGTTTTTGTGCCAGTACCATATTGCCTTGATTACTGTAACTTTGTAGTCTAGTCTGAAGTCAGGGAGTCTGATTGCTCCAGCTCCATTTTTTTCCCTCAAGACCGCTTTAGCTATTCGGGGTTTTTTGTGTCTCCATACAAATTTTAAGATGATTTGTTCTAGTTCTGTAAAAAAATGCCATTGGTTGTTTGATAGGGATTGCTTTGAATCTGTAGATTGCTTTGGGTAGTATCGTCATTTTCACAATATTAATTCTTCCAATCCAAGAACATGGTATATCTCTCCATCTCTTGGTATCATCTCTGATTTCTTTCATCAGTGTCTTATACTTTTCTGCATACAGGTCTGTTATCTCCCTGGGTAGGTTTATTCCTAGGTATTTTATTCTTTTTGTTGCAATGGTAAATGGGAGTGTTTCCATAATTTCTGTTTCAGATTTTTCATCATTTGTGTATAGGAATGCAAGAGATTTCTATGCATTAATTTTGTATCCTGCAACTTTACCAAATTCATTGATTAGCTCTAGTGATTTTCTGGTTGCATTTTTAGGATTCTCTATGTATAGTACCATGTTATCTGCAAACAGTGACAGTTTTACTTCTTCTTTCCCAATTTATATTTCTTTTATTTCTTTTTCTTCTCTGATTGCCGTGGCTAGGACTTCCAAAACTATGTTGAATAATAGCGGTGCGAGTGGACATCCTTGTCTCATTCCTGATCTTAGAGGAAATGCTTTCAGTTTTTCACCATTGAGAATGATGTTTGCTGTGGGTTAGTCGTGTATCGCCTTTATCATGTTGAGACAGGTTCTCTCTATGCCTACTTTCTGGAGAGTTTTTTTTATCATAAATGGGTGTTGAATTTTGTCAAAAGCTTTTTCTGCATCTATTGAGATGATCATATGGTTTTTATTCTTCAAAATGTTAATATGATGTATCACATTGATTGATTTGCATATATTGAAGAATCCTTGCATCCCTGGGATAAATCCCACTTGATTGTGGTGTATGATCCTTTTAATGTGTTGTTGGATTCTGTTTGCTAGTATTTTGTTGAGGATTTTTGCATCTATATTCATCATTGATATTGGTCTGTAATTTTCTTTTTTTGTAGTATCTTTGTCTGGTTTTGGTATCAGGGTGATGCTGGCCTCATAGAATGAGTTTGGGAGTGTTTCTTCCTCTGTAATATTTTTGGAAGAGTTTGAGAGGGCTGGCTGTTAGCTCTTCTCTAAATGTTTGATAGAATTCACCTGTGAAGCCATCTGGTCCTGCACTTTTGTTTGTTGGGAGATTTTTTATCACGGTTTCAATTTCATTACTTGTGATTGGTCTGTTCATATTTTCTTTTTCTTCCTGGTTTAGTCTTGGAAGGTTATACTTTTCTAAGAATTTGTCCATTTCTTCCACGTTGTCTGTTTTATTGGCATAGAGTTGCTTGTAGTAGTCTCTTAGGATGCTTTGTATTCCTGTGGTGTCTGTTGTAACTTCTCCTTTTTCATGTCTAATTTTATTGATTTGAGTCGTCTCCCTCTTTTTGTTGATGAGTCTGGCTAATGGTTTATCAATTTTGTTTATCTTCTCAAAGAACCAGCTTTTAGTTTTATTGATCTTTGCTATTGTTTTCTTTGTTTCTATTTCATTTATTTCTGCTCTGACCTTTATGATTTCTTTCCTTCTGCTAACTTTGGGTTTTGTTTGTTCTTCTTTCTCTAGTTCCTTTAGGTGTGAGGTTAGATTGTTTACTTGATATTTTTCTTGTTTCTTGAGGTAGGCTTGTATAGCTATAAACTTGTCTCTTAGAACTGCTTTTGTTGCATCCCATGTTTTGGGACGTCGTGTTTTCATCGTCATCTGTGTGTAGGTATTTTTTGATTTCCTCTTTGATTTCTTCAGTGATCTCTTGGGTACTTAGTAACGTATTGTTTAGCTTCCATGTGTTTGTGTTTTTTACCTTTTTTTTGCCTGTAATTCATTTCTAATCTCATATCATTGTGGTCAGAACTGATGCTTGATATGATTTCAATTTTCTTAAATTTACTGAGGCTTGATTTGTGACCCAAGATGTGATCTATCCTGGAGAATGTTCTGTGCGCACTTGAGAAGAAAGTGTAATCTGCTGTGTTTGGATGGAATGTCCTATAAATATCAATTAAATCTATCTGGTCTATTGTGTCATGTAAAGCTTCTCTTTCCTTATTTATTTTCATTTTGGATGATCTGTCCATTGGTGTAAGTGAGGTGTTAACGTCCCCCACTACTATTTTGTTTCTGTCGATTTCCTCTTTTATAGCTGTTAGCAATTGCCTTATGTATTGAGGTGCTCCTATGTTGGGTGCATATATATTTATAATTGTTATATCTTTTTTTTTTTTTTTTTGCAGTACACGGGCCTCTCACTGTTATGGCCTCTCCCATTGTGGAGCACAGGCTCTGGACGCGCAGGCCCAGCAGCCATGGCTTATAGGCCTAGCCGCTTCGCGGCATGTGGGATCTTCCCCAACCAGGGCACGAACCTGCGTCCCTTGCATCAGCAGGTGGACTCTCAACCACTGCGCCACCAGGGAAGCCCAATAATTGTTATATCTTCTTCTTGGATTGATCCCTTGATTATTATGTTGTGTCCTTCCTTGTCTCTTGTAAAATTCTTTATTTTAGAGTCTGTTTTATCGGATATGAGTATTGCTACTCCAGCTTTCTTTTGATTTCCATTTACATCGAATATCTTTTTCCATCCCCTCACTCTCGGTCTGTATGTGTCCCTAGGTCTGAAGTGGGTCTCTTGTAGACAGCATATATATATGGGTCTTGTTTTTGTATCTGTTCAGTGAGCCTGTGTCTTTTGGTTGGAGCATTTAATCCATTCACATTTAAGGTAATTATCAATATGTATGTTCCTATGACCATTTTCTTAATTGTTTTGGGTTTGTTTTTGTAAGTCCTTTTCTTCTCTCGTGTTTCCCACTTAGAGAAGTTCCTTTAGCAGTTGTTGTGGAGCTGGTTTGGTGGTGCTGAATTCTCTTAGCTTTTGCTTGTCTATAAAGCTTTTGATTTCTCCATCGAATCTGAATGAGATCCTTGCCAGGTACAGTAATCTTGCTTGCAGTTTTTTCCCTTTCATCACTTTAAGTATATCATGCCACTCCCTTCTGGCTTGTAGAGTTTCTGCTGAGAAATCAGCTGTTAACCTTATTGGAGTTGCCTTGTATGTTATTTGTCATTTTTCCGTTGCTGCTTTCAATAATTTTTCTTTGTCTTTAATTTTTACCAATTTGATTACTATGTGTCTCAGCGTGTTTCTCCTTGGGTTTATCCTGCCTGGGACTCTCTGCGCTTCCTTGACTTGAGTGCCTATTTCCTTTCCTATGTTAGGGAAGTTTTCTACTATAATCTCTTCAAATATTTTCTCAGGTCCTTTCTCTCTCTCTTCTCCTTCTGGGACCCCTATAATGCGAATGTGGTTGCATTCAATGTTGTCCTAGCTGTCTCTTAGGCTGTTTTCATTTCTTTTCATTCTTTTTTCTTTAGTGTGTTCCACAGCAATGAATTCCACCATTCTGTCTTCCAGGTCACTTATCCATTCTTCTGCTTCAGTTATTGATTCCTTCTCGTGTAGGAAGGAATTCCTACACTATTGATTCCTTCTAGTGTAGTTTTCATTTCAGTTATTGTGTTGTTCATCTGTGTTTGTTTGTTCTTTAATTCTTCTCGGTCTCTGTTCCAACATTTCTTGTATCTTCTCGATCTTTGCCTCCTTTCTTTTTCTGAGATCCTGGATCATCTTCAGTATCATTATTCTGAATTCTTTTTCTGGGAGGTTGCCTATTTCCACTTCATTTAGTTGTTTTTCTGGGGTTTTATCTTCTTCCTTCACCTGGTACATAACCCTCTGCCTTTTCATCCTGTCTTTCTTTCTGTTAATGTGGTTTTTGTTCCACAGGCTGCAGGATTTTAGTTCTTCTTGCTTTTGCTGTCTCTCCTCTCATGGATGAGGCTATCTGAGAGGCTTGATGGGAGGGACTGGTGGTGGGCAGAGCTCAGTAAAACTTTAATGCACTTGACTGTTGATGGGTGGTGTTGGGTTCCCTTCCTGTTGGTTGTTTGGCCTGAGGCAGCCCAACACTGGAGCCTACCTGGGCTCTTTGGTTGGGTAATGAGAGACTCTGGGAGGGCTCACACCACGGAGTACTTCCCAGAACTTCTGCTGCCAGTTTCCTTGTCCACACGGTGAGCCACAGCCACCCCCCACCTCTGCAGGAGACCCTCCGATACTAGCAGGTAGGTCTGGTTCAGTCTCCCCTGGGGTCACTTCTCCTTCCCCTGGGTCCCAGTGTGCACACTACTTTGTGTGTGCCCTCCAAGAGTGGAGTCTCTGTTTTCCCCAGTCCTGTCGAAGTTCTGTAGTCAATTCCCACTAGGCTTCAAAGTCTGATTCTCTAGGAATTCCTCCTCCTGTTGCCAGACCCCCAGGTTGGGACGCCTGACGTGGGGCTCAGAACCTTCACTCCAGAAGGTGGACTTCTGTGGTATAAGTGTACTCCAGTCTGTGAGTCACCCACCCACCAGTTATGGGATTTGCTTTTACTGTGATTGCACCCCTCCTACCATCTCATTGTGCTTCTCCTTGGTCTTTGGATGTGGGGTATCTTTTTTGGTGAGTTCCAGTGTCTTCCTGTTGATGATCATCCAGCAGCTAGTTGTGATTCTGGTGTTCTCTCAAGAGGGAGTGAGAGCACATCCTTCTCCGCCATCTTGGTTCCTCCGCCAGTATCATTTTCTGAATTCTTTTTCTGGAAGGTTGCCTATCTCCACTTCATTTAGTTGTTTTTCTGGGGTTTCATCTTGTTCCTTCATTGGAACATAGCCCTCTGCCTGTTCATCTTGTCTTTCTGTGAATTTGGTTTTTGTTCCACAGGCTGCAGGATTATAGTTCTTCTTGCTTCTGCTGTCTGCCCTCTGGTGGATGAGGCTATCTGAGAGCCTTGTGCAGGTTTCTTGATGGGAGGGACTGGTAGTGGGAGGAGGTGGCTGTTGCTCTGGTGGGCAGAGCTCAGTAAAACTTTAATCCGCTTGTCTGCTGATGGGTGGTGCTGGGTTCTCTCCCTTTTGGTTGTTTGGCTTGAGGCGACCCAACAGTAGAGCTTACCTGGGCTCTTTGGTGGGGCTAATGACAGACCCCTCCTACCATCTCATTGTGCTTCTCCTTTGTCTTTGGATGTGGGGTATCTTTTTTGGTGAGTTCCAGTGTCTTCCTGTTGATGACTGTTCAGCAGTTATGATTCCGGTGCTCTTGCAAGAGGGAGTGAGCGCATGTCCTCCTACTCTGCCATCTTGAACCAATCTCTAGGATTTTCTATATATAAAAGCATTTCATCTGCAAATAGAAAATTTTACTTCGTCATTTCCAATTCTGATGCCTCGTTTCTTTTTCTTGCTGATTGCTCTGGCTGGAACTTCCAGTAATATGTTGAATAGGAGCGCTGAGAGGGGCATCCTTGTTCCTTATCTTAGAGGAAAATCTTTTAACCTTTCACTATTGAGTATGATAGTACCTGTAGGCTTGATATAAATGGCCTTTATTATGTTGAGGGGTGTTCCTTCTATACCTACTTTGTCGAGTTTTTATCATGAACAGATGTTGAATTTTGTCAAGTGCTTTTTCTGCATCTATCAACATGATCACGTGTTTTTTCTTTCATTATATTAATGTGTGGTACGGCATTGATTGATTTGCATATGTTGAACTGTCCTTGATCACAGGGATAAATCCTCCTTGATCAGGGTGAATGATCTTTTTAATGTGCTGCTGAATTTGGTTTGGTATTATTTTATTGAAAAATTATGTATCTATGTATGTCAGGGATATTGGCCTGTAGTTTTCTCTTCTTGTAGTCCTTTTCTGGCTTTGGTATCAGGGTATTGCTGGCCTCATAAAATGAGTTTGAGGTATTCCGTCCTCCTCCAGTTTTTGGAAAAGTCTGAGAAGGATTGGCATTAATTTTTCTTTAAATGTTTGGTAAAATTCACCAGTGAAGCCATCTGTCTGGTCTTGAGCTTTTTCCATTGGGAGATTTTTGATTACTGATTCAGTCTCCTTGCTAGTAATTGGTATGTTCAGATTTGCTATTTCTTTTTGATCGAGGCTTGGTAGGTTGTATGCATCTAAGAAATTTTCCATTTCTTTTAGGTTGCCCAGTTTTTCTACATACAGTTGTTCATAGTAGCCTCTTATGATCCTTTGTATCTCTGGGGTATCAGTTGTAATATTTCCTTTTCATTTTTAATTTTGTTTATTTGGGCTCTCTCTCTTTTTTTGTTCATTAGAATAGCTAAAGCTTTGTCGAGTTTATTGTTTCAAAGAACCAGCTATTTGTTCTTTTAATCTTTAAACATTTTTTCTGCTGTTTTATTTATTTATGATCTAATCATTATTTCTTCTGCTAAGTGTGGTCTCAGTTCTTCTTCTTTTAGTTCCTTAAGGCATACAGTTGATTATTTGAAATTTTTATTGATGATTAATAAAGGCATTTATTGCTATGAATTTTCCTCTTAAAACTGCTTATGCTGCATCCTATAAGTTTTGGTGTGTTGTTTCCATTTTCATTTGTCTAAAGATACCTTTTGAATTTCCCCTTTAATTTCTTCTTTGATCCATTGGTTGTTGAGGAGAGCGTTGTTAATTTCCATTGTATTTGTGAATTTTTCATTTTTCCTCCTATTGTTGATTTCTCATCTCATACCATTGTGGCCAGAGAAGTTGGTGTGATTCTAACTTTTGGAATTTGCCAAGGATTGCTTTGTGGCCTAACATATGGTCTATCCTAGAAAATGTTCCATATGAGTTTGAAAAGAATGTGTGTTCTGCTGTTGTTGGATAGAATGTTGTTTATGTCTGTGAGGTTCATTTGATCGATAGTGTTGTTCAAATCTGCTTTTTTTAACATAAATTTATTTATTTTATTTCTTTATTTTTGGCTGCGTTGGGTCTTCATTGCTGTGCACAGGCTTTCTCTAGTTGTGGTGAGCAGGGGCTACTCTTCGTTGTGGTGTGCGGGCTTCTCATTGCAGTAGCTTCTCGTTGTGGAGCATGGGCTCTAGGCACGTGGGCTTCAGTAGTTGTAGTGCGGGCTCACTAGTTGTGGCACATGGACTTAGTTGTTCTGTGGCTTGTCTTCTCCCAGACCAGGGCTGAAACCCGTGTCCCCTGCAATGGCAGGTGGATTCTTAACCACTGTACCATCAGGGAAGCGATGGATCTGCTTTTTTTAATTGATTCTCTGGATGATCTGTCCATTGTTGAGAGTATTAAAATCTCCAACTATTATTGGATTGCTGTTTATTTCTCCTTTTTCTGTTAGTTTTTGCTTTATATATTTAGGTGCTCTGATGTTGGGTTCATGAATATTTACACTTGTTATATCTTCTCGATGGAGTGACACATTTATCATTATATAATGACCTTCTTTGTTTCTTGTTACCATTTTTAGTTTAAAATTTATTTTGTCTGATGTAACTATAGCTATCCCTGCCTTTTTTTGAAAAAATTTTTGGGGGGTTTTTTGTTTTGTTTTTGTTTGTTACCATTCTCTTGAAATACCTTTTTCCATTCCATCACACTCAGTCTATGCATGTCTCTAAGGCTAAAGTATTTGTCTTGTAGGCAGCATATAATTGGGTCTTGGGTTTTTTGGTTTATTTGTTTTTTAAGCCATTCATCCATTGTGTCTGGATTGGAGAATTTAATCAATTTATATGTAAGGCAATTATTTATAGGTAAAGACTTACTATTACCATTTTGTTGCTTATTTTCTGGTTGTTTTGTATATCCATCATTTCTAATTCTGCTGTCTTTTTTGTGTGTGTTTTGGTGACTTTTGGTATCAATATGCTTTGACTTCTTTATCATGTTCTTTTGTTTAATACTACAGGATTTTTGCTTGTGGTTACTATGAAACTTACATAAAATATCTTTTTTTGTTGTTGTTTTTTTTGGCTGCATTGGGTCTTCATTGCTGCACATGGGCTTTCTCTAGTTGCAGTGTGTAGGTTTATCATTGGTGGCTTATCTTGTTGCAGAGCACAGGCTCTGGTCACGCAGACTTGATAGCTGTGGCTCTTGGGCTCTAGAGCACAGGCTCAGTAGTTGTGGCACACGGGCCTAGTTGCTCCACAGCATGTGGGATCTTCCCAGACCAGGACTCGAACCCATGTCGCCTGCATTGGCAGGCAGATTCTTAATCACTGTGCCACTAGGGAAGTCCCATAAAATATCTTAAAGTTATAACACCCATTTTAAAGTTGATAACAACTTGGCTTCAATAGCATTCCTAAACTTCACAATTTTACTTCTCCCCCCTCACAATTTAGGTTATAGATGTTACATTTTACATATTTTTTATATTGTGTGACCAACAGCATATTATTGTAGCTATGGTTATTTTTACTATGTTTGTTTTTTAACTTTTATTTTATTTTATTTTATTTTTTGTGGTTTGCGGGCCTCTCACTGTTGTGGCCTCTCCCGTTGTGGAGCACAGGCTCCGGACACTCAGGCTCAGCGGCCATGGCTCACGGGCCCAGCCGCTCTGCGGCATGTGGGATCTTCCCAGACCGGGGCACGAACCCGTGTCCCCTGCATCAGCAGGTGGCCTCTCGACCACTGCACCACCAGGGAAGCCCTGTTTTTTAACTTTTAAACTAGAGCTGTAAGTGAATTTTGCACCGCCATTACCATATTACAGACTCTAACTTTTTGTATGTATCTGTGTATATATATATATATATATATATATATATGTACCATTACCGGTGAGTTTTATGCTGCCTTATTATGTTTTTGTGATGTTAATTTGTGTCCTTTTACTTTAGCATTTCTTGTAAGACAGGTGTAGTGGTGAATGCCTTCATCTTTTGTTTGGGAAAGTCTTTTATCTCTCCTTTATTTCTTTTTTTTTAAATCTTTGTTTTAAATGGAAGTATAGTTAATTTACAATGTTGTATTAGTTTCTGGTGTACATAAAAGTGATTCAGTTTTTTATATATATATATATATATGAATATATATTTTTATATATGTAAAATTATATATATAGTCTTTTTCATGTACTTTTCCTTTATAGTTTATTACAAGATATTGAATATAGTTCCCTGTATTATACAGTAGGACCTTGTTTTTATCTGCTTTATATGTAGTATTGTGTATCTGTTAATCCCAACCTCCTCATTTATCCCTCTCCCCCCCACTCCCCTTTGGTAACCAAAAGTTTGTTTTCTATGTCTGTGCTTCTGTTTTGTAAATAAGTTCATTTGTATCTATTTTAGATTCCACACATAAGTGATATCATATGATATTTGTCTTTCTTTGACTTACTTCACATAGTATGATAATCTCTAGGTCCATCCATGTTGCTGCAAATGGCATAATTTCATTCTTTTTTGTGGCTGAGTAGTATTCCAGTGTGTGTGTGTGTGTGTGTGTGTGTGTGTGTATACATATATATATGTGCATATGTTATGTACATATACACATACATACCATGTCTTCTTTATCCCTTCATCTGTTGATGGACGTTTAGGTTGTTTCCATGTCTTGGTTATTGTAAAGAGTGCTGCCACGAACATTGGGGTGCATGTGTCTTTTCAAGTTAGTTTTCTCCAGGTGTATGTCCAGGAGTGGGATTGCCCGATCATATGGTAACTCAGTTTTTAAGGAACCTCATACTGTTCTCCATAGTGACAGCACCCATTTACATTCCCACCAGCAGTGCAGGAGGGCTCCCTTTTCTCCACACCCTCTCCAGCATTTATTGTGTGTAGACTTTTTAATGATGGCCATTCACACTGGTGTGAGGTGGTACCTCATTGTAGTTTTGATTTGTATTTCTCTAATAATTACCAGTGTTGAGCATCTTTTCATGTACTTTTTTGCCATCTGTAAATCTTCTTTGGAGAAATGTGTATTTAGGTCTTCTGCCCATTTTTTGATTGGGTTGTTTTTTTGTTTGTTTTGTCATTGAATTATTCTCTTTCATTTCTGAAGGACAGCTTTGCCAGGTATAGAATTTTTGGTTAACAGTTTTTTTTCTTTCAATATTTTGAATATATCATTCCATTCTCTCCTGGCCTGAAAAATTTCTGTTGAGAGATCCACCTGTAGTCTTACGGAGCTTCCCTTTTATGTAATTTCTCTTTTTTCTCTTGCTGCTTTTAGAATTCTTTCTTCATCTTTGACTTTTGATGGTTTAATTATAGTTTGCCTTGGTGTAGCCCTATTTGGATTCAACGTATTTGGTTCTTTTGGGCCTCATGGATCTGGATATCCATTTCTTTCCCCAGGTTTGGTAAGTTTTCAGCCATTATTGCATTAAATATACTTTCTTACCCTTTCTATTTCTCTTCTCCTTCGAATTCCCACAATGCAGTTATTGTTTTGATTGTGTCCCTTAAGTCCCATATACCTTCTTCACTTTTTAAAATTCTTTTTTCTTTTGGTCCTGTGATGGGATTTCAAATGCCCTGTTTTCTAGAACATTGATTCTTTCTTCTGCATGGTTAAGTCTACTTTTGAAGCTCTCTATTAAATTCTTCAATTCAGTCATTGTATTTTTCAGCTCTAGGATTTCTTGGTATCTGTTTGTTGAGGGTTTCTATTACTTTGTTGAACTTCTTGTTTTGCTCATGCAATATTTTCCTGATTTCATTTAGTTGCCTGTGTGTTCTTGTAGTTTACTAAGCTACTTTAAGAGGACTATTCTGAATTCTTTATCTTACAGCTGGTAAATCTCCATTTCTTCAGGATCAGTTATCAGAGCTTTATTAGTTTCCTGTGGTGATGTCATGTTTACCTGATTTTTCATGGCCCATAATTCCTTATATTGTTATCTCCGCACTTGAGTTAGCAGTTTCCTCTTCCAGACTTTATTCACTTTGGTTGAGACATTTCTTCACCAGTCAGCTCAGTTTGGGCTTCTGGATGTGTCTGCTGGTAATAAACAGGTGGGGTTTACCATCAGGGTTTATTTTTCTGTGAGGACACTGCCTGAGCTTTGGGGTTGGGAGATGGGGGAATGCCCCTGGCTGAGAACAGTTAGATAGGACTGCTGGCTTGGTTCCCTGCCCAAGCAAGGCTGTGAGATGGGTACTCTGGCCAGGCTTACTAGATGCTTGGAACTAGGTACTATACTCAGCAGTGGATGGCACTATGAAATAGCTTTCTTGCCCTGGTAGGGCAGCAGGACAGGCTCCAGGGGGTGCACAGCCTTTTGTTTGGGAACCTGAATCAGGCAAGACTGTGCACTGAATTCCTGGCCAGATGGGGAAAGCCAGAGGCTGTGCTCTTTGTTCAAGTACCACTGTAAGCAGGGCTATTGGGTGGGTTACACCAGTTCCTGAGTGCTGTGGTTAGATTCCCTGGTCAAGTGGACCGAAGGCTCTATTCAGCAGTGGGTGGGGCTATAACTTAGTTCCCCTGCCCAGGCTAGTTCCAAGCAGCCTCACGGTGGAACCAGGTCAGACTTCCTGGTCTAGAGGGACTGGGAGCTACAATCAGCATGCTGGCTATGACACGGCTCCCCTTTCCCTGTGGGGAAAGCTAGGTAGCAGGGCTGCACAGCTCTTTGTTTGAAGACTGAAGTCAGACAGATCTGTACCCCACTGAATTCCCTGGTCAAGGTGTGGTACTTTCTTGCCTCTGCAGATGAGCACAGCCGCCTCTTGGGGCTGTTCCTTGTGTGGTACAGGTAGGAACTCATTCTGCCAAGATCTGAGCACTGGCTGTTGCAAGCCCCTCTCCCCTCTCCATCACAATCAGATTTCCAGTGGTCAAGCACTGCAGATCTACCCACAATCCCTGTGGGGCAAGATCAGAGTGTAAGCTCCCAAGAAACAACCCAGAATGCTGGAGGAGCTGGGTGTCCACCCTGGGCTCTTTTTCCACGGCAGGAACTTTAGGCTCAGGGAGACCCCTCAGAGTGGTGCCATGCTGCCTTGGGGAGGGGCAGTGTGATCAGCGTGTAACCACACCTCTTACCCTTCTAATGAGGTCTGTCTTGGTCTGTGTTGCAGAGGGGTGCTTTAGCCTCTCTCCAGCCTTCTAGGATCCTCTCAGTGGAGTCTTGTCAATGAATGGTTGTTAGTTCATCTCCTTATGAGGGGGAGTGAAGTCAGGAACAGCCGATGTTGCCATCTTGGTAACATCACTCCTGAATATCTTCTTTGTTGAAGCATCTATTCAAATCTTTTGCTAATCTTGAGGTATGGATCCAAGCTCATTGTTTTGGTTTTTTTTCAATGTGAATATCCAAATGTTCCAGAACCATTTTTTTTTTTTTTTTTTTTTTTGCTGTTCGCGGGCCTCTCACTGTTGTGGCCTCTCCTGTTGCGGAGCACAGGCTCCGGACACACAGGCTCAGTGGCCATGGCTCACGGGCCCAGCCGCTCCGCGGCATGTGGGATCTTCCTGGACCGGGGCACGAACCCGTGTCCCCTACATCGGCAGGCGTCCTCTCAATCACTGCACCACCAGGGAAGCCCCAGCACCATTTTTTGACAAGGCTATCCTTTCTCTATTTCATTTCCTTTGTACCTTTGTCAAAAATTAGTTGTTCATATATACATGGATTCATTTCTGGACTTTTTACTCTGTTCACTGACCTATTTTCTGTCTTTAGGCCAATATCATGCTGTTTTGATTACTATATAGCTTTATAATAATTCTCCAGATCAAGTAATGTTAGCTTCTCCCACTTTATTTTTCTATCTCATTTTGGCTACTTTAGGTTCTTTGCATTTCCATTTAAATTTTAGAATCAGTTTGTCAATTTTTACAAAAAAATTCTATGAAATTTTGATTGGGATTGTGTTGAATCTATAGATGAATTTAATCTCCTTCCCCTCTTTTGTTTTACACATAAAAGGTAGCCACCACAAACACAGTTCTGTACCTGGCTCTTCTCACGTCATAATGAATCATGGAGATCTTATTCTCTGATAGTCTCCATTACAGTTTCATTGTGTTCTGTCGCGGGGATGTACTTTACTTCATTTAACCAGTCCCTTTTAATGGATTTCTAGTTCATTGCCAGTGTTTTGCTATTATGAACAGTACTGCAGTACAATAGTACATGTCATTTCCCTTGTGGGCAAATATAGCTGCAGGATAAATTTGAGAAATGTGATTGCTAGGTCAAAAGATATACACATTTAAAATTTTAACAGACGTTGCTAAGTTGCTAAGAGTTTTCATCAATTTATATTCCTACTGGTAATATTATAAAATAGAGGGTTTGTTTGCCATAGTCTCAGTGTTGCATTGCCAACCCTTTTCTTTTTTGCCAAGTTGATAGGTGAACGTGGTCCACTGAAATCATTTTGATTTGCCTTTATTACACATAAGGTTAAACATCTTTGTGTGTAGGAGTCATTTGTATTTTTTTTCGTG
Organism: Mesoplodon bidens; assembly: GCF_964165515.1. NCBI lineage: Eukaryota > Metazoa > Chordata > Mammalia > Artiodactyla > Ziphiidae > Mesoplodon > Mesoplodon bidens. The sequence goes on from NC_138169.1 coordinate 73,171,090, forward strand.
ATTTCTTTGTGTGCTTTGCCCATTTTTTTCCTGCTGGATTGTTGGAGTCTTTCAGATCCAAGGAAGTCTATTTATTAGGGAAATTAGCTCTTAGTCTCACGAATTGCAAATGTATTTTTATCCACTTTACCATTTATTTTTTTTTAAGTTATTTATTTATTTATTTATTGATGGTGTTGGGTCTTTGTTGCTGTGTGTGGGCTTTCTCTAGTTGTGGTGAGCAGGGGCTACTCTTCATGGTGGTCCGCGGGCTTCTTGTTGCAGTGCCTGCTCGTTGCAGAGCACGGGCTCTAGGCATGTGGGGTCAGTAATTGTGGCTCTCAGGCTCTAGAGCGCAGGCTCAGTAGTTGCGGCGCCCAGGCTTAGTTGCTCTGCGGCATGTGAGATCTTCCTGGACCAGAGCTTGAACGCGTGTCCCCTGCATTGGCAGGTGGATTCTTAATCACTGTGCCACCAGGGAAGCCCCTACCATTTATCTTTGTTTTTTTGTTGTTTTGTTTTTTTGTAATAAGGAAGGCTTTTACATTTATGTATTTGAACTTATTAGCCTTTCCTTTGAAGCTTTGTGTTTTTAGCCCCTACCGCCCTTTTTTTTCCTGGCTGTGCTGTACGGCATGTGGGATTTTCGTTCCCTCAGCAGGGATTGAACCGGGCCCTTGGCAGTGAAAGCACCGAGTCCTAACCACTGGACTGCCAGGTAATTCCCTAGTCTTAATTAGAAATGCTTTCTTTACTCCAAGTCTATATTTGAATTTTCTGATGTTTTTCTTCTAGTACTTTTATGAGTATTTTTACTTTCAAATCTTTTATTTATTAGAAGTTTATTCTACTACAGTGTAAGGTATTCAGTTTGTTTTCCTGTTGTTCCAACACCATTAATTAAAAAGCCTGTCTTTCCCCCACTGATTTTTTTTTTTTTTTTTTTTGGCTGCATTGGGTCTTCGTAGCTGTGCACAGGCTTTCTCTAATTGTGGCGAGCAGGGGCTACTCTTCATTGCAGTGTGCGGGCTTCTCATTGCGGTGGCCTCTCTTGTTGAGGAGCATGGGCTCTAGGTGTGTGGGCTTCAGTAGTTGTGGCTCATGGGCTGTAGAGCACAGGCTCAGTGGCCATGGCTCACAGGCTTAGTTGCTCTGCGGCATGTGGGATCTTCCCAGACCAGGGCTCGAACCCGTGTCCCCTGCATTGGCAGGCAGATTCTTAACCACTGCGCTACCAGGGAAGCACCACCAGCCACTGATCTTTGATACCACCTTTATGTGTAGTAAATTTCCACATATGTTTGGGGCTATTTCTGGGTCTTCTGATCTGTTCCATGGAATGTGTAATCAAGCATCAGAATCACACTGTTTAAATCAGTTTTTAAATTATATTTAATGTCTGGTAGCGGTAGTCTCCCCTCATTGCTTTTTCTGTTAGTTTTCTGGCTCTTATTAATCTTTTCATATGAACTTTAGAATCAGTCTGTGTATTAAAGAAAACTGTTGTCATTTTTATAGGGATCATGTGCCATTTATATATTAGTGAGACTCAACTCTTTATGGTATTATGTCTTATCCAAGAACATGACATGCCTTTCATTTGCTTAACTATTCTTTTGAATTCACTACTGTTTTAAAGCTTTGTTCATAGAGGTCTTAGTTGTAAAGTTTATTCCTCAGTATTTTATCTTTTTTGTTGCAATTGTAAACATAGTTGACCCTTAAACAACACAGATTTGAACTACACAGGGCCACTTTATATGTGGATTTTTTTTTCCAATAAATACTACAGTACTACACAATCCATGGTTAGTTGAATCCATGGATGTAGAACTGCAGATATGGATGCCCAACTGTAAAGTTATATGCGGATTTTCAACTGTGCAGGGAGTCAGCCCCCCTAACCCCCACCTTGTTCGAGGGGCAACTGTACCATCTTTTCCCCATTATATCTTCTGTTTTGGGTATAAATGAAAGTTATCTTTATATTTGTTTTGTTCCCACTATCTTGTTGAATTCTTACTATCATAGTTTTTTAGTTGACTCTACTGTGTTTTCCAAGAATACCACCATATTACCTTCAAAAGTAATAGATTTTTCCTTTCTCACATTTTTTTTTTTTTTTTTTTTTTTTTGCGGTACGTGGGCCTCTCACTGTTGTGGCCTCTCCCGTTGCAGAGCACGGCTCACGGGCCCAGGCGCTCCGCGGCATGTGGGATCTTCCCGGACCGGGGCACGAACCCGTGTCCCCTGCATCAGCAGGTGGACTCTCAACCACTGTGCCACCAGGGAAGCCCTCACAATTTTTATGTATCTAATTTATTATTATTTTTTGTCTAGTTGTATTCAAATTATTCTCCCCCTTTAAACTTCTTCCTTTTTTGGATTTGCTGTTATTTCTTCCGTTTATCATTTAGAATTGCTTTCAGCCATAAGTAGCGGAAAACCTAACACAGCTTAAGCAAGTAAGGATTTATTTTTCTCATATGGAAGTAGTCTGGAGGTACGACTGGCAGTTCAGCTATGTCAGTAACCTGATTTTCTCTTTGCCATCTGTCAACCCAAGGTGACACATTAAAATTAACCATCACAATGTGTATGGGCTTTTCTTTTGTGGTAATGAAAATGTTTTGGAACTTGGTAGATGTGGTTACACAACATTGTTTTTTAATTTAATTTAATTTTTTTATTTTTATTGGAGTGTCGTTGCTTTCCATTGTTGTGTTAGTTTCTGCTGTACAGCAAAGTGAATCAGCTATACATATACATATATCCCCTTACACAATATTATGAGTGTACTAAATGCCCCTGAATTGTACACTTTAAATGGTTAATTTTATGTACATGAATTTCACATCAACTGAAAGAATACTAGAAAAACGGATTTTCTTTTTATACAAAACAATAACAAAGCTAAAACCACCTTAGCCTTCGAGGTTGTAGTGCTTACTTAGGATCAGTTTAAAGGTCTTCTCTCCATATAAATATGAAGAAGTAATGATGCCTCTGATAGACGCTGCTGATGGGCTAATTCACTGCCCATTCCCATTGTGATGGTTAATTTTATGTGTCAACTTGGGTAGGCTGTGGTGCCCAATTGTTTGGTCACACACAAATCTAGATGTTGCTATGAAGATGTTATTAACATTTAAATCAGTAGACTTTGAATAAAGCAGAATACTCTTTGTCATGTGGGTGGGTCTCATCTAGTTAGTTGAAGGCCTTAAGATAAAAGTCTGAGGTCCCCCAAGGAAGAAGGAATTTGGCCTCCAGTCTGCAGCATAAAAACTCTGCCTCCGTTTCCGGCCTTTGAACTCAAAACCACATCAACCCTTATTGGAATTTCAGCCTGCCAGCCTCTTACTTCGCACATTTTAAACTTGCCAGCCCTCTCAATGGTGTCAGCCAATTCCTTAAACACCAGTTAGTACTATTTCTCTGGAGAACCCTGACTAATACACCCATTTAGCATTTGCTCCCTATACCCTCCTGCTCCCAGCCCCTGGCAGTCACCAATCAGCTGTCTCTATGGATTTACCTATTCTGGGTATTTCACATTAAAAGGAATCATAAATATGTAACCTTTTGAATCTGGCTTCTTTTACTTAGCATGTTTTCAGGGTTCACCCACTATGTAGCATGTATTATCATTTCATCCCTTTCTAAACTTTTTCAAAATTTATTTTAATTGATATAATTGACATGTAATATTCAAACATAATGAGTTGATATTTGTATATATTGTGAAATGATCACGACAGTAAGTCTAGTTAACATCCTTCACCATACATAGTTACAGTTTTATTTTCTTGGGATGAGAACTTTTAAAACTTAGTCTCAGGACTTCTCTGGTGGTCCGGTGGTTAAGAGTCCATGCTCCCAATGCAGGGGGCACGGGTTCGATCCCTGGTCAGGGAACTAAGATCCTGCATGCCTCACGGGCGAGATTGAGAGAGAGAGAGAAAAGAAAATTAAATTTTAAAAAAAGACTCTCTTAGCAACTTTCAAATGTACAATACAGTGTTATTAACTATAGTCACCATGCTGTATATTACATTCTCATGACTTATTTATTTTATAACTGGAAGTTTGTGTTTTTTAACCCCCTTGACCTATTTTTCCCACCTCCCAATCTGCCACCAGTTTTTTGTATCCATGAGCAAAGGAGTTTTTTGGTTTTGTTTGTTTTTTATTGTTTTGTTTTTTAGATTCCACATATAAAGTGAGACCATATAGTGTTTGTTTTTCTTTGGCTTATTTCACTTAGTATGCCCTCAAGGTCCATCCATGTTGTTGCAAATGATGAAATTGTATTTATTTTTTTCATGGCTGAATAATATACAACAGTTGTATATATATTCCACATTTTCTTCATCCTTTCATCCATTGATGGATGCTTAGTTTGTTTCCGTATTTGGCTATTTTAAATAATGCTGCTATGAACATGGGGGTGCAGATATCATTTTGACACAGTATTTTCATTTACTTTGGATGAATACACAGAAGTAGAATTGCTGGATTGTGTGGTAGTTCTGTTTTTATTTTTGAGGAACCTCCATAGTTTTCCATCATGGCTGCACCAATTTATATTCCCACCAGCAGTGCACAGGTGATCATTTTCTCCACATCCTCGCCAGCACTTGTTATTTGTCATCTTTTTGATAATAGCCATTCTTACAGGTGTGAGGTGATACCTCATTGTGGCTTTGACTTACATTTTCCTGATAATTAGTGATGTGAGTACCTTTTCATGTGCCTATTGGCCATCTATTTGTTTTCTTTGGAAAAATGTTTATTTTTGTTGTACTGTTCGGTTTTTTGCTATTAAGTTGTATGCATTCTCTATATATTTTGTATATTAACCCCATATAAGAAAAGTGATTTGCAAATATTTTCTCCCATTTAGTGATGTCCTTTGCTGTGCAGCTTTTTAATTTGACATAGTCCCACTTGTTTATTTCTGCTTTTATTGCCTTTACTTTTCATGTCAAATGCAAAAAATTATCACCAAGACTGATATCAAGGAACTCACCACTTATGTGTTCTAGGAGTTTTATGGTTTCAGGTCTTAAGTTCAAACATTTGGTCCATTTTGAGTTAATTTTTGTGTATGGTGTAAGAGAATGGTCCAGTTTCATTCTTTTGCATACAGCACCATTTATTGAAGAGACTGTCCTTTCTGTATTGTATATTCTTGGCTCATTTGTTGTAAATTAATTGACCATATATGCATGGGTTTATTTCTGGGCTCTCTATTCTGTTCCATTGATTGATGTGTCTCTTTTATGCCAATACCATACTGTTTTGATTACTATAACTTGTAATAGTGTTTGAAATAAGGGAGTGTGATGAGTCCAGATTTGTTCTTCTTTCTCAAGATGGCTTTGGCTACTCAGAGTCTTTTGTGGGTCTTTACAAATTTTAGGATTGTTTATTGTATTTCTGTGAAAATGCTATTGGAATTTTGATAGGGATTGCATTGAATCTGTAGATTGCTTTTGGTAGTATTGACATTTTTAAAACATTAAATTTTGCAGTACATGAGCATGGAATATCTGTGCATTTATTTGTGTCATTTTCAGTTTCTTTCATCGTGTCTTAACAGTTTTCATTGTACAGGTCTTTCACCTCCTTTTTTTTCTTTCTTTTTTTTTTTTTTTTGCTATTGTGTTATTAGTGTGTAGAAACCCAGTAGGTTTTCGTATATAATTGACCCTTGAACATCATGGGGTTTGGGGCACTGACTCCCCTCCCCCCTACACACACACACACACACACACACACACAGTCAAAAATCTGCATATAACTTTATAGCTGGCCCTCCGCATCCACAGATTCAACCACCAAGATTGTGTGGTACTGTAGTGTGTATTTATTGAAAAAAAGTAATGTGTAAGTGGATCCATGCAGTTCAAACCTCTGTTGTTCAAGTGTCAACTGTATTGATATTGTATGCTGCAACTGTACTGTTTTGTTTATTAGTTTTAACAGTTTTTTGGTGGAGTCTAGAGTTTCCTGTATATAATATCATGTCATCGGCAAATATTGAGTTTCACTTCTTTCTTTCTGATTTGGTTGCCTTTTCTTTTTCTTACCTGATTACTCTGGCTAGGACTTCCAAATCCATGTTTAATAAAAGTGGTAAGAGCAGCATCCTTAGCTTGTTCCTGATATTGGAAGAAAAAAGCTTTCAGCTTTTCACCATTAAGTATGTTAGCTGTGGGCTTATCAAATATGGTCCTTATTATGTTGAGGTATGTATACCTCAACATAATACCTCTATACCCACTATACCCAGTTTTTATCATAAATGGATGTTGGATTTTGTCAGGTGCTTTTTCTGCATCTATTGAGATGATCATATGATTTTCATCCTTCATTTTGTTACTGTACTGTATCACAGTGATTGATTTGTGGATGTTGAACCATCCTTGCATCCCTGGAATAAATCCCACTTGATCATGGTACATGATCCTTTTAATGTATTGTTGAATTCTGTTTACCTATATTTTATTGAGGTTTTTTTCATACATGTTCATCAGGGATATTGGCCTGTAATTTCCTTTTCTTGTGGCATCCTTTTCTTGTTTGGTATCAGGGTAATACTGGCCTCATAAAATGAGTTTGGAAGTGTTCCTTCCTCTTCTGTTTTTTGGAAGAGTTTGAGAAGGATTGTTATTAATTCTTTTAATGTTTGGTAGAATTCACCCATGAAGCCATCTGGCCCTAGACTTTTTTGGGGGGGAGGTTTTAAATTACTAATTCAATCTCCTTACTAGTATTTGGTCTGTTCAGATTTTCTGTTCATGATTCATCCTGTTAGGTTATATGTTTCTAGGACATTTTCCATTTCTTCTGGGTTGTCCAATTTGTTGATGTATAATTGTTCATAGTAATCTCTTAGGATCCTTTGTATTTCTGTGGTATCAGTTGTAATTTCTACTCTTTCATTTCTGATTTTATTTATTTGAGCACTCTCTCTCTCTCTCTCTGGTGAGTTTCACTAACAGTTTGTCAATTTTGTTATCTTTTTGAAAAACCAGTTCTTAGTTTCATTGATCTTTTCTAAAATCTTTTTTTTTTTTTTTGTCTTTAGAGCAGTTATTTCCATTCTGCTCATTGTTATTTTCTTCCTTCTACTAACTTTGGGCTTTATTCTTCTTTTTCTAGTTCCTTGAGGTGGTGTAAAGTCCTTGGGATTTTTCTTGTTTCTTGAAGTAGGCATTTATTGCTATGAACGTCCCTCTTCAAACTGCTTTTGGCACATCTTATGTGGGTTTTGGTGTGTTGTATTCCATTTTCATTTGTTTCAAGGTATTTTAAAATCTCTTTTGATTACTTCTTTGATTCATTGGTTGTTCAGTAGTATGTTATTTAATATTCATATATTTGTGATTTTTCCAGTTTTCTTCTTGTGATTGATTTCTAGTTTTATACCATTGTGGTCAGAAAAGATGCTTGGTATGACTTCAGTCTTAAATTTATTAAGACTTGTTGTGTGGCCTAACAAATGATCTACCCTGGAGAACGTTTCATGTGCACTTGAGAAGAATGTGTATTCTGTTACTTTGGGATGGAATGTTCTGTATATATCTGTTATATCCATTTGCTTTAACATGTTTAAAACCAGTGTTTCCTTATTGATTTCCTGTCTGGATGATCTATCCATTCATGAAACTGCGGTATTTAAGTCACCTACTGTTATTGTGTTGCTTTTTATTTCTCTCATCAGGTCTGTTGATATTTGCTGTATACACTTAGGTGCTCTTTATGTTGTGTTCATAAATATTTACAAATGTTATATCCTCTTGTTAGATTGACCCCATTGTACCTATGTAATGATCTTCTTTATCTCTTATTACAGACTGTTTTAAACTCTATATTATCTGATATAAGTCTAGCCGCCCCCCCCAGCTTGTTTTGGTTTTCATTTGCATGGAATATATTTTTCCTATCCTTTCACTTTCAGTCTGTGTGCCTTTACATCTGAAGTGAGTCTCTTGTAGGCAGCATAGATGGGTCTTTTTTTTTTTTAATCCATTCAGCCACTCTGTGTCTTTTGATTGGAGAATTTAGTTCTTTTACATTTAAAGTGATTATTGATAGGTATGTACTTACTGCCATCTTGTTACTTGCTTCCTGGCTGTTTTATTGTTCTTCTGTTCCTTTCTTCTCTTGCTTCCTTTCTGATTTGATGCTTTCCTGTAGTGGTATGCTTAGATTCCTTTATCTCTCTCTTTTGTGTATCTACTATGGTTTTTTTTCTGTGGCTTACATATAACAACTTATATTTATAGCAGTTTATTTTAAGGTGCTAACAACTTAAAAGTTTGAATGCATCCTACAGCTCTATATTTTTATTTTCTGCTTCCTCTTGTTTTATGTTTTTGATGTCACAATTTATATCTTTTTGTGTATCCCTTAGCAAATTATTATAGTTACATTTTTTACTACTTTTGTACTTTAACTTTCATACTAGCTTTATTAGTGATTCATATACCACCTTTATAACATTATTCTGAATTTTACTATATATTTACCTTTACCAGTGAGACTTTCATGTTTTCCTGTTACTGATTAGCACAGTTTCCTTTCAGCTTATAGAAGTCCTTTTAACATTTCTTGTAAGGCTGGTCTAGTGTTGATGAACTCCTTTAGTTTTTGCTTGTCTGGAAAACTCTTTGTCTCTTCAGTTCTGAATGACAACTTTGCCAGATACAGTATTCTTGGTTCGAAGCTTTTTTCTTTAATCACTTTGCATATATCATGCCACTCCCTATTGCCTGCAGAACTTCTGCTCAAAAATCTGATGATACTCTTAGGGGGGATTCTTTGTTTTCCTCTTGATGCTTTTAAGATTCTCTCCTTGTCTTTAACTTTTGACATTTTAATAATATGTCTTAGTGTGGGTCTCTTTGGGTTCTTATTTGGAACTATCTGCTCCTCTTGCACCTAGGTGTCTGTTTCCTTCCCCAGGTTAGGGAAGTTTTCAGCTGTTATTTCTTCAAATGAGTCTTCTTCTTTCTCCTATTTCTGTGACCCCTTTAATGCAAATGTTGGTCCATTTGATATTGTCCCATAAGTCCTTTAAGCTATCTTCACTTTTTTTTCATTTTTCTTTTTGTTTCTCTGATTAGGTGAAGTCCACTGCCCACTTGTCCTTTCTTCTGCTTCGTCTAGTTTACTGTTGAACCCCAGTAGTGTACTTTTCAGTTTGATCATTGTTTCTTCAGCTCTGTGACTTTTTTTTAAATTGCAGTATAGTTGATTTACTATGTTGTTAGTTCCTTCTGTACAGCAAAGTGAATCAGTTATACACATACATATATCCACTCTTTTTTAGATTTCCTTCCCATTTAGGTCACCACAGAGCATTGAGTAAAGTTCCCTGTGCTACACAGTAGGTTCTCATTAGTTATCTGTTTTATATATAGTAGTGTCTGTATGTCAATCCCAGTCTCTCAGTTCATCCCACCCCCCAACCACCAGCTCTGTGACTTCTATTTGATACTTTTTTTTTTTTTTTTTTTGTGGTATGCGGGCCTCTCACTGCTGTGGCCTCTTCCGTTGTGGAGCACAGGCTCCGGACGCGCAGGCTCGGCGGCCATGGCTCACGGGCCCAGCCGCTCCGCGGCATGTGGGATCCTCCCAGACCGGGGCACGAACCCGCGTCCCCTGCATCAGCAGGCGGACTCTCAACCACTGCGCCACCAGGGAAGCCCTTGATACTTTCTTATACCTTCTATCTCTTTGTCAAAGATTTCACTGTGTTCATCCATTCCCTTCCTGAGCTTGGTAAGCATCTTTATGATCTTTGTTTTGAACTCTTTATGAGGTAAATTACTTATCTGCATTACATTCATTCTTTTTCTGAGGTTTTATCTTATTTCATTTCATTTGGGACATATTCCTCTATTTCTTCATTTTCCTTGACTCTCTGTGTTGGTGTCTATGCGGAGGTAAAATAGCCACCTCTCCTTAATCTTGAGGGGGTGGCCTCATGTAGGAGATGAACCTTGTCATCCAACCCTGCTCTAGCTCTTGGTTGTCTTTCAAACCTTTGTGATTGTCCAAGCTGCCCATTTTAATTTTAGAGGTTCTCAGTTGTTGAGCGTTGGCAAGACCTGTCAGTATCCCATAGAGGAGGATCTCAGCAGGCTTATTGGAAGCTAGACTCTCAGGTAGCAGTATATGCAAATATATACAGTACTGAAGGACTGCAAGCATAAACCTGCTGGCTGCAAAAGCTGGATACCCTAGAAGTGTCCCCCTGGGTATCAGTCACAAAAAGTGGGGCTCCAGACAACTGTACAAACTCCTTTCTGAGAGATACTGGTGGGCAGATGGAGAGCACAGAAATGGTGTCCTCTGGCTTTTGTCCAAGGAGAGCATCTCAGTAGGTCCCTACATCCAACCAGAAGCCTGCCCCTCAGGCCAAAGCTCCAGGACAAGCCAATATTCCTTTATCACAGAAAGACTGGGGTTTGTTTCAGTCAGCTGTCTCGCTGTGCCCTGGGGCTGGTCGCAGGCCAAGAACTGTCTCTCCGTTTATACCAACGCCATGGGACCCAGGAACACAAGCCCTGCCGGCCCCCAGAGGCAGGTGAGTAAGGGGCATCCCCTAGGTGGCAGCCACAAAAACTGAGGCACCAGATGTAACGTCTGGGACCAGACACATGGATGAGCTCCTCCCTGGGGGACAGTAGTGCTCTGAGGGCTGTGGGGTGAAAGCGCAGAGAGCGTGCTCACCCTCCGAGGTGGCTGGAGAGCGTTACCGCAGACACGTAGACGTGTGCTTCCTTGGAAATCGGCTCCGCAGGCCACAGTTAGGAAGGTCAGTCAGTGGGCCTCTCATAGTAAGACTCCTCGGACTGTTGCCCTTGCTGTGCCCTGGAGATGGTAGCCGGTTAAGAACTCTTTCGCTGTTGGTTACAGTCCTGCTGGACCCATGAGCATAAGCCCCACTGGCCGCCAGAGCCAGGCAATCAGGGGTGTCCCCTGAGTTGCAGTCACAAAAACCAGGGTACCAGACATAAAAAAAGGATACCAGATGCATGTAAAAGCTCCCCTCTGGGAGATACTGGTGCTCTAGATTGCAGCATAGGGAGGGCATAAAGATGGTGCTGACTGGGGGGAAAAAAAGAACGTAGATTAAGATACTAAAAAGATGGTTCCCTGCTGGCAGGAGTGAGACAAAGATGGCATCCACCAGCCTTTATCCTTGGAGGGTACCCCAGCAGGCATGTGTGTTAAATCTGATCCCTGCCCCTAGGACCAACACTCTAAGGTAAGCAATAAAGCCTCTTACATAAAGTCTGGATGCATTTCAGTTGGCTCCTTCTGTGCTGGGCCCTGATGCAGGTGGGTCTGAGAGTCTGAGCCTTTTTTTTTTTTTTTAATAAATTTATTTATTTATTTTTTGGCTGCGTTGGGTCTTCGTTGCTGTGTGCGGGCTCTGTCTAGTTGCGGCGAGCGGAGTCTACTCTTTGTTGCGGTGTGCGGGCTTCTCGTTGCGGTGGCTTCTCTTTGTTGTGGAGCACAGGCTCTAGGCACGCGGGCTGCAGTAGTTGTGGCTTGCAGGCTCTAGAGCGCAGGCTCAGTAGTTGTGGCACATGGGCTTAGTTGCTCCGCGGCATGTGGGATCTTCCCGGACCAGGGCTCGAACCCGTGTTCCCTGCATTGGCAGGCAGATTCTTAGCCACTGCACCACCAGGGAAGTCCCATGCACCAGCAGTTTTATTACAGCTATAACTTAGAAGCAGATTCTGACAAGACTTGTAGAAGCTGTCTTAAAATTTTCCTAAGCTTCATTCACATCACATGAAGGCAGCAACTGTTAAAACATTTAGATTCCATTAGGGTACATTTTGCTAGCACATTGGAGTCTCTTAAGAACCACTTTATCCCCATCAGATGCCTTTACTGAACAGTTTCTGATCCTGAACATCAGTAAGAACCTTTAGGTGGTGCTCTTTGGTTAAAAACATTTATTCCTCAACCAATTTAAATATAGTAGTATATCCCAAGGAAAAAATGGACCTTAATTTTTTTTAAGGGACCATCTCCCAGGCCTGCTCAGGTTTTCTCATACCATTTCTATTGCAGAGGCTAATAATCTGTCCTGTCTCCTCCCACCCATTTCTAACAGGTTGCCCTGATGTAGATATGAAATTCCGCTCTGGAAGCAGGCTGTCCGGAAGCCAGGGTCCTGATTTCCTACCTTACAGAACACCCCTAGACTGATACTCTCTCATCACCTACTAATTATGCCTCCCAGAAAAGTCCCCCATCTCCGTCCTCCTGCAAAGAACCTCCTCGTCTGTCACATTTCCCTAATGGGGTCACAGCTTTCCTTACTGTCCAGGAACTGACTATCTGTCCTGCAGCTAGCTCATCAGACTCGGCCCTCCTCCAGCCTCAGGCATCCCTCCTTGTCCTTACCTGCTCTCCTGCCCTTCAATATCCTAATGCCCCTTTGCTCATTTTCTACTCACTTCCCAGCCCCTACTTTTGGTCAGGGCTTACCTTTGCTTTTATTCTGGCTCCAAAGAATTGAGGTCACTTGGAAAAATTGTTCCCTAATATCCTAAGATGCACCCTCCCGGGGTACAGTTGGTCTTGCCAACTATAAATCCATACCCTCTGCCTCTGTAGTCTGATCCTTTTCTCAGCCACTTTGACCCTAACACTTAGTACCCTGCCAGTAACTTCTTACCACCTATGTTCCTTTAAAAACCAGGTAGGCCTAGATTCTTCCGTCATCTGCCCCAGTCTAAAATAAAGAACTCAACTTAAAAAATATTTTAAAAGATTGTACTTCCAAAGATTTTACTAAAGCATTTATTTTTTAAACAAAAATATACATTAATCTCAGATTTACAGAATATAGAAATAATTTATCCAAAGCAATTTGCATTTTAAAATTGTTAATATTGCACCCAACCATGTAAGTCTTTGACACATTTGCATTGTCGACCTTTCCCACAATTTGCAAAACGGGAGAGAAATCTGAAACTGACAGAATTACACAAAAATCTTACAGTTTTTAAATTTACAAGATAAAGTTGTAAACTTCCGGAAATTTACTTCCTTAGACTAAAGAGCTATATTCTTTTCATATCTAGACAATGAACTATATACATGCTGTGATTTCCTCATAAGGAATTCAAAGGACAGATATTGTGAACATTCACAACCTAATGGTAAAGAACAGAATTACTGAAGACACTTCTCTGTCTTCACTGAAACATGGAAACTAGTGTGTGAAACACACAGAGTGAGAAAAGCCCCTGGATAAATAACTTTTACCTCTTTGAGGATAGTTTCCATAATTGCCTAAAGTTATCTTCAGTTTTAAAATGATACACTGTTAGTCTTAGAAATATGGCTACCAACAGCCTTTTCCCTCAAGACATTAAGTAGAAAAGAGTGAGGTCTCTGTTCAAGTCCCTTATAAAATACTTTACATATAGGCAGGCACAAAAGTTTGCTTTTCAAAAGAAAGCTTTGCAAAATATTCTGCAGTTTATCACTGATACCCTCAGTTTTTAAAAGCTTTTTTTTTAAAAGCCCATAAATATTTAAGTGTATCTTTTTTTTAATGACAGTAGAAAATAAATGCACTTGGTACTACAGGAAGTGTCTGAAATAATATATAATAGTAAGAGTAAACGTAGGTAATGTGCTCTTTTAACCTGGTAGTAAACCAAAACAGATCAAAACCTTGTACTTATGAAATGTGAAGTAATTTTTGTTGATTGAGCTGAATTAGTAAACCAATGAGAACATGAAACCAAGCAGCCCCATTATCAACTCTGAAAAAGTCATCAGACCACTTGGCTTCTAGGGGATGAACATTCATGAATCTTTCGTCATTACCATTGTAAATAAAAGATCTTTGTTAGTAAGGTCGACTCCAGGAAAAAAGGAGCCTCTGGGAAATTTGTGCTGAAGATCCCAGACGGGAAAATCTAATTGTAATTTTATAGTACAATACCATTTGAACTGAAATGAGACGTTTTCTAATTCTCTTGTCCTAGATTGAGATGGGGTTAAAAACGTTCACTTTGAATCAAAACAAAACATCAGCAGGTGAATAATATGACTTTTCAAAAGGTCTCCTTGGCTTTGCTATTGCAGTAGTCCAACCCAAGTATTGTAGCTTGTTTAAGAGGTGATTGCCTTCAACATCCTCGTGACAAATTGTTTTTTTTTTTCAAAAAGTCGAGTCTCTCATAAAAAAAGAAAAAAAAGAAGACATTTTACTTTGTGTGATTGTTTTGCTACAGGTCACCCGAAGCAAATGCCTCAGCTCTCCATGGTTCGCCTGTATTCTGCCGTCCCGTCGGCAATGACTGCATCCAGGGGATAGCGCTTCTTGCGGATGCTGCGCCCGGAGGAGATGAGGTCGGCGTAGCCACGTTGGTGGGAGAAAGCGTAGGCCGAGCGCCGCGTGGACATGCCCCGGCGGAACACATTCTGCCGCCGCTTCCACTGCTCTTCAGCTTTCAACTGCTTTCGGTGCTTCTGAATCTGTGAAAGCGGGAGAGATGGGGTAAGGTTAAAAAGAACTGGCTGCACACCTGTCTCATTTGGGGGCGGGCATAACCATCCTCGCTTTAAAGTGGAGAAAATGGAGGGAGGCAGGTTACATGACGTTTCCAAGCTCTCAGAGCTAGAAAACGGGGTGCCAGGATTCCCACTCCTAAACTAGTGCTCTTTCCATTTCATAAATCAGACTGGTACAGGTTTAGAAAAGACTGTTAGCCTCCTTCTGGGTTGCTACCACACACCCTTGTCAGTGGAGGAGGGAAAGCTGGAGGATAGTGAAGGCTGCCTACCTAGCAGCTGTTCTCTCCTCCTTTCTGATGGAAATGGACTTTACTCAGGTACCATCCTCCTGCTTACAGCCACATTCCTCCATGTGGACCCCCCAGGGGTAGGACTGATTGACTTCCCTTGCTCTCTACTAGTCCAGGAATGGGCATGTGATCTCATTCTGGCTAATGAGACCTGAGGAAAGTGTGCTGGGCCCTTCCATAAAAAGTTGCCAGGCCAAAAAAAAAAAAAAAAAGTTGCCAGGCTCCTAAGGGAAAGCAACAGCATAATCAGTCTTTAATCTTCCCCTGGATATTGACATGTCAGGACGCATTGCCGGGAACTGCTGTAGCCATCTTTCAGCAGAGCGGGGAGATGGAAAAAAAACCCAGTTCTTTTTTGATAACATTAAGTTGCCCATCAGCTGAGCCTGAAACCTAATTATTATGTGAGTGGAGGTGATACATCATCACTGAACCATTTTGAGCCGTATCTTCCTATTACTTGTAGCTCACAGGATCCTGCTACAAGAGGATTTTTCATTTTCCTTTAAATGAAGAAAAACCCCAACCTGTGTATGCAGGGCAAAATATTAATAGTATAATTGCTAAATTGAGAGGATAGATATATGGGGGTTCATTATACTGTTTTCCTTTTGATATTTGGTAATTTTTGTAATAAAAAGCAAGCAAACAAAAATACCAATCCCAAAGGACTTATTTGCAAGGGGGAGTTAAAAAAAAAAAAGAGTAGTAGTCCTAAAAAATTTTCAGACCAAACTTCCCAAGAGCTTAGAATTTTGCAGGAAAGCTGCTTTGGAGAAATGCTTTGATTTCTGTGAGAGGCACTCAGAGTTAGGAGAAGACTATTTTTTCTATACCTTATCACTTTCTGATGGCCAAATGGTCATTGACAAGAATCGTATGGCAACAACAGGCAGCAAGCACACGGCAACAGTCAAGATGATGGTCAACCAAATATATGGCTGTCTCAGAGCATTTGAAGCTGTGCCTGGAAAAAGCACAGAGAATGAATCACAATGGTTTTCATCCCAAGGGGGGCATAGCTAATATTCCACAGTCCACAAATGGATTCTCTGTGGTGAGCTTTTACAACCAGATTGCCCTCCCGAAAACATCCCACCACTGCTCAAGGAATGAACATTTTAAAACCAGACTAAGCAAAGCAGAATTAGGCACGTAAATTCTTTGGAACAAGGCAAATGTATATAAGTGAACAAATAGCAAAAAAAGAAAGTACATTTGTTGACATTGCATTAATTAAAAATGGAAAAGTAGGATTTTTTCAGGAACTTAAAAAAGCACTTCCAATTTATAGTTTTGGTTTGAAACGCCACATATTTAACAACGGGCACTGCCATCTGTGGGATAAGCCTTATGCTGGGTGTTTTAGGTCATGCCATTTAATCATTTCTGAGAGAGGAGTATTGTCCTCTATCACATGAAGAAACTGAGTTGTGGAGAGTAAAAAAATTTGCCCAAGGTAACAGAACTAGCTATGGCAACTCCTGAATTAAAACCCATGTCCATCGGACTACAGCTAGGCTTTTACCACTGAATTAGGCTACTAGTTTTTATGTCAAAGGAAGTAACAATTCAATTCTGTAATACAACCAGGTGCAGGTGACCATATACTACTCAATTTTAAAACTAGAACCAAATTTCTCAATATTTTCTGTACTTACACTGTGAGTTTATAAAAATAATAGCATAAATGTGTATGGGTTTAAAACACATTCCCTATGGGAATGTTCTAAGTAAGTGGATACTAAAATTTTAAAACAGAGAGTCAGTAAACAAGAACACAGTCTTAAAAAAAAAAAATGAGCTCAATCCCAATAAGAAAAGGGTTACCATAGCAATTGTGTTAACAAACGAAGAAAAACCTAAAACCTAATCTTTTACAGGGAAATTAGTTTATGGGGAATTTTTTTCCACTGTGAATCCAAACTACCCTATGCATAATAAGATGTTCATAAATTCCAATTTATGCTATTTATAATATTTTTGATATTTATCATTTCATCCTAGCATTTGTCAATTTGTCATATATTTTATAATATTTTTGATATTTATCATTTCATCCTAGCGTTTGTCAATTTGTCATATATTTTATATAGCTGTAAACTTTTGTTTTCCATAAGTTTACTTATTGCTCTGTATATGTATTTCCGATGATGCAGTCCACTTTTAAGTTCTAGAATTCCATCATCTGGGATTCATAGTTTGTTTAGCTAATTTGATATTCTTAGGTCTTAGGGTTATTTCCAATTTTTAAAAGACAATTAGAAATGTTGTAGTGATGCAGTCTTTGTACAGATTACCTTTCCAAAATTTGGTGTGTTTCATCTTAGGGTATTTTCCCCATGTGGAAATACTGGACCAAAATGTACAAAAAAATTCATTACATATTTCTAGGTAGTGCTTTAGAAAGATTAAACGATTGTGCTACCAGCAATACATGTATTCCCAGTTTCCCAATAACCTACCAATATTAGGTTTTATGGAAGAAAAAAAGCACAATTATAGCTTAGTTATTTTAATTTGCTTTCCTCCCATCACGTTACCGCCCTTCCAACCCACCACCCCCAATTCTAGTCAGGACATTAATTTTCACTAGCAGTAATTTACACTTTATGTTTTTACTTACCCTGAAGTTATGTCAGAATCTAAATTAATGACATATTTCTATTTATTTACTTTTGGAATTTAGAAAATACCAACCTGTAAATTTAAATGCAGATGGGAAGAGAACATGTATTCCAGCACTATGAAGGTCAAATATGATGCCAAAATAAAGTGCAATGCTTCCAAAAATTGAAAAAGCATTCACAAAAGTCCAATAAGAAGTATCCAAGCCAATCTGTTGGGAAACCAGAGAAAAACAGAGCACTCATTTTGGGGAGTTAGCAAGAAATAAAGGATCTAAGGATTTTGAAAATAGTAGAATTCAGCAGTTTAAGCATGGTATGGCTTGAATACTGAACAATCAGAAGCTGTCTTTGGCTCAGGCAAGAAATAGGAAATATGTTTGGTATAAGGGATGAAAATAGCATCCATTCACATTTGCAAAGCAGCAGAGGCTCAGTTGGAGGAAGAATGGGAGCCAGGCGGATGTGCACGCTGGTCTACATACAGAAATGCACACAGTACCAACAGGTACTGAAAACAGTCGACTAAAGCCACATACCTGGAAATTGACTGTTATTACAAGAGCAGAGGCAATTGTGACAGCAAAAGATTGGTAGTCTGAGGGCGCCTCTCCATCCTGTCCCACAGTTTGCAGATAAGCTCCAAGAGGTATGAAGAAGAGGATCAATGATGTTAGAACCCCGTGCAACAAGCTTACGAAGAATCTCCTATAGTTGAATAGTAAGTCTCTTTGTCCCACCACGTATAACCCAGGGAAGCGGAGGCTTAGTTTGTCGCTCACATCCTTAAGGGGAAAACACAAGTAGAGTTGAGTGCTGTCCATTGGGATCAAAGAACTCAGAGACACGTCACCACCTCTATGTCGAAAAGAGTTGCAACTTGTTAAGTTCTAGGAAGGCAAAAACTAAACAAGATGATAAATCCTGAATAATTTCATTGTGCAGAGAGCATTGCTGTAGTCCACCATTATTTGATATTTAATTCTGAGACTAGGTAAAGTATTATTTTGCTACTTAAAGCAAATCAGTAATGTTTTTATAAAAGGGGAAGGAAGCCTATTTTTACCTTCTGAGAGAATATATTTTTTCTAATACTTTGGGAAAGCATTTTCACATACACATTGATGAATTAATTCCAAATTATTCCTTTTATTCTTGAAAGCAGTTTCTGTAAAAATTGCTACTAGATAGAATGCGGACTAATTTGGAAATTAAACCTGTAAGTTTGGGGAGGTGTTAAAATAATTTACTTTAAAGATGTGTAAGTTGTTGTTGTAGAGACATACTGCTAGGTATCTAACAAGAAACTCTTAGTGTCCAAAATGAGGGTAATAAACTCTTTTGTCAATGAATTCAACCCAGGCACAGAAATCCTCTTTTCTTACTATAAAACAAGCATAGCAGCTACTCTTGTTGCCTGACAGCAGAAATATAATAGGGTTTACTCAGAAAGAAGTGAAAACCAAAAGAATGCATTGAAATATTTGCTTTGAAACAGTCCCTCGGTCTGTCCAGCAGCGACCCTGTCAGTGCCAGGCTCCTACCTGGTCGAGCAGCCCCATGAGGAGGACGGGCAGGCTGGAGTACAGCACGTTGTAGAGGGTGATGAACCAGTCTTCGTACGCGGTCTGTGAGGAGATGACAGAGTCTGCGTGTCACCGATGAAGAAATATTGCCCACCTAGTTGACACGTGTGCATCTGCCCTCAAAGCTGGGGTGTCCCCAGGGAAAGTAAAGCCCCGCCGCCAGCTATGCCAGTAGCAGGCACGAGTTTGTTTTGATGGAATGGACAGGCTTTCCACAGGCAATAATCTTCCCTGTAAAATAAGTGGGGAAATAGACTCCGAAAAGTTTTTGGAAAAGGAGTCTGGTCTATTTGAAGAACGCTGGAAAACAAATCAGTGTTCATCGTCTTTTATATCCCTTTTATTAATGAATTAGATTACATACAACTGGTTCAAAAGCACGTAAGTACCGTTCAGATATACTTTTCTCTTGCCAGTCCAGCATCTCCATTTAAACATTTTATAAACCAGAATTTGAATATAAGAAAGATGCTTCTGAAAAGGAGCACACCCCAGCTGTGCACACCCCAGTCCTCAGTGGGGGATAGAGGAAATGGGCTTACTCAGCACCAACAGTGATATACCATCCTGCACAGAAACAGGAGGAAGGCCCCAACCTTGCTCAAAACCCCAAGACATCCTGGCCTCCAGTTTCTACACCTGGCCTCCTCTCATGCCAGTCGTCTGTAGCATAGCATCAGAGAAGTTTGGACAACCACAGGCACTGACTTAGGTTTTTTGCTAATGGTGTGTTTCTGCCATATCAACGATTTAACATTGTAGATATGCCCCCACTCCGATTTCAGCAAAAGGTCAAAATTAAAAAACCAACAATGGAGACATGATGTTAGCTCTATGATCACCCCAAATTTATATAATCCCCTCAGCCCCAATGTAATTTTATACTTAAATTTGAACAGTTTTTTCAAAGTTGAACAATTTGTTATCACTATTCTTTTTTTTTTTTTTTTGCTGTACGTGGGCCTCTCACTGTTGTGGCCTCTCCCACTGCGGAGCACAGGCTCCAGATGCACAGGCTCAGCGGCCATGGCTCACGGGCCCAGCCGCTCCGCTGCACGTGGGATCCTTCCAGACCGGGGCACGAACCCGTGTCCCCTGCATCGGCAGGCGGACCCCCAACCACTCTGCCACCAGGGAGGCCCTGTTATCACTATTCTTAATGGCAAGGTGACTTGGGAAA
Source organism: Mesoplodon bidens (assembly GCF_964165515.1). Classification (NCBI taxonomy): domain Eukaryota; kingdom Metazoa; phylum Chordata; class Mammalia; order Artiodactyla; family Ziphiidae; genus Mesoplodon; species Mesoplodon bidens. Next base: position 73,191,323 of record NC_138169.1, read on the forward strand.
AAAAAAAAAAAATCTATGGTGAAGGCAAAGACACATAAACAAAAGCCAACAGACCAGGAACAAATCCTACCTTTTTAAAGGCAAAATAAAATATGTTTAAAGCACCAGAAACATTTTAGAAGCTTCATAAACTTAATCTGTACCTCAGCTGTTAAGAGAGAGCACCAAAACTACAAATATGGAGGGGGAATAAAATGTTTTTCAGACATAGTTTTATTCATGTAAGAGAAGAGCTCTACTCATTTAATAATAATGATGATGGTATATTACCTGTGCAGAGTACCCGTTGAAGAAGGAGTACCAGAAATGAACCAAAGTAAATGCAAAGTTTTTATAAAAGAAGTATCGTAGGAACTTGCACATCCTTATGTAAGACCACCTGCCGTGCACCAACAGCAGTCTCTGCAAGTATCTGAACTGTGCAAAGGAATAGTCACTTGACATGACGGCTTGCATGCCTTCTTGTCCACTTATTCCAACACCAATGTGGGCAGCTATGGCGGGGGGGAGAAGATAACTGTGAATCATAAGCTTATTTTAAGGCAAAACATTGAGATGATAAAAATGTTTCCATAGCAATACAAAAAACCCCTCAAATTTATGAAACAATAAATGTGAAAACTGTTGCTCACCATCCCCCACCCCCAGCTTCTGAACTCAGAAGTACGAGTTGCTAAACAGAGCACGTGGTTGGGCCTCCATAAATATTTGTGAAAGGATCTCAAATGGGTAATGAATTCCATTTGGATTATCTGCCCAGCTCATAAGCCATCCTTCCCACCCAAAGGGTGAGCCCCAGGCACCCATGTGTACCGTGTATCCCTGCCTCCCTGGCCACAGCTGAGTCAGCCATGGGCAGATACATAATCTATGGTAGATACTACGAATTGGCTCTCCTTCGTTCTAGAACTTTCGTTCTAATTGGAGAGGTGGGAAAGCAAATAAAAACCCTACATTGCTTAGACTCCCTTGCAGCTAGGTTCTCTTTGTGAATTAAGTTCCACCTGTTTGGACCTGCTTGTGACTTGGAAGCAGAAGCAAATTGGAGCCCAGCATCCCTTCCCTTTTTGGCATTTCTGCAGCAGAATTCATATCCATTCTCCAGCTGCCCAGATGTTGATAAACAACTGCAAGGGCTTCTCAGTTGGAAAGCTCTTCAGAGGAGCCTCAAAGCTAGAAGCTCCTCTGGTGAGTGACCCAGACTTGCAGACACAGCCTAGAACCTACTTCTTCAGTTCATCCAGAATTTTCATGAGCACCTGGTCCCCTATATTAATCACTTCCTGCTTAAAGTACCTAAAGGGATCTGTTTCCCTCAGTCTCTCTTGGTATTTTGGAATTAGGATTTGGGTGTGTTTGTGTTTGGAATTTTAACATGTAAATTTTTGAGTTGTGGGATGGATATACCTCTTTCTGAGGGGCAGAGAAATAAAGTCGTCTAGAGAAAGGATGAGAGAGAAGGGCAGATATTGGGTTCCTGGTGCAGCTTCAGGTCCTGGTTCTAGCATATTCCTGAGGCCCGGCTTCTTGAGCAGCATGAGACATATTTGTAACTTTTAAAATAGGTTTCTTTTCGTCTTAAGCTAACTTGAATTGTTCTCCAATACATGCAACCAAAAGTGTTTCAACTTAGATACTGTTAAACTTTCAAAGGCTTATGCATGGCCCACTGAGACCTCAAGACACACAGTTGTTTTGAGGGGGGGGAGGTTTCCAGAATGGATAAAAAGGAGAGTCCCAATTTTATCCATCCTCCCAATAGTCATTAAATCACATGTTCCACTTAGAGAATTATGAGTTTTATCTAGGTCTTAAAAGTCATGGAAGTGAGATCACTTTAAGAACATGTGTTGCAGAATACAACCTATTATTACTCAGACCCTGAGAAGTGTCTGCCAGCTCAGCAGTCTCCAACTAAAAGAAGCTCCACAACTCCTGCCCCACTTGCAGAATACAAGGTCTGGCATTAACATAGTGACTTGTCCAAAACCTAAGTTTTTAATAACACTTTGCAATTCTGTAAAATAGAATTAACTGCATCTCAATCAATACTTATAACCTCTTTATACACATAAATAGTTCTTAATGACCAGTTATGGTTGCCAAACTGTTCTTTCCTACCAAACCATGGCCTTCTTTTCTGAACAGATAACAGGGAAATGTTGAGATTCTGTCAGAGACAAGGAAGAGGAGCCACCGCCCCAGGCCCTGACATCCAGTCCAGCCTCTGCCGAGCAGACCAAGGACAGTATGTGAAGTGAACACTGCCACAGTTTACAGAGTGACTCAAGGCAACTGAACAGATGTACTTTATCAGGCCACACTGCTTTTTGTTTGTATTTTCCTAAAATCTAAACATAGGCACCTAGACTTCCCTGCAGTTGCCAACGTGGTTTCAATTGCCTGTCCGGTAGGCCACTTCATCATTCCCTAACTAGCTGATCGCTTCCTCTTGCCTCTCTAATGCCACCTGTTCATTCTCAGAATTTAGACCAAGGAAAATAACACCCACCAGCCATCTTCAGGCACAAGGGGGAGAGAGGGCAGTATCCGAGGGTCCTTGGAACCTTGCTAGCGGCAGACCATGGTGGGCTCCGGTTCCCTCCACTTCTGCTAGACTACACCACTAACCATGAAACATGTTAGCAAATGGTCAGATTTGTTGGACACTTAAATTTCACTGTACTTCTTTATAAACAACAAACAGTTTCTTTCGGTTCATTGTTCTTGATGTAGGTAAAAGATGACAGTTTTCACAAAGTTCAAAAAGGCACTTAATACTTGGGTTAAGCTACTGAGTTCCAAGGAGACCTGAGCTGCTTTGATTTTCATCCCAAATGGATGTCTCCTACATTATATATAAAAATGTGTATCACATAACAGAGCTTAATAAAATTCTGAAAACAACTTAAGAAAAAAGTCTCTAGGAGGTTATCTATGCCAACTTTGTGTGATCCCTTTTGCTATCAGTTGGTGAACTCAGAGGAACAAGAGTTTTCAAGTCTCAGTCACATAATCGGTAAATCTGAAAGGGAATCAATCCCCCTTTCCCGACATCTAGAAGTCTTCATTATAACTGAAGAAAAATAATGTTTGAGTCACTTGCCCTTTTGGCACAGTCATTTATGTTAAAAGGTACATAATGGAAAATAAACTAGAGCTGGCTACAGAGGAAGGAAATAGATCTAACTCAGAGCAAGAATCGCCATTTGCATGGCAGGATGAACATGTGCAAAAAACACAGTGGAAAGGAATTAAACTGGCCGTGGCCACAGACATAAACATGAAGAAGTGAGAAGACGTACATTATATAGCTGACTCCTTTTGAGGAAGATAAAGTTGGAATATTCTTAGTATATATCAAGGAGGAGAAGGAAGAGACTCTAAGGAAAGAAAGAGAAGAGTTACGAAACAGGCTGAATTAAAAGTCTAGTTATACATATAATGCATTTAAGCTACCCGGCACCACAGGACATGTGTATACATGCCATGGATAGTTCATCTTAAGAAAAATACTACAAAGCTAGAGGTGACATCAGAGATAATTTTCTTGTTCTCAAATGAGAAAACTGAGGCCTGAGCATGAGCCCAGGGTGACACAGCATGCTGGCATTAGGATGAGGACAAGTATTCAGAGCTCATTAGTTTGGGCATTTTCATTACAAGATACTCCTGTATAAGTAATACAGGGAGAAAAAGGACCAGGATTCAGACATATTGATGAGGGTTTGGTTCCATATGCTTTTAATACCAGCAGAATTGTATTTCTGCAGTGACAGGACTCAGTCCATCAATTTGGGGGTACCTAGGGTCCTCCAACCAGCAAAATGACCTTGGGAGGTCAGAAGAATGTTGAGGCCATGTCAGAGCTGTGCTTCAATGTTACACTGAGCTCACACTAGGTCACCTAAGGGTGAAGTTCAACAGATTTACCAAAGGCAAGAAGAAAGCCCCAGAAAACAATGCTCAGGTGTGGGAGAATAATATTCCCAAAACAAATAACAAAGAGAGTTCAATAATTTATGCCAAGCTCAGCAGGAATTTTTGCAAAACATTAAATAGCAGGGTTCTTAATAAACCCTGAAGAAATAAGGGAGGAGAAGCAGCAGGAGCAAACACAAAACCAAATCCAAACATACGTAAAAGAAGGAAACAAAAAAGGATAAGTTCACCCACACAGAGCTCATCTTCGACTTGGCACTCTTTGTATAGAATAGTCATACCTGTGCTCTCCTACTGAGTGGACTGTAAGCTTCCTGAGGGCAGGGTCACAGGTGTAGTTACCACAGTTAAGTGCCTTTATTAAAGGTCTGCTTCATGAAAGCCCAAGCAATGAAATCAGAAAAAAAACTACCCCAAAAATGTTCCTGCCATTTCCTCTCTACCAATTCAGGTGGCACTGGCCATGTGCGAGACTCACTTTTGATCATGTTGACATCATTGGCCCCGTCTCCAATGGCGAGCGTGATGGCTTTCTTGTACCTCTTCACCAGGTCCACCACCATGGCCTTCTGCTTGGGGGTGACCCGGCAGCAGATGACTGCACTGCACTCACAGGCCAGGTCAACAAAGTTCTGCTGCTGCTGCTCTTTTTTAGCTTCCATCCTCCTCTTACTTTGTGTCCGCATTCGTCTTTCTTCTTCTGTCCTGGGGAACTTCAGTTTCAAAATCTTACTTCTCTTGGTCTTTTTCTCAAGAAGAATTTCATTCTGTGAAAATCAGAAAGGGAAAGGATTCTAACCATTTGGGGTTTAATAACAAGAGTACCATTCCGGGCTTCCCTGGGGTGGTGTAGTGGTTAAGAATCCGCCTGCCAATGCAGGGGACATGGGTTCAAGCCCTGGTCCGGGAAGGTCCCACATGCCGCAGAGCAACTAAGCCTGTGCGCCACAACTACTGAGCCTGCGCTCTAGAGCCCGTGAGCCACAACTCCTGAGCCTGCGGGCCATGACTACTGAAGACTGCGCACCTAGAGCCCGTGCTCTGCAACAAGAGAAGCCACCGCGATAAGAAGCCTGCACGCCGCAACGAAGAGTAGCCCCTGCTTGCCACAGCTAGAGAAAACCCACGCACAGCGACAAAGACCCAACGCAGCCCAAAATAAATAAATAAATAAATATATATATATATATATATATTTTTAAGTACCATTCCCAAGACTTTAATCATCTGAAGGATAATTCTTGGGTTGTATCATTGATGATATTGTTCCGATTATAAAATATTTACTATAAAAATATAGAAAAATTTAAAATATACAAAGAAGAAAATTTTAAATTTAAATTAATTATCAACTAGTTGATAAACTGGTAATCACCACTGCCACCAGTTTGAATCATATTATATGTATCATATAATATTAACTCTCAGACTTGGGAAATTGCACTTGATTTATAGGCGAAGAGATTTTTAGGTTGGTAATTAATACGACAGACCATCTAAAATTGGTCCAGAATGACCTGCTTTAGTTTGAGCCAAAGGGAGAGACACGAACGATACATACCAGCCAAGAGCCAGTGATGATTAAGGCACGGTTTCCACCAGATGGAAAAAAAGGTTCGTGCACTTGGGGTACAAATTTTGCATAGACTCCACTTCGGTTCCTCTGGTTTTCCATCCTTGTATGAAGAAGAGCACTGGGGGGAAAATTTAAGTGTTTAAAAGTACAAGACCATTGGGCTCCCCTGGTGGCGCAGTGGTTGAGAGTCCGCCTGCCGATGCAGAGGACACGGGTTCGTGCTCCGGTCTGGGAGGATCCCACATGCCGCGGAGCGGCTGGGCCCGTGAGCCATGGCCGCTGAGCCTGCGCGTCCGGAGCCTGTGCTCCGCAACGGGAGAGGCCACAACAGTGAGAGGCCCGCGTACAGCAAAAAAAAAAAAAAAAAAAGTACAAGACCATGAACAGGCCCTTGACTGTGAGACAATTTTGATATATAATCTTTTAAAAATTGTGGTAAAAAACACATAACATAGAATTTATCATCTTCACTATTTCTCAGTATACAGTTCAGTAGTATTAAGTATATTCATATCACCAACCTCCAGAACTTTTCCATCTTTGAAAATGAAACTCTATACCTATTAACTAACAACTCCCCATTCCTCCCCTCCCCCCAGCTCCTGGTAATCACCACTCTGCTTTCTGTTTCTATGAATTTGATGACTCTAGGTAACTCATAGAATGGAATCGTATGTGTCTTTTTGTGATTGGCCTATTTCACTTAATACTATCTTATTTCACTGTTCTCAAGGTTTACTCACGTTGTAGCATATGTCAGAATTTTATTCCTTTTTAAGGGTGAATAATATTCCATTGTATGGATATACCACATTTTATTTATCCATTCATCTGTCAGTGGACACTTGGGTTGCTTCCACTTCTTGGCTATTGTGAATAATGCCGCTATGGACATGGGTGGACAAATATCTATTCAAGTCCCTGCTTTTAATTCTTTTGGATATATATCCAGAAGTGGGATGGCTGGATCATATGATAATTCTATTTTTAATTTTTTTGAGGTACCACCATACTGTTTTCCATAGTGACTGCACCATTTAATATTCCCACCAACAGTGCACAGGGTTCAAATTTTTCCACATACTTGCCCAGACTTGTTATTTTCTGTGTTTCTTAAATAGTAGCCATCCGTGTGAGGTGAAATTATGGTGTTAATTTGTATTTCTCTAATGCTAAGTGATGTTGAGCATTATTTCATATGTTTATTGACCATTTGTATGTCCTCTTTGGAGAAATGTCTATTCAAGTCCTTTGCCCATTTTTTAATTAAGTGGCATATAATCTTACTAAGTCTTGATTCCTCCACCATGGAGGCACCATGTTCATGGTACTTCATTACTTGCCAAAGGCAGCTAAAGGAAGATACAGTTGAAAATGTGTTCACAAGCAACAGAAGGAGGGCAATCTTGATCTGAATTCTAATACACAGGGGTGAACCCTCGTGTATTACCAACAGTGACCACTGTTGGGCAGAAAAAAACTTATTTCCACATAAAGTTATATCTGCTTTTGAGATATTCTCAGTGCTTTATATCAACAAATTATTGAGAAGACCACATGTAACTCACTCATGTGATAGAAAAATGAGTCGTGGAATTTTGGAGTAAAAGGGACTGTAAATATCCAATCTCTTCATGTTACAAATAAGGAAATCAAGCCCGAGAGAGAGAGCGTGATTTGCCTGCAGCGAGTTGATGGGAAAACTGCAATGAGGACTCAGGACTCCGAACTCTCAGCCAGAGTTTTCCTCGTTACACACATGGAGCCTTTATTCTTCACCTTTAAGAACAGGTTTCTCAACCTTGGCACTATTGACGTCTTGGGCCAATTAATTCCTTGTTGCGTGTGGCTGTCTATTGTATTGTAGGGTGTTCAGCAGCATCCCTGGCCTCTACCCCCTGGAAGCCAGGAGCACCCCCCTCCTTCCCCACTGTGACAGTCAAAGATGTCTCCAGACATTGCCACATGTTCCCCGGAAGGCAAAGTCCCCACCTCCCCTACCCCAGTTGAAAACCACTGCACTAGAAGATTAGGTATTTATTATTCACTTTCCACATTAATTCTCATTTTCAAGTTGAAAATAAGGAGTGATCAAGACAAATCACTAAAGGCTGAAAGAGAAAAAATATGTATGTAATTCATACTAAATAGTGGTGTCTCAAGCCCACTTCCTTTTTCAGCAGACAAGCACTGAGTGCTTCCAAGGACTACAGAAAAACGGCCCCTGAAAGGGCAAACAAGGCCCCAGGTTTTCCTACAACATAAGGTCGAAACATGGTAAATTGGAGCTGCCTGTTGTTTCCTTGCTTCATTTAAACTTGAGGAAACTGTGCCAACTGACACATTCTAGCTCCCATTTCTCTGTATCTGCTGTGTCTACTGGGTCTAGTCTTGCTTTTATAAAAATGAGACATGACATATTCTCATACTGCAGGCCCTTTACTCACCTGATATCTTCCCCATAGCAGATAGTGGTATCTTCAGTAAGAAGTTCACAGGCAAATCCTATATTTTCAGCAGTTTCTGCAACAGAAAAAAGTTAAGTCATATGTCATTCCTACTGAATTTAATAATGGACTTTAGTAATGATATTTTTTCAATTAATGAAATAACCAGATTCAATCAAATATGTTGTTTTTCTGTAGCAATGTCTAGAAATCACATAAAGAAAAAAATCCCTTTCTCTGTAATAAAGTAAATGTAATAAGTCAAAGTCTGGTTGAGATGTTTTCAATAATAAAATGTGCTATATATCAAATACATAAACCGTTATTTAATAAATCAATGCTGATTGAAATACTGAACACATTTAGTTCATGTGGTTTAATCATTCTGTTATAGGGGAGAAGGATAACCATTTCCATAAGCCCTCACATGGGGCTCCTACTGGAGATTTTTCCCCTCTTCCACCACCATTATTTGTTTAAGGTCAGGACTTAATCCCTTAGCTTATCAAAGTGTGTAACCCATCAACTATGTCAATCAGAGTAAGAGATGTGATCTAGTTTCCCATGGGAGGCTTCTGAAGTAAAGAATCAATACAAACAACTTGTTGAGCTCTAAATTTAAAAATGAAAATCTTCCCTTGGGTATAAAATTTTCATTATTTTCAAGCAGTAAAAGGGTATAAAATGTTCATTATTTTCAAGCAGTAAAAGGGGCAGGAAAACAAAAGTTGTTCAGTATTTTGTACTGTTCTACTCTATGCCCAACAGGTGCCAAAGTGCTGGGGACGACAGAAAAGACCAGAGTATAGCAGCCCAGTATAGCAGCCCACATCTGGTGGGAGAGAGAAGACTAAACACAATCAGGAACACACGACAAAGAGCTCAATTTTAAGGAGTAAACTCTGCTACTGAGGGAGCTTCGGGAAGGATGCGGTCAGGATGGGCTGGAATAACAGAGAAGGATTTCTTAGGGAAAGAGTCTCTGTCCCAAAGAAATAGACAGTGTTTGTACAGGATGGAAAGTTTGAGGTCACCTTGAGCAAGGGAAACAGGAGCTGTGAATATTTGTGAATTAACAGATATGCTTCCCTGCAAACTAAATTACCCTTTTTGTCTCCAGTAAGCACCCAGATCTTAATGTCAGCTTTTGCAAGTTTTGAAATGGTTTCTGGGACTCCATCTTGTAGCTTGTCTTCAATAGCTGTTGCTCCCAATAGCTGAAATGTGCATTAAAAGAAAGGAATTAGCAAATAAGCCAAAAATGTTCTGTAATTGCAGTTTGCCAAACTGTAAAAAGAAGGACTAAATACACCCCAGTTGGTGCTCTATTGGGGCCGGTGGCCAGCATTAACTGGGAAGGCTGTCATGTGTCACACTCATCAAAAACCAAACAGCCAAAAACTTTTTTCTTAAAGTAATTCACCAAGACAAAAATATAAGTACAAATCAAAGACAATAAAAATATACTTTCATTGTGTGTATACTACTTTACATGGACACAAGCCAGTTTCTCTTGCTAAAAGTCAATACTGACTATTCACTGAACATTTCCTTTTAATATAAACACTAAAGGCAGTAAGTGTTAAACTTTAAAAAGTCTCTTTAACAAATGGTATATTTTCTCATTTCAAGATTTTGCAGAATATAAATCTCAGTAATTCTCACAATGTAATAAGTATATGCTGGCTTGTTACTGTATACAAATCATAATGAATTTTAATAAGTGATATAAAAATAACAATCAGAATCTCATAGTGTTTTCTGTCATTTGGTTTCTCCTAATGGCCACTCCTATTTTGCTTGCTGAACAAAAGAAATTCAAGTGACCTAGTTCCACTGTACCAATTTCAAATACTGAAGTTGGAATTATCTTTCAAGCATGAGATCAAAACTGTAATAAAACTTAATAAAATTTCCAATTCTGTTTGGAATATCAAGGAGAAAGTTACAAAGGTTAAGACTCACAATTAAGTCTTTTTCAATCTCCTCATATACTTTATCCAGAGCTTCATCCCGGTTGGTTGAGGCTACACTTGCAGCCATAAACTTTTTATTCCATTCTTCAAATTCTTTTTCTTCAATTTCCTTATAGCAAAGGCACAGGGTTCTAAGAGTCTCACCTGCAAAGGTCTGTTTAAAAGACAATCCATTCACCCAAAGAATAGTTAATTTTATGTAATTCAAGATCAAGTTTGAAATCTTACTTTGAAATAATACAATAAGAGAATTTTAAAAGACTGTGAAAGATGGATTCTGTACACATACATTCCATAGAGGAGATTAAACAAATACTTTGTTTTTCTAAGTATTCTCAGTATCTTAGGAATATATTTGTAGTTCCCAAATTAGTTCAAGGGAAAAGCATATCTTTCTTCTAAATCAAGTCATGAGAATTAAAAAAACCCTTTTTCTCTTAACTAAGAAAATAACAGACCAAGGAAGCTGCCTTGGGGTATGATGATTTTGTAAACCTGACCTGACTCCTTTATAATTTGTTTCTACAAACTGTTACAAGTCCAATCAACTATGAACTCTCAACCAAGCATTATTCCCTCAAACCATTTCTGAAATACATGAGCCACTGTTAAAGCTGAGATAAAACATTTTAATGAGTCTGGAAAATTTAATCATGGTGAACAGATTTAAGCCATTTTAAATAGCTTAAATATGAACCAGTAAAAATGTTCCGTTACTTCACAATCACATCTTGTCTAGCCAAAAATGGCAGAACTGGTTCACCCAACTGAGGGTCTGTTGTCAAAGACTCTTTGCAAGGTTCTGCGTGTATGTGATTAGACTGCCTTTGTTCATCTCCTCATGAGAAATTATCCAGTGTAACTGCTTCAGTAACATTTACAACCTTAAAATGTGACCCCACTTACTAAACATATTCATCAGGCTTCTTTCTGAAGGACCTTTGGCCCCCAAACTCAGACCCGTCAAGTGAAGGGAAGAAAAAAACCCTTTATTAAGCACCTACTAAGTGCTAGGGGCTGTGCAAGATGGTTTTCATCCACGAGGCTTTGCACCAACCCTCCATGGTAGGAATTATCCCCTTCCTCTTCCACACGGGCAATTAATGATTCATCTGAGACATCAACCATTTCCCCCCAGAGGGCACGAAACAAGTAAAGAGGCAGAACTGGGACACCACATCTGACAGATATGCTCCATACTTCACTGCCATCACTGTATATATAGGCAAAACAATATAAGGGTTGGTAGGCAATTCTATCTAAAAGAGAAATTTCCAGAAGCCTTCTGAATAACTGCAATATCACTGGACCAAGTACATAGTCCCCTAAAATAGCAGGTTTGAAGTAATGAAGACCAAACTGATTCTCTAACAAAGATATCAGAACTTGATTATCCAGTGCACTGCTTTGTCATGCCCTATCATACATGAATGCTTTCTTTCCTTCACTGGACACTAGGACGTTGGAATTCTTGGAGACTACGGCACAGGATGGTTATGTAGCTTGCTCGAGTTCACCAGAAGAAAGACCAGTGTTTCTCCTGGATCAGTCCTGCAGATACTGCTGACCTGGATGCTGGGAAGTGGTAGCAAGGTCATTTCCTAGGAAGTCAGCGTCAGGGACAGAACATATTCCTACTTCGGTGCTCTTTCCACTCAACTACACCAAGACAATAGGTCAACGGTTAACACAGAGCTTTCGTTGCAGCTTAAGAGATAGTACCAGAAAATAAGTTTGGAATCTGTGGCATAAAGAGTGGAAGTGAGACTTACATCCAGGGCATCCTGTGTCTCTTGTTTCATAGGAGTCGTTCGATGTAACCGTTCATAAATTACAGTGTCGGCACCTTTACAATAAAGCCTGATATTGCCTTCTAGGGTTCTTACTAGTAGCAAGGGAAGGAAAAGCAAATAGTAAAGTTAATGTTTGATTTCTTAAAAGAAAAGTACATTCATGAAGTTAATTTGAAGTGTTACAGTGCTAAACATTCATAATTAGTTTAAAATCAGCAATGTACTGAGAAAAATGGTCTCAACAACGTTGGTAAGCCACTGTCTACATAGAACGTAATAGTGAAATAAATATGAAAAGATTCCTTCAGTCAGCTCCGTTTTCCATAGCCTTGCTTATTCTTTCAGCAAATATTCACTGACTCCCTACTATGTGCTAGCTTCTTCCATAGAGCCTTTTTTGTCCATGCCAGCCAGTGGGAATCTTTCTTACCTATAAACCCACAACACTTAACTGCCTTTAATACTGGGACCAAAACACGCTCCTTGTGACCATTTTCTTGGCGTTTTTGATCTCTGCAGTAATTTAATTGTATTACGTGTCTCATCAGTAACTAGATTTTAAGTTCTCTAAGGTAGATGCCAGGCGTGATAATCAGCCCAGATCAGTGCTGGGTACGCAGAAAGCACTCAGGAAAATGAGCCTAATCAGAGTTCAGGAGGCAGTTAAACCTATATATCTTTTTGGTTAAAAAGTCAATCTCATGGTGGAAAAGCTTATAGATATCACTTAACCCAGTGACCCAAGCTGATGTGACCAGCAATCACAGGCCTTCTGATGTGATGTGCTGGGAAAGACACGGCACCGATCTACGTACCCCTCCTGCCAACAGTGCGTCATCTGAACCTAATCATGAGGGAACATCAGACAAACCCAAACTGAGGGACTCTCGACAAAATAATAGGCCTGGGCTTTTCAAAAATGTCAGTGTATGAAAGATCAAAAACAGGTTCTGGAACTCTTCTAGAATAAAGGAGACCAGAGTAACAATCACCGAATGCAATGTGGAATATTAGGTGGGGTCCTGAATCAGAAAGAGAATTCCTGGTAAAATTCGAAAACGTTCTGTACAGATAATAATACTGTAATGTTAAATTTTCTGAGTCTGATCAGTGTACTGTATATAAAAATAAGTGAAGGTTCCCGATCTTAGGAAATACCTACTTAAGTGTTTGGGGGAAAGGGGCATGAGATCTGCAATTGACTCTCAAATGGCTGAGAAAACAAGAACTTGTAAATGATAATGACAAAGGATTTGTGACCAGTGCTAACAATGGTGGATATGGAAGAAAATACAAGAGTTCTTTCAAGTGTTCTTGCAATTTTTCTGTAAGTTTGAAATTAACGTCAAAAATATGAACTTGAAACACTCCAATATTATGAAGTGATCATTGTCTCCACTTGGCTGCCTGGGCTGGAGGTATGATTTTGATTCATAAGCACAGCCTCGCTTTTCTCAGAACTCCTCTCCTGCTACACTCTCCCTTCCCTGATGTCCCTCAAGCCTCCAGCAGAAGTGCTCAGAGTGACTCACGATATAAAAGCTCATGTTGTGGGTCTACCACCCACAGTGCTGCCACCCCAATTCCACAGCTGGCAGCCCACATCTTTGAAGATACCCCAACATCTGCAAGATTCAGATCTACTGCATTTGTCCCTTTGAGTGATGGACATGGTGTAGAATGAAGAAAGAAAACACTAGTTTGGACAAGCCTGCAGAAATCCTCCGGGAGCCAAGTTTATCACTGCCTAGTTTATCCTGGTGTCGCTAAATAAAATGTGTGAAAGGCAGCATCTCCATGAGCCATTCACAGACGTACCCTGAGGGCGACCTACCAATTATAGACATTCGCTTCCGGTCACTGTTGAAGTCTAACATCGCGAGAACATTGTAGGTCCTCTCAGTGCCCAACTCACTGATGGTGATCGTGTTCTGGGTCCTGGTGAGGAAGGCAAAACCGAAGTTCCTGGCGGCGCTTACCAGAGCACCTTCGTCAGGAGAGGCCGCCTGGTAGTTGAGCTGACCTAGCAAGCAAGGCAGGAGAGAAAACCGGAAAAGCTGAGCTCACCACCAAGAGTTCACCAGTGCAGTTCACGTGCTGGGTGAGGATGTATGGTTACCCCTCAGTACCAGCAGGGGACTGATTCCAGGAGCACCCGCAGGCAAATTCTATGGATGCTCTAGTCCCTTATAAAATGGCAGACTACAGCAGATACAGCTGGTGTTCCACATCTGCGGGCACAGAGGACCAACTGTATTGCAAAGCCCAAAACAGCCTCAAGAAAACAAGTCACTGATTTTTAAGGAGTATGCCAACATTAATTTTAAAGTTTTTCAAAGGTAAACTTTTATTTCTAATCATAAACAGTGATATAAACTAGAAGTAAAAAACAAAAAAATCTGGCCAAGAATAGGGGGAAAAAAATCTCATAATCCCACCATCCAGAGGAAAAACAACACTATTGACATTCTGTTATCATTTCTTCCAGTCCTTTTGGAAATGCCTATTTCTGTAGTAGTTTCCATCATGTTAAATATACATTTACATCCTGATTATTTTAACATTGTATTTTGAGCATGTTATCATAGCTTTAAAAAAGTCTTTCTATGTATTATTTTAAAGGAATGTAACCTGTGAATGTAACATGTGACCATTTTCCTATTACCGGCACTTAGTTCCTTCCCCCAATTTTTTTACTCTAAAAAATAACATTGTGGACTTCCCTGGTGGCGCAGTGGTTGGGAATCTGCCTGCCAATGCAGGGGACATGGGTTCCATCTCTGGTCCGGGAAGATCCCACATGCCACGGAGCAACTAAGCCCGCATGCCACAACTACTGAGTCTGCGTGCCACAACTGCTGAAGCCCGCTCACCTAGAGCCCGTGCTACGCAACAAGAGAAGCCACCGCAATGAGAAGCCCGCGCACCACTGCGAGGAGTGGCCCCCGCTCACCACAACTACAGAAAGCCCGCGTACAGCAACCAAGACCCAACAAGGCCATAAATAAATAAGTAAACAAACAAACAAAAAATTGCCTTCTCTCAAACCACTAAAAAAAGTTTTAAAAATAAATAAATAATAAAAAAACACTGTAATAAGCATTTTGTATGTGTATAAAGGTTTTTCTGACTCTATTTTCTAAGGATAGCTTCCTAGTCGTGAAAATACTGGGGTAAAGAATATTGACAATTTTTAAACCTGTTGGCACATATTTTACTCCTTTTCTAAAAGGGTTGTACCAGGTTATCTTCCCTCTAGAAGAGTGTGCTTTCTTCACCTTAGCTATATTCTCATAATTTAAAAAAGTCTCAAAATGTATCAATCTGTTCAATATCTTGATATTTGAAAGTTATATAATGGGAAACTGCCTTTATTTCACAACTAAATTGCAACAATAGGAGTAAATCTCACAATGTTGAGTGGAGAAGCCAGACACCAAGTACAAACCACATAATTCCATTTACACGAACCGCAAAGCAGACAAAGCTAACCCACACTATTCGAAGTCAGGACAGTAGTCACCCCTGGACGGGCAGTGACTGAAAGGGAACATAAAAGGGATGTCTAGGGGATGGGAAATGTTCTTTTTGTAAAAATCTGGGTACTCATGACGAGGGAGTATTCAACCTGTGAAAACGAGCTATACGCTTGTCTCTGTACACATGTTGTACCTCAGTAAAAAATTAAAAGAAAAAAAAGCTCCGCCTATCCAAGAGTTTCTATTTTTCTACTCTTAGTTCTTCCAACTTAAAGTAGAATGAAAAGTATTTCTATAGTCAGATGAATTTCCACAGGAAAAGGCATTTCGTTTTCCACCATGGTAATGATCAGGATGCACCCATAGATGGATGGGCAGCTCTTTACCCCATCCGTCTATGGGGAGGGGGCGGATGCCCCAGGGTGCACAGCTGTAGGTAGAGCTAAACGCCCGGTCCCTACCCTACTCCCTTCACATACATGCTCAGGTGGTTCACTCTAAGTCAATATTAATCACTCCCAAATAGTAATTAAAGATGACTGTTAGGTTGGTCTCTCTCCATCTGTTCACCCAGAAAGTCATACACCAGAAGTTACGAATGTACTTGCCAAATCCAGCCATTCTACAAACACACACATACCAGAGGGTAAAATATTTAACCAGAGCTAAACAAGCAGCAGTGAGAACACAGTCCCCTCCCTTCAGCAAGTTTCACTGGCAGGGATATATTGCATCATACTGAAGGCAAACTTACTTCCAACAGAAAAAAAAGGAACAAAATGATAAAAGGTGGTAAAGTTCCCATGAGTAAGACAATCATATCTGGAGAGAACACTGATATTTTTATCATTAAAAGAAAATCCTTCCATTTTGTTCTAGTAATGGAATCACAGAATTGCAGACTAATAGAGACAGGAGGAACTTCAGAGACCTGGTCCAAACTCCAACTTTATGTTTGCAGGAGGAAACCTGGACTAAAAATTAACCTCCTGAAACCTCTTCTGCAGAAAACTCTTTATTTACCACACGCTCAGACACAACCAAAGAGACTTTCTTTTCTTTTACAGACTAATTTGTGGATCACGGAACTGATGCAAAAAAAAAAGATGCTGAAACAACAAACCCCACCTCTCATTATCCTGATTCCATAGCTTCCTCTGGTTGATAATCTTCTAGTCACCAGTCTTGAAACAAGTTACGTCTCAAATTGACTATCCCCCCCCGCCAATTTGTTAACTTTCTCATCCTTCCCAAAGACTCCACGCTAACCCAGGTCCTCAGTTTCCTCACCCATCTCGTGTGTCCCGGCTCCAAACTCCTAAAAACTCAGCTCTCTAATCATAATCTCATGGTGCATCCCAACTTAAAGGGCTTCAGGTAAAGAAAATGCCCCCAAGCCTTTTGAACGCTTCTCTCCCATGGCCTCTGCAGGAGGCAGGAGGCTATGATGGCCCCAAGGTGTGTCTCCCCACCTCGTGTACACATACACTTTCTCCCAGTGACTCAAGCAAACTCTAACCAAGGTATTTCTGGGAAGGGATTTTATTGATATAATTCAGGTCCAGATCGGGGTTGACCTTCAGATAAGGAGATTATCTGGGTGTTCCCAACCTAACTGGGTCAGTCCTCAAAAGGGACGGGGCTCTTCCTGGGGAGAGAGATTTGAAGCATGAAAGGGGTTTGATGGAAGGGAGATTCTCCACTGCTGGCTTTGAAGACAGGGGGAACCACGTGGCAAGGAAGGAGGGAGGCCCTGGGAGCAGAAAGAAGCCCTAGCTGACAGCAAGGAAATGGAGACCTCAGTCCTACAACCACACAGAACTGAATCCTGCTCTCAGCTTGCAAGACGATGCTGATCTCCAGTTGAAAACGTGGCCTGACCTTGATTCTAGGGAGATTCTTAGCAGAGAACCCAGTCACGCCGTGTGCCCAGACTGCTGACCTAAAGAACTGTGAGCTAATGAATGGGTGATTTAAGCCTCTGACTTGTGGTGATCCACTACAGAGCAAAAGAAAACCAATGCAGCTTCTCCACACTCAGCCTCCATGTGCCCTACATGTACTCAACACTTGGGCCACACAAACCGTCTGCTGAGCATACGTGACAAGATTCTTACCTCTCACTGTTGATGTTATGCATAATAAAAGATGAGCCAATCTCTACTATTCTTGTAAAAGAGGGAAAATGAGAGTGCAAGAGCAGAGGCACCCCAGCATGGTGGAGTGGGAGGACTCAGCTAAAGTGAGTCCTAACATGCTGTCTGAGCTCAGGTAGGTCTTGGTGCTTCTGGGTCTGAATTTCCTCATCTATAACATTTGGAGGAGTTACTCCCAAGGTCCCTTCCAATGGACCCTTTCAAGGTGCTTTTATGTATCAAAGCCAAAATCAATTTTTCTTTTACCTCCAATAGCTTCTACACATTTAGTTTTTATGCCTATTTCTCCTCTGGAGATTTCATCCACTACATGTGAAGCCTCAGCATCAGAAAACAGAAAAGGACATTCGTTTGTATGCTGGGGCTGATTAAAGTGGAAAATGCATATGACAAAAGGGCACCTTTTGCTCTCTCCAGAATGCACATGTGTATCTATATAATGTATCATTGTGTCCATAGGTGACAAAACCCCTAGCTTTCATTAATACTGGACAAATTTGCTCTAACAAAGGTAGCACAAGCTGCATTTAGAATGCTGCAGACTTGGAAACAACCTAAATGTCCATCGACAGGTGAATAGAAGATGTGGTATATATACACAATGGAATATTACTCAGCCATAAAAAAGCATGAAATGCCATCTGCAGCAACATGGATGGACCTAGAGATTGTCATACTGAGTGAAGTCAGAAAGAGGAAGACAAATGCCATGATATCACTCATCTGTGGAATCTAAAATACGACACAAATGCACTTAAACAGAAACTGACTCACAAACAGAGAGGACAGACTTGTGGTTGCTGAGGGAGAGGGAGGGTGGGGGAGGAATGCAGTGGGAGTTTGGGATTAGCAGATGCAAACTATTGTATAGAATGGACAAACAACAAGGTCCTACTGTATAGCATAGGAAACTGTATTTAATATCCTGTGATAAACCATATTGGAAAATAATACGAAAAAGAATGTACATATAACTGAATCACTGTGCTGTACAGCAGAAATTAACACAACACTGTACATCAACTAGACTTCAATTTTTAAAAAAAAGGTTAATTTAAAAAAACAATTCTTCAGAGGACTCTAACAAGTCAACTTGCTTGTTCCCATGCAACTACACATGAATTATGCTCCTTCAAATGAAAAAGGCAGCTTCAGGAGGCCTAGGCTTTTGGCTGCTATTATTTCAAACCCCAAACATATCTGAATGTAAAACATAAGTTCTCTCTGAAATTATTTTGTAGTAAAGACTGTCCAAGTTTAAAGTCCACTAATCATCCAGATAAGGTCTGACTCATCATCAATATTAAGTAATCAGAGAGTGAGAAGATTTTGATCCTTCTGTTATAACGCCAGAGTCAATCATTTTTTTTTTT
Source organism: Mesoplodon bidens (assembly GCF_964165515.1). Classification (NCBI taxonomy): domain Eukaryota; kingdom Metazoa; phylum Chordata; class Mammalia; order Artiodactyla; family Ziphiidae; genus Mesoplodon; species Mesoplodon bidens. Next base: position 73,210,065 of record NC_138169.1, read on the forward strand.
TTACTGAAAAGCTTTCAATTCCAAAGTGATAAATACATCTGGAGCTAGAACTGTCAAGGAGATGTATATCTCCGGAGGCCAGGAGCCTGTTTTCATGGGTTGCTGGCTCGTATACCATCTAGTGGAAGGGGCCCACAGATAGTCATCGTTTGGGTGGAGATTCGACAAACTTGTCACGCACACAACTCTTCTTTAATGTTTCCTCTGGACAGTAGTATTTACTATTATAGGAAATACTTACACACCTTGTTATATTTGTACTTTGAATTAATTTAGTGGTAATGTGCAATATGCTATGTGGATTCAGACTGCAATCATCTGAAACTGTACGTGATGCACCATCATGATTCCTACGATCCTGTGATTCTAAAGTTTACATCTCACCAGGTTGAGATGGGAATTTTCAGAAGTCGTTTACCTTGACGATATTGGGGTTCTCTGACATAAGTGACAGGGTCCCCTGGGGGAAGGACTTTGAGACAGTTGCACTGCTATTCATTCACTTCTTTTCCCCAGAGGGGGTCGGAAAAAAAAAAAAAAAAAAAGGACTGAGGCGACCTGGTCTAACTGTTTTGTCAGCTGGCCCTCTGGGTAAACAGACCGATCATAGTTTCTAGGAAGAAGAAACCTTATATCAGAAATGCCTTTGGCAGGATATCTCTGGCAAAGAATTACCTATGGGAAATAGAACCCAGGATCTAGAAGGCAAGGCTCCCTGGAGTATGCCATGTAAGCCATGCACTTCTCTGGGGTATAAAATATCATAAGTGAAACCTAACTGAAACACCTCTAGTTCATACAACTCTTTATATGTGCATTCGAGTCCCAGGCACGAGTTCCCCGTAAACTAAAAAAACTGGTCCCCGGTGTCCGAGATGCGAGAGCCACACTCACCGTCGAGCCTGTCCACCATGACCGTGTGGCACACGGCCAGCAGGAAGAAGAACTGTCGCACTTCCGGCTCCTTCCCTGACTGGATTTGCTCGATGAGATAATGGTCATAAAATACAAGCTTCCCATCGGAATACGTATTCCAGCTAAAATCCACTGGCTGAAAGCAGCAGAGGAGGAAAAGTCAGTGTGATTTAAAAGAAACAACTCGGGCTTCACGAATGATAGGGACTTTTCTCTGAAGCCGTGTCTTCATGCAAGCGTCACCTTAGGATTTTAACACGTTCTGAAGTGTCAAGAGGCTCACATCTGTCTTAACGCAGCCTGTTGTAAGTTGAATTGTGTTCACCCAAAAAGATATGTTGCCCTAACCCCTGGTACCTGGGAATAGGACCTTCTTTGGAAATAAGGTCTTGGTAGATGTAATCAAAATTCAGGTATACTGGATTAGGGGGGCCCTAATCCAGTGACTGGTATCTTTATAAAAGGAGGGAAATCTGGACACAGACACACAGGCAGAAGGCCACGTGACGACACAGGCAGACTTCTGAGTGTTGAGTCCGCAAGCCAAGGAACGTCAAGGATTGCAGGCAACCACCAGAACCTAGGAAAAGGCAAGCAAGGAGTCTGCCCTAGAGCCTCCAGAGGAAGCGTGGCCCTGCTGACGCCTTCGTTTCAAACTTTGAGCCTCCAGAGCTGTGAGGGAATACATTATTGTTGCTCTAAGCCACCCATTTTATGGTGGTTTGTTACAGCCCAGGAAACTCATACACAACCCAAGAGATTTCCTAAGTGAAAGGACTCACCTCTATCTTGCTATGATTGTTCTGAGAAGCATCCCGATGGTCTCCTGTGAACAAACAGGACAAGACAAATTGAGTCAACGGGTCTCGAAGCCCGTTTCTGGACAGCCCTCGAGTTAAGAATAGTTTTTCAAGAGTTGTAAAAAACAAACAAAGCATAACCAAGAAGATACTTGATACAGACCATAGGTGGCCGGCAAAGGCTAAAATATTTCCTATCTGGCTCTTTACAGAAACAGTTTGCTGGCTTCTGGTCTAGAGGTTCAAATACTGGCAAATTGTGTCCCTCTACACTGCCATCTCCTCTGGGGCCAGAATCACGTCCTATGAAGTGCTTTACCCCTGCCCTCCCCCAGCTCAGAAGGAACCACCACCCACGCAGAGGAGAACCCCTTCCTCAAGCCCTCAGCATCCCACCTTCCTCACTGATGTTCTGGGAAAGTACCATACACAGCACAAAGTTTCCTCCAAGTGGAAAGCATATGATGTTATGCTTACAGCTTTTAAAAGAATTATGTCGTTTTAATTTAAAAGTTAGAGCACCCTTTTTTTTTTTTTTTTTTTTGTACACGGGCCTCTCACTGTTGTGGCCTCTCCCGCTGCGGAGCACAGGTTCCAGACGCGCAGGCTCAGCGGCCATGGCTCACGGGCCCAGCCGCTCCACGGCATGTGGGATCTTCCCAGACCGGGGCACGAACCCGTGTCCCCTGCATCGGCAGGCGGACTCCCAACCACTGCACCACCAGGGAAGCCCCCTAGAGCACCCTATTTGAATACAGCATTAGCCTTGTTATTTTTATAAATATATAGCACATTTCAGAATATCAAATGGAAATCAATTTTTAAAATATAATGGTAGTGAAATACATGTTAACATACAATTTACCATCTCAACTTTTTTTTTTTTTTTTTTTTTAGGTATGCAGGCCTCTGCTGTGGCCTCTCCCGTTGCGGAGCACAGGCTCCGGACGCGCAGGCTCAGCGGCCATGGCTCACGGGCCCAGCCACTCCGCGGCATGTGGGATCTTCCCGGACCGGGGCACGAACCCGTGTCCTCTGCATCGGCAGGCGGACCCTCAACCACTGCGCCACCAGGGGAAGCCCCATCTCAACTGTTTTTGAGTGAACAGTTCAGCAGCACTAAGTCCAATCACACAGCTGTGCAGCCATCCACACCATCCATCTCCATGGCTCTTTCGTCTGGTAAAACTGAAACTCTGTACTTATTAAACACTAACTCCTCATTCCCTTCTCTCCTCAGCCCCTGGCAACCACCATTCTACTCTCTGTCTCTATGAATTTGACTCCTCTAAGTACCTCAAATAAGTGGAATCATACAATATGTGTCCTTTTGTGCCTGGCTTATTTCACTTAGCAGAAAGACCTCAAGGTTCATCCATGTCGTAGCAAGTGTCAGAATCTCCTTCATTTTTAAGGCTGAATAAAATCCCATTGTGTGTATATACCACATTTTCCTTATCCATTCATCCACTGATGGACACTTAGGTTCCTTCTAAACCTTCACCATTGTGGATAATGCTGCTACAAACATGGCTGTACACATATTGCTCGAGTCCCTGCTTTTGGTTCATTTGGGGTGTGCACCCAGGAGCAGAATTGCTGGGTCACATGGCAAGTTAAATTTTTGCAGAATGTGTACCTATTTCTGACTCCTGACCTCCCCGAGCCATTCTGGAAAGGCAGCCTCTGGCCACACATGCCCAGGGACTGAGTAACTAACAGCTTCCACTCACCGTAAATTTGCCCATTGATGCAGCATTTTTTAAAGGTCATGATGTTCTGTGTGAGCGTCCCTGTCTTGTCAGAGAAGATGTAATGGATCTGCCCGAGCTGCTCATTCAGCGTGGTGGTTCTTGCCTTTGCAGGTGTGTCTTTCTCAGGATAGTACATCTGCAGGTCCCAGTTGATGAAGTAACTCTGTCCAAGACGAATCACTTCCACACTAGGACGACAAAAGATTACTTTTGATCGAGCTCTCAGATATGAGTGGCAGGCAGTGGATCTTGTCCTAACTTTGCACCAGGAGCGAGCTGCTTATCTATTGATACAAAGAGACAAGCCCTGCGGTGACCCATGTGCCCAGTCTCTGGGTTCTCCGGACCAAACACATCTTTCTCCAGCTTCGGGGTCAAAGTGTCCTCTCAGTGTGATTTCCTGCTCACTCCTGAGCACATCTGGCCACGGCACCCCACATTCAGAACACGCCACCCACACGAGTGACATGGTAACATTGCAGGGGGCACCCCACAATGTGACAGCTTCGACTCTTGTCTCTCATCCCCATCGCACTCAGAGACAACTGGAAAGGCATGTTCACCTGTGCCCTCAACTGGAGGACAAAGGGAGTGAGAGGGTCCACTAGGTTATACACCCCCGTGTACTCTCAAGTAGGACAAAGGGCTTTTGGCAAATAACCCCTAAAGCATGGTTTTTTCCTAAATTGTTTTTTTTAACCATTTTTTAATTGAAGTATATTGTGTTAGTTTCAGGTATACAGCAAAGTGATTCAGTGATATATATATACATTTTTTGAGGAATGTGCACCTATATTTACATATTCTTTTTCAGATTCTTTTCCATTATAGGTTATTACAAAATACTGAATATAGTTCCCTGTGCTAAACAGTAGGTCCTTGTCATTTATCCATTTTGTATATAGTCCTAAATTCTTATAAGGTTACAGAACGTCCAAAGTATGATATTCTAAAAGGATCATTTCCATTTAAAAACTAAAACTGATTAAATCTATCTCAACTATTTAAGAAAGGTGCTTACACATCCAGCAACTGTTCAGTGGGCAAAGGATGTGTCTATAATAAGCTAAACAGATGGAAAAATAACTCCCTCCTTCTCTCCTCCCTTATGTATTTCCTGAGTGCCTACTATGTACCATACACCATCCTAGGTACAGGGGACACATCGGTAAACAAAAGAGACAAAACCCCTGCTCTCAAGGAGGTTACCTTCTAATGGAGACGGACAAATAAATAAACCGGTAAACACACAGTATATCAGGTGATGAAAATTCTCTGCAGAAAATCAAAGCAGGGTGAGGGGAGCTGGAGACCGACAGGCAGAGGAAGTGTTGTTTAAGAAAGGGTCAGGAAAAGCCAGGGGGATTAATGTGATTTTTGAGCAGAGACCTGAAGGAAATGAAAGAGCAACCATGTAGATATGGAGGGGAAAAGCATGTTATAGGTGGAGGTCAGAGCAGGTGCAAAGGCCCTGTGGCAGGCACTGGTACGGCTGTGGAATTCAAGGAGGCTAGAGATGAGGGAGTCTAGGGAGTGGGTAGAGATGCTGGAGGTTATGGTTGGGTGTGGAGGGCAGAGCAGCAGATCACATGGGCCTTGTGGGTATAGTGTGGCTTCAGTGAATCTATTCTGAATGAATAGACTGTAGGGTTAAAAACAAAGCAGAGATACTATCTGAAATGACCTGACCGATTTATAGTTTGAAAGGACCTTTACTTCCAAGAGAAAAAGAAAATCATATTAGTCATATGATATGACTTTTTAAACCTAAAACTACATATACGGTTTATTTCATAACATACATTTATAGATAGAGACAAAATAATCTGTATAATAGTTCCCCTAACAAAGGTAAAACTCATCTCAGTTTTTTTTTTTTAAATAACTGCAAACACATGGCTCCCCAGGGCTTTACTTCATGTTAAAAGAACAAAAGTAACTACCTGTAATAAAATTAAAAATAAAACAAATGCACATGTAATAAAATTAAAATAAAATAAATGCTTCTAATTACAGGTGTGCATGTGGCCCTATATGCCTCTGGGCTATTACTTCTTGGAACTAAGAGAAGGCTCTGAATGCTGGGTATATTTCAAGGCACAATTTCTCTCCCAACGGTCTAAAGTTGAATTGACCAGGGATAGTGAACTTTGATATTAAAAAATGAAAAAGTAAAAAAACCCATAAATATCACAAAACAAGGTGATGACCATTTGTCAGAGATATAATCCAGACTCTTATCGCGGTTGAGGTTGAGATGAGAAACACAGAACACTTGGAGAAGTTGATGGTGGGCAGGGAGAGTGGTATTCCCATTAGAAGGCAGCGTTCAGGAAACCTAGTGAGTTTTCCAAGCAATAGGTGTAGCAGGTGGTAAAAAGGAAGACACAGAAAAGAGGTTAGGAAGGCTCCTGAAAAGGAAAACCACCACGTTATTCCACGATGTTCTAAACCTTCACCCAGCTCTTTCTGATGCTTGGGCTTTGGAGCCCACCAGGAAGGAATCTTGCCAAGCCAGTGACTAAGAAGTAGAGTTTGATCTCTGAATCTGGTAGCCGTATCTGCCAAGAGGTCGAGATAAAAGATGCTGTGTCTGGCACAGAGCAGACACACCGACGTTAATTTCCTTTCCCCGTATTGATTTCCTTCTTCCCTCAATTCTGAAATGAAAGCTATTTTCTTACTTGTTCCTTACGACCTTTGAAACAAGAATTGCTAGAGTTGAAGGTGTTCAGTTGGGAAGATGTACTGTTCTTCTGTTAAAGCAAAAGGCCAAAGAGAAGACAGCCTTACCTGACGTAGAGAGAGATGGGCACCAGGGTATTCAGAACAATGATGTAGCCCCAGAAATTTAGGAATCCACGGTAGGAGGGTGCAGAATCTTCTCCATCATAGAGGTACCAAGAAAAATTGCCAATTTGAGCTTCCCAGTAAGCATGGCCGATGGCAAGACCCGCAGAAAGCAAGATAAGAACCACAATGATCTAAAAGAGATTCAACAGTTAAGTGTATTCTAAAGATGCACTGTCGACCCCATGCTAGTTTATCTTATCAATACTTTCCTTATGTATGATAATTTAGTAGTCTGTAAAAACAACACACTTAAAATAGAAACAGTGTTAGAATGCTTTGAAAATCTATTTATTTCTATGGTTGATTGATTTATCCTACATACCACATATAAGGTGAGGTTTTGTTCCCAAAATTATCTTTCAGAAGAGAAGGTGGTATCTTACATTCAAGCCTTTAAATATTCTCATATTATTGGACATCCTCTCAATTACTTTTCCTTTGAACAATAGCATGCTGTTTGGGGAAGACACCTTACCTTAGCACGAAACAATTTCAAAGAGTGCTAAATTGGGATACGTATAGAAAATGTTTGAAGGAAATGATTTTTTAAAAAAGAAGGCAAGGAAATTTCACCCAGATTTGGGTAATTATTCCTGAAGGTTTAATGATCACTTAACGTTTAAGATCCTTAAGAAGTCATATAGTAAGTATTCTGTTGTGGAAATTGAGCATATACTTAAAGGATGAATAAAAAAGTCAACAGCCCTAGTGCTAGTTGGTTATTTGTGGGTAAGAATAAAATTTCCAGGGGCAAATTTAATGTTCTGGACACAGATTCCGAAAGTGCTGTATTTCAAAAGAACTTGGCACAGAGGAGAGATGATGAGCCTCTCATGAAGGCTCACGCCATAACCAAGACAATGACATGGAAGATGCATCAGAAAAGTTCAAATGAAGTTTTCATGAAATGTGAGAGCAGGGAAAAACGAATTGTCTCTTAAATTAATATATTACTTTTATGTGATTTTGAATATGTATATGCAGTTGAAGTACTGTAAGTATTGTAAGTCTCTAAAAGTTTATGTATTCAAATTAAACTAGATCAGATTGATCAAAATGGTGGACTAGAAGGACCTGGAATTCACCTCCCCTGTGAACATACCAAACTAAACGAAATACCTGAAAAAAATTCTCACTGGCAAACTGGAGGACTGCCTGATATTCAGGGCCACGCTACATGCAGAACAGTTAACAAAGCAGCCCTGAGACTGCTATCCTTAGAAGGCCTGTTTGCAAGGTTGACTGTTGGCTGGCTTCTGGGAACTTAGATTTTGGAAGGGTTTCCTGATTCCTTATTTCTTATTCTCTGATAAGAATGGCTCATTGTACCTAACTATTTGTGTAAAACAATATGTTTTATGCTGAATACCCACATTCCTTTAGGGAGTCTGAAACTTTGGTACATGCCAGGCAGATAAATGCCTACACGACCAGACCCCAATAAAACCCAGGCACTGAGTCTCTAATGAGCTTCTCTGGTATAACCGACATTTCACATGGGCTGACACAAATTGTCACTGGGGAGGATTAAGTGTGTCTGGTGTGTATGACCCCACTGGGAGAGGACTCTTGGAAGCTTGCGCCTGGTTTCCTCTGAACCTTGCCCCATGAGCCTTCTCCCTTTGCTGATCTTGCTTTGTAATAAGCAAGAATTATCATAATTAATTCTAACTATAAGGACAACTATACACTGAATTCTGTAAGTCCTCCTAGTGAATCATCAAAACTGGGGGTGGTCTTGGGGACCCTTGAGAGAACTTATACCTAAACTTGCCTTATATTTGGACTCATACAGTACATGTTGGGGAGGGGGGCGGGAATGGTTGGCTTTTAAGAGAACTATCCTTACGGGAAACTAACAGCAGTAAAATCAACCCTACATTGACTTTAGGAGCCCAGTCCCACTAACTTATCTAAAGGCTCCCTGGTTTCCCAACTGATCACTCCACTCATCAACTCAGGGTACCCAACAACTGAAATTCACATTCCCAGGGAGATTCTCCAATTAGAAATGTAGCATTTCTGAGAAAAGGTGAGGGAATCTCCTCTCCCGCCCACCCCTCCCAACTTTGGTGCACCTTATGAACTTTTCTACTTGGCCTACAGAGATAAGACTTCTCTGCGTCAACAAATCTAGACCAAAAGACAGCAGTCTACCAAAACAGAAAATAAATACCGTATACACCATGTAGTTCATCAAGTAATCAATTTTAGTTCTTTTAAATCTGGTTTTCCCACTATTCTTCATTATTTTAGTGTCAGCACCTAAAAATGGAAAATTCAATATGATCAACAATTGGGAAAATCAATTCACTGGCATGTCAATAAAATGACTCTTTCTTTGGTTTCAACAGAGAAAGGACATAAAATCAATTTCCTCCTTTAAATTTTTAATGAGCCCACAGATCAATTTCCCAAGAGACTCAGAAAGTACCTGCAAAAATGACCAATCCATGGCAGAAATCAGTGTTCCTGATTACACAGCCGCGTAACAAAATTTTATCAGCATCCAAAGGAAAACTTGTATTTCTCCAAAATAGTGTTCCTGTAAACTTATCTAGTCGGTTATTCGGTTCCTCACATTCAATAAAACCTTTTAAAGGAGATATGATCTACATAAGTACTCACATATGAAAGATTTTCTGGTTTTAATTAATACGGACTGAATCAAGCAATGAAAATTTGAAACAAAGTAAGACATGTTTGCACAAACCATCAAATGTTGCCAATGAATTTTCTTTTTGGAGATATTGGTGTGTGACTTCAAGTGCCATTTTGAACTTTAAATTGGTTTCTCTAAAGGAAGAGAAAAAAAATTAAATGAACAAATTTCAGAGTTCGAAAAGGACGTTAAAGAAAATTATACAAAGTAACATTAGGCATACCTGGAAGTGAAAGGTAAATAATTAGTTTTTTTCTATTTTCAAGCTCTCTGTTCACTTTGGAACTTCAGGTTTGGATGAAGTTATCCCCTGAACTAGACAAAAATCCCTAACCCGGGAAATGTTGGCCCCCTTTGCTGTTTGTTACAGTGAGGCAATCTGGGTAGGAAAGAGGTACCCAGAAGCTTCCTTTCCCTCTTCTTAACTAAATTCTTACCACCAACCTGAACAATCAAACTGCTGTTTAAAAACTTAGCTTCTAATATTTAATCACACTAAGATAATTCTACAAAACATATTTGTGTTTGAAAGGATCAAGACTCTATCAACTTAATATTTTCTAGAGTGAATAACTGGATCCTATGCCTCTGAAAGATTAATTCTATCTAAAAAAGGACATGGTCACCTTACCCCCAATACTTGGCATGTCCCCACCGCAGTGGAAGACTAGGCACATGCAAGAGGACACGCAGGGCCAGGCTGGGTACACTGACAGAGCATGCTATAGCATTTTATATCTTTGTAAAACTTTAGAATCTCTCACTCACGGGAATAAGAGCTGTTTTACAGTTAAGGTTGAACAATCAACAGACTGACTTACAGAGCAAAGAAAGCCCTCGTTTTTACTCAGACGATCTCAGCTCTCCATAAAGAAGCTTACGCACATCTAGGGTGTGGGAAAAGGGTTTTATGCCGGAATGGGAAACACAGGCACTGGCCTTGGGAGCGAGCACAGGGGAGCAGCACTCCAACTCTGCCACCCACTGTGTGACCTGGGGCAGGCGACCTCCCCTCCAGTGCCTCCGTTTCCTCATGGGTAACGTCGAGGTAATAATAATATTGCCTCATAGGGTTGTTGAAAAGAGTAAATGAGCTACCACGTAAAACTAATGCAGCCTAGTCGGCACTCCATAAATATACTGAAAACTGGTCAAAAATGGAAGTTTATCTTTTCAAGTGGTAGCATAAGAACCAAAACCAACAAAGGGGGAAAATAGTCCACTGGCAAAGACTTTAAAAATCTATTCTTTTTTTTCCAAAACAGATACTAATAGTCATTCATCTGTGTCTGAACACTGATCGGCAGCTTACAAAGGGCTCAGGCATACATTGTGTCATCAAACCTCTACTTTCCCTGAAAATGGGCTTTCAAATATGGCAATGGAATAGGCAAAGAGAAGTTGGTATACTAGGGAGTCAGACCGCTGTTGTCTTACTGTGGGTCCTTCTAGGTACTAACAAGGCAAAGACAAAGAGAGAGTGGTCTCCTACAGAGGTTGCTGGACAGCCAGCAGGGGGTAGAGGTAAGGCCAGACCTCAGGGCTTCTCATCCAAGTGCACAGCTTTCCATGTAACAAAGGTTAGCCTTCCAAAGGTTAGCTTTCCAACAGGCCCACTTAAGACCCACTTACCCATCCAGTTCAGCCGTTTCCACGTAGCAGAGGCTGTTAGGTTCAGAGCTGGACAGCAGCAGGATGTCAGCCTGTTTGAAACAAAACACACCAATAACACAGAGAGACCCCGACCCCCGAGGCAAAACTGAGCACCAGGTCAGATGTGAGGACAAGGAATGAGACGGCAGAGCTTGTCCACTTACCGGGATGAAATCATTTTTTTTCAGACGAATGACATCTCCGACTTGAATCTCTTTCCACTTGGCAATTTTGAACCTAAATATTAAAAAAAAAAAGATAGTTTAGTGGCTTTTTAAAGTTACTGACAAGGGATTTGGAATTATTCTGTCTGGAAGCCAAAGATTCTGGGAAAACATATACATCACAGGGAAAAGCTGTGCCCAAAGTTCAGCCATCTGATGATTAAGGCGTCACAGGATCGTCTTCTCCGCTGAAGGAAGTCACAATGGCAGTGCTGACTTTGATGTGTCCTTTCCATTCTATGTTGTGTAACTGAGGGTCAATGGGGGCTCCTTAAATGTGTGGGAAGGAGACACATGCCGCCCCTCTGTTTTTGCTCATGTCCTGTGCTCCCAGCCCTTCTCCTTCCTTTCCTCTCAGTTATCCATCACCTGCTGGTCCCAGGACAGGGATGCACTATGGCTCCCACATGGGCCACCTGGACTCATCATGGAGCTTTAGCGCTGGCCTCCTCTCTACTGTTTAAAGTTATCTTTTTGATGAGTGTGTACCACTTTCCTAATGAATCTCCTAAGGATATTGATAAAATAAAAAGACTGCTTCCTTCAGTATTAAATTCTACTGGAGACACCCATTTAAATGTTTACCAAGTCAACATTTTTTAAAAGTTTTAAAATATAGTATAGGCAGACCTCGGAGATACTGCAGGTTCAGTTCCAGACCACCACAACAAAGCAAATATTGCAATAAAGCGAGTCATATGAAATTTTTGGTTTCCAGTGCATATAAATGTTATGTTTACACTATAGTCTATTAAGTGTGCAATAGCATTATATCTAAAAAAAAAAAGTACATACATTCTTTAAAAATACTCTATTGCTAAAAAACACTATCTGAGCCTTCAGTGAGTTGCAATCTTTTTGCAAACGCAACATCAAAGATCACTGATTACACACCACCATAACAAAAAAATAATAATGATTAAGTTTGAAATATTTCAAGAATTACCAAAATGTGACAGAGACATGAAATGAGCAAATGCTGTTGGAAACATGGCACCTTGCTTGATGCAGGGTTGCCACAAACCTTCACTTTGTTAAAAAATGCAGTATTTGTGAAGCGCAATAAGGCAAAATGCAATAAAGTAAGGTCTACCTGTTGTCTGTTTTAAAGATTTTCATTATAGAAAAGATATCCCTAACAGATATTATGAACCTACTGCAACTAATAACTTTAATTTTTTTGGAGGCAGAAATCCAATTACTATGTTGGTCCTCCCATTAATTTATGGATAAAAGAGACCTGGAGATTTAAAATACATTTAAAATATATGCTGATACCCTAGTTTCCCCAATTTTACAAGAATTTAATACACAATTTTTAATCTCAAGATTTTTCTTAACCTGGCTTATCTTTCACTAAGAGGAATGGTAGTTAGTTTACATTTTAATATTTCTGAAATGATCAATTAGCAATGTGCGTGTGGGTCTCAATTATAAATGGATAAGTTAAGCACCTTCTTGCCACAGCTCTTCAGGGGTATTAGAAGCAATTCCGTTTGACTCTTCCACTGTGATGTCCAGTTTCCCCTTGGGAGACCCCTGTCACTTTGCCCCACGAATGCCCAAGTCCCCATACATGGGCTGTAGGGGCCACAGTCATGCCCTATACGCACTCCTAACCCCAACTCAAGGCTACTCAGAGCTACTCTTTACCAGTGTAGTCAGCCAGGCTGTGGGCTAAACAGGGCTCTGTGGGCTAGCTATGAATATCACCACCATCCACGACAGTGATTCTAAGTGACTTGAAAGGTAACCTTTGGAACAGAATCTATTTATTTGGAAGGGAAAAAAAGCATCTAAACATATTTATAGATCGCAATAGTCTATATTCAAAGTAGACACCATTGAAGTGTGGCTATAACTCGGGTTATTTTCCTCAGTGTTGACACATGAAACGTCTTTGAATTGGGCCTTAGTCACTATTTTTAGCACTTGAATTTATAGTTCTGCCTCGAAGCTCTTGCTCAAAAAATGACTCACCACTGGTCCCTGAGTTGGCACGTTGGTCACCATTGACTAAGTTACTTTAGCAAACATTGATGAGCTCGTTCTGTGCGCTGGATGCTCAGGTGGACACAAAAACAAATACCACCAGGTGCAGTCTCCCCAAGAAACTTAGAGCTCCAGAGAGATGAGACTTCCACACAAATAATTGTAACGAAATTCAGATCATAATAAGAAAGATGAAAACAAAACGCTCTGAAAACACAGTGAAGGACTTCCCTGGTGGCGCAGTGGTTAAGAATCAGCCTGCCAATGCAGGGGACACAGGTTCGAGCCCTGGTCCAGGAAGATCCCACATGCTGCGGAGCAACTAAGCCCGTGTGCCACAACTACTGAGCCTGCGCTCTAGAGCCTGCGAGCCACAACTATGGAGCCCACGTGCCACAACTACTGAAGCCCACGCACCTAGAGCCCGTGCTCTGCAACAAAGACAAGCCGACGCAATGAGAAGCCTGCGCACCGCAATGAAGAGTAGCCCCCACTCACCTCAACTAGAGAAAGCCCGTACACAGCAATGAAATAAATAAATATCTAAATAAATAAATTTATTAAAAAAAAAACACACAGTGAAGGAAGAAATCACTGTAGCTGAGGAGTCAGGAAGGGTGTCAGGACATCTGGGCAAAGCCCTGGGCAGCATAAGTTTGGGAAGAGCAGAGATGGAGCAGCGCGCTCCAGGATGACGGGTTGTGTAAACACAGGAGTGCCGAGGACACAGAGCCCCGTCGGGCAACCGCCTGGACCCCAACTTGGGTACAGCTTTGTCTTAGGAAGTGAAGAGAGGCCTTTATCAGGAAAAGGTTCATGCACTGATAGACTTTCAAGTTCAAATAGTTATCTCTAAGGATGTTTCTAGATGTATTTGTACATTACATCCTTGGAAGAAAGTCACACATTCAGAAAAGCGTGGTACCTGCCATCCTTAATGACTTCACACGTCCTATTGTTGATTTCCTTGTCCATTTTATGGCGAGCCTTGAGAGGACAGATGGGAAAGGTTATGTTAATCATCTCAAAATGTCAAGTATTAATGCCACTTGAAAATATGCTTGCAGCAGTGAGGAGGAAGCTGCACAAAAAATCCTTACCACATCGTCCACGAGGTCTTTGATGGCCGTGATGCCCAGAACCACAAGCAAGGGCACCAGGGTGGTGTACCACGCCAGGGTCGAGATTTGAGGGATGGCCTGAAAGAGATAAAAGAGAAGGCGTACGTGTGTGCCCGGGAAGGCACAGCTAACCTACAGGTAACTGCTAACTCTAAGCTTGTTGATTCTAAGGCTAATCTCCATTATCATCCAGGTCTGCATCCTGCCAAGCAGGCATGAAAAGGTGCTGAAGCATCCAGCTAACCTTTCTCGTGCCTCTCTCTCTCTCTCTCTCTCTGTCTCACTCACTCACTCACTCACTTCTGGTCTCCTGGGACACAGCCCAGAGGACAGTGGCTCCTGGTCTCATTATGGCTTTCACTGGACACCAAGGAAGCTTTGTAACATGATACCTAAGAAAGAACTGCTCCAAACGTTTTGTGAAAGTCATAATTAACAACGGGCAGGCACTGTAGGGTCCCAGGGAGAAGTATCCTTTAACTTTTAGGGAATGCATACAGCAGGCTCTACGCTACTGGTTGTCCAGCAGTGGTCTCTGAGGGTCCCATGATGGAGGCAAAAATGGCAGTAGTTAGTGGCTGGCTCTGGATTGGGTGGGGCATCTATGGGACCATTAGAAGAAAGTGCTTCCTTCTTGGTCCTTGCTATCGGTCTAGCCAAGAAAGAGGGTGGCCTTGCAGGAAGCCTCACATCCATCAGGATGGCCATCACGTTGGAGTAAAAGATTGGGAAGCAACTAAAGATCTCTTGCAACCATCCTATTGATCATCAGGCCATATCATGTAGTGGTTAAAATGACAAGCTTTGGAGTCAAACTCCTGGATCCAAGTCCTACCCAGCCTCACCACGTAGGGTGATAGGACTTGAAGCAAGTTCCTCTACCTCACCAGGCTTCAGTTCTTCTCTGCAAATTGAAGGTTATGATAGTACTTAACGAGCACAAGAATTAAGTGAAGTAATAGTGCAAGGAAAAGGCCGTCTAAGGCTATTACTAGTTCCCTAATTTGGATCACTGTACCTTCAGAAAAGATAATTAGGGGATGGTTAGAAGAGAGAAAGCCCATTTCCCACATTATTGTCAATATGTGGAAGTCCCTTTTTCCCTCTAGAAGGAAGTAAAGGGAAGGCAGCACTTTGCTCTCCAGATAAGTGAATTCCTTGCCACGATTAAGATAAAAACAACAACAACAAAAAAAAAACCTCAGGAAAAAGTTAGGCCTTTCCAGTAGTGTAAAACCAGTTCACAAAAATAATTTGAGAATTATGACCAAAATGCTAATAAAAATCAATATTTTGGCATCTAAATAAAAAAAATAAAGGCCAACCATGAAAAAATGGATTTAATTTTAAGGTACGATTATTTTACAAAGTGAAGATTTTAACTTTACTCACTTCAGGGAAACCAGTTTTACCACTGACATCAGTAGGAAATTGAATTTTTTAAAATACAGAATTAAAATAACATTTCCATTTGCTCCCATTCCCTGTTCACTTAACACTGTTGAGTTCGTTGTCTATAAGGCACTTTCCCTTACATGCAGAACGCAGATGTCCATATAGAAAACTTTCAAGATTATTCACATTTCATATGCAACTTAAACAATAACAACCTGAATGTTATTAAGTCACCATAATTCAAAACAGATTTAAGATATCAAAGGGTATTACCTGTAAGATAAGAAGGACCAGGAAATAGAAATTGGCTGCTCTCTTAAACTGCTCAAACAAATTCATTGGTAGAAAGGTAAATGCATTATACTTGTATGTTTTAATTGCATTATTCTGTTGGAAAAAATGAGAAAGTCATTTTAAACAATGCCACACACTTATCACAGTGTCACAATGTATATACACCTGCAAAAATCACTAAGCCCTGTGGCCTACAGGGACCAAGGATGTAATTTGTCAGAAAGATACTGAGATTTCCTTTAAGCTTTTACTTCTAACTGGGCCTCAAAATGACCCCTTGGAGGCTTATGTCAGAGACAGTAACAAGATGCAGACATTTCACCTCAAAGGTCTCTTTGGCAAATCTGGCTGTGACCAAATGGATCCTGCTGTTGGGTCCCTTGACCCCTTAGAGCCTCCTTGAAAATGGGGCAAAGATAGGAAGAAAATGGGAGACATCAACATGGGGGGAAAAGGAACATTCTTTTACTTAAGAGGGATGGAGGCTATGTAAGAAAAAGAAACGGGTGTGGCTGAGTTGTGTGCCCCAAAAGATATGCTCAAGTCCTGACCCCGATACCTGTGATGGTTATCTTATTTGGAAATATAGTGTTTGCAGATGTAATCAAGTTACAGTGAAGTCATGCTGGATTAAGGTGGCCCTAATCCAATGACTGCTGGCCTTAGTAGAGAAAACTTGGGCAAAGACACAGAAACACACAGGGAGGCCGTGTGAAGACAGAGGCAGAGATTGGAGTGATGCATCTACAAGCCAAGGAACACCACGGATTGTCAGCCAGAAGCCACAGGAGAAGTTTGGAACAGATTCTCCCTCAGATGCTCCAGAAGGAACCAACCTTGCTGACACCTTGATTTTAGACTTCTGGCCCCTTGAATTGTAAGAGAATAAATTTCTGTTGACTTAAACCATCCAAGTGGTAATACTTCGTTAGAGCAGTCCTAGGGATCTAACAGACAAACATTTCAGCCCAGACATAATGGGGGTTCTTTATATTTCAATGATAATTTTGAGGTGAAAATATCTTCGAAGTCTCTAAATCCATCACTGGCAGAGGAGGGGGAAATAAGTTAGTAAGATTCCATTCCAATTCTTATTACTGTCAAAAACAAGGCTTCTGTGATATTACTGTAGATTCTTTTATAAAATATTTTTAAAAGAGCTTTGTACATACAGAGGGGAAATTTCAATCTACACAATTTTGTTTTGTTTTAAGCCACCCCCATACACTCTTAAGGTAGTTAATCTTAGTGTGATGAATAAAAATGACATTCTAGGAATCTAAAATATGACACAAATGAACCTGTCTATGAAACAGAAACAGACTCACAGACCTAGAGAACAGACTTGTGGTTGCCAAGGGGAATGAAGTGAGTTTGGGGTTAGCAGATTCAAACTATTCTATATAGGATGGATAAACAACAAGGTCCTACTGTACAGCACAGGGAACTATAGTCAATATCCTGTGATAAACCACAATGGAAAAGAACTTTTAAAAGAATGTGTGTGTGTATATATATATATATATATATATATATATATATATATAGCTGAATCACTTCGCTGTTCAGCAGAAATTAACACAACATCGTAAATCAACTATACTTCAATTTAAAAAAATGACATTCTAGAGAACTAATGATGATCATCAGTAGCCCCAGGCCAGAGGTTACCTGGAAGGCAGGTGTCACACAAAGCCAGTAAGCATGATGGCTATTGGGAAAAACTGGCTTTCACTAAAATTAATTTAGGAAGTTAAAATCAACTTACCTCATATTTGCTCTCCTTAATGCAAAAGAACTTTGTGTTCATAAAATGAGGTTGTTCGTAGAAGTTTCGATCATTTGCTTTGACTTGCCATGTACAATCTTTAAAAAAAAAGAGAAAAAAGTCCATCAAGTAGAAAATTCACATGTTGCTATGGGTTGAATTATGTCCTTCCTAGATTCACACATTGAAGCCCTAACCCCCATCCTGTACCTCAGAATATGACCTTATTTGGAAATAGTCACTGCAGATACAATTAAGTTAAAGTGGGGTCATTAGAGTGGACCCTAATCCAATATGACTGCTGTCCTTATGACAAAAGAAAATTGGGACAGAGATACCCATAGAGGGAAGACAGTGTGAAGTCACAGGGAGAAGACAGCCACTTACAAGCCAAGGAGAAAGAGGCCTGGAACAGAACTTTCCCTCACAGCCCTCAAAAGGAATCAACACCACAACACTTTGATCTCAGATTTCTAGCCTCCAGAACTGCGAGACAAAAAATATCTGCCGTTCCAGCCGCCCAGTTTATGGTACTTTGTTAGGGCAGCCTGAGCAAACCAAAGACCATGTTGTAACTGGACCCACTGTTCATAGAACATTCAGTTCTAAAAGGGAAATCCTCATTTAAACATGGCCCGAACAAAAATCCCAGAGCTCTACAAAATGACAGCTAAATTATTACTTCAAACTCATTTACCTGGTTTGTAAAATGTATAACCCATTACATACTTAGTGAATGAATAAATCAAAGAAAAAGGGTATCGCTGACGAATTCAACACTTTTGAGTCCTGATCATAGATCGGGGTTGTGCACGGCTTTATCCTGATGGCCAGCATCTGCTGCTGTCTTTCTAAGTTCATTCCATGCACTTAATGTCACATCTACCACTCAATCGCCAGTTCTCAATTCCAGGCAACTTTAGAAAGCCCTCGGCTTCTCTGTTGCTAAAGGGAACAACTCTCAGGCGATAGGTTCCCATAAAACCTCTGACAGGCTGGAAGGACCCTCCGAGGACATGCTTGCCGACCTTCTGAATGGACAGGAAAGGTAAAGTTCACTAACAGTGACATACAGTTTATCTCTAGCCTGATTCCTTTCCATCTCAATGGTGGAGTCCAGCTCCTAATGGGAATTTCAGCCAAAGGGACCTTCCAACCTAGAGGTGACTAGCCTGGCAGTCAGGCTACAGTTGTCGGGAAGAAATGTCCACCCACCTGTTCTGTCTTTGCCTATCTGCTCTTGACTTCTACTGTCCCGTGATCTATGGCTCTAAAGGGAACATTTGTTCAGTGCTTAGTAGGCGCTAGGCATCATGCCAAGTAGTTAATATCTCAGCTTTACAGCTGAGGAAACCGAGGCAGAGACAGGATTCAGGGGGAGAATCAGAATTCAAAGTCTGGCAGTCTGACCCCCAAGCCAACCTCTCCATCCACCTTGCTCTACTGACTGGACTTTCTTTTGTGATTTATGCTACAAAGCACCATGAGAACTGCCTTGTTAGTGAGCAGACTTTGGGGCGGGGGTGGTCACTTATCAGTATAGGGTCAACCTTTCCACTGTTACCTAATATCAGGCTGTGCTTCTTCTCCTAACAGGAAGGCATAAGCTGTCACCGCTATGAAAGCTCAAGACAAGGATATTATAACTTAGGAAGAAAAGTTCAGGAAGCACCTTTTTGGCATAAGGTCCCCCACCGACTGTGTGTTTGAACATGCACGTGAGATGAACTTCCCTTGTGTGACACACACGAGAGTGGGTGAACCAGGTGTTGTTGGTTTTTTTTCCCACATTCCTCTTTTTTTAATTTTTTAATTTTTTTGTGTGTTTTGGCCGCACTGTCTGGCACATGGGATGGTTGCCGGACCAGGGGTCGAACCCAGGCCTCCACAGTGAAAGTGCCAAATCCTAACCACTAGGCCACCAGGGAACTGCCATGAACCAAGTCTTGATGAGCTCCTTCTGCAAACTGACAAAGGGGGATCAACAACTCGTGAGACACTCTTTTTGGAGATGGGATTAAAGAACATTTACAAGTAAAGGATTATAAGATTATCAATCTTATGACTACAATTATAAAAACTTAAATATGCTTTAGAAAAAAACATTTCATTTTTTAATGATTCATTTTCTAGACTTTTACTTCAAAGAAAGGACGTATAATACTGCAAAAGGA
This sequence comes from Mesoplodon bidens, assembly GCF_964165515.1. Lineage (NCBI taxonomy): Eukaryota > Metazoa > Chordata > Mammalia > Artiodactyla > Ziphiidae > Mesoplodon > Mesoplodon bidens. The sequence goes on from NC_138169.1 coordinate 73,229,670, forward strand.
ACAGTTGCGGAGTACTGAAGAAAGCAAATAATTAACCTTATGGCTTTTTGAAAACCACTATACCATTACTGAACATTTCTCTTGCATCATTTGGACTGCCGTTCATTGGGTAATCATAACTGTTACGTCATGACAAATGGAAATGTTCTAAGCATCTTTTTAGCTTACATGCAATATTATCAAAAGGGAAAATTTTAATGGAACTACACGACGGCTCCTAAGGGCTTTTAGAATGTCTGCCATCAGAACATTTCTTTTCGACTGAAAAAGGAGATGGAAATGAAAGTAGGTAAAAAAAAAAGATATTTTATAGGGTAATCTTGAATCCATTCTATTTTATGGTAACTTGCAAATTTTTAAAGGTTTAATTCGGCTCCCAGATGACTTGTAACACATCCCTCTGGTCACCAGTGTTCTAGAATACCTCTGAGAACTGCCGTTCAAAAATTCAGGAAGGTTGAGAAGAAAAACAGACAGGATTCCTCGAGAAGGGAGAAAAGACCAATGAGAAGGGATAAAATCAATCTCAGAAATACTTAAGAGGAAAGAATAAGCTGCCCTGTTAATGAGTTGGATTCTTCGTCCCCCTTGTGGCTCTTTAAATTTGCTTCATAATTAAGTCCTCCAGCCAGTGGTTCCTCTGTCTCAGCACAACCCCCTCGTTCCCCAGCCCAGTTTGAACTGGATGCCTCAGATAGAGGGTAGTATCTGACCTCAAGTAGGGGCAGTGAAGGGTCTGCTAGAAATGACCTTGGTCTCTTAACTTTACAGTTTCAATAACACGTTGGGGAGCTTGGAGAAAGTAACTAGTGTCTTCCTCTACAATAAACTGAGCTTAACCACAGAAGCATTTGTAGTTAATTTCAGAAATCTGATTGCAGTCAAGTAATCAATAACCCTATTTCTAACAAGGTTCCTTGTTGGGCCTAATTCAGACAAATCAGCAGGCAAAGAAATTGGTTCCTTTTCCTGATACTTTCCTGAGTTTCACGCTAATTGCTTGAGGAATATTTCAATCAGAGACCATAAAGTAAGTGAAACGTGTTCTGTGGTCAAATACATTTGCAAAACGCAGCATTCTACATCCCTCCCTTGGATATTCAATAGACCCACTGGTGTATTAAAGGCTCTGAGAAGTCCTGAAGTAAAGAAACATTTAATTTTATTTAATTCAATCTTTTCAAAATTAATGTGACCACAGGCACATTTTTAACAATCACAGAACACCTATTAATATGGTTTGAGAAATGCTGTGCTAAAGCACATGCCTTTAGGAAAGGTAGCAAAATGACACTTGGAAATTTGTGGTTTTGATCAAACATTTACTAGGTACCCAGTTAAAACAGAGAACCTTACCGGACACTTGGACCACAAGGCTAATTTATAGAAAAAGTAGGAACCTTGCCCCATTTTCTAGAATGGAAACATTGACCAAGAAAAGAGAAGAAGTAATACAATAACCAGCAAAAAATTCACCTTCACCATATGACCCTTTGGTTAAAAGCTAGAGAGAAATCAGCTAACAAAGGTTGTGCCGAATAAAATCATCAATGCATGTTGCATTTACCATCAGCCAGCTCTGGCTCAAAAATCGTCTGGTAAACAAGTATTTAACGCATGTAAATGTGGCTACATGATGTTGGGTGTTCCCAGGGTCACCAAGTCCTTTGATCATCACCATCCAGCAAAGAAAGTCAGCTTCGCCTGGCCTCTCATCCTCTCACAGCTGATTCTGAACTCTTGATTTATAGACAACTCTGCAACCAAAAAGTTGCATTGGTTGGTACAAGCTGCAGCAAACTAGCAGAGTTAAACAATCAAAAGTTTAGTGTCAGAAAAGAAAAAAACAAACAACCCAACAGAGAAATGGGTAAAGGACAAATAGACCATTCATACACAGGGAAATTCAATGGCTCTTAAATACGTGAAAAGATACTCAAGTTCATCAAAAAAGAAGTACAATTCTTCAGTTACATGCCCATTTTTATCCTATAATGGCAAAATAAACAGGCCCTCTTAGGTGGTCTCTGTGGAGAGCAATTTGGCCATATCTATCAAACTTTAACACAGACACATGTGCTGAGTGAGTGTATATATACTCTTGGATAAAGAAACAACATATCTCAGGGCTATTCAATGCATCCCTGTTTATCAGAAAGATTAGAAACAACCTAAATACCAACCAAGAGCAGCTGGCTAAACATCCACACAGTGAAAGCCTATGTGGTCTGCAAAAAAGAATGAGGTACCTTGATGTGTACGGATAGGGAATATCTTCAAATTACACTAAGTGATAAAAGCAGGGAGTATCTACCATGCTTTAAGCCATGTGACAAAAAGGATGAATGCACAATAGGAATGCATGCATGCACACACACTTGCACACATGTGATTATGTGTATGTGTATTTATGGGTCTATAAGGGCTCATGTTTGTAAGTATTCTTTGCGCAAGGAGTGTGTGTGTATCTCCGGAAGGACATACGAGAAATTGGTAACAGCAGCTTCTTTCTGGGAAAGGAAACTGCATGGCTGAGACACAGAAGAGGCAGGGAGGGAGACTTCATTTTCATTCTGTACCCTTTTATCATCAGCTCTATGTGCATGTATTACCTTTGGAAAAAAATATGTTTGCAGTTCAATTCCTTCCCTTTATAGGTTTACATATAAATCAAATACGTAAGTTGCTTGACTTTCTTATGGTCATTATGCCATTATGCTTAATATTCTAAAAAAATATTATTCTAAAGGCAGTGGGATGGTGGGTGGGAATAAATCAAGAGAAGAGAATACAGGAAAAGATGGAAACCTATGCAGTCACAGGTAAAAACCACATCTACATTCAACAATGAGTAAATATTAAAAATATCTCAGAATAAAGCCACACACACACACACACATACATACAAATACATACTGTATTCCATTCCAAATCATTCCAAGTGTCTGATTCCATTTATACACAAAGTTTGAAAACATGAAAAACTAAACTGCAGTGTTTAGGGATACATATGTAGGTGGTAAAACCATAAAGGAAATCAAGGGAGTTATTACTATAAAAATGAGGATGGAGGTTACCTCTGAGGAGGGAGCAGGAAAGGGTGGGTAGGACGGACTCGGATGGGGCTTCAGGGGCCCCAGCAATGTTCCTTGCTGGACCTGGGTGGTACTTACACATGTGCTCACTTAATAATGATCTGTTAAACTATGTATTTGTTTTCTATGCACTTTTCAGTATTTCAAAATACAGGAAAAGTAGATCAAAAAAGAGGCAAGGATAAAAGTAGTGACAGGGCTTCCCTGGTGACGCAGTGGTTGGGAGTCCGCCTGCCGATGCAGGGGACATGGGTTCGTGCCCCGGTCTGGGAGGATCCCACATGCCGCGGAGCGGCTGGGCCCGTGAGCCATGGCCGCTGAGCCTGCGCGTCCGGAGCCTGTGCTCCGCAACGGGAGAGGCCACGGCAGTGAGAGGCCCGCGTACCGCAAAAAAAAAAAAAAAAAGTCGTGACAGAAGGGAACTAGCCCAGGATGCTGACAACGGCCAGAACTCAGAACAGGTGAATGAGAGGAACAGTGACCCAACAGTGAGCCAGGCCAAGTTCTCCTGGGGCTCTGGTTGGACATGTCCTGGAGGGAGTCACGTTGGAGGGGGAAGCAGATGGTAGTGAGAAAAGTGTGTCCTGTCCACACCCAGCCCTGCTGCCAGGAGGGGCTGTACCTCTCTCAGGTCACGAATGCGTATCGGTCACTGAGCTATACATGCGCTGGGTCCTTCCACTCTAAACTGGGTCCAGAACCATCAACAGGCCACAAGGGGTAGAACAGAAGGTGAGATTGAACAAATCATGAGGTCAACTCTGCCTGGGAAAGTGAACGAAGTGCCTCCCCCTGGTGTCTTGGATTCTGGTCTTCCCAGATTAGGCTCTACCTCTAGGTACACTCCTAGTCTCTAGAACATATAGATGGAGAAAACACAGGTCAGCTGTAATCAGGACATGTTTTGTAGCAGTGGTTCACAGAGTGAGGGTTCCAGACCAGTGGCAGTGGCATCACCTGAGAACCTGTTAAAAATGCCAGTTCTCAGGCACTACCCCAGAAGTGTCATATCAGACTTCCAGGCATGGGGCCGACGAAGTGTTTTCACAAGCCTCCCCTGCTGATTCGCACGCACGCTCAAGTCTGAGAACCACTCATTTAAAATAAGGTACACCTAGGGGTTAGCAGATGCAAACTACTACATATAGAAGGGATAAACAACAGGGTCCTGCTGTAGAGCACAGGGAACTATATTCAGTATCCTGAGATAAACCATAATGGAAAAGAACACAAAAAAGAATACACACACACACACACACACACACACGTATGTATGTGTAACTGAGTCACTGCTGTACAGCAGAAATTAACACAACACTGTAAATGAACTATACTTCCATTTTTAAAAAAGCAAAAAATAAAATAAGATAGAACTAGAACTCATTTCAATGGAAACCATCTCTCCATCAGACACAATCCCTACCTTGAGGAGCCCATTGTCTCTCCATGGTAGGCAGGAGAGATACCTAAACACATACAGGAGTGAAGACAATGTATAATGTGGAAGAAAATGTAAGGAAAGAGCTAAGCCCTTGGCAGTACAGGAATTCTAAGTAGCAGCATTGAATCCAGCCAGGCTTTGGTGGCGACAAGAGGTACCTTTTTGGAAGAGGTTCCTCTTGAGTGGACTCTTAAAAGCTACCCCCAAATCATGCCTGTACAGGGAGAGGAGAGGGGTAAAGGGCATTCCGGGCATAAATACAACAGCAATGGCCAAAGCACAAAGGCAGAAAACAGCCTGGCCTGGGTTCATATGTGAAGAGCTGGGTGTCAGGGGACCACAGGAAGGACAGGAGATGAGCTGAGAGCCAGTGGAGTGAGGGGGCCTGGTACGGCAAGCAGAGGGCAGGGGACATCCACCAGGGGCTTCAGGATGGGAGTGGCACAGCCAGACCGTGGTTTGCCCAGGTCACAGTAGGAGCAGTGCACAGCATACATTTGGAGGGAAGAAGTCTAAAGGCAGAAGACAACTTCAGTCATGGAAGGGAGAGTTGAGGAGAGCCTGACCCAGAGCTAAGGGGACAGAAATGGGGAGAAGACAGATTCAAGGACAGCTGACTGAATGTGGGCAAGAAAGAATGGGGAATACAAATGAAATCAGGAGAAAGACAAACAGCCTATGATATCACTTAAATGTGGAATCTAAAAAATGATACAAATGAACTTATTTACTAGACAGAAGTAGACTCATAGACATAGAGACAAACCTGTGGTTATCAAAGGGGGAATGTGAGGGAGGGATACATTGGGAATTTGAGATTAGCAGATACACATTACTATATATAAAATAGATAACCAACAAGGACCAACTGTATAGCACAGGGAACCATATTCAATAACTTGTACTGTAATAACTTATAATGGAAAAGAATCTGAAAAATAATATGTATACATATTATCTGAATCACTTTGCTGTACGTCTGAAACACTGTAAATCAACTATATACTTCAATAAAATATACATATAAATTTTAAAAATTAAAAATAAAAATGAGAAAAAAGTGACCCCAGGATCCTAGTTTGGGTGACTGGATGAACAGAGGTGCCACAGATGAGCTAGAGAACTTAAGAGGTATCCATCTAGTTGGGGGAACAATGCATTTTCAGATCTGGTGAACTGAAGACCCCCATAGGACACAAGGGTGGAAACGTCCATCCAGGAGCTGCAGAAACCAAGCTGGAACTCCAGGCTGAGGTGCAGGTCAAAGATACAGATTTGAGGGCTTCCCTGGTGGCGCAGTGGTTGAGAATCTGCCTGCCAATGCAGGGGACACGGGTTCGAGCCCTGGTCCGGGAAGATCCCACATGCCGCGGAGCAACTAGGCCTGTGAGCCACAACTACTGAGCCTGCGCATCTGGAGCCTGTGCTCCGCAACAAGAGAGGCCGCGATAGTGAGAGGCCCGCGCACCGCGATGAGGAGTGGCCCCCGCTTGCCACAACTAGAGAAAGCCCTCGCACAGAAATGAAGACCCAACACAGCCATAAATAAATAAATAAATAAATAAATAAATAAATAAATAAATTTTAAAAAAGATACAGATTTGAAGGTCCTCAACACTCAGACGTTAGTTGAAATCATGAGAGTGAATGGATTACATAGGAAGGGAGTATGGACGCAGAACGGTAAGCCAAGAGCAGAGAGTTATGGAAGTACTGGGGGGAGGGGGAGGAAGCCGTGAAAGGGACTTCAAGGCTCAGGGAGAAATCAGGAGAATGGGGGGTAACAGCAGTGAGAGGGCGCAGGCAGGAGGGGCAAGTAGCGAGCTGCCCAGTAAGAAAGGGCATCGATGCCCAATGATCTGGTGATCACAAAACCACACTGGTGACCTGATTGAAATACGTTTCTTCTGGATGAGAAACTAAAGGGGAGGTGGGCTCATTAGGAGGTGTTTTTTAGGAGGGGGAGACTGAAGGGGCCAGGAGAGAGGGAAACAGGCAGAGAGGGGATGGCTGATGGTGGGGGAGCGTAGAGCAGGCAGGATGGCTCCAAGGCGAGGGGCAGAGAAGGAGAAGCGAGGGTTTTAACAGCTTTGAGTTTCTTGACTTACGAAGCACCCTCCGGAGAGTGGTGACAGTTTGAAAAGCTTTTCAGAAAATGGGAAAGGCACTAAGTATGGGCAGGGAAGAGGCTAGAGTCAAGATTTTATCGAGTTTATCTGCTTGATTATGTGGTGTTTGTAGCATTCAGCTCTGTTGCTCCCCATTCCCACCACCAAGTAAAAGAAAAAAAGAAACTCAAACACTTAGATTGAAGGCAAAGCAAAAGGCCAAATGCTGCTGTTTGCTTGTGGAAGAAAAAGAAAAAACACACAACTTCACTCTTGTTCACACTTGCTACTCAAGGTGTGGACCAGGTGTATCACCTGACATCCAGTTAGAAATGCACAATTTCAGGCCATGCTCCAGACCTGGCACCAGAAGGGCATTTTAACAAGATCCCCAATGAATTCCTGTGCACCTTGACATGGGATGAGTTGCTCTTGATTCTGCTGGAATCCGGGCTTTTATCCAGATGCTCAGGGCTCCACCCCCAGGGATTTTTGCATTAGACTGGGGTGAACCCAGCAAAGGTCTCAGGTGACCCTCATCTGCAGGCGAGGTTGCTATCCACTGTTCAAGAGCAGCATTTCCCAGCCTTTCTCCTGCCTCCGTCACATCCATCTGAGGGTGACAAACCCTCCTTACAGCACACCTTGTCACTGAAGCAATACACTGCAGGGTACGAGCAAGGCAGGACTTTAGATTTTAAAATAAATGCCCCTCTCCTCATTGAGAATCCTTATTCTCATGGTGCTTTCCAAACTTGAATGTGCCTACTAATCACCTGGGGTCTTTGTTAATAGATTCTGATTGGCTGATCTGGGAAGAGCCCAAGGCTCTACATTTAATCAGAACCCTCGTGAGGCCAACTGGTAGACCTTGCTTGAAGAGCTGGTGCACTAGTGGATGAGATGGACTATTCTGTGATGTGAGGTTGAACCTGGTGGAATTCTCCCCTTGCCTCACTCCAGACCTACTCTATCAGCGCCTCCGGGGGCTGGGTCCAGGCACCTATGGAGTTTTAAAAGCTCCCCACGTGATTCTAATGCATCAGCAGGATTAAAATCCCCTAGAGTTAGGGACTTCCCTGGTGGCACAGTGGTTAAGAATCCACCTGCCAATGCAGGGGACGCGGGTACAATCCCTGGTCCAGGAAGATCCCACATGCCGCGGAGCAACTAAGCCCGTGTGCCACAGCTACTGAGCCTGCGCTCTAGAGCCCGCGAGCCACAACTACTGAGCCCACGTGCCACAACTACTGAAGCCCGTGTGCCTAGAGCCCATGCTCCACAACAAGAGAAGCCACCGCAGTGAGAAGCCAGCGCACTGCAACGAAGAGTAGCCCCCGCTCGCCACAACTAGAGAAAGCCCATGTGTAGCAACGAAGACCCAATGCAGCCAAAAATAATAAATAAATGTATATATATATTAAAAACAACCCTAGTTAGTGTCCTCCTAAGTTGACTTCTATCATTAAACACCTACTTTAGAGACTCAGGTTCCAAAGTGGCATCAGGAAAGCAATAGCTGAGTTGGGTGTCCATGAGCAAGAGCTTCTCACTTGAGGTTCAGTCATAAATGACACTGCTCAAAAGCAAGTTCTATAAAGTGAGACAACGCAGTCTCACCACCCCCTCCGTCATTACAAATCACTCAGCTAGGAACACCCCACACAGCCTTTAGTTTACAAGCCACCAGTTCCTGTGGTGTTCTTAAGGCTGCTGTAGTGGAAGGAAATTTATGGCTGATTAGAGAAAGAAAATAAGTAGCCAAAGTAGAATCTCCACATGGGGTGTGGGTCAAAAATTCAAAATGCATCAAATTAAGTGGAAAACATAGCTCCTCAGCATGTTTCCTGGATTTCCTAGGATTTCCATATTTTAATGGACTAGCTTAATCTGTTTTTTGATTCCAGATAAAAATTCATGGATGCTCTAAAGATCAACACCCTTAATTCTGTATTTTTATCTGAAGATATCACTTTCATCAGGGATCTAGCTGCCCTTGTTTTGATGATGCCACATCTGGTCCGAATTTATGCTCTAAGAGAGAACTTCCTCTCTGTGTTCTGATGCTCTTGTGGTGATATCTTTAAGCCTTAACGATTAAACATTCCACCTTAAGTACTGTCGACCAATGATCATTTCGCCCCTGAACAGAATTTTGATCAATGAAATTCTGAGTTGGAAAAGATTTTTTAAACAAATGCAGTTTTATATTTTCAAGCACAGAGAGCCACCCAACCCCGTCAAGAAGACACCTCTTTGGGGATGGCCTCCCACGGAGAGAGATATGTGCATGCCTAGCCTGCCAGCTGCTCGCAGGCGTGTGCTTCAGAGGTGCCTAGAAGTGGTCCTGCAAGGGGTTTAGCATCGCCTGCATGATCTTGCTCACAGTATTATTTGGCTTTCAACAAAAAAACAAAAAAGATAAATGACACTAAAGCCTCTGTCCGAATCATCTCTAATTCCAAAGTTGTAGAATAAGAATTATTCAGTTCTCCTGGACATTAGTCGCATGTCTTTGCTAACTTCACAAGCACAGACAGTATGCAAACTGGGCAAATGGGTACTCCAGGAGCCCGGGGTCGGGGTGGGGGGGTGCCTGTGTGCTTACGGTGGGGGTGGGGGCAGATGCTCACTGGAGGGGCTCCTCTCCTGAAACTGAACTCACCTCTCCCTAAGAATACACAGTCTGGGAACTAAAGTTCAGTACTGTTACCGCGTGCTTAAGAATTTTAAATTCTAACAGTTCCCAGGAACAACGCTGCACCATTCTTGGTCATTTCTTACTTCATCCTATATTTCTAAGCTACCAGCTACCCAGCAACACTAGTGGAATTCCAACCAATATCCAAAACTGGTCAAGTTCAAAACAACAACCCTCTCGACCTACAAGGGGCTCCCCCCACCACTACTTATCCCCACAAACAGCTCTGTTATTCACTGAGACAGAAGGCACCTTCTAAAGGCAGCTGCAACAGTATCTCCAATCCTGCAACGTGACCTTGTTACTCCTCCATCAAGAAGAGGTGTCTACAGCAATCAGAGAAGAAAAGGAAATAAAAGGAATCCAAATTGGGAAAGAAGAAGTAAAGCTGTCACTGTTCGCAGATGACATGATACTATACATAGAGAATCCTAAAGATGCTACCGAAAAACTACTAGAACTAATCAATGAATTTGGTAAAGTAGCAGGATACAAAGTTAATGTACAGAAATCTCTGGCATTCCTGTACACTAATGATGAAAAATCTGAAAATGAAATCAAGAAAACACTCCCATTTACCATTGCAACAAAAAGAATAAAATATCTAGGAATAAACCTACCTAAGGAGACAAAAGACCTGTATGCAGAAAATTATAAGACACTGATGAAAGAAATTAAAGATGATACAAATAGATGGAGAGATATACCATGCTCCTGGATTGGAAGAATCAATATTGTGAAAATGACTCTACTACCCAAAGCAATCTACAGATTCAATGCAATCCCTATCAAACTACCACTGGCATTTTTCACAGAACTAGAACAAAAAATTTCAAAATTTGTTTGGAAAAACAAAAGACCCCGAATAGCCAAAGCAATCTTGAGAACGAAAAATGGAGCTGGAGGAATCAGGCTCCCTGACTTCAGACTATACTACAAAGCTACAGTAATCAAGACAGTGTGGTACTGGCATAAAAACAGAAAGATAGATCAGTGGATCAGGATAGAAAGCCCAGAGATAAACCCACGCACATATGGCCAACTTATATTTGATAAAGGAGGCAGGAATGTACAGTGGAGAAAGGACAGCCTCTTCAATAAGTGGTGCTGGGAAAACTGGACAGCAACATGTAAAAGTTTGAGATTAGATCATTCCCTAACACCATACACAAAAATAAGCTCAAAATGGATTAAAGACTTAAATGTAAGGCCAGAAACTATCAAACTCTTAGAGAAAAACATAGGTAGAACACTCTATGACATAAATCACAGCAAGATCCTTTTGGACCCACCTCCTAGAGAAATGGAAATAAAAACAAAGATAAACAAATGGGACCTAATGAAACTTAAAAGCTTTTGCACAGCAAAGGAAACCATAAACAAGACCAAAAGACAACCCTCAGAATGGGAGAAAATATTTGCAAATGAAGCAACTGACAAAGGATTAATCTCCAAAATTTATAAACAGCTCATGCAGCTCAATAGCAAAAAAACAAACAACCCAATCCAAAAATGGGCAGAAGACTTAAATAGGCATTTCTCCAAAGAAGATATACAGACTGCCAACAAACACATGAAGGAATGCTCAACATCATTAATCATTAGAGAAATGCAAATCAAAACTACAATGAGATATCATCTCACACCAGTCAGAATGGCCATCATCAAGAAATCTAGAAACAATAAATGCTGGAGAGGGTGTGGAAAAAAGGGAACCCTCTTGCACTGCTGGTGGGAATGTGAATTGGTACAGCCACTATGGAGAACAGTATGGAGGTTCCTTAAAAAACTAAAAATAGAACTACCATATGACCCAGCAATCCCACTACTAGGCATATACCCTGAGAAAACCATAATTCCAAAAGAGACATGTACCAAAATGTTCATTGCAGCTCTATTCACAATAGCCCAGAGCTGGAAACAACCTAAGTGTCCATCATCGGATGAATGGATAAAGAAGATGTGGCACATATATACAATGGAATATTACTCAGCCATAAAAAGAAACGAAACTGAGCTATTTGTAATGAGGTGGATAGACCTAGAGTCTGTCATACAGAGTGAAGTAAGTCAGAAAGAGAAAGACAAATACCGTATGCTAACACATATATACGGAATTTAAAAAAAAAAAAAAGTCATGAAGGACCTAGGGGCAAAACGGGAATAAAGACACAGACCTACTTGAGAATGGACTTGAGGATATGGGGAGGGGGAAGGGTAAGCTGTGACAAAGCGAAAGAGAGGCATGGACATATATACACTACCAAACGTAAGGTAGATAGATAGTGAGAAGCAGCCACAGAGCACAGGGAGATCAGCTCGGTGCTTTGTGACCGCCTGGAGGGGTGGGATGGGGAGGGTGGGAGGGAGGGAGATGCATGAGGGAAGGGATGTGGGAACAGATGTATATGTATGACTGATTCACTTTGTTATAAAGCAGAAACTAATTAAAAAATTAAAAAAAAAAAAAAAAAAAAAAAAAAAAAAAGAAGAGGTGTCTAATTTCCTTCCCCTTGAATCAAGGCTGGCCTCAGTGACTCTTCTGTAACCAAGAGCAGGTAGCACAAGGGATGCTGCATGAATTCTGTGACCAGCTTCTACTCTGATGTCTTGGGACACTGGTTCTCCAGATGGTCCCTCTAGAATGCTCCCATGGCAGCCCAGCGTTATGCTGGGAGAAGCCCAGCCACGTGGAGGTGCTCCCACTGAAAGACCCAGTTGAGCCTTTGAGTTACCAGCTCAGATGCCAGACATAGGAGTAAAGAAGCTTCCAGTAATTCCAGGCCCCAGTCACCTCAGCTGTTCATCTCCAGAGCTGAGGGCCCAGATATCCTAGAGCAGAAACAAGTTGTCTCTGCTGTGTCCTATCTGAATTCCTGACTCACAGAATCTGTGAACATCGTGAAACGGTCATTTTGGGCCAGTAAGTTGAGATTGTGTTTTATGTAGCAATAGATAACTGGAATATCCACTGGGCGTGGTGGGGGGTGGGTGGGCAGCTAAGCCAGAAATTATTCCTCAGGCATCCTTCCCCCTTGACCCTCCCATCTAATGGGATTTGTGAATGTCAAATCCCTAACATATGTCATGATCTGTCCCCTTCTCTGCATCCTGGCCATCTTGGTTTTGATCCTCACTTGGATTATAATCTACTCCCTTCTCCCCACTGTTGCCAATGTAGGATTTCTAAACAAATGTATGTACCCAGTGTATATTTATTGAGCATCTATTACGTGCTCTGATGGAACAGATATGGCCTCAATTCTTTTTTTTTTTTTTTTTTTTTTTTTGCGGTATGTGGGCCTCTCACCGCTGTGGCCTCTCCCGTTGCGGAGCACAGGCTCTGGACGCGCAGGCTCAGCGGCCATGGCTCACAGGCCCAGCCGCTCCGCGGCATGTGGGATCTTCCCGGACCAGGGCACGAACCCGTGTCCCCTGCATCGGCAGGCGGACTCTCAACCACTGCGCCACCAGGAAAGCCCGGTATGGCCTCAATTCTCATGAAGCCAACAGTCTACTGGGGAAGCTTCATCCCTACTTCACACAGTCATCCAAGGACATAATCATTAATGCCCGCAGGGTATGAAGGAAAGTGCAAGGGGCTCTGAGACCAGACGACAGGGGTCTGCTCCAGGCTAGGGCTGGGGCTCAGAGAAGGCTTCTTTAAGGAAGTGATGCCTATATCAAGCCCTGAAGGGTGAGAAGGAGACGGCCACAGAGAAGGGGGCTGCTCTGGTCGTTGGGAAGAGTGGATGGGAAGTCGTGGAGGAGGGAAAGACTTGCTGGAACCAGGGACTGAGCGTAGAACAGGGTGAATGGAACGTGTGGATAAGCCTGCAAGCTGCAGGCAGGCAGCCAGCCAGCCAGCCAGCTCGGTCGGGAGAGGAAGATGGGGCCCAATCACACAGGCCTGAGCCGCCAAGGAAAGGAGATGGAATCAGATCCCAGTGCAGTGCCGTCTTTTGCCACCCTGGAGATGGGACTGAGAGGAGGAAACATAGCTATGGAGCAGCTGTGGTGGGAGGAGACCGATGCTGCACTCTCAGCTGTGTTCCTTTCAGCCTAAACTGCTGGCAGGCATGGCTCCCTGAGGTCCTCAGGAAAGGGGTCAAACTCTTCAGCACGGCCACTGTCCCACCCCATCACTGAGCTCCAAGAATGACTTGAAGTTCCCTGAACTCTCGGCCCCTTGGAGCTTTCCTTCACGCTGCGTCGGCCTGGTAGGCCCTGCCCAAGACCATGGGGACCAATTTGCCTCTCACACTTATTCAGGACTCAGCGCAGGTGTCCTCGCCTCCAGGAAGCCTTCCTTGACCAGGGAAGGCCTCTGAAGGGCTCGCTTACCTGGTCCCCTATTCACACTTCTGTTGAAGCCTCCAATGCTGTCAGTCACAAACACCCACCAAGCCTCTACGACAAATGCCCCCCACGCCTGCTGCCCTGACACCAGCTCAGAATAAGACAGATCGGACCTTGGGTCCTTGGAGCACTTACAGATTTATCTGGAAGACGGGTAATGTACAATCAGCATAAAATAGAAACCAGTCGTTTCTAAGTTACAATGGTGCTGAAATGGAGGGAAGGGAGATGACTAATCCTCTCCCCAGAACATCTTCATTCCCCCAGGCTGCAGTCCTCCACGTGCCACAGGCGTGCCACCTTCCCTCCTGCCACAGAGCCTCTGGATGTGGCCCCCTATTCGGGAGGCTCCTTCCTCTCCACGCCCCTCATTAACTCTTCTTCATCTGTCACTTGACAGCGCGGGCACGCCTTTCCACAAGGAAGCCTTCCCTGACCCCCATCCAGGGCAGACTGTTTTGTCACAGCTCCTGGAGCGGAACCACAGGTCAGTCCATTAAAAGACCAAGTCATGGCATGAGCGAGACTTTTTTTGCAACCTCTAGCCTTGTCCCTGTCGCTTTGTGTGTGCGTGGGCGGACTTGTCCGTAACTACAGCTCTCTGTCTTCTCTGTCTGAAGACTCTTATGCCTTGCCCCCCAGCAGGTGGGCTGAACTATCGGAGACGCAGTCTAAGGTTTTATCTGAGAACCCACTGGAGCCTAGGAAAGCCTGAGGGTGGGGTCAGCATAACTGTCCACAGATTTGCAAAAAAAAGAGAAGGCTGGAGAAGCTTGTACTAACAGGAAAGGTTTATAAGATGGCAGAGGCAGGGGTGACACTACATCACCAGAAGTTTCCTTAAATGTGTGGGTAAACTCATTGCTGGGAAATTAACTGTTCTTCAGCCCATCCGTCTTTCCTCTCCATCCATCCACCCATCCACTGTGCTTAGATGTGGGGATGGAAGGATCCATTAAAATGAGTGACTCAGCAGCTTCAGCCTGGCGGGTAGTCCAGGGGAATCTGAATATCCCAAAAGGAAGTGGAAGGGTCAAGAAGAAGATCTGATGATGGAAAGATGAGAGAGGAGATGACGGGTGGGGGTGATAACAGCTAATATTTATTGAGTATTTACTGCATGCCTGAAACTGTTCTCATTCCTTTACATTTGTTTTCTGACTTAATCCTCACAACCACCCAATGAAGTAGGTACTCATATCATGTCCATTTTACAGATGGGGACACTGAGGTAGAGAGAGAGGAAGTCCTTTCCTCAAGGTTACACAGCTAGAAAGTGGTGAAGCCAAGGCTGAAATCCACACAGCCCGTGCCCAGCATCCTCCCTCTTCACCACCGTGCAACACTGCCTCTCAGGGTCATGTACAGAGATGCGGTACATGAAGTGGATTAAAGGGGATTAGCTTGCCAAAGGCAGGCCTGTAGACAGAAAACAAAGGATGACCCAGAATGGGAACATTTTAAGGGTGGAAGGAAGCCAGAAGGAAGGAGAAACAGGAGGAGTACTGAGACAAGAAGGTGTCATCACCTGCCAGGGAGGCCAGCGTTTACTGAAGGAGAGACTTTCAAAAAGGTCAAGCACTTCAGAGCAAACAGAGGTAGGAAGAGAATGGTTGACAAAAAAGCTCACTGGACTTGGCACTGGGGTTCTTGGTGATCTTTAAGAAAATGTTTCCCACAGGGAGGTGGGGCAGCCCGCGGAGGGGAAGGACCGGGGGAACGGGTGGATGTGATGGTAGAGAAATGGGTTTTCACGGGCTTCCCTGGTGGCGCAGTGGTTGAGAGTCCTCCTGCCAATGCAGGGGACATGGGTTCGTGTCCCGGTCCGGGAGGACCCCACATGCCGCGGAGCGGCTGGGCCCGTGAGCCATGGCCGCTGAGCCTGCGCGTCCGGAGCCTGTGCTCTGCAACGGGAGAGGCCACAGCATTGAGAGGCCCACGTACCGCAAAAAAAAAAAAAAAAAAAAAAGAGAAATGGGTTTTCAGAAGCTTGGTCATGAGAACAGGAGACAGGACAGCAGCCAGAAGCAGAAAGCAGGACTCAGGTAAGAGTTTGCTGTAGGACAGGGAAGCGGTGAGTGTATTTGTAAGCCAGCCAACGCGGAAAGAGGGGAGAGTTAACTGACAAAGCAACGCTGCCAACAAGGTAGGACACAGCTTTCTCATTGCATCCGCAGGCTCCCAAGAGCGAGCCGAGGCGCACTCATGCAGAGCACGTACTGATTCCCAAGGACTTCATCTCTAAGCTGGTTCCTGACTGGCACAGAATTACCCAGGGCGTTGACCTGGGGACACCCGGATGGTGGAGGGGTAAGCTACACAAACAAACCAGAAAAGCACCTAGAGTCAAGGAATTTTAGGAACCTGTGGCTAAATAAAATTAAACTAGCTTCTTTAAAGTCTAAACTTTCTTGCATCATTTTCTGCTAGTGGACAACCTTCAACTCCAAGAAAAGGATAAAGAATTCTGAGTTTCTGGTCTCAGGGACAACAGAATCTTTGTGTCTGGGAATATCTGGCAGAACCAGTGTTTCTCAGAACACATTCTGGGATGTACCGTTCTTGTGTGTTCAGGGAACGAGAATGTTCATTCCATCAGATGGAAACACTCCCGCTCGCTTTTGTCACCAGTTGCTCAAAGGAAACCAAGGGTAAAGGTGCTTTAGTAAAATCTGTGGGCTTCTTTCTTCCTTCACGGCACATTCTAACAGCAGGCTTATACCCGTTCTCGATGCTCACAGCACACAAGAAACGTCCTTCCACTGAAAAGCACTTGCAATGGTCTCTCAAAACACTCGCTTACTAAAGCTCAGTGGGGCTAAAGCATCTTTAAAAAAAAAAAAGAAAACCAATTTTCTGCACTACGATATGGTTAAAGGACTTCCCTGGTGGTGCAGTGGTTAAGAATCGGCTTGCCAATGTAGAGGACGCAGGTTCCAGCCCTGGTCTGGGAAGATACCACATGCCGCGGAACAACTAAGCCCGTGTGCCGCAACGACTGAAGCCCGGGCGCCTAGAGCCCGTGCTCCGCAACAAGAGAAGCCACCGCAATGAGAAGTCCGTGCACTACAACGAAGACCCAATGCAGCCCCCCCGCCCAAGAAAAAGATATGGTTAAAAAATGAACATGGTTCACACATTTTTAGACATTGCTCTGCTGTAATAGGCCTGGGTCCCTGGTGTCACTCAACTGGATGGTACTTCTCAGAGTGACTCACGCTCTAGTGTTCTAAAGAAGTGAATTCTTTTTTTTTTTTGCAGTACGCGGGCCTCTCACTGCTGTGGCCTCTCCCGTTGCGGAGCACAGGCTCCAGACGCACAGGCTCAGCGGCCATGGCTCACGGGCCCAGCCGCTCCGCGGCATGTGGGATCCTCCCGGACCGGGACACGAACCCGTGTCCCCTGCATTGGCAGGCGGGTTCTCAACCACTGCGCCACCAGGGAAGCCCAAGAAGTGAATTCTTTGAAGAAAATTGTCCTTCACGTAAAATGTCAAGACAGACAGATTATAGTTAGAAAGGAAAGTCAGCGTGACACTGACCTTCACTGGGAAAATGCCCAAGTTAGACTATGGGAGAAAATTTAAAAGAGGGGAAGAGGGGTGCAGGGAAAGAAGGGAGGACGGGGTGGGGGCAGGAAGCAGAGCGGCCTTAGGGGACACAGGGCGGACGAGGGAACGGAAGTAAAGAGGTCTAGCACTTAATAAATGCCCTCTCGGTGTTTGGAAAGGGCACACAGAGGTGTTAGAACAAATAATATGTTTTTGGAATTCCCAGGCGATCCAGGGGTTAGGACGCAGCACTTTCACTGGTGGGGCCTGGGTTCAATCCCTGGCCGGGGAACTAAGATTCCGCAAGCTGCACAGCAAGGCCCAAAAGAAATTAATAATAATGATAATAATGTTTTTTAAAGTCACAGGCAAAGTCACTTGACAAGGGTTTTTGAAAACCACCAAATTCCCCTAGAAATATAAACCACCACTGGAAAAGACCCTGAAGAGCCCAGATCAAGTTCGAGATCCCTCAACGCCTGTGCTCTGGGGGTAGAAATCTACAAGAACTATGACCTGTGAACTGAACGATCCGAAAGAGCCCAGGGCAGCAGCATGTGAAGGCAGAGTTGGAAAAAAACAGAGGTGAGGGTTTCCGCCCACTACGTGCCCCTCTGACATTTCCGAAGGCACCCAACCCCATCCCTTGGCCTTGTCCCGGACCACACATCTGATAACATGGCACCGAGCACCAACAGCAAAGTTCACCCCTAGAGAACTGCAGTGCCAGCTCATCAGATACCCACATATGGTAGAGCTATGAAACTTACAAGCACAGCGGGAGAAGGAATAAGAAACACATTATGTACTATTTGGGCGATCAGCTAGAACTCCCCGTGCTGACTCGTCAGGCTACTTCAGCCCGAACAATATCCAGTCTGGACGTGTTATGACAGACGCCACATTCCTGTTCAGATTGGCAGTGATTCCATTGCACCGTAGCTCGATTATCGTGATTTTAGTGCCTTCTGCTTCAAGGCAGAAAGCACTTATACTCAATAGCTGAAAATTACAGCCAGAAATCCAGTAAGATCTGATCATTCTAAATGTTTGATATGGAAAGCTGAGGATGGGAAAACAATAGACTTGAGACAATGGCCTTCCCAGGTTTTGGAGCCTGCGGTGGCAGGGGCCCTTGTGGCACATGCACGTCCCCACACAGAAGAGCAGAAGACAGGCACCATCTGACCAGAGAGCAGGAGGAATCATTACATAAGTGGGATTTCATGCTTTGTCACTTTTTCTACAGGTAAAACCTGTTGGGGCAAAAAAAAAAAAAAAAAAAACCAGCTTAACAGGCAGCAGAATCCTGGAGGGAGAGACAAGCAGGGAGTGACATATGGAAAGCAGGCTTCTGGCAGGCCTGAAAGGGCAGATCGGCAATGACAGAGGCTCTGGGGAAACCAGATAAAACCAGAGGTTACTCTGATTGAGGCTGGGGAGAGGTGCACGTGGAGAGTCAGAAAGAGAACAATTTCTTGGAGATTTCTGTGAATGGGAAACTGAAGTTATTTAGCTGGAATGCAAGGGACCGTGGAGGAAAACATTTTCAACCTGAAACCTGAAGCAGATCTGGGGTCTAAAGAGAAAAGGATCAGCTTCCTCATGGAGCAAAGGAAAAAAAAGAACACGTGTTTGCCGGGGTAGAGAGCCAGCAGGAAATGAAATAGAAAAGCCACAAGGGAAAAAGCAAAATCATAAAAGTCAGCTACATTCTGTTACCCTAAATGACAGACTGTCTATGGCCATTTTCAAGAAACATCAGTAATGCTGAGTAGTTTTGACAGAGACTGTATGACTCACGAAGCCTGAAATATTTACTACCTGGCCCCTGACAGAAAACGTTTGCCAATCCATGATCTAGACCCTGCCTTGAAGCTGCCCTGATCCTAGGCAGGGAGCACAGTTTGCTGCATCACAGGCTACTTGTGCCGAGCAGAGCCCCATAATTTTTTTTTTTTTTTTAAACTGGAGAGTCAAAACCCTTTTATATTCACAACTGACTGAACCAAAGGTATGGTGACTCCAAGGTTCTTGGGTGTGGTAACAAGCAAATTCTTCCACACTCAGCTTCCTTCTAAATTTATAGGCACAAAGCAAGAACTTCTATTTTCTCTGCAGAACTTGTCAGCTATGGTCCACCGGCCCTACCACACCGAGGACAATGTGTACTCTTTTCCAAGCGCTTCAAGTTTCATCTGAAGCTAAGAGAAAGAAGGTGCCTCCTGGACCATCTGTCCTTTGCACCTGTTGCCACTGCCCTTGTGAGGACGGACAAGTACCCCATTTCCAGGTCCCAGCGTGTTACCTTTTTTGAATGGCTCCCGGTTTTCCTCTGTTTCTCTGTTAACTCGATTCTGCTCTGGTTCCACCGCAGGCTCCTGGTCTTCAAGTTCATCTTCTGTTTCATCATCACTGTAAGGGACCACTTCATCATTAGGCTGAGAATCCTCCTCAAATGTCGTTTCTGAGTCTCTTTCTGTATTCATTCTGCTGGCAAATTGGAACTACCTGGTTTAAAAGAAAGGGAAACCAGAGTGGAACATGACTCATACCCAGTTTTTGGTTGAATTCTGCCTGCATTCGGTTACAATGCTTTTAACAGAACCTGACTTACTAACATGGAAATATGCCTGAATAATGATCCCAAAGTTCAAATTGTCATGCAAATTAACAACAAAACCATTCATTAGTGATTAAATGCTGGGGTGAGAATTTACAACTGTCATGTAGCTGCCAACTTTTTTTTTAAGGATAGACAGGCTTTAAGGTTGTGTTTCAAATCGTGGGTCTCTACCCAGCAAAATTAATTTAATTGGTTCACAACCAACATTAAAATAAAGTGAAACAGATTTTAAAATATCAGAGTACAGCACGCATAAAAAGAGTTAGTACTGTTTGGGGAAGAGTTTTACAAAACAGACACATATATACATTTATTTGCATTGTGGGTCTTAATGGAAATGAATTTCTTTTGGAAATTGTGGATTGCTGGCAAAGTTTGAAAACCACTGTCCTAAGATATCTGGTTTCTGCCAACGCTAATATTCTGAGCTTTTACTCTGTGATGCATTTAAATACAAGCTTAGGTCCTCAAACTTTACTAATGACTTCTTGAAAGCACATCCTACTAGCCTACTGCCTAACTGCCACCACCCACTCCCTATATTTAAAAGCTGTGTTTGTGTATACACCACCGTATAAAGTGACACTTTATAAGTGCCAAGTCCAACCTCAGTTATATTTATATTAGGAAAATATTTACACTAATACCCCAGGCTTTGTGAGGACAGACATACAGCCTGGCATTATTATTATTATTATTATTATTTTGGCGGTACGCGGGCCTCTCACTGTTGTGGCCTCCCCCGCTGCGGAGCACAGGCTCCGGACGCACAGGCTCAGCGGCCATGGCGCACGGGCCCAGCCGCTCTGCGGCATGTGGGATCTTCCCGGACCGGGACACGAACCCGTGTCCCCTGCATCGGCAGGCGGACTCTCAACCATTGCGCCAACAGGGAAGCCCAGCCTGGCATTATTTACATAAGCTTCATACTGACATGTACTCAATATCATTAATAAAGGCAGCTCACATTAATTTAGAGTTAACTGCATGCAGGGCTCCGCGTGAAATGCTTTATAAACACTGGCTCCTTGAAATGTCCTATACCACCCTAGTGAAGGTGGTATTATTGTTATTGGTACTCTATAGAGGAGAAAAGCAAACCTTTGCAATGTTGGATAACTTGTACAATAATTACTGAAATTTTGAAGCAAAAGCAATTGCTTTCCAAGGAGACATCTTTTATATTCTACATTTATGTTACAGTTTGTTAGATATTTTCATCAAGTGTTAGTTGCCTCGAGTGGAACTATTTCCCTGGCTGCATGCTTTATACCAAATCTAGCATCTTGAACATCTAAATTTTTATAACCATAGGTGTACATCTAGGAAATGTTCAAATACTTATGTGAGGAATTTGTCCAATATTGTTTAAAACAAAACCCAGAAGCAACGTGGCTATCCAATGATTAGCAACTGTGTAAATAAGTTGTGGCATCTTCACACAATGGGACAGTGCAAAACAATTTAGATCACGGTGGGACAAGTTTTTAATGACATTACAAAAATCCAAACACATTTAGTTGAAAGGTGAGTTAACAATCCTCATGTACAGAATAGTTCCAGTTATTCGCAGACATTTATTCATTTTCCAAAATTTCAACAACTGCCATGCATGATTCTCAGTGAGATGATGCACGTAAAGTGCTCGATTTGGTCTTTAGCCTAGAAAGTACTCAAATGTCAGTTGCTGTTATTGTTAACAATTATTTCCATAATTAGAAAAACTGTGTTTTATAATAACAAATGGAACAGTGTGGGGAATCTAGCCCTGTTGCCTTTTCCATCTCCAAAAATCACTTCTAAAATGCATGTGCCCCTCACTGGGAAGTAAAATATTAGACTATTACAAAATACGGTTATACTTAAGCACAGGCATATTCACAGTTAAAACCTTTAATCGACAAGTAAAACATTTTTCCTCTCTCCCAATTTTCTGCGGGTTAGTAAATGACTATTTCTTGGGATTTTACATGTGTTTAATTGGCCCTACTTGTGGCTTTATGCTTTAGCTAATATTTTAATATACTCCTTAAAAAATTCCCAAACTCTCAAAGGCAGACTTTCACCAGAAATTTTTCAGAACAAACATAAGAAAAGTGGTGACCATTTATTGAGCACCTACTACCTGTCAAGCAGGAAAACCCTGTGAGGGAGATGTTACCTACCCACCTTTCGGATAAGGAGACTGAGGCTCAGCTAGTAAGTGGCAGAGTTAGTATCTAATCTCTCCATTACAGGGGCATAGAAAATATTGAAAAGTCTGAAAGCATCATACAGAAAGTTTCTTTATTGTAGTACATATACACAACTAAATTTACCATTTTAACCACTTTTAAGTATCCAGGTTAGTGGCATTAAGTGCATTCTGTAGAAACATTTTGTAAGTGATCATTATTGCCAAGCGTCTCTGTGCTTATTTCCCATGTTAAAGTTGGACCCAGGGGGACTTCCCTGGTGGCAGTGGTTAAGAATCCACCTGCCAAAGCAGGGGACACGGGTTCGAGCCCTGGTCCCGGAAGATCCCACATACCGTGGAGCAACTAAGCCCGTGCGCCACAACTACTGAGCCTGTGCTCTAGAGCCTGCGAGCCACAACTACTGAGCCCACGCACCTAGAGCCCGTGCTCCGCAACAAGAGAAGCCACCACAGTGAGAAGCCCGCGCACCACAACGAAGAGTAGCCCCTGCTCGCTGCAACTAGAGAAAGCCCACACGCAGCAATGAAGACCCAACGCAGCCAAAAGTAAGTAAATAAATAAATAAATATTTAAAAAATTGGATCCAGGGAATTCCCTGGCGGTCCAGTGGTTAGGACTCCGTGCTCTCACTGCGGAGGGCCTGGGTTCAATCTCTGGTCAGGGAACTAAAATCCCACAAGCCACATGGCGCGGCCAAAAAAAAACAACAACAACAAAAAGATGGAAGATGAAATCCAGTCTGAATCCAGTCCTTCGAGGTTGAAGGAGGAGACAAACAAAAAGGGATAGATTTACAACCACAAGCATGGGATCCAAAGAAAGCAAACCACTGCACAACCAAGCAACTCACCATCCGAACACCTGCCACAGGCCAGATCTGGGCGGCTGACTTGGAAGGCTGGGTGGGGACCTCTAAGCTGAGCAGGAAGTTCTTTGCTGTATGTATATGAGTGTAATGCAAACACTCATGGAATAGTTTAGCTCTGCCGTCTTAGACTACCAAAGAAAAGTTAGCTAGAAATCATTTCTTGGAAGTCCTAGGTGACCTAGTCCTAGGTAAAGCAGCTTTCCAGGTCTAAACCATGATCTCTGTAAAGCAGGCACTACATACATGGATTTGGAAACTTTGTAATGTCTCTTCCCATCACTCCAGCACGTCACAGACACCTGTGCATTTATTCAACCTCCACTGAGCACCTGCTCGGCACAGACTGCTACCGGAGGCACCGGGAACCAAACCATCGTCCAGGTTATTGAGGGATACGGGTAACTAAATTATGTGTGACAGCCCAAGGACACAGCAAGGCCTGTCATTTCTCCCCAAACACATACCTCCATCCCATTTCCTCCTCTCCATCTCCACGGCCACCACCCTGATGCAGGCACCACCATCTCTCTCCTGAAATGCTGCAGGCGGAGTCTAACAGGACTTCCCACCATCCACTTCCACCCGGCCACCAGAGTCATGCCACTCTCCTGCTTAGACCCTTCCTATGGGTTACGGACTGAACTGCCTCCCCCTAAAATTCAAAGATTGAAGCCTAACCCTCAACGTGACTGTGTTTGAAGATAGGGCCTTTAAAGAGGTGACTGAGGTTAAATTATGTTATATGGGTGGGGCCCCAATCCGACGGGTCTCACGTCCTTATAAGAAAAGGATAAACCACCCAAGAGCTCTCTCTTTCTGCACGTGCACAGAGGAGGGGCCATATGGGGATGCTGCAAGATGGCGGCCAAGGAGAGATGCCTCTCCAGAAACCACACAGGAGGCACTTTTGACTCTGTCCTTTGGAGACTTACAGTCTAGACAGGAGTCAGCAAATTACAGCCTGAGGGCCAGATTTGGCCAACCATCTGTTTGTGTAAATAAAGTTTTATTAGAACACATCCTTGCTCTTTCCTTTATGTACTGTTTATGGCTGATTTTGCACAACAGAAGAGTTGAATAGCTGTGATAGACACTGGATGGCTTCAGAGGCTAAAATATTTACCATCTGGCCCTTTACAGAAAAAAAGTCTGTTGACCCCTGAACTAAAAGAAAAGATAATAAGAGACAGCAACAAAAGAAGTGGTCAATATCAAATGCCCATGGTCACATAAAATCGTTATTGACCCAGATAAATCATGCACACTTTGGGAATGTGGAATAAACCACCAGGTGTAGTGGTGGGGAAATGTCCCTAAATCGTACGGTTGCCCTACTGATTGGGAATGGTACTATTTCAACTGCTGCATAACTGTTTAACTAGAAAAGACACACAATTCCAAATGCCTGAGGTAACAACACACCATCATCTCCCGTTTCGTGTGAGGAAGCTGTGGTCATGCATCTGCCAATACCCAGTTCAATGCAGTATTTCATCATTAATCCATGCGCTTATAATCATGACATTGGATATAAATGTAAATAAATATTAGAGCAAGGAAGCAAAAGATTTATCAGGATTTTTTAAAAGTCATCAATGTGATTTAGCATTCAAGGATTTTTCTGGTCACATGATCTTAGGAAAATGTCCTTGGCTCCTGCTCAGGCTGAAAAGCAGCATGATTAATTGGAAAGAACATAGGTCTGGATTCAAACCATGGCTCTACTGTTCACCACTTTATTACCATTTTGGAAGCTCATTTTTCTCATCTGTTAAAAGAAGGGAGGAGGAGGAAGATGTCTTATTTCCCATCCTGCCTTCTGCAGTATTCAGCCCTCTTGGTCATAAACCCCAGAAGACAGGAGGGGTAAATGGCAAGATTTCCAGATCTGAACCCCTAACATCTATCACTTGACATCTTTAAATAATTGGCTATGAAATGCTTGTGAAGTGAATGAATTCATGAAATTCTCTATTCCCTTTGTGGAGGAGGGGGTCTGAAGGAGAGAGAACAGGGAAACCCAGGCACAAAGAAATACCTTTCTGCCTTTGCAATAAAACTCTGAAGTCAGAAGTAATGAAAGCACAAACGTTTGTTGCTATCACAAGGTTTCTAGATTCAAATGAAGGGAAACGAGGAACAAAAAAAGTTAAGTTCTGCCACTGCTAGGGTCTGATCTGTACACATAACACAACTCAGAGGCTGGGGAAGGCCAAGAGTCCCCGAGCAATGATATCTTTGTGGTATAAACTGATTCATGTCCAGGATGACTCCAGCCTAAACAGGAAGTAACATTCACAATATTCATCTTGGTTCCTTCTTCATCATCTTTTTTATGGTTCTTTAAAGTCCTCAACAAGAAAGGGTATTTCTGAAATGGAATTTTCCTCATTTCATTTGCCTATTTTTATTATTATTATAGATAATGCAAAGTATTTAACATAACATATATCATGATATAATAAATTTGTGTATTATATTTCTGTATGCTCTATGCTATCTATGCATGTTTTAATTATATGTTTCATACTAAATATAATAAATTACAACTCTGGGGGACTTCCCTGGTGGTCCAGTGGGTAAGAATCTGCCTTCCAATGCAGGGGATGCAGGTTCAATCCCTGGTCGGGGAACTAAGATCCCACATGCTGCAGGGCAACGAAGCCCGCATACCACAACTAGAGAGCCCGCGTGCCACAACTAGAGAGCCCGCATGCCACAACTAGAGAGCTCCCGCACTGCAACTACTGAGCCCGCGCACTCTGGAGCCCGCACACCACAACTAGAGAGGCCCGCGTGCCGCAACTACAGAGAAGCCTGCATGCCGTGACAAAGAACCAGCACAGCCAAAAAATAAAAATAAATAAATAAATAAATTACAACTCTGGCAGGCAGAATCTAAGATGCCTCCAATGATCTCACCACCTGGTGTTCATGCTCTTGTGTAATCCCCTCCCCGTGAGAATGGACTGGACATAATGCCTTGCTTTTTTTTTTTTTAAACATCTTTATTGGAGTATAATTGCTTTACAATGGTGTGTTACTTTCTGCTTTATAACAAAGTGAATCAGCTATACATATATAATGCCTTGCTTTTAACCAACAGAATGGGGTGTCTTGTGCATGATTAGATTATAAGAAGTTGTGACTTCCTTGTTGCCAGCCAGCTCTCGTCCCCTCACCCCTTCCTGGCTTTTATGAAGCAGCTATCCTATGGAGAGGCTCATATGGAAAGAAACTGAGTGGGCGTCTGGCCAACAGCCAGCAAGCAACTGGGGTCCTCAGTCCAACAACCCTTAAGGAAATGAATTTTGTACATGTACAGCATGGTGACTATAGCTAACAATACTGTACTGTATAGTTGAAAGTTGCTAAGAGAGTATATCTTAGAAGCTTTCATCACACACAAAAAAACTGTAACCATGTGAGATGATGGATATTAACTAAACTTACTATAGTAATCATTTCACACTATATACATATATCAAATCATTCCATTGTATACCTTACACTAATGCAATGTTATAAGTCAATTATATCTCAAAAAAACAGGACAAATAAGCACATTTTTTGAATTTAAAAAAAAAAGGAAAGGAATTTTGGCAACAACCACAGGAACTGGGAAGTGGAGCCTTTCTCAGTCCAGCCTTCAGATGAGACCCCAGCCTGTGCTGACACCTTAACTGCAGGCTTGTGAGAGACCCTGAAGCAGAGAGGGCTCAGTTAGGCGGTGGTCAGATTCCTGATCCACAGAAACTGTAAGACAACATATGTGCTGTTCTAAGTTTTGGAGTAATTTGTTATGTAGCAATAAATAACTAATACACATATCATTAATCACAAATAATAAGAATTCTATGGTAAGACACCTAATATGGTTGGTATTATTTCCAAGTAATTCCAAAGAAGAGTCCCATCCAAAGGGCAGCAGAAATCTCTATTACCCTAGTCAGTCTAGACACATGCCACACACTGTTTGGAATCTGCTCAACACTCTTTTTTTTTTTTAATTAATGTTTTATTGGAGTATAGTTAATTTACAATGTTGTGTTAGTTGCTCAATACTCCTGAGAGTAAAATCTGATAAGCTGGACGACCGTTGTAATTAGACCAAAAAAAATCTCATGAACCAACAGTAATAAAACCTCCTAAGATCTAGATTAAATTCAAACTTTGTACTGTTCTAGAAACAACACAATGACTGTTCCTAGGACAATGGGGTCATCATTTTTATTTCCTCCTAAACTGAAGCCTAGAAAACCTAGAAGCCTGGGATAACTAACACAAAACTAAGGGACCATCAATATCACCGTTGTAGGGACAATTGAGCCAGGGCCTTTACTCGTGATAGAAAAGGCTTCTCTGGATCCACAGCTTTATCCTCTTTTCCTCTGAAAGTCCACCCAGAGCCCTTTGCCACGAAGGAAGACCGACCCCCAGTTCACATCACACACCTCTGACGGCTACCATTTAAAAAGGTGCGGGGGGGGCTTCCCTGGTGGCGCAGTGGTTGAGAGTCCGCCTGCCGATGCAGGGGACACGGGTTCGTGCCCCGGTCCGGGAGGATCCCACATGCCGCGGAGCGTCTGGCCCCGTGAGCCATGGCCGCTGAGCCTACGCGTCCGGAGCCTGTGCTCCGCAACGGGAGAGGCCACAGCAGTGAGAGGCCCGCGTACCGCAAAAAAAAAAAAAAAAAAAAAAAAAAAAAAGGGTACAGGGGAAATCTCAAAACTTTGACCTCTCGGAGAAGGGCAGTTTTTTTCATTCTCCTGATAAAACGTACAGGATTTCTTGGTGATATTGTCGTCCCAACTCTGTCATGGGCTCCCCAGCATATCCTAGTAATGATGACTGCTTCTTGTTACCACTAGGTTGCCCCTTACCGTTCACTCCTAAGTATTTACACATACATCCTCTCTCACAATTGTGGAATTATTCTGAGACAGGTGGCCAGGTGCTATCATTGCCATTTTACCAATGAGAAAACTAAAGTGGTTAAGGAACCCTCCCAAGGTTATTTAGCTCCTAAGTGGTACCATCAGATTGGACGCTGGCCCCCTGACCGCATCCCCGGCTCTGTGCTGGGTGTGGTGCAGTGCACGCACTGGGGCTTCAGGGTGGAATTCAAGCTCCGTCCAGGAAGCATCAGAGCCTGCTCCCCGACTGCAAGTGGCAAGTGCTTTCCTTGTCTACAGACCAACTTAGAGCCGCCCAAGTCACAAGAAAAACGTAAGCAAAGGAAATGCAGAACTTGACAAACAAACTAAAGCCAACTCTGGGGTCTACAGACAGGTCTCTCCTTCACTGATGAGTTGTAAAATTTTAAAAAGCTTCTCCTTTGGGCTTCCCTGGTGGCGCAGTGGTTGAGAGTCCGCTTGCCAATGCAGGGGACGCGGGTTCGTGCCCTGGTCCAGGAAGATCCCACATGCCGCGGAGCGGCTGGGCCCGTGAGCCATGGCCGCTGAGCCTGCGCGTCCGGAGCCTGTGCTCCGCAACGGGAGAGGCCACAACAGTGAGAGGCCCGTGTACTGCAAAAAAAAAAAAAAAAAGCTTCTCCCTTTATGTCACATTAGAGTGTATGGAAATCAATAATCATTTCCTAGCTGTTTTGAGCTGAGCAATGTGTGTGGGAATCACAGAGGGCAGCAAGAACTCTGGATGGATGGGAGAGACATTTTCAGGAATGAGGAACAGGTAGAGTGAAAACAGCAGCAGGAAAGTAAATATAAGGCACCTGCCCGGCTGAAAGATTTAGGGGGTATCGGGGCAGAGCTCGTGAAAGGCTGGTTGGAGTCATCTCCCCCCGCCTACTAGGACCTGACAAGGCTTTAGCCCAGGCAGTGGACAGGAGCACTGAACGTATCTGCAAGGAGAGACATCCGATCTGCCCCGTGCTTCAGCAGGATGAATCTGATAGCGGAGGGAGTGTGGGTGGCCAGGAAGGTGAGAGCCAGGCAGGGAGACCATCCAGAGGTCACACCGGACACTGAGCATCTCCCAGGCACACTTGTCACCGGTAAAACCAAGCAGTTCGGTCCTATTACTTCTGTGGCCACATTCAGCAATGACGCTCAGTGTGTGAATGTAGCTGCAGCCAGAAGGAACACAGGCCCGAAATAGGGTGGTGGCAACTAGAAAAATGTGTTTCAAATTAAGATTGGGTGGGGCTGCCATTCTTTTGTCTGGAAAACTTAAGAAAAATAAACAAAACACTAGAATGGATTCCCATAGGATAATAATGCCAGAATTCCCCACAGGATGACTTCGGAGCACAGCTTCAATCCAGTGTGTTTTGATAATAAATACTGAAAGTTACCAGGAGAAAAACATTGTTATTTTTACATTCAAGCGTCATCCTTACTTGTTAGGGACAATGGTCCCATTTTACTTCATTACTATTGCCTCTGTGATTAGGTTTTTCACTTTTACTCATGCTTAAATAATATAAAATCATTGGGGCTTTATATTTGACAGTTGCCTGGAAGCCAAACCTCCAAGGTGAAATAAAAAGTGAGTCTGTGGAGTTGAATTAATTTTAATGTTTGAAGAGTCACCAGCCTACTGATGGATGGATGCAATTAACAGAAAGATTACACTACAGAAGGATATAAGAATCAGCAGAATCTTGCAGAACTGAATATAAATCTTAAACTTTTCATTCTACAAAGAGACAATTTGTATTCCCCATTCAGATTCAACAGGAACTGCTTGTTTGAATAAAAGGATAGAAAAAGGTCTGATGTAACAAGTAAATGGGAACAAACACACAGGAAAAGATTACTCTTACTAGCAATCAGGGAGGGGAAAACTGATGAAGACGTAAGACACCATTTTATGCCTATTAAGTTAACAATACTCAATGACTACATCTAGTGCTGGGCAGTTGTACAGCTGAGTGAATTCCCTCTCTCTCTCTCTCTCACACACACACACACAGGCCTCCCACTGCTGACATTGAAACTGGTACGTTCCAATGGAAAAAAATATAGCAACACTTTATGTCCCAATAACACTAAAGATATTTATAACATGTGACCCAATAATCTCATTTATAGAAACATTTCCAACAGAAACAATTCAACAAGTAAAATAACTCTATTCACAGAAATATGTTGGATTGTTGTTGTCAGTTATATAAAGCAGGAATAGAAACCATCTGAAAGTCCATCAGGATAATGGTTTTATAAATTATCTTAGAGTATCCATTAAAAAAGACAGCCCTAGAAACAAAGGAAATGCTTTAAACACAACATAAAATTGGGGAAAGACAGAAATCATAATTGTGTCCTATTACTGCAGCTCTGTAAATAATACATACATGTGTATTTTGGAAAAGAATTTTTGCTCTGAAAGAAGAAACCCACTGTGTGTGTTTTTCTTCTAAAGTAATCAACAATTGATAATACCTACCCACCCTTATATCTGAAGACTGTTCAGCAGTCACTTATGTGCTGGGCTCATTTCATGAAATCATCACAACATACCTAAAAAGCAGGTATTATCCTCATTTTGCAGGCTTTATAGAGGTTAGGTGACTCCTCCAGGGTCACAGAATGAGATTTCAACCAGGTGTGTTTGCCCTCAAATCTCTTAAGATTTGTCACAGAGCTGTTTAAAGGGAGAGAAAAGATGTGTCAGGGTATCAGGACCATGCCCACCCGCGCTCTCTTACTATCAATCCTATCTCTTTGCAAATGATTACAAAACCGAAAGCAGGCTGCTTTCATCCCGAGGTGGTCTGAGCCCTGAAAAGGGATGGTTTGCATGTCAGGGCAGGAGAGATGAAACCTACCTTTTTATCTTTCGTATCAACACACCTTCCCGGTGCATTAGTCAATATAAGATCCCAATTTTCTCCTAAGGATCATGAAATGCCATGAAATCTAGTCTGGGCCCATTTTTTTCCTTACAGCCCTCTGTGCCAATGGAGACCCCAAACTACCAACCTTCACTAAACTTCCGGGCTTCACACAGTAAAAAACAACAGACCTCACGAGCCCTGGACAGAGGTCCAGTGATAAAATGATTTAAAATGTTAGTTGTTCCTCATCCCATCATAATAGACATCCGAAAGGTCTGTGGCCTCAACTGAAAATACAAACTCCCTTGTGGTACCTTTTTATATGTAAAGATGTTTTATATTTTCCAAATATTCATCTGTAAATATGTTTCAAGGTTTAAATAGACAGTATGTATGATTGATACATCAAGGATGATCAAGGCACCTACTTGGTATCTTTTCAAGACACTGTCATGGGGACTTCCCGGGTGGCACAGTGGTTAAGAATCCTCCTGCCAATGCAGGGGACACGGGTTCGACCCCTGGTCCAGGAAGATCCCACATGCTGCGGAGCAGCTAAGCCCGTGCGCCACAACTATTGAGACTGTGCTCTAGACCCCACGAGCCACAACTACTGAAACCCGTGCACCTAGAGCCCATGCTCTGCAACAAGAGAAGCCACCGCATCGCAACGAAGCGTAGCCCCTGCTCGCCACAACTAGAGAAAGCCCACGTGCAGCAACAAATACCCAAAGCAGCCAAAAAAAAAAAAAAAAAAAAAAGACACTGTCACGGTTTCATGAACGTCTATGCCTGGTCACAGAGTCTTACTTCTCGGTCCATTTGAACGTTAACATCTTCACAAATTCTGGGTCCCAGAAATTGAAGGGATGAAGGCCACAGCTGATATTTCATTACTGTCTCCCCTGCTGTATTTAAAGTCAGCTTAGAGGACACAACTTAGATCACAAACTCTTCCCAGACAGCTGAATTCACACCCAAAGTTTTGGACCAAGATCATATGCAAACACATGGTTAATATTTTATATGTCCCTTGGAAACATGTTTGGTTTGAACGATCTCCAGAGTTTCCTACAGATGGCCAGCGATTCTAACTATCTGTTCTGGCTTTCAGATTTTTGGACAGGTCAACTAACAGAAGTGTCTACGTTTCTACAGATCTGATAGGTTTAAGGATTTATGAGAATACTTATAGAGCTTCCAAAGCTTCCAGTGTTTTCCTGGGATGACGGTGGTGAGTGTTTAAAGGTAGCTGACGACACATTCTGTGTATCAGTCACTGAGCTGAGAGCTTCGCATGTACTATTTTATTTCATTTGCTGAGGGTCAAATTGTTATTCCCATTTTACAGATGAGGAAACTGACATTGAGAGGTTAAGTTCTCTGCCCAAGGGCATATAGGAGGTACATGGGATCAAATTCCTTATTGAAAGTCTATGCTCTTAGTCACAACACTCAGTGCCTTAACTGTACCTAATAGTATCACCATGGGGTAAGTTGGAGAAGAGATAATTAATCCAATTTATAGCTGAGGAGACGTATAACTAAGAGACACACAGTTAACTTTGTGTTGGAGCTAGTATGGGCGTGTGCCCAGCCAGGATGCCCTCGACATCCTCGGATCTCTCCACTCAAGGTCTGACCTCTGAGGAAACTGAGCAAGGGGGAGGGGCATAAAATGGAGGTCACTACTGGCAAGCGTGGGTTCACCCTTACAAGCGAATTCCTCACTGTCACCTAGAATCCGGGTCTCTGACTTTATATGAAATGCCTTTATGCCCTCTGTTTACCTGGGAGGAAGAAGTCCTTGGAGCTGCCTGGCTCCTGCCCTCTACCTCATCCAGCCCCCTACGCTGACTGGTCACGTGGTTTCCCAAAGGTGCCCCTTGGCAGTGTCCTTAGAAGAGCCCCTGGGGCAGAGGGGCTCAGTAGTTCAGCCGCCGTCTTTTTTTTTTTTTTAATAAATTTATTTATTTTATTTTTGGCTGCACTGAGTCTTTGTTGCTGCGCGTGGGCTTTCTCTCGTTGCAGCAACAGGGCTACTCTTTGTTGCGGTGCGCGGGCTTCTCATTGCAGTGGCTTCTCTTGTTGTGGAGCACAGGTTCTAGGGGTGCGAGCTTCAGCAGTTGTGGTGCACAGGCTCAGTAGTTGTGGTGCAAGGGCTTAGCTGCTCTGCGGCATGTGGGGTCTTCCTGCACCAGGGATCGAACCCGTGTCCCCTGCACTAGCAGGCGGATTCTCAACCACTGCACCACCAGGGAAGCCGGCCATCTCTTTTAAATCTATGGTGTACTGTAGATTTTCATTTGAAGAACTATGGCTTTCAAAAAAAAAAGATATAATGACCACTGCCTTGGCCCATTCTCCCAGGAACTAAGAATGAGAGATGTGTGTGATATCATGATTTACAATAAGAAATATATATTTGGTCTTTGTCCTGTTCCTGGGACAGATCTCCTAAAAACTTGGCATCTCCTAAGTGGTGCGAGTTACAGAAGTGTCTTCTGCTATTTAATGAGGTGACTTTAGGAAAGCACCTAGGGACTGGGAAAGGGGCTACAGGTTGAATCAATCACCAATAGCAATGACTTAACCAATCACATGGATGTAACGAAGTCCCATTAAAACCCTAAAGGAGAGGTTTGAAGAGCTTCTGGGTTTGCGGACAGGTAGAGATTTGGGAAGAGGGTGCACCTTTCCCCATACCTTGTACAATGCATCTCTTCCATCTGGCTATTCCTGAGTTATAGTCTTTTATAATAAACCAGTGATCTAGAACAAGCAAAATATTTCAGTTCTGTGAGCTGCTTTAGCAAATTAATTGAACCCCCAAAGGGGGTCATTGGAACCTCCTATCCATAGCTGGTAGGTCAGAAGCACAGGTGACAACCTGGACATGCCATTGGTGTCTGAAGTTGCGGGGAGAGCAGTCTTGTAGAACTGAGCCCTTAACCTGTGGGGTCTGATGTCATCTTCAGGTACAATGGATAGTGTCAGAATTATGTCGAATTGTAGGACAGCCAGCTGGTGTTAGAGAATTGCTTAGTGGTGTGGGAAAAGCACACACACATTAGAATTGGGTGCAGAATCGTTTAATGTGACTCATCCAAGTTCCCACAGCTAGTCAGGGTCAGGCTGCCACTGCAGGGACCTACAGGAGTAGGGAGTTTGGTTAGCCCAGCTTGCAGGTAATAAGGAAGTGCATTCCCTGTAGAAGATTCAAAAACAGCAAAACCAACTAAAAGTCATAGTTTTTCTTACATTATTATCGCCATGAATGGATGTCAGTGATAAAACACTCCTCCTCTCAAAAATCTTTTTGTTGTAGTTCCTGCTCAATTTTAATAATATATAGGTAAACTTAAAAAAAATACTACTTATCTACAATAAATGTGGGATTCTATGGAAGCTAATTCTGAGAACTCCTGGTTACACAGCCCACCTGTCACACCCAAGCTCAGGTGCATGTGTTGTTGCAACAGCAGCTTTGAGGCTGGCTTCCAGCAGTAAGTGGCTTCCAGCCTCTGGTATTACATATGCCTGAGCTTCTGCAGCAGATTTGAAATAAGCAATTATAAAGACAAGAGACAGAAGAGTGACATGAAATTTAAAACAATCAATCACAAAACAGAATGCTTCCTTCAATTCCATCACCCTCTCTAGCCACTTGGAGTTTTTATTTGCATTCAAAATTTAAAACAGTGAAACATACAGTGAGTTCTGACTTATCTCCAAAAATTCAAAATGAATTCTAGTTTAATAAAAGAAAACAGCACTGCCTGGGTTTCTTTTCCAGAAATGAAAATTATTCTTATTCATTTCATTTCCTGATTGCTAACTAAAAATAATTTTGTTCTATAGAGAAGGAGGCTTTAAAAAATGATCTGCACTGCATGTCAAATACTTGCGGTACACCATGGCTGGCTGGTCTCCAACTCCTGGGCTTTAGCTCTGTTACCCATATCATGCTGCCTGCTACGAATGTCACCCCAAATTCATATGTTGAAGTCCTAACCCTCCAGTACCTCAGAATGTGACCTTATTTCAAAATAAGGTCATTGCAGATGTAATTAGTTAAGGTGAGATCCTGAGGATGAGCCCCAATCCAGTATGAATGGTGTCATTATAAAATGTGGACATCTGGACACAGAGACAGACACACACACACAGAGACTGCCATGTGAAGATCGGAGTTATGCTGCCACAAGGAACTAGCAGAAGCTGGGAAAGAAACCTGAAACAGATCCTTCCCTAGTACCTTCAGAGGGAGCATGGCCTTGAGCTTGGACTTCTACAGCCTCTAGAACTGGGAGACAACAGATTTCCATTGTTTAAGCCGCTCAGTTTATGGTACTTTGTTACAGTAGCCATAGTAAATTAATACATTGTTTCAATGTGTGGTTTTAAATTTTTAAGTTCCTTAATTCCTAGGAACAGAAGATGTTACAGTCAGATACTGCTTATTGTGTGTCTACAAATTCAGAATTCACCTCCCACCATGACTGTGAACCTAAAAGGGAAAGCGGTGGCTAGCTTTCATAACAAATTATACACTTAAGATGTAAATGACCATGTTCTATTTTCTCTCTCCTAACTACCCAAAGATAAGACACACTACTTTTTTTGCCACTTAACTAGGTTACAAGTTATTTGAAGTGAACAAGGGGAAGAAACAACTGGTATTTAATGCAAATAAGGGCAGGCTGCTCAAACAGCAATGACTGATGCAGGCCTCCTAGAAACATCTATTCTGATTTGCATTTTAAGAGAAAACATAAAACCTATAGAGATGTCCAACATTTATTAAAACAGCTGCAAAATGTTTTGAGGTTTGAAAAAGTGCCAATTAAAAAAGCTTTTTACTCCATCTCTTAAAAAACATGGCCCCAGGAAAAAATGCCAATTCATTCTAAACGTTCTTCTCCTCTTGGTCAATATTTGCTTCCCTTTACAATCTCCCTGTACCTTTCTGGGAGCATTAGCACATGGTGAGGAGGCCTGCGCTGGATTTAGCAATACCGCCCCCTCTCCCACACCTACTCCACCCCGAACACAAAGGCATGTAATACCGAGAAAACATTTTTTTTAAACGCTGAAGTGAAATAAAATGTAAAACCACCAACCAAAATACATTTGAGTATTGTTTACTCTTTCACATGCCAACCTTCTCCAAAGACCCAGACTTCAGCCCTCACCTCCTGCAAGGACTTGCTCTATTGACACAGAAAAATTACTTCCTCAGCCCAATTGTTATCATCATACTATTCATAACTTTTATCATGCTGTTACTAATGCTAATAAACTTTTGTAATAGTTAACGAGGGACCTCACCTGGTTTAGGTGCAGGCATGCTATGGAACTCTGAGTTGAGTTGGGAAGATGGTCTGGGGAGGAAGCAGGCCTTGGCTGAGGTGTTCAGAGGACCCTCCCCATCACCTTCCACCCCACCTCTACGCTCCAGAGCAAACCCTCAACTGTCCATCATCAACTCCCAACAGGTAGCAAATCTCACTGTCCTGAACCTCATATTTCAACACAATAATCCTCCTGACTGCCCAGAGCTCTTTACAAAAAAAGGAAAAAAAAAAAAGTAGTGTAAGAATAAAGAGAAGAGCATCAATAACTCAATCAATAAATGAGGGGCTTAAATAATCATTCAATCTTCATAGCCACGCCAGGAATGAGTATGTGCACACAGCACACAATCCAAGAAAAAACTACTTAAAAGCCTTGAAATACTTCATGGATTTGAATGTTAGATATCTGGAACAAATGGAAATCTTTTTCAAGCACTCTGAAAAGACTCTGCTCTGGATTTACAATTGGCCATTCCTCAATATCTGAGTTGTGACACACATGCTCTGTCATCCTATAGTCAGTGAAAAGCCAAGCTACACTCAAGACCCAAAGTTGGTGTTTTGGCCACAAAACGGGCCACCTCCAAACACTCCTCAGCCAGACCTGCCTAGCAGGTCAGCCCCTGGGCTCAGGGCTGCCTACACTCAACCCAGACTCAGAGGCCACACCCTCTCCTTTGCTTTTTCACCTCAGAAATCTGGCGATGGTGACTTCACGTCTTAGCTTTCTAAAGTCTAAATGCCATGCACAGAAAACAACGTTGCCCAACCCTGATGCTGCTAATCCTGTGTATGTCTGTACATGTCACGTGAGGATTTATCTTTACGCACCTTGTCACGGTTTAGACACGCTATCAATAAGAGAGGAATCATTCAAAAGAGATTTAAATTTTGCCATCAAGACCAAATACAAAATACAACTAACATTCAA
The DNA here is from genome assembly GCF_964165515.1 of Mesoplodon bidens. NCBI lineage: Eukaryota > Metazoa > Chordata > Mammalia > Artiodactyla > Ziphiidae > Mesoplodon > Mesoplodon bidens. Next base: position 73,266,705 of record NC_138169.1, read on the forward strand.
CACATTCTGAAAACTGAATCAATGACCTAGGCTGTCCTAGGTCAGATGTGGAAATCTGGGAGATTATTCAGGTTGTCTTCAAAAGCTACAGACAGATGGTTTCTGTTGTGCTCCATTACGGAAATGATTAGTTTTACATCTGCGTTAGCATTAGAAAGGCTATGGCTCTCAGCTCTGGCCCCGCCCATCGTGGTTCCCCCCACCGCCCCACTCCAGCCACCTCCTGCCCACACACAGGGACACACTCACAAAGGCACTTTCATCCCTTTTCCAGATCCTCAAATCCTGATGCATTGGCTTTTTCATTTGCGAACAGCTTACTGTCTGCCTGACCCATTCTTTGTATTCTGCCTTGTATTATGGTTGCTTTTGTTTCTTAAAAAGAAGTAAATTCCAAAGCTCAGGACCAAGCCCTATTCCTCTTATTTCCCAACTGAGGCAGGATCACGGGATGGTTAAGGGCTTCTGTCTGAAGACAAAGAGACACGGCTAAAATCCCAGCTATACCTCTTTCCACTCATGGGACCTTGGGGAAAATAGCCTCACTAAGTCTCCTCATTGGTAAAATGAAGGTAATGCCTATCTTACAGATCCTTGTGAAGCTCAATCTTGGTCTCAGGAAAAACCCCTAGCAGAGTGCACAGCATCTGGGACCCAAGTATCCACTGAGTGAACCATTTCATCAGAAATTCAGCAAGACAGCACAGCTATGAGACAATGAAAAATATATTTGTCAATAAAACTTAGTTTCTTATAAACTATTATAAGCCTAGAATACTTGTGGGCTGAAGTTTTCAAGTGAAAAGCAGAGTAAGAAAATAAAGGTAATAGTAACCTTTGTATTTTACTTGAGAGTTTGCAAACAGTATTCACATACCATTAATGCACTTGAGCTATACAATGTCATTGAAAAGTAAATTATTTTTGTTTTATTCTCTGTGATATCTCCATGGCTCAGAACAGTGGCTGACACACAGCTGACCTCTGAATAAAGAACTACCAAATGAATGAACTTTATAGATAAAAAATCAAGCTCAGAGGTCACTGTTGTATCCACATTCTCAGAGTTCATAACGAGCAGGGGACCAGAACCAGATCTTATCATCTGAATACAAATCCTGCATCCTCTCCCCTTATCACCTTGTCTCTGGCCACTGGGGGTAGGTTTCAGAGAACTATGATCATTTAAGGCACTATACACTTTCTAGAGGATAACTCCAAGAACTCCTAAAAGTGGACCCAAATTAAACAAACAAAACTATCACTCTTGTACAGCTAGGAAAGAGTTACAGTTAGTAATCTAACTACTTAAACTGAAATGCATATTTTTGCTGTCCTCAAGTCTGCCTAGCAAACAATCATGGTATGAAAAAAGTGAAACAAATTTCAAAACCAGGTTTGATGGAAAGATACACTGGCTGAGTTTGCTTTGAAATAATACGGGGGAGGGAAGAAACAGAGGTATAGATGAAAGACTGTTGGCCATGGCCATGAACAAGGGGGGTTGACTATATGATTATTTCTATTTTTATATGTGTCTGAAATCTTCCTCAATTAAAAGTAAAGAAACAAAAAACGAGCCTTAAAATTAATGTATTACCATTAGGTCACCATCATATGCAGCATATGTGTCCTAATTCATAACACAGGCTCCGAAGGGACCACATGCTTTGCACAGTCATTAGCCCATCTTGAGAACTCATATTAAATAACTCACATGAAATAAGTCTGCTCATGGTCAAAAGGAGAGTATTGTTAAGTGAAACCGAATATTTCATATTTTCTAAAGTGAAAAGTGGATTTCACTGAGTATTTCATAAAGTGAAATGTCACAGAAAACTGCAGCATTTTCTAGGTTTGGGGCTGCCCTGTTTGTATGATACCTGAGGAGGCATATGTGCTCTTTGGATCACTAAGAACATTTAGCATTTATCTTGCTTTTGTGCATTACAACTTTCAAAAAGAAAAGTTTTATTGGAGTATAGTTGATTTACAATGTTGTGTTGGTTTCTGCTGTACAGCAAAGTGTATCAGTTATACATATACATATATCCACTCTTTTTTAGATTCTTTTCCCACATAGGTCATTACAGAGTTTTGAGAAGAGTTCCCTGTGCTCTACAGTAGGTCCTTATTCGGTATCTATTTTATATAGAGTAGTGTGTATGTGTCAATCCCAGTCTCCCAATTTGTCCCTCCCTCCCTCCCCCCCAACATAATAACTTTTTTTAAGAATCACTTTTAGCTCAAACACTGTCCCATCCTTGGTTTTCTGCTCCTCTACATGTGAGTAAAATATCATTATCTGCATTTCAAGGATGCACAAACCGAGGCTGAGAAAGGTTACAGGGAGTGCTCAAGGTCCACAGCTGGTTGCCACAGGGCTGAAACCGGAACCAAGTCCAAATTCTCCAGTTGCCAAGGTTATGTCCCTGTGCCATGACCCAGCAGCATGCTTAACATGCCCACAGTTCTTCCTAGGGCAGCAGTGGTGAAGAGCATGGGCTCCAGAGCCACACTTCCCGCCAGCTGTGAGACCTCAGGAAAGCTCATTAAGTAACACTGCTGTTCCTCAGTTTTCTTGTCTGTCAAATGGGTACGATAATAGTGTCTGCCTCTTAGGGTTGCTGTGAGGATGAAATGAGCGAATATATAGAAAGTTCCTGGAATAGAGCCAGACCCAAAGGGAGAGTGCAGTAAATACCAGCCGCCCTAATTCTCACCGTGAGAGGAGTAAACACTAGAAGAAACGTGCGACCAAAGAAACGCTTCAGGAACAGCTAAGAAATTACTACAGCCCATGCAGGGCTCAAATTTACCTTCATTTGTTGAATTATTCATAGGGACGGGAATACCTAGCTCGTAACCTGCCGTGCTCGGGCCGCAGGAAAATGTCACCCTAGTAGTGAGGGAGACATTAAATATTTTACTCTCCCAGCTGCTCACAACAAAACAGACTGGGGTGTATCCATTACCAGCTTTTTCAACTCTCCTGAGTAAAGGAAAAACACGTCACAAAACCCAAACTCTGGAATTCAAAATATAATCTAGACCACACTTCTTTTGGTCCGTATCTTTGCACAATGAATAAAAGTAGGATTTTTCAGAGTGAGAAAGTGTTATTTTCAGACACAGAAACTGTCTTTACATCTGACACCTCTGCCACCATACACAGTGTGTCTCTTGCCAGCAAGAGACACACTATACCAGCCAGCCCAAAATAGTCTCAGGTTGTTTATCAACAATGTGTAATTGTACATTGGAGAACCCCAAGCTTAATGTATTCTTATATTCACATATTACACTCCCACTGGAATTGGTTTATTAAACTGTTCCTATGATGGCATCCTATTTCAATGGTAAAACTCATGCGTTATATAACCATGTCAACTTTTGGGAAGGGAAAAATTAGAACACTGACCGACTCTTCTCATTTTTTTCCTACCAAGATAAAAAACCTTGATAAAATTTCCTATGGTTTTGGCAATTTCACATCAACTGCTTCATCAAGTTAATCCTTGATTATTTGAGTGTTTAATGATTGATTTCTTCACTGTCTATGGATCCCCGGCCGGGCTCCCTCCTTGGTCAGCTGCATGGCCTCCCCTGTTTACACAGGCAAGCTCCCAGAGAGAGTTTCTAACTTTTAACTGTTTGAAGAGTGGGGAGAAATGGTCAATACCATTACGCTAAGAATTTCCAGACCTTGAATGCAGAGAACCCCTCTATATTCTCTTACGTTCTCTACAGAGTCATAGAAGAGTTATCCAGTTATTTCCTTAGGATAGATTCTAAGGATAGAATAGTTGTTAAAAAAAAAAAATCTTCTCTAAAGATGGAGTTCTGTTTCCACAGGTTGTATAAGGAACATGTTGGAGTACTACTACATGTAGAACATGAACACTACTACATGTATAGTTGTAACATGTTGGCATTTAAGTTTTCATATGCCTTTTTCTTTCCCCCAAATTCTAACAAACATTTTCAAGGACCAACTGGAATAAATTCTACTGATTTTATTTCTTTTAATACAATTTATCATACAATAGGTACTCAGTGTATAGGTTTTAATTGATCAAAGAAGTACATTTAAGAAAGTTAAGGAAGGGCCCTTTCTCTGACATTATCCTTAAGTTAACTTTTCTCTTTCAAGTACTCAGGTGTCAAAAAACAAAAAATAACAAGTATTGGTATGGGGGAGGGATGGATTGGGAGTTTAGCATTAGCAGATGCAAACTATTTTATATATGGAACGGATAAACAACAAGATCCTACTGTATAGCACATCCTGTGAACAAGCATAATGGAAAAGAATATGGAAAATATATATATGTATATAGACATATATATATATAACTGAATCACACTGCTGTACAGTAGAAATTAACACAACATTGTAAATCAACTAGACTTCAATAAATTTAAAAATAAACAAGTGTTGGTGAGGACAAGTTGGAACTCTTGTGCATTGCTGATGGAAATACAAAGTGAGGCAGCCACTGTGGAAAAAAGTATGGTTGGTGGTTCCTCAAAAAATTAAGCATAGAATTACCAGACAATCCAGCAATTCCATTTTTGGGTATATACCCAAGAGTTGAAGCAGGGATTCAAGCAGATATACATACACCCATGTCATAGCAGCATTATTCATAATAGCCAAAAGGTGGAAATAACCTAAGTGCCCATCAGTGGATGAATGGATACATTCTGGCATATTATACAATGGAATATTATTCTACCTTAAAAGGAAATACTGATACATGCTACAACATGGATGAACCTCAAGGACATTACTCTAAGTGCAATAAGCCAGCCACAAAAGGACAAATACTTTATGATTCCACTTATAAGAAGTACCTAGAGTAGTCAAATTCATAGAGAAAGATAGTAGAATAGAAAGGAGAATGGTGGTTTCAGAGGCTGGGGGGAGGGGATAATGGGGAGTTAGTGTTCAAAGGGTACAGAGTTTCAGTTTGGGAAGATGGAGAAGTTCTGGAGACGGGTGGCGATGACGGTTGTAAACCATGTGAAGGTACTTACTGTCGCTGAGCTGTATGGTTATTAAAATGGTAAATTTTATGTATACTTTACCCTAATTTTTTAAAAGGTGCTCAGTTGTTCTTTATCTCCTCTGGAGAAAGGAGAAGAGATTTAAATTGGTTTCAGCTAAAAATTCTCTGACAGGACAAGCTGCCTAAAGCATAACCAAAGTATCATCTTTGGAGGTGTTTCTTGAGAATCCACTCCTCTGAGCCATGCAGTATGCTAAAGGCTGGGGACACCGTGTCAAATGGGAAGTCACAGATTCCTACCTTCACGGAGCTTATGGTTTAGCTCAGTGGTTCCCAAACTTTAGCTGGCATCAGACTCCCGTGGAGGGCTTGCTAGGCCCAACCTTCAGAATTTTTGATTCAGGAGGTCTAGGCTGGGACCTGAGAATTTGCATTTCTAGCCAACTCCCAGGTGATGCAGATATGGCTGGTCCAGGGACCACACTTTGTGAAGCTCTAGTGTAAGGGGAGAGACTTATAGGTAAATAAGCAATTTCAAACAAGTGTGGTAGGTGCTATGATGGGGATACACCTCGGATACACAGCAGCAGGGGCACCTACCTGTCCAAGGAGAGGTCAAGAAAGCTTTTCCCAGAGGAGATGCTACAGGAATCGACATCTAGTCTGAGACCCATAGGACGTGTAGGAGTGAGCCAGGTGAAGGGAAGGGAAAGGGCATTCCAGGCAGAGGGCACAGTGTTTGCAAAGGTCTAGAGGGGAGAATGCACACAGCCTGATCTTGGAATGCAAGTCTGTCCACATGATGAGAAGTCAGAGGATGATGGGGAAAGTGATGAGAGGGAAAGTGACGAGCAAGAAACTGAGAAGTGACAGATAGTAAACGCCGTTAGGAGCCTAGAGTTTATCCTCAGGGCGATGTGGAGCCTTAGAAAGGGCTTTCAGCATTAAAGTTCTAAGGACTAAGGTTAGATCATCACATCCCAGGGAGGGCTTACTTCCAGCAGAGACACTGCCTGAGGGGCTGCAGACGGGGCAGGGGCACCTGTCCCTCTGATTCTTAGTTCACCCAACCCCACTGAAGCTCTAGCTCCTCAGACAGCCAACTGCTGCCTGAGTTACAGGCTATTTCAGGTGGGAACAGTCCAAGTCCACTCTGACTACATACTAGTAGCCACCAGCCATGTGAGGCTATTTACATGTAATTAACTCAAGTTGAATTAAAAGCCAGTTCCTCAGTCAGTTGCACTAGCCACATTTCAAGTGCTCAACAGCCATGTGTGTCGAGTGACTAGATACAGGACACTTTCATCATCATAGAAAGCTCTACTGGACACACTGGTCTGGAAAACTTAGGCAGGATTGGATCTAAAACTTGCCAGGCATCTTGATTTTATTCATTATAGGAAACCAGCCCACAACTGTTTTGAGACTTCATTCATGAAAACACACACACATACAGTTCTAAATTGACTTTTTAAATTACAGAGTAAAAAATTAGACCACTGGCAGCCCTTTACAATAAGTATTCAAGCTACAAATACCCTAGATAGTATTTACATAAGGAGATACAAGGAATACTTTTTCCAAGCCACTAAGAAGAATCCTAGAATCACACTTATTCTCCAAAGCCATTTTGAAATCCTCAAAATAACTGGCCAAGGGAATTGAGGGAAGATAATACACCCTAGATTAAAATTCTAAAAGGCCGTTTTTACTGCTTAGGTGCCCAAAGAGTCAAGCTTTTACAGCTTCTTCTCTATTGTGTATTTTACCTACCTAATTCAATTCACAGGATTCTTAATATTACATTGCTAATCCTCACTCTAAGTTCTAAAAATAAAAGACAAAGGTATTGCCTGCCAAGTTGGTAACAAACCCCAAGCCAAGGACAGAACTGGAAATCGATGCACGAGGGAATGAGTTATGCTGTAAAATGAAACACACGCCCGGGAGAAAGGTTTAACCCTTGAACTGACCATAACAGCCATCAGTTTTAGCCACTTAAAAAGCGCAAGAAGCCAGAGGTGGGTGATAATTTCCGCAAATAAAAATACAGAGATGGGACTTCCCTGGTGGTCCAGTGGGTAAGACTCCACGCTGCCAATGCAGGGGGCCTGGGTTTGATCCCTGGTTGGGGAACTAGATCCTGCACGCACCACAACTAAGAGTCTGCACGCTGCAACTAAGAAGTCCGCATGCTGCAACTAAGACCCGGCACAGCCAAAATAAATAAATAAATACATAAATTAAAAAAACAAAAAAAATACGGAGATGTTTTTATTTTCTCAGCTGGGAAACTGACCAGGATGTAACTGACCAGCCTGCGTAGAGAAGCAATGGCCAAGATCCCACTCTCCAAACCCCCCGGAAGAATCTGGTGGGTGCGTTCCCAGTCAAGAACTGGGTTCTTCCAGGTTGCCTGAGTGTTCTGGTCCTGATGCCAAGGGACGGGGGCTTTGAGGAGTGTACCCAGGCAGCCCACATGTAGCCCCTTTGTTCCCCATTCTCCAGGACCAGGCATGTCACAAAGAAACAGGAGCTGGTGTCTGCGTTGCTCAAAACCACTCAATAGCCCAGGAGAGCCCAGCCAACCCCTAACCCTACCCCCAGCCCTCTTTTCCGCCAGCCTACATGCAACTCCCTCCCCCTCAGTGCTCCGTCTTTGCCTGGATCTGCCCTGTGGGGAGATGGAGAAGATCTAATCAGCTCCTTCCTCCATACTCTGTGATTGGAATCCTTCGGGTTAAAACCAGTTTCTCTAGAGCCCTTCCAGGAATGCCCATGAGACTTTCTACAACAAGCCACCATGAATGGAAGGCCATTTATTTACCAATTCCTGGCTTAGTTAAAATCAGGAACAACCAGCAAGAAACGGTGTAAGGCTCCTTGAGGGTGCTGGGGTAAAGCAAGAGGCAGTTAGTATGTGGATTATCTCAAGTGGCAAGAAAAAGCCAGAGAGCATCCCGGAATAGACAGTCAGGATGGGAGCTGGAGAAGAAAACTAACTCATAAGGAGCCCTGTGCTTATAGCATTCCAGATGCATAGCAAATGGCATATATTCTCCAAGAATTGTTTATTTGTAATTCTGATTGAATAATGTATTAATGATAACACTAGCCAGCATTTATTGAACCTTTGTGCCAGGTACCGTTCCAACCACTCACACGCATAAATGCATATAAAGCTCACAAAGACCCAGTGAGGTTGGTCCTGTTATCCCCATTTTACAGACGAAGACACTGAGGTCAAGACACTCACCCAGGATCTCACAACCAATACACAGTAGAACCTAGATGCAAATCTAGTCAGTTTGGTTCCAACATCCTGCTCATAAAACCATCATGCTGAGAACTCCTTTTTCTTGTTCTCAGGCAGAAGTGCCTTAGCCCAGCAGTCCTCCCCAAGTACCCTACCCACCCATGCTGCCTACCTTCTAAAATTTTAGTTTATTGTCTGGAAATAAGGTGGGATCTTTCCAGAATAGTCCTCAAAATGCACATTTGCCTCCAGAGGCCTGTGTTCTACATAAAATGATACCAAGGAACTTGGTCACCTTGTGCATTAATGTTTCTGTTCAGTTTGGAAGGCCAGAGGCCCTCTCTCCACTCCCCATCTTCCTTGGTCCATGACCTGCGTGCGACACAATACTGCTTCCACTATGTTCAGCCAGCCCACTGTGAGAACAAGGAGCCCTCAGAGTCAAACCATTGAGACAAGAGCTTCAGAGGGGTGGGAAGGGGCTAGAGGAGAAGGAGAGGCTGGGACGGGGACTTGAGATTAACCAGCCAGCAGGGCAAACCACGTGTGAAAGACGGGTGTGTGGAGCCTGTCTCCTGCAGCAGACCTCAAGTGCATGGCAATATACCCACATGTGACAACATCTGGACATGTTAAAGAGAGACAGACAGAAAAGGGACAGGGGACAGTCAGACGTGGGTTATTTAGCATCTCCTCTCTACTAAGAAATGGACTTTCATTTTTATCAGAAGGAAATGTGGACTTAGTGCTGATACAACTGATGGGAGAATTAAGATAGTAAAACTTTTTTCACAACTACCTCATCAAATCAAAACAGAGCTATTTCTGTTGGCGAAAAACTCCCTCCTTTAGAGGATATGTTAGTCACCCTTCACACACTCAGATGGCTTCACTGAGCATGATACAGCCCACCCCCAGCAGTGGACTTTGTACATCTCATATTTTGAGATAATTCCCTTCTGCGCCTTATTCTGACCCTTCAATCTGCCTTCTTCATAATTCCTAAGTGATCTGACATTACCAGGTTCTCCTTACTTAAGCCTCCAAGAATCAGGCTGAGGAGTCCTTTTCAGGCATTTGCACTTTAAAAGTCCAATGTTGAATTTCCTTTTTAACAAGTGATGAGCTGTCAATGCCTCATGAGTCTCTCAGGCCACACACAGAGGGGCGTGCCCTGGGGTACCGGCCTCAAGACTAAATTTTACTGTAATCCCTGACAATGGGAACCAATGAGCTGATCAGAATACATCCAGTTTCCGAAGATTTGAGTGGTCTCAAACAAGATAAATTAGTTTTCCAGTAACGTCAAGAGGCACACTCTGTATTTTCCTTGGAACAACCAGAAAAACCACATTCAGAAGGGAGCACAGCCTGAGGCCCAGAAATTCATGATTACCTGGGAGGAAAGAGGCCTTTAGCTTTGAGACAAATAAGCCAGATACTAGACCTCCAAGTTCAGAAAGAACCTGCCTGCCGCCTCCAATGTCACACTTGTAATTTTGTTACCTACATCAGCGCTTTACAAAAAGAGTAAAGATTAATCATGAGGAACAAAACTCATACAGTGTAAAATGTCACCATTTCCTCTGTTAACCCCCAAATTAATGCAAGAAATTATTAGTTATATATAAAGTATATAAAGATACAGAGAGATATATCAAGATGTAAAGTACCCATAGCATATGAAGCATATCTAAGTATATAAAGTATAGAGAGATATAAAATATGGTCCTCATCCTCGTAGGCTTGCAGCCCTTGCAGCAAGTGACAAAAACACACCTCACCATAATAGAACTGACTGTGACAGGTGCTAGGAGGGAAATCCATAGGAAGAGCAGTCAACTACACCTGAAGAGCAGGGACTTCAGGGAAGGAGTGGATTGAATTGGGCCCTGAAGGTCAGGTGGGTCCGTGATCAGGCTGGGAGATGAGAAGTAAGAGAAGCAAGACATTTCAGGAGAGGAAACCATGGGTGCGAAGGTTCTGAAGCATGGAAGGACGCAGGGTTAGTTTAGTTACTGAAGTGAGGGCAGGTGTAGGAAGACGATGGTTGGAGGGGAGGCTGGAGAGGGGGACTCAGGTGAGACTGTAAAGGCCTTGCAGGTCAGAGGCATCTGGATATTTGCTGACTGGATGAAAGGTCACCTTGTTAATGAGGCCTCCCAGTCATCTATGTAAAACCATAAGCCCTCACCTCTTTCATCCTTACTCTTTACCCCCCTTGTGCCAATTTATTTTTTGCTTTGCATTTATCACTGATAAATGACATTCCACTTCTTAATGTCCTTAATGACCAAGGTCTCTCTACACGAGAATGTAAGCTCCATGAGGCCAGGGGACTGTGTCTCATTTTTCTCCCTGCGGTATCCAGAACTTCTAGCCAGCAGCTTGCACATAGTAGGTATTCAAATATTTGGTGAAAGACAGAGAAAGAGACAGAATGAAAGAACAGACAGAAAGAGAGAGAGAGAAAGAGAGAAAGAGAGAAAGAGAGAAAGAGAGAGAGAGAGAGAAAGAAAGAGAGAAAGAAAGAGAGAAAGAGAGAAAGAGAGAAAGAGAGAAAGAGAGAAAGAAAGAGAGAAAGAAAGAGAGAAAGAAAGAGAAAGAGAAAGAGAGAAAGAGAGAAAGAGAGAAAGAGAGAAAGAGAGAAAGAGAGAAAGAGAGAAAGAAAGAAAGAAAGAAAGAAAGAAAGAAAGAAAGAAAGAAAGAAAGAAAGAAAGAAAGAAAGAAAGAAAAGGAAGGGGGCTTCCCTGGTGGCACAGTGGTTGAGAGTCCGAGGGGACAAGGGTTCGTGCCCTGGTCCGGGAAGATCCCACATGCCACGGAGCGGCTGGGCCCGTGAGCCATGGCCACTGAGCCTGTGTGTCCGGATCCTGTGCTCTGCAATGGGAGAAGCCACAACAGTGAGAGGCCCGCATACTGCAAAAAAAAAAAAAAAAAAAAGAAAAGAAACAAAAGGAAGGAAGGAAAGGAAGACAGAAAGGAAGGAAGAAAACAGAGGCAGAGATGTCTGGAGGGAGGGAGGGATTCTCACTCCATATCATCAGGGTCACAGATGAGGGGCCTAAAATAAACATTAACTGGTTCTTCTACCTAAAGAAAAAGATTCTATCAGGGAGCAGTGAAATAATTAAGCATTCATTTAAAATGAGTAACTACACTACCAAATGTGAAATAGATAGCTAGTGGGAAGCAGCCACATAGCACAGGGAGATCAGCTCGGTGCTTTGTGACCACCTAGAGGGGTGGGATAGGGAGGGTGGGAGGGAGACGCAAGAGGGAGGAGATATGGGGATATATGTATATGTATAGCTGATTCACTTTGCTATACAGCAGAAACTAACACACTATTGTAAAGTAATTATACTTCAATAAAGATGTTCAAAAAAAATTTTTTTTAATGAGTATCTAGTAAAAATGCCAGGACAAAAACTAGACAATACATTGGGTCCCAAGGAAAGGGATCGTGAGGCACCAAACATCATCATCATTTGTAAGCCACCTTCTTCTATGGTTCTTTGAGCAATTATCACAAAGGACTGGCCAATCTTGTAAGTCGGCATAACCAGCCTACTTCATGATTTAATTCCATTTAAAGGCAATACTACACATTAAGGAAACAAAACGAACCATCTGTGTTCAGCTGAACTCTGCCCAATTGTTCTTTCGCCTCCATTGCAACTTGTCCGGCAGGCCATCTAGAATTTTAAAGGTAACGACTGTAATGACAGTACCACCTCAATTCATAAGGCACCCTTCTTCTAAGGCATTTATTAGTCTTCAAATACCATAGTAATCAGGCTTCCACCATTCTTGAAAGTTATGATTTAATCACCTTCACCTTGCAGAAGGTTAATGGAGACATAAACAGTTCAAATGTGTGGCAAAGGTCTCAGGGCCAGCTGGGAAGGAGCAAACTCTTGCCCTGGGACACCATCCACACGATTAACAACAGCTACCACCGGGGGCTCCACCACGGGGGTGATAAAAAGAAACAGGCATAAAACGGCAGGAACAAGCCCATCACTTTCTTCTTTATATCTGTTCCCAGGACTCATTGCACACCTAACCCAGGGTCATCTTAGTTCCCTAAGGTGTCCAGAAGCAAGTCACACACACACACACAATCTAATTTTTCACAACAAAAAGGGCTCTTAGGGAGAAGTTGGCTGGAAGATAAGAGGAGAAAAGTCTGGAACAACTGACTTTTTTTTCTGATCTTTATTTTCATTGTTTATTTTATCTTTTATTTATATTTATTTTTATTGATTGATATTTATTTTCTGATATGGACAGTTATTTTCACCACCCCTTTCCCCAAAGATCAACATGATGCTTCATTGTGGAAGCCTCTCAAGAGCAGCTCACCTGGATGTATTAACTTCTCTCCTGCCCACAGGCAAGAAGACAAACCAGATGGCCCCTCTGGGTCCTGCTAGCATTCTGCCCTATCATTATGCAATATGTTATCTTCCTTTCAAAGGTTCTTCAACTGCTTCCTCAAGTTAATTTCTTATCTATTAAGAGCAGAATCCGTTGGCAGAAATTATTTAAGGTTTCAATCTGTTGCATATCAACCATACTCCCGATTTCAAGCGGAAGTTGAAAGTCAAATCCCGCTGCCATTTGCGTTAGGGGAAGAAAAGAAATATGCATGTTCGCCTTTGTAAATGCAAAGACTGTCTCTAGAAGGTTAACCATAAACTCACAATGGCTGTTGCCTTGGGAGAGGGGGACTAGGGTAAAAGGGGGCAGGAAGATTTATTTTACCCTTTACATCTCTCATACCTTTTGAAGGTTAATTAAACTGAAAGACAATACGTGCAACAAAAACTGAAGTTTGGAAACTATTTTTGCTGGAGCCCTTCATCAGAAAAATAACGATGATGACTTGGCATCTTGGCTTACCTACAGTGTTTGGCAACCGAAGAGCTTACCAGATAGATGGTGAGCTCCCTGAAGGCAGGGGACACTTTAATTGTACCTTAAATCTTTGTCCCTGTATTAGTTACTGATTGCTACATAACAACCCCCTACCCCCAAATTTAGCAGTTAAAACACAGGTATTAGCTCAGTTTCAGTGGCCCAGGAACTCGGGCATGGCTCAGGACCTCTCAAAGGCTACAGTCAAGGTGTCACCCAGGGTGCAGTCCTCTAAAAGGTCACCTGGGAAGGCTCCCAGCTCACTCACAGGGCTGTTGGTGGGATTTGGTTCCTCATGGGCTATTGGCTGCCTTAAGTTCTTTGCCATGTGCGTCTCTCCATAGGGCAGCTCACAATATGGCAGCCGGCTTTGCTCAGAGCAAGTCCAAGGATGCAACAGACAAGGGCTTAATCTCCAAAATATACAAACAGCTCATCCAACTCAACAACAAAAAAACAAACAACCCAATCGAAAAATGGGCAGAAGACCTTAAGTGCAAGTCCAAGGAGTCTTTTTGCACCCCAGCCTTGGACATGACATGCCGCCCCTTTTGCCACATTCTATGCATTAGAAGCGCATCACCAGGTCCAGCACACACGTGAGGAGAGTGAATACCCAGAAACAGAAGCCACAAATTACACTTAATGAGAACCCTGAGACATTGTAGCAGGGTCCCAAATTTGGTCAAAAGTCATTTGAGACAGCTCTTATGGAAGAAGCGTGAGAGTTCTCGCAGTAAAATGAAACCAGAGAGACACAGCTTCACTCAGACCAGCTTCGGAAGAGGCATTATAAGCACTCACGGATGGAGCTGGGGGGCTCCCAGAAGAGGCAAAACTAAAATTCAATTAACTTTCAACATCAAAGTTGGTATCAGCTATGGTCTGATGTTCATTTGTTTTTTATGTTCACAACACCGTACTGTGGTGTTTATATCCTATTCTTTTCAGAATGATTAATTATCAATTCTTAACTTGTGCAATGAAAGAAATAAAATACTCAGGTATAATGTCAAACATTAGCTTTCTGTGAAGCCCACTGTAAAGCACTGTGGCATTTAAATGCTAGAGTTCAAAAACAAGAAATCAACTGACCTTGAAGTTCACATATTCTTCGATTATGATGAATCTGAAATTCACGAGCTTATCAGTATATGTAAAGTAGGTAAAAAAAAAGCAAACAAGATTTTTTTCTTTTCCTTACTTAAGTAAATCCTTGAAAGGGTTAACAAATATTCAACTTGTCAATTGCTTTAAAAAGTCCTTTTAAAATGAAAATGCATAAATTCACCTTGACTCTAAACATAGCTGAAAGTTTTAACAGGATTCACTCTGTAAATGGCTCCCTCTGGCCTGGCTCCCAAGTCGCTATGTGCAGCTGTAAGGAACATCCTGTTGTATGTTTACATATATTAACAGCTTCGGGAATATAACAATTAAAAGAGTCAGATCTTATCATGCTGCTCAACTATGGTAGGCTGGCTTCCAATTCAGGGCAGGGTTGCGGGGAAGACCAAGAAAACTCGGAAGATGTGTGGGTGGGCGGAAGAGTCACAATTACACTGGCAACAGGGCTTTACAAGGGTTTGCCAGTGATACCCAAGGCCAGAGAGATGATTTCATTTAAACTCTCAGATACACTTGCCTACTCTTCACATTTTGCAGCCCTGAAAATCTGTTCATTGGCTTTAGCCAAAGGGGTTGCCTGATGGCAATAATATTGCACACAAGATGTGAGAAACTTGTTTTTCCTGTGAACGGTTTTATCCTAAGAGAAAGATGTGGCTTCACATTTCCTTTTCCAGCTCACCTGCCCCTCCCCCTCCCCCTAACTGATTAGGAGATGATTTCTAAGTGGTCAAGAGTCCAGTTTCAGCAGCCACGTCCCTGATTCCATCATGATTTGGATAGAAGACAACTTCCTTGTCTCAGCAATGCAAGCATGATTTATGTGGCCCGGCGAACGCTGGCTGTGCAAACAGGCTGCTTTTGGGTCAGCCAGGTGGTAAAAATTCATTAAACAGACTTACAGACCATTCACATAACCACTGCTGGTCAGATGTGAGCGACCTCCTGAGCAGCAAAAGGCGGGCCTTCAGTTCAGATTGATCTATTTCCAAATCACTTGGGGAACGTCAGAAAAAGAAAAGGGCGAGGACCCAGGAGTGTCTACTTTCTCAACTTCCTGGGAAAGTAGGTTGTATTGATGCACAAGAGTTAGGACCAGGTTCCCGGTCTAGGCTAAAATGTAAATAATGAATTTCCGTTCTTGCCAACAGATGAGTTATTTTGATCATATTCTTTACTCTTTTATTCTCAAGGCTTTCGTACCCATCTGAAGAGCTCTGCTGAGTTTTTATAACGCCATCAAGTGGTTAAGATCTTAAAACAGAACCACCTATTTTAGAGCCATAAGGGTTATTAGAGAAAATGTCCAAACTCTTCATTTTTACAAGAGGAACTTGGAGCTCAGAAAGGTCAGGTAGAGGTGAGAGTGCTGCTGCTGTGTTGAGTCTCCTCCTTGCCCCAGCGTCTCCATCTGTGAAGTGGTAATTAATGGATTACCTAAATCTTCAGTTACTGAATGCCTACCAGGCTATGGACACTTGGGATGAATAAGATATGATGACAGTCTCCTCAAGAGGAGAGCAACCATCACAGAGATCATTATAGTTCAATATGGTAAATGCAGGAGAGGGTTGCATGCCTCAGATGCAGTGGGAGCTTGAAGAAGTCATACCTGACCCAGCCTGGTACTTGACCGAGCCCGGGAAGTACCCGGGAGGGGCTCCAGGCCAGAAGAACACTGAAGCTGAGCCTTAAACAATAAAGAACTGTGTTCCCTCAAGAAAGTGCAAATGGGAAAAAAAGTGCCCTGCCCTCCCTTTAGAATTCCTGTGAAACTAATGTCCAGCATGTGAAGGTACTTGGTAATCAGCAAATCACTACACAGACCTTAGCTATGAGGTTAAGTGACTGAATCAAGGCCACTCACAAGCTGATGCTTTTCAGAATCCAGTCTGATGTCTTTGAGCTATTCCACTCATTTATTTCAATCGCTTCCCCCAATGTTTATATCTAGACACTTCCATAAACTTGAGTGAGTTTCTGATACACTAAAAGATACCCCATAGACAGCAGACTCTTACAGCATCCAAGCAGTTCTCTGCCTTGACTTCGGGTCAGAATGACGCCAGGTGCACCCCGGTTGGGTGATCAGTATCTCCAGCATCAATGTATTTGATGCTCCACAAGTGATTCTAATTTGTAGCCAAGTTTGACCACCTCATGCATTTGCACAGCCAAGAATGGGCTGCACGCTCCCACCCACAGACAATTCCTCAGTCACCTCTGGTTTATGCATCTCAAGGAAGGCTCCAGAGAACATGAAATCCATTTGCTTCAGTCTGGACTATAACGCGGTTCTTTAAGGAAAACAGGTTTAGCCTCTGAATGATGACTGGCCTAGATTAATACTAGTTTGTCTTTTCTGAAGATACACAGGTTGATAGGGCGGCGGGGTGATGCCCAGAAGCATGACAGGTGGCAGAAAACAGACTGTCTGGGCTAAAAGTGCCCTACAGAGAAGGCATAAAATAGATAATGGTCAGATTAGAGTGGGAAGAGTGCACCTGGAGGAATAAAGGCACGGAGACAATAATATCTAAGTGAATTCCTGTCTAAGAGAAGTACTACTGTATTTATTGTGGTTCTTTGAAAAGGATGACAGTCATAAAACAGGATGGATGCATCTGTCTCAGAACAACAACTTTTTTATGTTTCTATTTCTTTTCATCATACAGGCAGGCCCATGTAAAATAAGAACTTTAAAGATACCAAATACAGCTGGTAGATGCTGAAAATGAAGCCATAATATACTTCTTGACACGATTCACAGGAAAATCTAAAAGGAAATTAAGTATTGGAGAAAACACAGAAGTCATCTTTTCTACCATTTATCAAAGGTCCCCGTTTGTTGTTCTTTCATCAATGTATCTGGTCCTCCCCATCCTCGGTGTCCTTGCTACTCAACGTGAGGTCTGTGACCAGCCGCATCTCCATGATCAAGAGCTCGTGAGGATTACAGAATTTCACCACCAACCAAACCAGAATCCACTTTTTAACAAGAACCCCCAGGCGATTCACATGTGCATTCATGTTTAAGAAGCCGCTGGTCTACACTATAGAAGTAGCCACTTTCTGGAAGGTCCATCCCAGCCATTGGTGGGCACAATCAGGCACCAGACTGTCTTTAAGATCCACTTAATTTCCAGTATTACCCCCACCCCAATCGGAACTTTTTATTATTTCCCAAGTCATCTTCTGAGGAACCCAAATCATTCCTCAAGGTGGCCCTCCAATGTAACCCCTTCTTGGGAACCTTCCTGAACACCCCTAAACTGAGCTAGTAACTCCCTCCTCTGTGCCCCCATAGCCTCGAACTGCACACACCCCTCCCTCACCCCTCCAGGCTGGTCTCCATTCATTCCCCACCCACTTACTCCCACTAACATTCCACTGATAGTCATCAAGCCACAAGCTTCGGCCATTCTGTCGGCCACTGAGCTATAGTGAGCAGGACAGAAGCTTCCAGGCTCATAGGGCAGCACACCAGTCATCCCACAGATAAATAAAGGGTTACACGCGTGAGTACAAGAGAAAAAGAGCAGAGGGCATACATTGGGAGAGACCTATTTCATTAGGGTGGTCAGAGAACGCTCTGAGGAAATGACACTTGAGCCGAAAAGCAAAAGATAAGGAGGATTCATTCAGGGGAAGAGTTTTTCAGGTGAGAAAGCAACAAATGTGTAGGTGCTGAGACAGGAAAGGGTTCGTCATGCTCCAGAAACTGAAGTAGGACAAGAACAGACCTAGTGGGGAGGAAGCGAGGGTCGGAGGAGGCAAGGCCGGGCCTGGCGAGCCATGGAAAGGAGGTAAATGCTGTTGTAACTGCAATGCTGAGCTACAAAAGGGTTTTGCAGGCGGGTGTGGACGTGCTTCGGGATGAATGGCTGCTCTGGGCTGGAAGATGGAAAATGGAGAGAGGCTTCAGTCAGGAGACTCCTGGGATGGTCCAGGAGAGGGAGGGGGTGGCAGGTGGAGAGAACCAGGTGGATTCAAGATCTTCTGGAGGTAGAAGCAACAGATCTTGGAGATGGAATGGAAATGAAGGTCAAGGTGGTGTCGTGTGGGAGAGAAAGGGGTCACAGCTCAAGTCCAGCTAGAGAGGAGTCGTCTTCTAAACTGGTTGGTGTTCAGTGCTGGATGTGCTGTGTCTGGGGTGGGCGCTCTCAAGAGATACTCAAGTGGAGGGAACAGGCTGGCAGGGAGAAAAAGCTGGCTGTAATGGAAAGTCAGCAGAAATCGGCACATTAATAGTATTTAAAGCCATAGAAATAGAGGCGATTGGGCTTCCCTCGTGGTGCAGTGGTTAAGAATCCACCCGCCTTTGGGAGTGATGAAAATGCTCTCAAATTGATTGTTGTGATGGTCTTACAACTTTCCAATATATTAAAAACTATTGTATACACTCTCAAAAAAAAAAAAAATCCGCCTGCCAATGCAGGGGACATGGGTTCAAGCCCTGGTCTGGGAAGATCCCTCATGACGCAGAGTAACTAAGCCCATGAGCCACAACTACTGAGCCCACGTGCCACAACTATTGAAGCCCGCGCTACTAGAGCCCGTGCTCCGCAACAAGAGAAGCCACCACAATGATAAGCCCGCGCACCACAACGAAGACCCAACGCAGCCAAAAATAAATACATAAAAATAAATTTATTAAAAAAAAGAAATAGAGGCGATTACCTCGTAGAGGGGGAAGCAAGCCTGGGACTGAGTCCTGCAGAACCCCAGCATTTTATGATCATGCTTGTCCATCATTTACAGCAGGATTTCTCAGCCTTGGCACTACTGACACTCTGGGTGGGAGACTTCTTCACGGTGGAGGCTGTCCTGTGCATCATCTGTTTAGCAACATTCCCAGCCTCAACCCCTAGATGCTAGTAGCATCCCCTACGTTGTGACAACCAAAAATGCCCCCTGGGGGCCCAATCACCTCTGGTTGAGTAGGTCAAGGACATTTTTGCAAAGTTTTTAATAAACCTGGTGCCTGTTTCTGTCTCAACATGTTCACAGCCGACCCAGGATAAGTGTCCCACAAATCACGTCAACTTTCTCATGTTCTGGCTTTGTGGACAAGCACATAAAATTGATTGAATAAAAGCAGCCCTAGTATTAAGCTTCACTTTGCTCCATCTCATGGAAAACAATTGTTATATTAACCCCAAAATACTTTCCAGATCCTGAAAACTCATTATCTTTTGACAATAACGTAAACCCAAACCAGAACAGTGAGTGAATATAGGCATTAGCTGTTTTCCCTTGGATGCAAATATTTTCTAGTTCAGAGTTATAGAATGATCTAGAAGTTTCCAAGTATCATTAGTAAAAAGATCTCTAACCCAGACCAAGATGTCACAAGAGTCCATTTTTCCCAAATAGGAGCTAACTAAAAATAATCCCCGGTATTATGTGGCATTTGCAAAAGAATGGCAAGAAGTTACAAAAGGCACGACCAAACTCTTAAAATATCTATTTTTGTGTGTGACTATTTTGCTAAGGAATAAGGTCCAAGAACTTGGTTAGTCTCATCTGGCATCTTTCTAAAAGAATGAAAGCCATAAAATTCATGTGATCAGGCGATCGTGGGTTATTTTTATCCCAGGGTCACTGCAAAAACCACCAACTTAATATACTTAAGATGTCACTGTATTTAGAACAGCTCCTACAATTTAAGCACTGTGCTGGGGGCTGGGCTACAACATGAGTGAACCTTAAAAAGGGGCTCTTCTCACCGAGGTGACAGTGACAGTCTTATGCAAGAGACAAACAGACCAGCAATCACCATAGCGTTCAGGGGTGACACACCCCTGGGCCGCATCCTTCCTGCTTCTCGCCTGCTTGAGGTGTCGTCACCAAGGAATCCTAACACACTCTTCCCTGCCATGGCTGGACACTGCCTGGGAATCCTACTCATCCAATACCTCTAGGCCAGTGAGTCTCAACCTGGAGCGTCATCAGAACCATCTGGAAGTTTTCTTGAGCCACAGAATGCTGGGTCCCACTTCCTGAGTTTCTGATTCAGTAAGTCTGGGTGGGACCCTCAGCTGTGTTGACCATACTTTGAAAACCAGTATCGAGGCAACTACTACGCATCAAGCCAAGTTGGCACGTGAAATAAAAGCTAGCCACCGTCTCCGAGATGGCGTGATCCAAGCTGGGAGAGGAACGTACAGAGAGGGACTGGAGCAAAGGAGGGGCCCCTCACTTTGACCTGGGAACGTGAAGCAGCAGGAAGTCTTCCAGGAGGAAGCAGCACCTGGTCAGCAGGTGGAGGGGGGAGGGGAAAGAGGGTCACAGGTGAAGAACACAGCATATGCAGAGACCCTGAGACAGAGGGAATGCACTCTGTCCCAGTAGAATTCTGGGTAAAAAGGGACATGACATGGGTTATCAGGTAAAGTTAGTAGAAGCAACTGCACTATTAACTGCAGGAATGAAAACATCCCTTTCCAACGGAAAGCATTTTAATGATCAAATATTTCACTGTCATCCTTTTTCCTTTTGTGCTGAATGCTTTCCTCCTTAAACAATAGCCTCTGCTTTAAAAGAGTCTATCACAATACCAGGGTTATTAAATACTAATAACCCTGCCATTTGAATATCATTAAGGACATGTGCAAACATGGCATGCTCAGAGTTAGTCTAAAGATGGTGCCTGTAACAGACCAGAAAACAAGCAAAGACATAAAGTAAAAACCTCAGGATCACCTTTTAAGTGGAGACCAATTGAGGCAGAGGTAGAGGAGGGAAGGATCTAGGTGTATTTTGTCATACACCCTATACACATAGTAAAAAGCATGATTTGGTGTGGTTTTGTTTTTGTTTTTGGCTGCGTTGGGTCTTCGTTGCTGCGCGCGGGCTTTCTCTAGTTGCGACGAGTGGGGGCTCCTCTTCGTTGCGGTGTGCGGGCTTCTCACTGCGGTGGCTTCTCTTGTTGCGGAGCACGGGCTCTAGGCGCCCGGGCTTCAGTAGTTGCGGCACACGGGCTTAGTTGCTCCGCAGCATGTGGAGTCTTCCCAGACCAGGGCTCAAACCCAGGTCCCCTGCACTGGCAGGCAGATTCTTAACCACTGCGCCACCAGGGGAGCCCCATGACTTGGTTTTTAGACGAGGCCACACGAGCCATTTTAAATACCCTACTGTCCATGAGAAATTCCCTGACTTTAGTGAGTTCCCATTAAATATACAACTGGCCCCTTCCCGCGTCTGATACAAACATTTTGACCTGTGTGTGTTGGTCCTGCCAACTAGGCAATACTGTATCAGGCTTCCACTGCCATCCTTGTCCATAAAGCAGGGCTAGAGCATTTGCACAGGTGCTTTCTTTGCTCAAATTTAAATGCTTGATTGGCATTAAAAAATAGTTGAATGTATGATTTCACAAAAAAAGGCCAAAATTAAAAGGCTGACCCCAAGGATGGGAAGCACTGGTTTCATAAGGTTTCCAATGTCCCTGTGGAAATCGTCATACCTAACTCCACACTTCTGGTTCCCAAGGTTACGTGTCTCCAGCCAAGATTTCTGAATCTATCAGAGCTTGACCTCTGGCCACTCCTGGGTGTCCCGGCAACTGGAAGTTAACACGACCAAAGCTGCATTCTTAATCCTCCAGCCTGCTCCTCTGTCTCTGACATCATTATCTTCCATCCCTTATGTCAGAAACCTGAGAATCACCTGCTCCTTCCCTTCCGTGAGGTCCTCGAATCTGATCCATCACCGAGACCGAGACTCCACTTCTAAAATGCAGCTCCCGCCCTCTGCGTCTCACCTCCACTCTGTCATCCTGGCCCAAGCCCCCATGACCTCTCTCTTTCGGCCACTGCAGCAGCCTCCTAACTGGTCTCCTCCCTGCTTCTGGTCTTGGCCCCCTCCTCCCTACCCATTCTCCACATCACAGCCTGAGTTTTCAGCTGAAATCAGAAATCAAATCATGGCACTCCACTGCTTACAAATACATCAATGCCTTCCTATCAGCCTGGTCTCTGCCTGCCTCACCCCACGCTTCTTAGCTCCACTGCCACTTCTCCCCAGCTATCCTGGCCTCACAGTTCCCAGAACACAGCACTAAGCTCTCACCACAGGGTCTTTGCACATGCTGCTCCTATGGGCTGGACCAGGAAAAGCCTCAACTGGTCTCAACTTAAGAACATTCGCCTCCAAGAGATCTTCCTGGGCTAAATCTTTTATTGTGGCAAAATATATACGACATAAAATTTACCATCTTAGCCATTTTTAAGAGTACGGTTCAGTGATATCAAGTACATTCACATGGTTGTGCAGCCATCACCACCAGCCACCTCGGGAACTCTTTCATCCTTCCAAACGGAAACTCTGTGCTTATTAAGCAATAATTCCCATTCCCCCTCCCTCTGCCCCTGGTAACCACTGTTCTACTTTTTGCCTCTATGAATTTGACTATTCTGTGTACCTCATATGAGTGAGTGGAATCGTACAGTAGTTGTCCTTTTGTGTCTGGCTTATTTCATGCAGCACAACGTCTTCAAGGTGTGTGTCAGAATTTCCTTCTGTTTTAAGACTGAATAGTATTCCACTGTATGGATGGACCACTTTGTGTTTATCCATCCATCCTTCCACGGCCATTTGGGCTCCTCTGGGGCCACTTTAAAGTCAGCCCTCGTTATTCTCAGTCATGTCTTATTTTCCTTTAAGTGCTTATTACAGATTCTAATTCTAATATCGGTCTGTTTCATATCTCTTTTGTTCAATATTTTGTTCAATATCAACTCCCGCCACCTCTCCCGCAACAAGCCCGTAAGTGTCACAAGGGGGCAGCCCCTGTCTGCTTTGTTCATCCTAGAATTAACCACCAGGACCTGGCACGGGAGCTGGAGTGTAGTGGGCATTTAATAAGCAAATGTTGACTTTTTAAATGAAAGAAAATCATTAGGTCACTAGAAAGCCACTAGTCTTCAGATTCACTCACAAATTCCACGTACTTTGTATTCAGCTATGAAAGATAACAAATTAATGCACATGTGCGTGTGTGCGCACACACACACACACCCCTTCACAGAGACATATTTAGCTCTCTGGGCACAAACAATTCCCTTTCTAACATTAGTCAATCTATTTGTAACTAACATACATTTCCATTTCCTGTGTTCTTTTCAAGAATGCCTCATGTGCAAAAGGAGCTTGTGTCCTCAGCAATTAAGAACTTAAATACTGATAAATGCTACAACGTGGACAATTACACTAAGCAAAGCACCAAGGAAACATTATGCTAAGTGAAATAAGTCAATCACAAAAGAACATACGTTGTATGCTTCCTTTTATATAAAATGTCCAGACAGGCAAATACAGAGAGTCAGAAAGTAGAGTATTGGTTGCCAGGAGCTAAGGGGAGAAGGAATACGAGTGACAGCTAAAGGGTACTAGTCTTCTTTTTCGGGGTGATGAAAAGCTTCTAAAATAGACTGTGGTGGTGGCGGTACAACTCCGTCAATATACTAAAAACCATGGAATTGTACGCTGTAAAAAGATGAACTTTACAGTACATGAATTATATCTCGCTAAAACTGTTTGAAAAAAGATAACCTGTGTGTGTGGAGATGGGGGTGGCCTGCCTGAGTTTGCAGGCTGGAAAAAGCTTGCCTTCCCAATCAGACAATGCATGGCAAGGTTGGGAGGAATGGGGCAGGGATCACAGCTTTGCCTGCAATTTGGCCACAGGCCTGCAGGGACAGCCTGTTCTCTCTTACAGAGGAGGCCTCCTGGCCCCACGTACCCCGTTGGTTACAGACCATCTTCCTTCCAATACAAGCAAAGGCCTCTGCCTCCTGGAAATCATCATTTTCTAACACCTCCCCTCTCCCTCCAGCAAGGTAAACAACATGCTCTAATGATAAACAAAGTTCTCTGTTGAAGTTCTCTGAACCAACACCTTATGTAAATGTGTATCTCTGAGCCTCTTTATAACCTATTATGAGCGATCTGAGCACACCGAATTTACAGCGTTTTGAAAGTCAGATTTCCATTTGCAGCCCAAGCTCTGCCAAGAAAGTTATCTGTGCCTCCTCTTTCTCTTACACCCCATATCCAATCTGTCCAGAAATCCTGTTGGCACTACCTTTAAAAAAATATCCACAACCTTCTCTCTCTCAGACGTCTCACCCTGGTCCCAGGCTCCAACATAGCTCACCTGTTTAGCCTCCTAACTAGTCTCCCAACCCAAGAGCCCTCCCTGGCCTGGTCTCCACACAGCAACCAGAAGGACTATTTAAAATACAAGTCAAATGACAGATCACAACCCTCCAATGGGCAACATCCTGCACCGACTCCCCCCACCCCTCTATCCATCTTGCACAAAGTCACAGCCAAAATCCTTCCGCTCCTAGGAAGAAGCCCTGCACGATGGGGCTCCCCACCTCTCTGCTCTGTCTTCCCCATGCCCCGCCCTCCCCACTCACAGGTTGGAGGAATAGCCAACTACCTGCCTTCATCACACCAGCCAGGCACCGAGTCATCTGTCTCCTCTGCCTGGGACACTCTCCCCAACCCCAGATCTTTGTGATTCACCCTCTCCCTGCTGAGTCTTCACCCAGATACCACCTTCTCCACTCTCCAACTGCATCTTGCCCCCTTGCACACCCTCCCAATTCCTTTACCCTGTCCAGCTTTCTCTTTTTATCCCCTGCAGCCAATCTTCAAACATACCATGTAATTTACCTATTTATTATCCACAGTCTCCCTTCCCTCTCTAGAACGTGAGCTCCTTGAGGGCAGTCTCTCGAGCTCCTTGATTGACTGACAGATGCCAAGTGCCAGGCACACAGGATGTGCTTTGTAAGTATCTGTTGGCCAGCTGGCTGTTTGTTTTGGACTTTAAAGGCTAAGGAGGAGGGTCCACTCTGTGAATTGACTAAGGAGACAGGAAATTCCCTAGGAGAAGCCATGAGTTTACTTCTCTAGCCACTCAAGACACCAGAACTCAGGAAATGAGACCAGCAGTTACTAAGAGTACAGGGTCTGAGCAAACTTTCTTCAGCTTTCAAAAAGAGTGTTGGTCCGAGGGATCTCAAGGATCCAGGACACACTGGATGCTACTTATGTCACCACTCAAGAGTCTGAGGTTCTCAAACTGACCTCTGAGAATTTTCACCATGTTTCTCTATGTAAGGGGGAAAAGGCTAAGACTGATTTAAAAAAACATTCTAAACAATCTCAAATTGAGCTAGACAAAGTATCAAACCGCCAAGAGATTAATATCCTTTTTGTGGCTGGGACTGGCACAGGATAGGAAGATGGAATGATACCCAAGAATGGTGATACTTGGGGTTAGTTTGAAGTCTGTGTGTGTGTCTGTGTGAGTGTGTGTGTGTGTTACTTAAAAAAGAAGTCTAGCTTTTTAAATATCCTTATCTTGGCTAATTGTCAGGGCACCATATGAGCAAAAACTCACATAAGAGTCTACTGTTCTCTAGAAAATACAGATTAAGATGTCTTTAGCCTAACAGACTGACATCTAATCATGATCGAAAGGGTTCTGGGTTTTATCCTGCTCCACGAAGAAGCACATTAGTACACAGATGCAACATCTGATGATTCTGTCATCCTACAGTCTATTAGTGATCTCTTGCCTTTTTTGAAAGCCTATCTTGAAAACCATGGATTTTTCTACCCTAAGGTAGAAAACAATCTGATTTTTAAGTATTGCATTTTTCAGACATTAAATATCAATTTTTCTCTCATTCTAATCCTGCCTCCTCCAAAAACAATTTTTTTATCTTTAATTCAAGTCAGTTCTGGGGGAAAGTTAAGGATTTTTGCCTCCACTAGAGAATATCCTCCCGGGAAGGCAGCTGTGGTCTGCACAGGTCTCCAGATGGTGGAGCCAGGTCTCCTGAGCTTTTACACCCACCCCGGCACACAGCACAGTATCACCCACACTGCAGGCCAGCATGTGATGATACGCTAAAGGATCACCAGCTTCGTCAGAGCAGCTGCAGGTGAAAATGAGAAATGAGGCTGCCCCTCACGTGTCTCCCAGGTAACCAGCCTCCCTGCAGTTCCTCCTGTTCTTATCTACAAGCTGTTTTGGAGGAAACTGTGATATTAAATACTACATGTCCCTGCCCATCTTAACCATGTTCTACGAACAATGAATCTCACAAAACTGAATCAGATCTCAACAGCTCCCGTGAAGAAACAGATACTCATATGCCCATGTCTGCAACAGCATCATTCACAATAGCCAAAGATGGACACAACCCAAATGCCCCTCAACCAATGAATGGATCAACAAAATGTGGTATATAGACACACATATTATTGGAATATTATGGAATATTATTGGAATAATATTGGAATAGTGGAATATTATTCAGTCCTGAAAAGGAAGTGGAAGGAAATTCTGACTCATGCTGTGACAAGGATGAACCTTGAGGACATTATGCTGAGTGAAATCAGCATCACAAAAAGACACATATTGTATGATTCCACGTACATGAGGTACCTCAGCATAGCCAAATTCATGGAGACAAACAGACGTTATCAGGGGCCACAGGGAGGGAGAGATGGGGAGTTACAGTTTAATGGATACAGAGTTTCTGAATGGGACGATGAACAAGTTCTGGACGTGGATAGTGGCAGAGCTGCAAGATACTGTGAATACGCTTAACGCCACTGAATTCACCTTAAAAATGGCTAAAATGACAAATTTTATAAATATCTTACCATGATTAAAACAAAAGTCCCATGAAGTAAACATCTGCACTAGGATGAGATCATGAGGAATCTCCTCAGCTCCCAGTGTTGTTCTGGTACCAAGACCAGAGCATAGATTTTCACTTAATTCTCACCATCTCAGCGGCTGAAGAACCCTACACTCTTAGTTTCATTGTTTTAACAAAAATTCTGGAGGCTTATAGAGCATCTGCCAGTGCCTGGTTTAGAGGCCCACACATGTATTTCCAATATCGTGGTAGGGCCACTCATTTCCAGTGTGAAATATATAAACCCCGACCTGCATCCCCACATGAGTGAATATTTCAACCACCGAAGTCAAATGGCTATGTTTTCTTACAGAGAGTGTTAAATGTTTCTCCTGGATGCACAGACCTCTGATCTCAGAAAATAGTCTCAGTAGTTCAGTGTGTCCCAAGAAGACAGAGTAGAGATTTGTACACAACTCATATCACACTTTATAAAATAAGTAATGCAACCAACCCACGGGAACTTCTCCAAACAGCAAGAATGGACGATCAGAGACTGTAAGCGGATAATGCTTGGTGCCTGAGTTGTTCCGATGAGGATATTCCAGCTCAACTCAATTTGAGTAAAGGTTAGAAAACTGCTTTCAAATGCTGCCTTGCTCTAAATCAAGCAAACCTCAACTCTGGTGAACGAAAGCCACACAGCAAAGAGACAAAACCATAAATGACAGCCCTGTAAATAAAGACCAGAGCTGCTAGCCAAAGGTCAGGCTACACACGTACTCAGTGAGAAGTGCCAGGCTTCTCAGTCACGCTAGGGGGAGGTGTCATCACCACAGAAGGATGGCCCCAGAACAAGGGTGACCTCTGACACCCCCCAACCCCAGGAGTCCTTTCCCCAAGACTGAGAGCCAGCCTCCTACCACTGATCTGCCATAGCCTCCAGGCCCAGCTCTCCTTTATTAAATGCAAATTCACTGGACTTGAAGACTGATAATGAACACAGAGCTTCAGAACTGGGAGCGGCCAGGGCCACGCTCCATGGTCTAAGGCAACCATCTCTCCAGGCAGAGAGGGACAAAGTCCAGAGCAGGAAGAGAGAGAACACCAGATCTGCTTTCTTACCAAAGAGGAAAAGATAAAAAACACGACTCAGGCCCTCTGTGAATCCCGCAGGCTTCCGTGAAGCAAGTAGGTAATCCCCAGCACAGTGCCTGGAGAAGATGTTCAAGCCATTGTTTTAAATGAATGAATGAATGGATGCATGGATGGGATTGTAGCAAAGGTCTCTGTCATTAGTGATGCTTACCAGGTGCCCCAACTCAGAAACCATGCAGAAAGCACTGATCCTTTAAAAGGAACGTTTAGAAACTCCCAAGTTTTGAACAGGGAAGAGTTTGTGTTTTTTTTTGTTTTTTTTTTTTGCGGTACGCGGGCCTCTTACTGCTGTAGCCTCTCCCGCTGCGGAGCACAGGCTCCGGACGCGCAGGCTCAGCGGCCATGGCTCACGGGCCCAGCCGCTCCGCGGCACGTGGGATCCCCCCGGACCGGGGCACGAGCCCGTGTCCCCTGCATCGGCAGGCGGACTCTCAACCACTGCGCCACCAGGGAAGCCCTAATTTTTATTTTTTAATACAAGAGTACGGAGGTGAGGCAGATGAAAGACAGGAAGTGGGGGAAAGGAGACCCAGCAGTGCTCAGTATGTTCCCAGGGCCTCCCTCCACCTGCAGGAGGATAGAAGGCCCCGGTGGGAGCGGCCACCCCTCGTGGCGGTGACTGAGTGAGCACGTCCCTAGGTCACTGAGCGCCCTGGTCCGTCGTGCCACTCCCCAGACACTTGGGCTCCAGAACCCAAGCCCTGGATCTGAAAGTTCAGAACCTCACCCCTGCTCCAGGGGACTCTTTCTTACCAATGCCTGGTGCAAACAGACACCTATGTTTGCTAAATGAATACTAACCTACAGAGTGATTCCCGTTTCCCGCATAGTCTAGGAGAAAGGCAATGGCTGCATGAGCCATAAATATTTGCTGAGAGATATCAACAACGCAACAGTAATAATACTGACTACTTTTAACTGAGCTCCGTGCTGAGCCCTTTTAGATCAATTCTCTCATTTGGAACTCATCACACAACGCTCTGAGATAGTACTATTCCTATTCCATCTTACAGGTGAGGAAACTAAAGCTAGATCAATTAAGTACTAATAACTTGCCCTGGGTTATACAGCTCGGGAGCAGTGAGGCCTGGATTCCAAGCCAGGTCACAGGACTCCAAAGCACCTGCTACTAACCCCTCACTGCTGCCTCTGGGTTCAGTCTCCATGGGACCAGTTATCAAACATAGTTCCCATTGTGCATGGTTTTGGTGACAATTTATTTTAACATGCAACACATTCAGAAGAATTAGGAAAAGTATTAATATGTTCCTAAATAATCAGATGATAAAAAATCCTTTGTTTTCTAATAAATATGGGAAACAAGACTGTTTTATATATACACACACACATACACTATGATGTGCGTGTGTGTGTGTATACTTTCTAGACCCTTCCTCCATAATGCCAGCTCTTCAGTGACACAGGACCTCGAAAGATCTTAGACTGGATATTATTTAGAGCTGGGCACAGGGATGGGGATTAGGGAGTAAACTGCTTAACAGAATAAACCTATCTTCTTTTCGTGTTATTAAAACTCTGCTGGTAGCAAATTCATTTTTACGTGTCTTAATAAGTAACAAAACAACACCTACAGGCATGAATACAATTAATCTAATTGAACCATGCCAACAAACAGACCTGAAAACTCACGAGATACTTAAAGACACCACCGAAAAAAACACGTCCCAGGAGACTAATCTAGAAGCAGATATAGAAGCAAATTCTAAAATTAAGTGCCTAAGAACTTTTAAAGGCACCTCTCTTTACAGACATGGGACACGAACAGACCCCATAAAACTTGTTCTGGTATCTAAAAAGCAAGTTCCTCTGCATTCATAAGAGTGTAGGCTTCTTTTACAATGACTGAAACTAAAGAGCAAAGGTAACTAGTAGATTAAAATCTCTCTCAGGTGAGTTATAAGGATCACCTGGATTCCATGAATGCTCAGGAAACACTAAAATTGAATTCAAACTTTAGTAAGGCAATAAAATATTTAAAATACACCAAATATCTGGGCATCATACTAAGTTTTTAAAATATCCATTTAATAAAGAAAACAAGAAAGCAACATTCGAACACCTATTATGTATAAGGAAGGTTCACCTGTTCTCTCATTTAATCCTCAACCCAAGGAGGCTGAAAAATATGTTTTCCAGCAAATGAGTAAATTCAGAAAATTTAGGAATTCATCTAAGGTTATACAATTTTTTTTTTTTTTTTTTTTTTTGCGGTATGTGGGCCTCTCACTGTCGTGGCCTCTCCCGTTGCGGAGCACAGGCTCCGGACGCGCAGGCTCAACAGCCATGGCTCACGGGCCGAGCCGCTCCGCGGCATGTGGGATCTTCCCGTACCGGGGCACGAACCCGTGTCCCCTGCATCGGCAGGCGGACTCCCAACCACTGCGCCACCAGGGAAGCCCTATACAATTTTTAAAGTAAATAAATAAGAATAAATTGCAAACGTTAAATACAATTTAAAGTAAAAGAACTGAAATCTGTGGGAATCTAAATCCATATGTTTTCCACGACTCCTTGCTTTAGAAAAAAGAGAAGGAAGGAAAAAGAAAAAAGGAGGAGGGAAAGGCCAACAGATAGGGTAAGAAACATTCCACAGCTACATGTGGTCAGCGCTGTTAGTGCCAAGACCGCAGAGAAATCCAGCTGAAACAGAGCCAGTCCTCAACTTGCTTTACACCTGCAGACAACTTACACATGCACGTTTTCACCAAATTATGTTAAAGGCTCAATTACAAAAACAAGCAAATAGAAAAACCCCTATTTCTATCACTAACAAGTAATAAGTGCATACTGATATGCATTTTCCTTAAAATAAAAAACAGAAAGAAAACCTGAAAGTGGCCAAGGCCGCTTTCACGCAGATGGCATTTCCGTTCACTAGTATTAAGCGGTCTGAGCCTTGTTTGGCCCCCAATAATAGACCAAAGAAATCCTAAAAATTATGAATGTACAGTCATCATAAAATGGCGAAGGAACAAAGGTTAAGATTTCTCACCTAACATTAGAACAAGGAAGCCTCCACTACCTAATGAATACCATTAAGAGGATTCAGAGGAATAATTGCAGGCAGGCAGACTTCTCCCCCAGAAAGTAATCAGCATCAGCTAATAACCGTTCATCATCTTTTGCACAGTATATGCATTTATAATAGGTTTTATTAAGGGCTTCAACCACAGGCCCGGAATTAATGAATGGCATTTTAGGTCCAATACAAAAGTACTCCCCAGACATGAAAATTAGAACTTCTACTTCACATTTTGTGTTGTTTTCTCTTTTTATCTGCCCTTGTGTTTACCAACACTGGAGATTTTATCACACATCATTTTTACCTTTTGTTTTTAAAAGCAGTTAACCTTCCTCTGGAACCTACTGCGTGCTGGGGGGTCTTTCAGTACTCCGCCTGTGTTGTCTCGTTTCATTCTCGAGGAATGAAGGCAGAGTTGTGAAGGCAATGCAACCAGGAAGATGGGAGAGAAACTTTTCTTAAGCCAACAGGGCGGGCCGTTTCCGGGAGGGGAAACTGGCGGCGTCCGGAGCTACCCAAGGACTTCGAGCGCGCCAGGGGCTTCGCGGGCAGGGCGAAGGGTTCGGGCGGGGTTGAGGGGGTCACTAAGCAGAAATGGAGCTCGGGTTCCCCTTCCCCGCGCGTATCGAACCTCCTCCCCCGTTCTGCATCCCCTCAGCACCCTCGCCCTCCCCTACAGCTGTTACTGATCAGTGTTCCAAGCCTCCCCTCCCCACCCCGGTCGGGGACCAGGCGCTTACACGCCCTCGGAGAAGCTGGGCGGACAATTACAAGCTCTTCCCTCACTTGGGGAGGAGTGGGGAAGTGGGGGGGGGGGGTTAAAACACTCGCCATTCCCTGCAACACCCCTCCCCCAACAAGCTGCCACTCCGCACGCCCAGAGCGAGGTGACAGCGCCGGGCATCAAACTGGGGAGGGAAGGAGATGGCCTGCTGGCAGCGCCATGGGAGCTGGCGGATGCGACCCTACAATCACCGGGGGAAAAAGTACCCCTCTTCCTCACCACCTCCCAACCTGCATTAAGGCCCTCGGAAGATGTCTGCAGGGTTCCTGGTCCCGCAGTGGGCGCGGCGGAGGCGACCTCACCCTCCATCCCTCCCTGAAGGTGCTGCCGGTGCATTCGGCCCAAAGGTCTTTTTTCGGACGCGTCTGCATCGGCTCCCAAAGGGGCCACCAGCAGAACCCTGTCAGGAGGGACTTCCAGAGGGGCGACAGATATTGCAGGGGAACCAGCGGCGCTCCTCAAGGACCCACAGGCCCTGCCAGGCTTGCCCCTCGGAGCTTAAGCCCGGACCTGAGCGTAGCAAACGAGCGAAGAACCGAAACACCTCCCGCAAGTTCCCTCTCCTCCCGCAGGTGAAAAGCCCATGGCCTCCTCCACAGTGCTGCCTGCCCCACCAGCAGCGTCTCCCCATCCCCGAGGCAGCGAAGGCTCCCGGCACCGCCACCCAAATCCCACCCTTGCGGGCTCAGGAGCCCGAGGGCGCGGACAGCTGCTGCCACTGCATCCCTGTTCCCCGGAGTCCGCCGCCCCCCGGGCGGCCAGGGGACCTGCGGGGCCCGCGGGGTGAGGCAGATCAGGGGTCCCGGCGCCGCGCCCCTCCTTACCTGGCGCTCGCTGGGCCCCGGCTGGGGCATCCGCCGGGTGCGCGCCTATCCGCGCGCTCGCTTGCGCACCTGCCCGCAGCCGCAGCAGCCCCAGCCCTGGCCGCAGCACTAGCGCTTCATGGCGCACGGGGCTGGCCCGGGGCCCCGGGAAGCGTGTCCAGTTGGCGGCGGCTCCTCCGGCTCTCGCAGCTCTCCAGTGGCTCCCCGCCTGCCCCCGCCCCGCGTACGCGCCCCCTTCCTCTGCGGCCGCCCTTTTCCCTCCGCTCCGCGAGACCAGCCAAACTGGTTTCTCCGCTCCCGGGTGGTGCCTTTAGTCTCCTACTGGCAGCCGCAGCTGGGGCTGGGGGCGGGCCCGGCCGTCGGCCCTCCTTCTGTTCCTCCCCTGGGCGGAGAAGAGCTGGACGGCTAGCCCCGGCACGGGCAGACGCGGCCCAGGTCGAGCCCCGTGCCCTCGTGCGCCCCGGCGGCAGGGGGGCACCCCGGCCGTGCCCCGAGCGCGTCCCCCGCCTCGCCTGGCCCGCTCTCGGCTCCCCGGATGCTCCCGCCTCCCTGGGGAAGCGATTGCCACCCCGCCCCGCCAGCCCCGCGTCACTTCGCCGCCACCCTCGGCCAGCCTGACCGCCGCTTGAGGTCGGTGACCGCGCCAGCCCGGAAAGCTGGCGAGGCCGCCGCTCGCCCGGGACCTGAGCTCCCTCGGTAAGGGGAGCTGTACCCTCTCGATGCCAAGTCACGTTCGGGGACCGGTCACCGAATGCGCGTCACGGTTCGCCGCGCGGAGGGTGGGGGAAGAGACAGCGCCAAAAGACTTCGAGAAACTTATCCTGTAATTGCAGCAAGCAGGCTTTCGGCTGAAACCAAACGCCCTCACCTTTACGGGTTTGGAGTCAAAGGGGCCAGGGCGCGGCGTGCGAATGGTGCGGTGTAATTGGAACTTTTGGACTCACGTGCCTGGTTGCTCGCTGGTGTCTGGGCGCTTTGAAGCACCCTCCCTTACACCAGAAACTCTGTTCCGCAGAATTTTACTGCTCACTTGCTATGGAGAAGTCTCTGCAATAAGAATGGAGGAAAGTCAAAGATGAATCAAAGAGTTTGTTGAAAATGTAGTAGGGGAGATAGGACTCACAGACAAATAGCAAGTGATCTGCAGATCAGAGAGGCCAAGAGTTCAGACTCCAAACTGGGGGCTTAAGGAAGACTTCATTGAAGAGGCCATGCTTGAGGTGGAACTCATCCACACTTTCCGGGATCCGGGCTGCATGAGGAGGATATTCAAAGAGTGGTCCACCAACTTGATCTTCAGTATATGAAAGAGTGAACCGATATTGTTAAACACTAGACTGCCTTGGGTTTCTTTTTCATTAGATACCCTTGGTCCTTGAATAGGTGGTGCTGGTCAGTCATTTAATCTCTCTGGGCCTCAGTTTCCTCATCCATAAAATGAGTCTGGAGCGGATGATCTCAAATAGTTCCTTCCAGTGCTTATTTTCTGAGCCCAACAACAGAGCAAATGTCCAGAAGCCAGAAAACACAGGGCCTGTTTAGTGACCATGGGATAGACCAGATGGCTGGCAGTGCATCGGTAAACAAGACTAGTGAGGGAACTGGGGCCTGGAAACAGGTCCCAATTGAAGGCAGGCTACAGTGTTGGGGGTCTTGCTTTTGGCAGCACCTGCAAACGATTCAAAGTTCATGACCACAGCACGGACTTGATCAGGTTGTATTTTAGGGAAAGTAAAGGAGAGAGTTTGGAAAAAGATAAGACTGAAGATTGGGATACCACTTGGTACAGTAGGGGAAGGTGGGCCTGAAGGAGTTGCCGGTGGACATGAAAAGGAGAAGGAGCTTCCAGGGACACCACGGAGGAGAAATGGCCAGGGCGCAGAGTGGCCAGAACCTGCAGCTGACTGGCAGGTGGAAGCATGGAAGATGAGCCAAGTTCTCCAGACTGGGTGATGGTATTAGTAGGAACAAGAGAGTTGGAGGGGAGAGAGGCTGCTGAGAAGGGCAGATGCCAGTAAACCTGGGAATCAAGAGATGACTCCAGACTAAAGGAGGGATCCCTTCCACCTTGCAGACATCCCAGCAAGAGCTCAATCTGTCCAATAAAACATTGCATAGAAGAGAAACTATACTCAAACACATCCAATCCACGCCCATGCCCAGCTCTGATAAATACCACCCCCACGGCTGCATTTAACATCCCTGTGTAGACACTGAGGATTACAAGCTAGGTTGCTTCTCTTACAGACTATGAGCGAGAGGGAGAGGGGTGGGGGAGGGGTAGATGGGGAGGTGTGGACAGTGAGACATGATGGGTGTTGTTTGAAAGATTTATTCATTTAACGAATGTTTGTTGAGTCCCTGCTATGTGCTAGGCACTGTTCTAGAGACTTGGATACATCAATGAACCAATCAGGCAAATTGTATCTTAAAAGGCGACAAATGCTTTGAAAAAATAGAACAGGACTGGCTGGGAGGGTGCCACTGAGGAAGCCTTCTAGGGCGCCGTAAAAGTTCTATATCTCGAACTGGGTGGTGGTTATACTAGTGTATACATACATAAAAGTTAATTAACTGGTGCACTTAAGATTTGCACACTAAAAAATTAAATAATAAAAAAGAGCAAAACCAGACACCATAAAACTTGACGAAAACATAGAACACTCTTTGACATAAATTGTGGCAATATTTTTTTGATCTGTCTGCTAAGACAAAGGAAACAAAAGGAAAAATAAACAAATGGGACCTAATTAAATGTAAAAGCTTTTGCACAGCAAAAGGAAACCATGGACAAAACGAAAAGGCAACCCACTGAATGGGAGAAAACGTTTGCAAATGATATGACCAAAAAGGGTTTAATATCCAAAATATATAAAGAGCTCATACAACTCAACATCAGAAAAACAAACGTGATTAAAAAATGGGCAGAAGACCTGAATAAACATTTTTCCAAAGAAGACATACAGATGGCCAACAGACACAAGAAAAGATACTCAACATCACTAATCATCAGGGAAATGCAAATTAAAACCACAATGAGATATCACCTCACACCTGTCAGATGGGCTATCATCAAAAGACCACAGATAACAAATGTTGGCAAGGATGTGAAGAAAAGGGAACACTTGTA
This sequence comes from Mesoplodon bidens, assembly GCF_964165515.1. Lineage (NCBI taxonomy): Eukaryota > Metazoa > Chordata > Mammalia > Artiodactyla > Ziphiidae > Mesoplodon > Mesoplodon bidens. Next base: position 73,302,637 of record NC_138169.1, read on the forward strand.
CACTGTCGGTGGAAATATAAATGGGTGCAGCTCCTATGGAAAACAGTATGGAGGTTCCTCAAAAAACTAAAAATAGAGCTACCATATGATCCAGCAACTCCAGTCCTAGGTCTTTACCTCAAAAAAAAAAACTAATTTAAAAAGATACATGCACCCCAATGTTCACAGCAGCATTATTTATAATAGCCAAGGTATGGAAGCAACCTAAGTGTCCATCAACAGATGACTAGAGGAGAAATGGTATACATATACACACACACACAATGGAATACTACTCAGCCATAAAAAAAGAGTGAAATCCTACCATTTGCAACAACATGGATGGACTTAGAGGGTATTATGCTAAATTAAATAAGTCAGACAAAGACAAATATTGTATGTTATCACTTATATGTGGAATCCAAAAAATAAAGGAATTAATGCAACAAACAAACTGACTCACAGATATAGAAAACAAACTAGTGGAGAAGGCAGGGGGGAAGGGCAAGATAAGGGAAGGTGATTAAGAGGTACAAACTAGTACATATAAAATAAGCTATAAGGATATACTGTACAGCACAAGGGATATAGCCAACATTTTAAAATAACTTTAAATGAAGTTTAATCTATAAAAATTTTGAATCACTATGTACACCTGAAACTAATATAATATTGTAAATCAACTATATTTCAATTTAAAAAAGAAAAAGAAAGGGCATCACCTAGGGGAAAAAAGATCAGGGTTAAGAGACTAGAAGTGGGAAAATGAGGTGCAATTTTAAATAATATGGTCAGAGTAGGCTTCATGAAAACTTATATTTGAAGAAACCTTGCAGGAAGGTAAGGGAGTTTCATCCTAGGTGAGAGAAATTCTTTGAAAACTCATCTTACCTGGAACCCACAAGAAACGGGCATGGTCAAACCTTGTCCTGTTGCTTTTCCCACATGTAAGTCTTTTGCATCTTCCTGGTTTTGGGGAATGAGACTCTCAGTGCATGTCAGCTGATGTTGCTGATAAAGGAAGTCATTCACCTGGAAGCCCTGACCCTTGACATCTCTGAAAGAACTGTGCCATATTTCAGGGTGCCTCATCAGGGCAATGACTGAAAGTGTCTCATGCATGCAACAGGGATTGATTTTGAAATGTGTCTTTCTTGAGTCATTTGAGTGATGGCTTCGTTGTCCAGGCGGCAGCTCTGATCCCATGAGCCTCAGGCATACTTGCTCAGCGTTCCAAGATGGGATTGAATAAGCAGTCCGGTTTTGTTTAGAAGCCACTGCCACTCAATAACCAACACCTTTACCTTGCAAGCTGCTGGGGGAAATTATTAAACAGTCATTTCTAAAAGAGGGTGACAATGCTTTTCAGCTTTTGTAGCTCATAGTTTCCTCTGTTTCTTTCATTTTTTTTTCCCCTTGGCAACATTCCTGTGCATTTCCATGATGTAGGTAGGAAGGCTGGGGAGGTTGCCAAGAGAACTAGCTCAATTTTACTAAAAATTGTTTTCCTAGAATTTTTTTCTCTAAGAACTAAGGGATAAAAGATACGTTTAAAGGGAGGAGATACTGCCTGTATTCAGTTCTTTGCTAAGCTCTGTGGTCATTTAAGCTAAAGCATTTAATGCCAATGGAAAGGTATTCATGCCACACTAGGTGCTGTTGTAACCCGTGCTTGGCAGTCAAGATGAACTCAGCTGGAAGGCGCATTCTTCACAGCCAGTCTAGACCAGCTCCAGAATTTTAAACATGATAAGAAGGTACATCTTATGTGAGCCTGTCTTTGTAATAAGTGACACTAGAAGCTTCAAATAGTCTGTTTTAAATGGTGTTTAAAACAACAGATAGAGATGATATATTCTGTTGTTCCTGCACAAATTTTCCAAATTCCTTCTGACTTATATGCTTTCCACCTCCTTTACTACCAAGTGACATTTTTTTTCTGACCAACATTTTAAATTAGACTTGCAAAAGAAATGTTAAGCGTCAGGTAACAAAATGTGTGTCAGTTAATTTGTTATTACCTGTGCTTCACATGCAAGAGATGTTAGGGGAGGTATTATTCCTGGGCCTATTGTTAAAATTCACTTGTCTTTCTTCCATATTCATGAGTTTGTAGATGTGTAGGATTAGGCTACAATTTTTTCTTTTCTACAAGGCAGAGATTTTAATAACCTGTTATCTACATGGAATGTAATGATAATATGATGTATTAATATTTAGTATAATATATTAATAATATGACACATTAAATTTAATTCATAATTTAGACAATCAATGCCTTTTTGTGACTTAAGCATTTAAAAAATTTTTTAATTAATTTTTATTGGAGTGTAGTTCATTAACAATGTTGTGTAATCAACAATTTTTGAAAATACCTTGGGGTCACTGTTAGAACACATAGCTATGTGTTTATGTGATTGTAAGAAGTTTGTATGTATTACCTTATGCTCTCTTTTCATCATTTACCATTGTGACATGAAAACACGTTTACCTTTCCAACTTCATCCCCCATCCTTGGAGACCTAAGCTCTCCCCATTCCAAGCTACTTGCAATTCACTGAATTCTGAATAGCACTTGTTCCCTCTGCTTGAAATGTCCTCATCTGCCAGATCTCCAGTTCCAAAGTGACTTCCTCTGGGAAGGCCTTGCCCCAATCTCCCCCAGAGAGTAGTACCCAAAGCATTTTGCACCTAACGTCTAGAGAAGCCTTTATTCCATTGTGTTTTAATCGTTGATCTGGCTCATTCCCCACTGTACTGTGAGCCCTTTGACACCCCAAAACTGGGTCTTATTCTACTTGGTCTCTCTTGGTCTAGAATATTGTTCTAGTACCCCAAGTGCCTATTTGTTCTTGTAGAATAAATGAATGGTCTGCAGAGTCATATTCTCAATAGTTGTATAGTATTTTCTCCTGCTGATGATTTTTCTAATCATTTGCTGTCATTGAATATTTATGCATTTATCAGATTAGCTTCCAGAAATATCTGATCAATCACAACACACCATCTATTTTAATGGCTTCTAAATATCTTATTTCTCTCTGGTTCCTATTTTTTAGTGGGTGTGATTTGTCTTTCTTTACTTCAGTCTAGAAATGGTGTGCCTCCCATACAAGAAAAGTTTTTGTTCTATTAGAAATACGACATGAGTAAGTCTTTGATGCTGTTATTAGAACAATAGAAAGAATGGTATTCAAGATTTCCATAAAGTTATAGCAGCCTATGCTTTGTATGAGTACTTCCTTTTTTATTTTCCTAAACTGCCAGCCAGCATGAGTGGTTATTATTCCTCCAAATTAAAGAAAAACAAATTAAATGCAAAAACAAACAAAAAACAGTCTGGTATTGCACTGCATTGGCAGTGTTCACAAGGACATGGGCTTTCACACACAGTTGGTGGCTGTGCAAATTATACAACTTCTTTGGAAGGAACTTCAGAAACACATATCAAAATTTTAAACATACATGCCTTGTGCCCTAAGAATTCATGTCTAGGAATTTATCCTAGAGATGTATTTGAGCATTTACACAAAGGTAAATGTACGTAGATATTTATTGCAGCATGTTTTTCACTGCAAAGACGGGAGGTGACCTCAGTGTCCATTAACAGAGGTTGCATCCATACAATGAGATAATTATCAGCCATTTTTTAAAATTAGGGAGATCTAGTTGGGCTGTTGTTAGGAACATCTCCAAGATACATTGTTACCTGAAAATGCAAAGTATAAAAAAGGGTATGTGTGTGTAAATAAAAAATATGTGTGCTCCTTAATTTCAAGCTATATTATCAAAGTTATAGTAATTAAAACAGTGTAGCATTGGCATAAAAACAGACACATAGACCAGCAGAACAGAACAGAGAGCCCAGAAATAAACCCACCCATATACCACAAAGGAGCCAAGAATATACAATGGGGAAAGGACAGTCTCTTCCATAAATGGTATTGGGAAAATTGGACAGCCACATGCAAGAGGATGAAACTGGATCACTATCTTACACCATACACAAAAATTAACTCAAAGTGTATTAAAGACTTGAATGTAAGATCTGAAACCATAAAACTCCTAGAAGAAAACATAGGCAGTAAGCTCCTTAACATAGGCCTTGGTGATGATTTTTTGATTCTGACAACAGAGGCAAAAGCAACAAAAGCAAAAATAAACAAGTGGGACTACATCAAACTAAAAAGCTTCTGCACAGCAAAGGAAACCATCAACAAAATGAAAAGCCAACTTACTGAATGGGAAAAAATAATTGCAAGTCATATGTCTGATAAGGGGTTAATATCCAAAATACATAAAGAACTCATACAACTCAATAGCAAAACAAACAATCTGATTTTTTAAATGGCAGAAGATCTGAATAGACATTTTTCTACAGAAGACATACAGATGGCCAACAGGTACATAAAAATATGTTCAACATCATTAATCATTGGGGAAATGCAAGTCAAAACCACAATGAGGGATTCCCTGGCGGTCCAGTGGTTAAAAACCCACACTTCCACTGCAGGGGGCACAGGTGTGACCCCTGGTCAAGGAACTAAGATCCCACATCCCTAGCGGTGTGGCCAAAAGGAAAAAAAAAAATCAAAAAACAAACCACAATGAGATATCCCTTCACACCTGTCAGAATGGCTATTATCGAAAAGGCAAGAAATAACAAATTTTGGTGGGGGTGTGGAGAATAGGGAACCCTTGTGCACTGTTGGTAGGAATATACATTGGTGCAACCACTATGGAAAACACTATGGAGGTTCCTCAAAAAGTTAAAAATAGAACTATCATATGATCCAGCAATTCTACGTCTGAGTATTTATCCAAAGAAAACAGAAACACTAATTTGAAAAGATACAGGCACCCCCATGTTCATTGCAACATTGTTTACAATAGCCAAGATATGGAAACAACTTGTGCCCATTGATGGTTGAGTTGATAAAGAATTGTGAGATATGTAATATATGTATATATGTAATATATAATATATGTTATGTATGTATATAATATACATATATGTTATATCTATATATATGTATAACATATATAGTATACATATATATATATATATACACACACACATAAGTATATAATTCAACCATAAAAAATGAAATCTTGCCATTTTCAAGACAACATGGATGGACCTTGAGGGCATTATGCTAAGTGAAATAAGTCAGACAGAGAAAGACAAATACCAAATGATTTCTCTCTCTCTCTCTCTCTTTTTAAATTTTTTTGGCCATGCCACACAGCTTGCAGGATCTTAGTTTCCCGACCAAGGATCGAACCCAGGCCTCAGCAGTGAAAGTGCCAAGTCCTAACCACTGGACCGCCAGGAAATTCCCCAATGATTTCTCTTATATGTGGAACCAAAAACAAAAAGGAAAAATAAGCTCATAGATACAGGGAACAGATTGGTGGTGGGGGTGGGATTTATTCAATTTAAACTAAAATCTTTTTTTAAGTTTAAATAAATTGAATAAAATTTTTTTAATTTTTAAAAAGGATGTTAATTTTGAAAATTATTTGTAATATAGGAAAGAAAAAAACAAATGTCCATCAATAGTGTACTGGTTAAATAAAATATAGTATAATCTATAAAAGGAATACTATGCAGTTAGACATTCCCTATGACACTAGAATCCCCTTGAGATATTCCCTGCTGTAGCCTTCTGTCCTTGTTCCAGTATGAATGGGTTACCCTCATGCAGGACTTTCCCTTCATTATCATCCTGAGAATTCATTTTACCTTTCTCCTCCACATTTTCTCTTTTGCTTTACTTGGGAATTCTGGTGGAGCACATCTGAAAAAGAGAACATGAGAGAAATAGCTTGAGGTTTATCATGTTGGTTAGGATGGCTTTAACTGTGAATAATAGTATTCTGGAAAGTAAATGGGTTTATTATCAACATCATCATCATCATCATTGTCATCATTCTCATCTCACTTCTAACTCTCTGGAGGTAAAGAGTTCATAGTTTGGTTAATGGCTCAACGATGTCATCAGGACCCAGGCACTTTTCATATTTTTGCTCTGCTTTCACCACGATGATGGTGAGGTCTCCCCTTTCAGGTTACAGGTAGCTGCAGTAGCTGGCTAAGTTTCCTTTGCCAGAAACTGGTCATATGGCTGATCCTAGCTTGATGGAAGGCTGGAGAATGAGTATACGGCATTACCAGCATCTATTGTGGGAACTGGTCTCTGGTAATAGGGATGGAAGATTGGAGGTGTAACCACTGGATAGATGACCTACAGGTCTGTGTATCTTACAAGTCTGGAAATGTGTTTATTCTACTCATAGTTTGGCTGGGTATAGAATTCTAGCTTGGAAAGCATTTTTTTCTTAGAATTTTGAAGTCATTGCTTCTTTAGATTCTAGATCCCAGTGTTGCTGTTCAGATATTTGATGTTATTCTGATTTCCAATCCTTTTCATGGGATCAGCTTTCTGCTTTTTAAAAGGTTTTTCTCTGGTTATAAACTTTTACTGGAGTGTGTCTTTGTGTAAGCATGCATTCTTTTTGTATTTGATTTGTTTTCTTTTTCTTTGTCCATTTGTGATTGGCCTAAGGTAACCTTGATGACAATGAACTATCTTTTCTAGGCTGTTCACTTTTTGCAATCCTTAATGTTCCCTGGAACCCCAGACTTAACCTCTTACCACTTCACTGCCTTGCCCCAATCTGTTTTCTTTGCCTTTAACTAACATACAAAACTAACCCCAAACCAGTGCTTACAACCAGAAAAGCTAACCTTATAAAGTGATTCACAAAGAGGTGTCAAGAACTTAAAATATTTTCATGAGCTTCCCTTACTCCAAACATGTAGGCCTTCATGGTCTTCAATATTTTTTATCCCAAATGAATGAGTAAAAAGTGGGAATTCTACAATAGTAAATGATGATTAAGAAATCCGTATTATTTTATCCTTCAAATCATCTTTCCTAAGCAGAGAGGGGCAATAAAGGGGTAGGGGAGTAAAAGGTACAAACCATTAGATATAAAATAAGCTACCAGGATATGACATGGGGAATATAGCCAATATTTTATAATAACTATAAATGGCATATAACCTTTAAAAATTGTGAATCACTATATTGTACACCTATAACATATTAATATTATACAGCAACTATACTTCAATTTTAAAAAATCATATTTCCTAATTAGCTTCTAACTTCCCTTTCTTTCTTTCTTTCTTCTTTCTTTTCTCCCTTTCTCTCTCTCTCTTTCTTTTTTTACATTTAGATCCCTTATCCATTTGGATTTTATGTCTTGTGTATGGTGTAGAGTATTAATCTAATTTTATTTCTTGAAAATGGCTAACAAAACGTCCCAGATTCATTTATTTAAAAGCCCACATTTGCTTCAGTGATTTGAGATGATGTTTTTATCATGTACTCATCAGACAGTTGCATCTGTGTCTATTCCACTGGACTGTTTGCCTCTGTGTGTACCAGTACCACACTGTGTTAACTAGAAGGGCTTTCTAATTTTACTTAATACCTATTGGAGCTGCTCCCTTCTCATAGCTTTTCTTTCTTTTTTTTTTTTTCCAACCTTATTAAGATGTAATTGACATATAACATTGTGTAAGTTTTGGGTATACAATGTGATGATTTGATACACATATGTACTGTGAAATGTTTATCACAATAAAGTTAGTTAACACATCCTTCCCCTCTTTTTCTTATAAATTAGAATTGGGTATCAAAGATTGAAATGTATTACATACCTTTATTCAAAGATACTACAAATGGGAGTAATACAAAACACATCTTCTTTTTCTTACTGTACAAAGGGTTGCCAGGATGTCTTTGCTGTACATTTAACACGTATTTGTACCATGATACCTCCAATTCATCCTGTAACATAGCACGACACTATGGAGCCCTCCCGGGACAGACCCCTCTCCCATATCCTCTGCTTTAGCTTCTCTCTGAAGTACCTGGATAACACTATCTGATGTACATTTCCTGAGTTGTTCTACAGATGCTAAAACCTCCACCAAATGGAAGATGTTAAATACTTAATGACCATGAACACATAGCCCTCAGAGCTACTGGAGCCTAAGGGTTGATAATGTTAAACCCTGTGACTCCACCCTGTTACCTCACCATCAACCAATCAGAGAACTGTGCACGAGCTGATCACACACCCTGCAACTCCTTTCACCTGGCCTTTAACAATGCTTTTCTAAAACCCATCAGGGAGCTGGCGTTTTTTGCAGTGCTAGCTGCCCTGGACTCCTTGCTTGGCATCTGCAATAAATGCTGCACTTTCCTTCACCACAACCTGATGTCGGTAGATTGGCTTTACTGCATCCAGGCTAGCAGACCCAAGTTTTGGTTCAGTAACGATCCTGTGGCTTTAGAATACCTGATCTATTGGGAGTTATCAGGACCTGCTTATTGGAAGGCACTTTTGCGGGGCCCTGTCTCCTGATTAGAACAAGACAAATCCTGGTAGCGCGGGGTGTAGTTTGTTTTTTGGAGATTTGTTTGGTTGGTTTTTGGTTTTGTTTTTTTTTGGGGGGGGGTTTGTGTGTGTGTGTGTTTGTGGGGTTTTGCCGGGGGGTGGTTCGGGCAGCAGTGTTTCCTTTCATGTTTCTCTCTGGAACAGGATTTGAATAGTACTGTGGAATTTGAATCTGAGATGACAGAAAAATCACCTCTCTTATGGTTCTCAGTCTGACCCTCACCTGCCAGCAGAGAGTTCCACAGATTCCTCAGATACGTCAGGCAGTCCCCAGAGGCTAGCTCCGGAGAACTCACAGACAGATCTGGTTAAGTACTGGCAACAATCTCCTCCTTTCCTGCGGCCACTGCCTCTAAATATGCTGCATCCACCAAGAACCACCGTCTTCTATCAGGCACTGTCGACCTCAGTCCCCTGGAGCTTCAAAGCAAAGAAACCTGTCCCTGGGTCTGTGGGAGAAAGGAGAGAAATGTCATTATAGAGGCAATGCCTCTCCCCACTTTTTCTTGTTACCCTCTCAGTAGGGTCCAGAGCACTGATGGGTGGACCCCAATATCTTACAGCATTTTTAAAACCCAAGAACAACCCACAGACAAGGGATGGAGCTAACCCAGAAAAATCCACACTCCACTCAGGACAACTCTCTCCTCTAGATTATCAAGGATTTGAAGGTGCATAAAGCTCGTTGCTCTAATCTCCCTCTTTCCTTAGTATGAGGATGGTTCCAAGATGTGCCTCACATTTTCATGCACTGAGAATTCTAGCAGATGTGCCTTCACCCATCCACTAATGGAAATAAATGTCATTATTTAAAACACACACCAAAAAAAATTTGGCTTTTTAAGGTACATTTCATTTGAAAGTAATTTTTAAATCTACAGGTATTAAAATCTAAACAATCTAGACATCTTGTTGTGGGGCACCTGATCAAGAGTTACTCAAATTCCATCTTGTGAGTCAAAGGTTACTGTGCTTCCCTGAGTCCCATCCTGTACGTCCTGTACAAGCATATGTCCTATGACTCACTTAAAATAATTTAATTTCTCAAAAATGTTGACAATGAAATGCTGGCAGGTGACTATGTTTGCTACTGTGGCTGGTCCTAAGCAATGCTGAATGACAGCCAGTGCAGAGGAGTGATTTTCAAACTTTTTTACAAACTTTTTATTTAAATTTTAACTGTAACACCTTAAAGCAGGCGTATGGTGTAAAACAGAGGTTGGAAGAACTGACCTGCTTGAATCCATGGTGGGACCCCAGTGGCAGGTTCACCAAGAAGCTAATGGTACTGAAACTTCAGGCACCCTCCAAGGCCTTTTGCCTGATTTTGTATTTTTAATTTTGTAGTTGTGTTTTTGGGGGGGGGTTTTTTTTGGGGGGGGGTTTGTGGTACGCGGGCCTCTCACTGTTGTGGCCTCTCCCATTGCAGAGCACAGGCTCCGGACGCACAGGCTCAGCAGCCATGGCTCACGGGCCCAGCCGCTCCGCAGCATGTGGGATCTTCCCGGACTGGGGCATGAACCCGTGTCCCCTGCATCGGCAGGCGGACTCTCAACCACCGTGCCACCAGGGAAGCCCCTGTAGTTGTGGTTTTTTTTAAGGAGCTCATCCTTCCACCAGTTGTATAAACTTCAGGCCCCTTGAAACCTGGTTCCACCCCAGTAAAGCTCCCCAGAACCTCACCCCTTCCCCTCTCTTCTTCAGCCCTTCTCCAGGGGACCTTAATCCCCTGTGGAACAAAATAAACAACTGGTAACGTGGTACCATTCCTGGACTAGGAATCAGGATATAGGGTCTGAGGTCTGTGCCTGCTACTAGCCATCTGTGTGCTTCCTTCATGTCATGTAATCCTTCTCAGGCTTGGTTTCATCGTCTGTAAAATGGGTATGTGACTAGATGATCACCAAGGTCCCTTTCAAAACTCAAAGTCTTGGGAATTCCGTGGAGGTCCTATAGTTAGGACTCCACACTTCCACAGCAGGGGGCATGGGTTCAACCCCTGGTTGGGGAACTAAGATCCTGCAGGCCAAGTGGTGCAGCAAAATAAAAAATAAAATAAAATGTGAAGGACAGCAAATGACAGAGGTCAAGATCAATAAAAATTAACTCAAAAAACCCCCAAAACACCTCAAAGTCTTTGATGTAAAGTCCACTGGGGCTACTTCCTATAGTATCTCCCAGGAGCTCCCACTCCCAGGCTTGTTCCTCCTCCCTAAGTACCGGAAAACCTCAGGCCCCCCTCTGATGGCCCACCGGCTTCAGGAGAAGACTTTGGTGATTGCAATGGGACAGCTCTGTCTTCTCCCCACAATTCAATGCATCCTCTCCCGCTAGGTGTCAGCTGAAAGAGAGAAATGACAGGTTGTAGCCACATGTGTTAACCCTTTCAAGGGTATCTTCATTGTAAATAGAAGGTAAGGTTTAATCTCAATAACTCTTCAGTGGTGAAATTTTAGGCCGTGGCTCCAGTCAAGTTTGAGAAGAGACCCTTCCTGAATTCTTGGAGCAGGTGTTCTCTCAGAGAGCCTGAAATCCCCAGGGGCCACTGCCCAGTGTTCCGGAAGCAAGAGACCAACCAAGGTTGAAGGACACAAGAGTCCTGTCACCCTGGGCACAAGAGGAACTTTCTCTCACTTGGACACTCATTCACACTCACAGCTGTTTAGGTTAAAGACTAGTGTGGTGGAGACTTTAGGTGCCCAGCCCGACGTCCACTCTCCATTTCCTCCCTACAGAGGAGGTACGGACAATCCTTGGGGCAGCAATGTGCCCAGGGAAAGGACCACATGTCCCAGTCTCCCTCCAGCTATAGGTGGCCATCGGACTAAGTTCTGGACCGTGAGGTGTAGGCAGAATATTGGATGTGTCGACTGAAAAAAATGTACAACCTAAAAGTTGAGAATTCTGTTTTATTTGGCGGACAAAACTGAGGACTTAAGCCCAGGAGGCAGCCTCTAAGATAGCTCTGAGGGACTGCCCCAAAGAGGTAAGGGGGGCCAGGATGTATAGGAGTTTTTGCAACAAAGGTAGTAGGAACTTCAAAAGATTACTATTAATTAAAGAAAACCAGATATCTCCAGTTAATGAACTTAGCACTTTTCTATGTATGGTAAGATCCAAGTGTCTGGGCTCATTGAAATCATGCCTTTGATATGCACCTCACCTATCTAGGACCAGTATCCTGCTTTTCTCTATCCTAATCCCCTCAGGGTGCACTGTCCTGGGCAGCTGTAGTGGCTAGATGGCTGCAACATCCCTTGTTTACTAAGATGGCAACAGCATTTTCCATTCACAGATGGAACTTCCAAGAAGGCTCTAAAAGTAAATGTCCTCTTTCTTAGTCTAAAATGTCCTCTTTCTTAGTCTTCTCATCGGCAAGGTGGCCGTGATGACTGCTGAGCTGGTCACCTTCTTGGATCTCAGGGGACGCTGAAGATGGAAGCCATTTGTTGAGGAGGATGGACCAGAAAGATAAGAAAAGCCTGGGTCCCTGATGGCATCACGGTGCCACACCACAAACCCAGACTGCCTCCCTCTGGACTTTGTGTATTTAAGCCACTGTTACTCAGTTCTCTGTGGCTCATAGCTAAATACGGTTTCTCACTGTAGTAAGGGGAGACTAAATGGTACGACTAACATTTCCACCTTTTTAAGAAAGGAGTCAGCGGGCCTCCCTGGTGGCGCAGTGGTTGAGAGTCCGCCTGCCGATGCAGGGGATACGGGTTCGTGCCCCGGTCTGGGAGGATCCCATATGCCGCGGAGCGGCTGGGCCCGTGAGCCATGGCCGCTGGGCCTGCGCATCCGGAGCCTGTGCTCCGCAACGGGAGAGGCCACAACAGTGAGAGGCCCGCATACCGCAAAAAGAAAAAAAAAAAAAAAAAAAAAAAAAAAAAGAAAGGAGTCAGCAAGCAAAAATAGAATGTGATCTTGGAGAAATAGAAACAACGTTAAAACACTCAACCAACCCCCCCATTTTACGCAGAGGAAAAGTGAGGCCCTGAGCGGAGGGTGTGGCAGAGTCAAGCGAAATAAACAGTTTCAGTGGCCCCAGCACAGCCCGCTTTGCCTTTCTAAAGTAGACGTAAGTGCAAGGTGTTTCAATTAAATGCAAGTACTTTTTAGCTATTAATAATGCCGAATGAGGGAATTCCCTGGCGGTCCAGTGGTTAGGACTCTGCACTTTCACTGCCTAGAGCCTGGGTTCAATCCCCGGTCAGGGAATTAAGATCCCCGCAAGCCAAGTGGTCCAAAAAAAAAAAAAAAAGTCAAATGACACTGTATTGCAGATAATGGGGGTTTTGAACATTTGTAGCTTTAAAGAAACCAAAATAGGTTAGTATGTGTCCATTTTCCTAGAAAATGTTTTATTGGGACCCACTCAAAGAGATATTTGTTTAAACCCTAAGTCCCAGAAATTCAGATGTATAGAAAGGGAAAAGAAAAAAAAAGCAAATACCTTGGTATCAGCATTGGTGGATTATTGTTTCTCCCCCAGAGGTTAGAAGATAAGAAGGTGGGTAGGTCAAGCATCGGCTGTTACAACCTGAAGTTGTTTGGGAAGGGACATTCCCAAAGCATGAGCAATGCGAAAGCCATCCTTGCTTTAGGGAAGCATGAAGTCACCTGCCTGTGCTGATTCCTGTTCTCTTTGCTCTATGAAAGGTCTGGCTCCCCAGCACTGCCCTCAGACCAATCTCTGTTTTGGCCACTGCAACTGCAAACTCTTTTCTTGTCTAAGACTTCATGAGCCATCTTTGGAAAGCTGGGATATCTACCTTGTGAACAGATTCAGGGCTGTGTTTGTCTCATTTATTCACTAAAGACTCACTGAACGCATCCTATGCACAAGCCCGTAGAGCTGGGGAACACAACTAGTGACCCAGAGTCCATGCTTGCCCTGAAGGAGGGGACAGTTCAGTGGGATCATAGGTAAGGAAACAAGGAATTTGGACTCAGGAGGGTCAGTGCCGTCAAGGCAGAAGGCAGGTAGGAAGGCGGGGGTGGGGGGTGGGGGTGGGGGCTGACTCATACTTAGAAGTCACAGACGGCTTCTCAGTGAAGGTGACATCTAAATAGAGACCTGGAGGATGAGTAGGAGTTTCTGTCCTCTCAGGGCCACTCGCTGTCCAGTGACAGCTGCCATCATGGGACAGTTCTTACTCCAGATCCACAGAGTGAAGAAGGTGGCTACAAGGTGGTTAAAAAAATTAAATGCCCTCTCCCTTCCATCCCTTGAAGTCGGCAGACAGTACCATCTCATTTGTTCTCGAAGGAGTCAGAAGCCAGGGTCAAGAGTGGGGCTAAGGATGCTTTCCTCCCCTGAAGATGCTGGGTCAGGAAATGCCAACCTGGGCACCTTGGAAGTCATGCCCATTGGAATCTTCTGGCCATGGGTGGCAGTGTTTATGACTGTGGGCTTCTCACCCCTGTAAGTATAAATATAAACATATATAAACATAAATATAAGTATGTTTTGGTAACAGATTTATTGAGATATAATTTGAAAATTATATATATATAATTTTATATAAGTCACTCATTTAAAGTGTACAACTTAATGGTTTTTAGTACATTCATAGAGATGTTCAACCACCTCCACATTCGATTTTACATTTTCATCACTTCAAAAATAAGCCCCATACCCTTTAGCTGTCACCCCTAATTCCCCCATTTTCCCCAGTCCCCAGCAGCCACTAATTTACTTTGTCTCTATAGCTTCTGCCTATTCTTAACATTTCATATAAATGGAATCATACAATATGTGGTCTTAGTGACTGGCTTCTTCGCTTAGCATAATGTTTTCAAGGTATGTCTGTGTTGGAGCGTGTACTTTGTTCTTTTTTATGGCCAAATTATACACACATGTCATTTTGCGTGTGCTTCAGGTTGGCATCTGGGCCAACCATCAGTCCTATACATTAAAAAGGCCACTGATTCATTGATTTGTTCTATAAACATGTAGCAAATGTGATGCCTAGGGTTTTATGTTCCCCCAAACTTTCCAGTTCATCTCCATGTTTCCATCTCCATCACCACCATCCCATTCTACCATCATCTGTCTCCTGGACCAGGGAGCTTTCCAAAAATGAAATATTAGTCTTCAGAAGTGACCCCTCCCACACACACACCAAGGCTACCCTTGGCCTCAGAATAAAGACAAAACTCCTGGGTGTGGCCAACAGCACTCCCCCTAGTCTGGTGACATCCCCACCGCTGTCTCAGGGTATCCCTTTGCCTCCAGATGTCCTGCTGTTCTCTAAGTCCTCTCACATGCCATGGTCCACACTTCTCCCCCATCTGGAAGCCTCTGCCTGGAACAGTCTTCCATCTCTTCCTCTGACTAAAGCTGAAGCCTGTTCATGCTTCAGATCCCGAGCCAGTCATCCCTTCCAAGAGAAATCCTTCCTGAGATTCGTATCCACACCTCTCATGACCCTCATAGCGTTCTGCACTTTTCCTTTGTCACAGAGCTTGACCCAAGATCAACTGGACATTTGTGACTGATTAAGATCTGTCTCCCCTCTAGACTGTAAGTTCTTTGAGGGTTGTTGTCTAGTTTTGCTCACCCCTGGATCCTTCTACCTAACTGTGCCTGGATTATAAATACAGAGAGGATGCGGGTACCAATATTCATAGAGTACCCCCTATAATCAGACACTTTTACAAACGCTGTCTCATGTAATCCTCATAATAATCCGATGTGGCGGGTATTGTTAGCTTCCTTTTACCAATGAGATCAGTGAAGCTGAGACAGTATAAATAAATAACTTGCCCAAAGCTGGTAAGTGGCAGAGAAGGATTATATAGTAGGCCTCTTGAATCTAAGGCCACCAAGATCATTCCACTAATACCGAGCTGTTTCTGGAATCAAGAACACAAATCCCTTCCATTCAAGAGTTATGAGATAAGCCCCTTTTCACAAATGAGAATTAAACACAGAAAAAGAGTGATAGGTCAAAAGTTTATGCTCCAAGGAAGGCATAAACCAAGGGTTGCAGAGATCACAGCGAGATTGTATCAGGATTGGGCCTTCGGGGAAAGCTTCCTGATATTTGAGACTCATGAAAAGAAGCTCCCCCTTCCCCCCCGCCCCCAGTTTGTCAGTTTGGTTCTTATTGATTTGCTGGAAGTAAGGTTTCACATTTCTAAAGGGAGACTGAGTATTTCCTTTGGAACTTTTTTACATTGTTTTATTCTTGGGCGTCAACCTTTCATTTCAGTCCAGCAAAGAAGTCACTGTTCATTTCCTTTGGGTTTTTTCCTTTTCTTTTCTTTCTTAAATCCTTCTTTAGAAAGGCAGTACCTCTACCAGGAAAAAATGGTTACCAGAGCTGGCCCCAGACGACAGCTGCTTTTGTGTAGTTGTCACTGAGGCGTTTCCACCTAAAGCTTCTCTGTCATTTTGAGGCAGCCTCAGAGCCTGGGAGCCAAGGCTCATGGGTGACCTCATCCTTCTGGACCGGGTCCAGCAGCTGCTCCTGATCCAGAAGATTTGTCATCACAGTGTGGGTGGCTGACTTCTTGCTACCATAGTTAGGTCATTAATAATTCCTTCTCAAACCAGGAATTTCCCAATTGACGTTAACTGGGAAAAGAATGGTCAGTCAGGGCCCCTGGCCCTATGAAACTAGGTCATTTTCATATTACAAAGGACAGACTATTTAGGGCAGTGACTTTTGCCCTACCTAACAGATTCCTTATGCACTGAAGCTCTCTGGCTGTGTTCTTCTGTAGCCAAAACTGATGATCTTATCCATTTCCTACAGAGATAAATTTACTGAAACATGATGTCTCTATGAGCACAATTAGAATAGTATTCAGCCCTAAAAAGGAAGGAAATTCTGATACACTCCTCACCATGGATGAACCTTGAGGACATTACATCAAGTGAGATAAACCAGTCACAAGAAGACAAATATTATATGATTCCACTTATAGAGGTTCCCAGAGTCAAATTCATAGAGACAGAAAGTAGCATGGTGGTTGCCAGAGGCCAAGGGGAGGAGGAGGAATGAGAAGTTAGTGTTTCATGGGTATAGAGTTTCAGGTGGGGAAGATGAAAATGTTCTGGAGATGGATGGTAGTGATAGTTGCAAAACAATCTACTTGATGCCGCTGAACTGAACATTAAAAATGGTTAAGATGATAAATTTTAAATTCGATATATTTTATCAGAATATAAAAATAATGTGTCTGAAGATTTTTTCCTAAGTCTTGCCTATTGTCCTTGTAATTGTTCATTAGTTGCACCTTCCTGTAGTGTGCCACTTATTATCTTGAGCCTTGTTACTCAAAGTGTGGTCCCTGGACCAGCATCAGCAGCATCACCTGGGAGCTTGTTAGAACTAGAGAATCTCAGGCTCGCCCCAGACCTACTGAATTGGAATTTGCATTTAACAAGACCCCCAGGTGATGATATGCATGTTAAAGTTTGAGAAGCACTGCTCCAGACCAGTGTCACGCAAGCTTGAACGCACATTAGGATCACCTGGGGAATTTTTAAAATACTGATTTAATTGTTGGCTGTGGCCAGGCACCAGGATTTGCAACTACTCACCAGGTAGTTCTAAATTTGCAGCCAAGGTTGGCTCTACCAATATGAAAATAGACTGTAGTACTTCCCACACCAGCATACTTAACCACATTTTCAAAGTTCATTTCACAGGTTCTGGGCTTAGAACAATGGACATCTTTGGGGGACCATGATTCTATCCACCACAGTATAACTATGAATGCAAACCAGCCTCTACATTATCATTTCCATACACAAGAGTCAACACACATAAACAAAATTTCCCCTCACTTCTGACCTAGAGTTGAAACAATTAGAAATGGTTGAGTTTAGGGAACCAGAGACCTCCAACAATTTGAGGATTTTTCTTCCGAATGCCTCTTTATCTCGTGTCGATATTGATATGTAACATGTTCCCGAGGCAGGAAAAGATGGAAGGAGGTTTGCAAATCTAACTCAAGGTGATCTTTACCAGATTTGCCTATATTTTATCAAATTTCTTTAGTACATCAAGATGTTTTAATAATTTTTTAGAACGTTAAAAATGTAAAAATATACCAAACTTGATTTTTCATCTGTTCAGAACAAGAATTATTCACACTTCCAGTCTCATATTAGAAGAAAACTATTTACAAAGAGTATCGTGTGAAGGCCTCTTTTAATGTCAGTTAGTAACAACTCACAGAGATTATTTAAGAACAAAATTTAAATGCCCAAGCATGAAAAAAATAATAATACAAAGCTTTCCTCCCTAATACAACCAATAATGTTCAACTCTGAAAGAGGCTTGATTAAGAATTAAAAATGATCATGTAATATGTTATAAAAAAATAAATGCATGCTTACATTTTCTACAAATTTTTTAATATTTTGGGTTACAGTTGACACACTAACCTTAAAATATCACATGGTATCATGAAGTCCTACTAGCATTTAGTTCACACCATAAGTGACTCAGCACCTGAATTCAGCCATACATGAACTCTTCTAAAACCCCCATTCTGGGGAAAGACCCTCAAAACTTCTGTACTTAACTTATATCAAACTGGTAACAAACAGTTCACAGACTAACTCCAGTGTGTTACCCTACTTTGAGTAGCACCGTTTTAAAGAGAGCAGTCAGGGGTTGCCTCTTGAAAGAGGTGACATTTGAGCACAGACTTGAAAGGGGTGGGGGAGAGCCAGCTTTGTACATCTTTGGGGGAAGAACAATCCAGACTGAGGGAACAGCGAGTGCAAAGTCCCTGAGGCAGAAACATGCTCTGTGTCCTTTAGGAATAGCCAGGAGAGCCATGCGGTTGTCATACAGTAAAGAACGGATGAGACAATGGGAGATGGAGTTGGAGGATGCAAGTGGGGGCCAGATGACAATGGGCTTTGTGACCAAGGTGAGAACTTTTGACTTTGCTTAGAGTGTGGAATTTGAGCTGGCGAGTGGCATGTTTTGACCAAACAATATAATTAATTTACTCCCAATGTAAATTTCTCAGGGCCTCCCAGGATCCTCCTGTATATGGTAAATCTTGCAAATGGTCAGGAAGTTCTGGTTTGATAGAAGAAAGGGAACACCACAAGCCCCCTCTTGGAAAATCCCCTAATTTCTCCTTTACTTATGATTTCTCCTCTCCCGGCGAGAGGGTCACTTCCTGTCACCACTGAGTCTGTCAGCATCTTCTTGGTGCACTCAGGTCTTCTGGCTCTCCTCCATAGCTCAGCCTTGAATGTATCACATCCAATGTATCACATAGTGAACAGATGTAACCTTTTCTAAATTACTCAGCCCTTCATTCTGAACCCAAATCACTGTTCAGTGCCTTTTTTTTTTTTTTTTTTGGCTGCGTTGGGTCTTCGTTTCTGTGCGAGGGCTTTCTCTAGTTGCGGCGAGTGGGGGCCACTCTTCATCGCGGTGTGCGGGCCTCTCACTGTCGCGGCCTCTCTTGTTGCGGAGCACAGGCTCCAGACGCGCAGGCTCAGTAGCTGTGGCTCACGGGCCCAGCTGCTCCGCAGCATGTGGGATCCTCCCAGACCAGGGCTCGAACCCATGTCCCCTGCATTGGCAGGCAGATTCCCAACCACTGCGCCACCAGGGAAGCCCCCTGTTCAGTGCTTTAAATCAACCCTCCCACCCCGTTGCCACTTAGTGTGGACATAGGACTAAATTCTGGCCAATGGGGCTTGAGCAGAAGTGCTGTGTTTAATTTTCAGGTCATGCCCTTGACTGATCGAGTTAGCAGGGCAAGGAGCAGCCCGGCTGGATCATGAGAAGTTTAAAAAACCACAAGCTGAAGACTGCAAAGTAACTACGTAAGCGTTGAGGCCCTAAAACAATCTCTGGTATGGCTGGTATTGTCCTACTAGCTTGGACTTTCATGTGTCAGAGAAATACACCTGTTACCTAAGAGTATACTAAGGCAGTATTATTTTGGGCCCTCTTTGTTATAGCAGATGACCTGGTATCCTAACTGATTTCACCATCAAAAGAAAAATAATAAGGCAAGGGGAGGGAACCATGAAAGAAGGAACAAAAGTCAAATTTTACTCACTTCATAGTTTGGTTCGAAAGCATTTTTTTTTTTTTTTTGCCCATGATGCAGCTTGTGGGATCTTAGTTCCCCACCCAGGGATTGAACCCTGGCCCTCAGCAGTGAGAGCACGGAGTCCTAACCACTGGACCGCCAGGGAATTCCCTTGAAAGCAATTTTGAGCATGTGGAAGAATGCAATAAATAACTGTAATTCATCCAGAAAAATAAAAAATTTCCACAAGTGACAAATGCTTTTGCCCTCATTTTCTCTCTTGTGAATTGATAGAATAAAATTCAGGTCCACGTATTGATATCCAGCTCCTGTCAGTGACCTCAACTGTCAGGGTAGACAGTGGCAATCTTATCCTTTGGTCTCTATCTAAGGATAGACTCGTGGCCAGTATATTTCACAGGCTCAAGGACCACAGTTACTTCTCATCTTAGAATGAATGATCCAAGTCTGTGATGTTTGGCCATCTTATGAAGCAGATAAGGCTTGTGATTACAGTAGACTTTTCCATAAGGGATCCCTCAACATTCACGTCAGGGCTGAGTTGAAGGTGAATGTCACGCCCAAGACCTTACTTATCAGGTTGGAGTTTGTGTTCCACATGGCAGGCAAGGGAACAACGGAGGCTGAGTAATCAGACCTGGTTTTTGACAAGGTGGTGTGATGACCTGTCTTTTATCTCAGAGAACCATCTAGCCTCCCTTTCTCTGCTGTCTGCTGTCAGGGGTGGAGAAAATGACCGTTATCGCTTTCCTACACTCTCTACTCCAGCTCTCATAAGTGAAGGAGTCTTGAAAGTGTCAGCCCTTCCTTAGCTGATGGGTAGAAAGAGATGCAGGGTCAAGTCTGGCTTTTAAACACTTGAGGGACCTACAGATTTGACTATTTTCATGTACAGTGTCTGATCTCTACCCTTCTTTTATCTCCTAAAGGTTTTCTTCTGAAGTAGAGTCAGCTTACTCAGATTTGTAAGCTATTACCAAAATAATAACATTAATAATAATTATAATAGTAATATCAAAATCAGGTGTAGTTGTTTTTAATTCCCTGGACATTTTGGCCATGAATTAATTACGACAATTTTAAAGGGTAAAGGGCACCATAACAAATCTCCATGCACTCACCACCCAGCAGAAGGAATAAAATATTCCTTCTATATTACCACTATAGGAGCCCCCTCTGTATTCCTTTCTTTCTCTTTGAATTTAAGGCTTATACTTAATTTGGAATTTATCATTCCCAGGCATTTCTTTATATTATATTTTAATACATATGCATGTATTTCTAAATTATATATTATTTAATTTTGCATATTTTGAAACATTTTATAAATAGAATAATTCTACCTGCATTCTACTGAAACTGCCCTCCCTATTCAACATTGAGTAACCCATTGGCTTGGTATGTATAACTCTGGTTCATTAATTTTCACTGCTATATAATAGATGAGTATTAATATATTATACACTACGTATATACTACAATTTGTTTATCCATTCTCCTGTGAATATGCATATAAAATGTCTTTCAAAAATAAAATAAGTCTCTGTACACCGTGTAAATTGTGGCACGTAGAATTGTGTTTTCTAGAGCTGCACAATCTCAGACAGTAGCTGTGAGCCGTGTGTAGCTACTGAACACTTGAAACCTGCCAGGTCCAAACTGAGACATGCAATAGCTGGAATATACGCACCAGATACTGAAGACTTAGTGTTGGAGAAGGAAAAGAAAATATCTCCTTACTAATCTCTTGGATATATTGGGTTAAATAAAATATATTATTATAATTTCTCCTGTTTCTTTTTGCTGTTTAAACTGTGGCTACTAGAAAATTCAAAATTACATATGTGTCTCGCATGTGGCTCACATTGTATTTCTACTGGTCAGCTCTCCTCCAGACTGTATGTTTTTGGTGGCCTGGGACCCAGTCTGTCCTATTAATCTTTGTAAACCCAGTGCTCAGAATAGCAATGGTACAAAGAGGTGCATGGGATATACCTACTGAAGTGGATGAATCAATGACCACAGGAATAAGTGAAGATGATTATTTTATAATTCCACCCTTCACCCTCAACAAGGCTGCATGAAGTCGTCTCAGAATGAAATTCTTTTACGAATCACACTTGAACCTGATTTTGTCTGTTGACTCCTAGGCTGACCACAGATGGACGTAAGACCCTCCCCGCACCCAGTTGAGTGGAGGTTGACCCTTGTCCCTGGGGAAGGCACACCAGCCGTAGCAGCCTAATGCAGCTGTGTTTGTGCTTAAGCCTGTTACTGTTGTTATATGGTGTCACTGAGCCCAATAGTGTGTGTGTGTGTGTGTGTGTGTGTGTGTGTTTGAGGTGGGTGGGGAATGGGGAGATCTTCTTCCAACCAGTAAACCAACACAGGACCATCCTCTGGAGTCTGGCATCATCATTTTTGTTCTTGAGAACTTTTCAGTCTAAAATAATCAACCTCCTTTTGCCTAGCCTCAAGTTATACTATTTTTTTTTTCTTTTTTTTGCTGTACACGGGCCTCTCACTGTTGTGGCCTCTCCCACTGTGGAGCACAGGCTCCAGACGCACAGGCTCAGAGGCCATGGCTCACGGGCCCAGCCGCTCTGTGGCACGTGGGATCTTCCCGGACCAGGGCATGAACCCGTGTCCCCTGCATCGGCAGGCAGACTCTCAACCACTGCGCCACCAGGGAAGCCCCCTACTCTTTATTTGAAGCAGCTATTGGCAAGAAGATCAGTTCTTTCTGCTGCCCTCTCCTAATTCCAGTGTATTACATACAGATGGGGTTCCTGAGCCACAGGTGGTGTGATTGAAGGTATAAGCACTTGAAAACATGGAGGGTAATGCAGACACTAAGATAACCATGAAAACAGCTTATGCCTAAACACAGTTGTATACTTTAGAGAAACCCAGTAGACAAAAAAACCAAAGGTTACCAAACAAATAAATCAAGGGATTTTGTTTTATTATATACAACTCAGTTTATGCATAATTTAAAAAATGCATACTCCTTGGGCATTTTAAACATGATTGCACTGCTTTAAACGTTGCTTCAGATTTCTTCAGGGACATTTGGCTGCATGGGATAAGGGGGACCTCTCTCCCTGTTTGACAGGGTGAATGATGTGGGTAACTTCTTTTACCAGGGTAAGTGATAAAGAAAAATGTTGACTTGTGTTCTTTTATCTAAGTCCAAGGAACATCTTTTGTGTTCTTTTATCTAAGTCCAAGGAGCATCTTTGTGGGTGTGGGATAGGAAAGGAAGCAGATGTACCTTCCCCTCCTCCCTGAATCCACAAGGAAGAAGAGGGGAACCACATTTTTGGAGGTTTGCCCAAAACCCAGGAAAAAATGTCTCCCTGAGAAAAATCACAGGTTCAAAGGCAGGGACATTTCTCATGGTGACCAACAGTGTTTTATTCCATTTCTTTTACTTCAGTGAACTCAGTCATGAAAATACTTAAGGCATAAAATGTTTCATGTTGATGACCATTTAAAAAATTCAGGGAGTTCCCTGGTGGTCCAGTGGTTAGGACTTGGTGCTTTCACTGCTATGGTCCCAGATTCAACCCCTGGTCAGGGGACTAAGATGCCACAAGCCACCAGCATGGCCAAAAAAAAAAAAAAACCCAGCCACTCACTGTGTTCCACTCCAGCTGCCTCTGGTTCCTCATCCATGTAATTGAGAGGGTCACACTAGCTGAGGGACAGGGGGTTGGTTATCTCATGTCCTCACTCCTCCTCCTGAACTTGGGCAAACATCACTCTGCTCTGAGCCCAGACCTAACCTCTGAATCCTGCTCAACACTGATCTAGGAAGCCACCAATAGTCACTGAGTTGACACAAAGATTCCATTTTTCGTGTAATAAGCTTAGGATCTTCTTTGTCGTAGACATGAAGAGAAATTTATGGCCATCCCGCAACAATCACCTCCATCTCTGACATCTCCTGATTTTATGAAACTAAAACAGCCACTGGAATCAGGGAGCAAGCACAGGGTTAGGAGTTAGTGGCCGATGGTGAGGGTCACGGGTGAGTCACTTCACCTCTCTCAAACCCCATCCTCTCCCTTCAGGTTCAAATGTTACATCCCTGTGCAGGTCCCCTGACCATCGTGTTGACGCTACAACAGTTGCCTCCCCTTCCCATGCTCCCTACCCCAGTTCCTATTTTATTTGTAATCCTTAGCTCTTATCTCCATCTGCCATTCTATATTTTAAAAATCTGTCCACTGTCTGTGCCTACTAACTCAAATGTAAACCCCATGAAGGCAAGAATTTTTGTCTGGTTGTTCCCCATTGCATCCGCAGGGCCCAGAACAATGCCTGGCAAGTACTAAGAGCATATATTGAATTCATTCACAATCTAGGTGATAATAATTCCCACTTTATAGAGTTATAGTAACAATTCTAGAGAGATTCTCTCCACCTCCCACCATACACACACACACACACACACACACACACACATACATATAAATATAAATATTCCATTTCCAGGCATGGTAAAAAGTATTTTATATACACTAAAGCAGAATATATGAAAGGCCTTTGTAATGTTAATAATGATTGAAGGTATAAGTATCTGTGATGGTGGAGGTGATACTGTGCATGAGAGGAGAAGGTTCTAGAAGATACTGAGAAAGGTAGTATAATGTGATAGTCAACAGTGGGGGCTTTGGGGTCAAAGACACCTGGATTTGAATGTGACCTCCTCCACTGACTCGCTGGGTGACATTGGTGAAATCACATGGCGTCCCCCACCACCTCGGTTTCCTCGTCTGTAAAATAGGATGGGGATGGTACCCACAGAGGTAGTAGAGTGCAGTGGTTTCCAACATGGGCCCTGCAAGCTGGCCATGTTGGCATGTTTGATTAAATCATTGGCCAGTGGTGATTAATTTCTAAGCCCAGTTTTGCCATTTCCCAGCTGAATGAACTTGGGTAAGATATTCGTTTCTGTGCTTCAGATTTCTCATCTGTGAAATGAGGATGATAATGATATACTTATCTCAGGGTGATGGTGCAGGATATATATATACAACTTATAGATGTATAACAAATGTATACGTGTGAAACTTAGAGAGTATGTGGCACATAGTACGATATAAGTACTACAGTGGTAGCTATTTTTATTATCTCATAGAATTCTGAAGGTTCAATGAGTTCATACAGAGAGAATGCTTAATAGGATGCCCAAAATGTAAAAAAAATTCAATAAATGATAACTAAAAAGTGGAGGCTTCCCATTCTTTGGATCTGATTAAGTAAAAGATGATAGAAAGATTTATATTAAAAAACTTTAAAAAATAAAATAAGTAATAACATGCTTAAAGGCAGAAGAAATGGAGTAAGGATCCCTCACAGAGTTTGGATACTGACGCTCAAGTATCCCGTCCTCTCTTCCCCACCCCACAAGTGTAACATTTCTTTGAGGTCTAAAATGTTATTTTTTAAGTGCTTGTGGATATGGCATTATACTCTATAATATTGCTGCGCTTATTTTAAATTATTTATACTTCGGGCTTCCCTGGTGGTGCAGTGGTTGGGAATCTGCCTGCCAATGCAGGGGACACGAGTTCGAGCCCTGGTCTGGGAAGATCCCACATGCCGCGGAGCAACTAAGCCCGTGCGCCACAACTACTGAGCCTGCGCGTCTGGAGCCTGTGCTCCGCAACGGGAGAGGCCACGACAGTGAGAGGCCCACGCACCGTGATGAAGAGTGGCCCCCGCTTGCCACAACTGGAGAAAGCCCTCGCACAGAAACGAAGACCCAACACAGCCACAAATTAATTAATTAATTAATTTTAAAAAAATTACTTATACTTTAAATACTTACTACTCTAGAAAGAGATGCTTCATGTTTATCCTATGGTTATACAGCCTGGGGTATTAATAGCAATTACCTAGCAAAGGTGCTTATATTTTCTGGGGGGAGTTGGAATTTCATTTTTTGGGGTTGATAGTAGGGGAGATGTTTGCCTCATTCTCTATCATTCTTTTAGTTTGCAAGGTCTACCACTACGAGTGCCCTTGCAAGAGGAGCAAGTTCAAAACTAAAAACCCTATCAGTGAACACTGGGCAGATTCTCTCATGTTTAGAACTTCGAAATAATGACTATTCATCTCAAGCTACTTTTAACTCCTTAAGCAAACAGACATCCTCCGCCTCACAAGCCAGCAGTACTCTGCACACCTGCCCCTTTGTTCCACAGATGGCAGTGGCTCAGTACCATGGATAAAGTGTGTGTGGCTAGAGACGTGGCCGGCTGGAAAGTGGTGGGCTTTGCATATGGTGCTAAAGGGTTTGAACCTAAATGTACAATGCAAAACTAAAAACTTCTAGGAAAAATAAAAACATAAGACGAACTCTATGAAACCCAAGACTGAGTGAAGAGGTTTTAGATTTGACATCAAAAAGCACAATCCCTCGAAAAGTTGATTAATTGGACCTCATCAAAATTAGGAACTTTTGCTTTGTGAAAGAGGATGAAAAGACAAGGGATAGATAGAAAATATTTGCAAAGCACATATCTAATAAAGTACGTGTATCTAGAATGTATTTTTTAAACTTTCAAAACTCAACAGAAAAAAAAAAACCTCCCAAATAATCCAATCAGAAAATAAACAGGCAATAAACAAGTGGGACCAAGCTTTTTCACAGCAAAGGAAACCATTGGCAAAACAAGAGGAAAACCTACTGAATGGGAGAAGATATTTGCAAATGGTACGACCGATAAGGGGTAAATATCCAAAATATATAAGCAGCTCATACAACTCAGTATTAAAAAAACAAACCCGACTAAAAAAATGGGCAGAAGATCTGAATTAGACATTTTTCCAAAGAAGATATACAGATGGCTAACAGGCACATGGAAAGATGATCAACATTGCTAGTCATCAGAGAAATGCAAATCAAAACCGCAATGGGATATCACTTCATACCTGTCAGAATGGCTGTCATCAAAAAGTCTAGAAATACCAAATCATGGCAAGGATGTGGAGAAAAGGGAACACTTGTACACTGTTGGTGGGAATGTAAACTGGTGTAGCCACTGTGGAAAATAGTATGGAGGTTCCTCAAAAAACTAAAAATAGAATTACTATATGATCCAGAAATTCTACTCCTAGGTATATAGCCAAAGAAAACAAAAATACTAATTAAAAAAGATACATGCACTCCAACGTTTATAGCAGCATTTTTTAAGCATTATTGATAATGGCCAAGATAAGGATCAACTTAAGTGTACATCAACAGATGAATGGATAAAGAAGATGTGGTACATATATCCAATGGAATATTACTTAGCCATAAAAAAGAATGAAATTTTGCCATTTGTAACAACATAGTTGGACCTTGAGGGTATTATGCTTAGTGAAATAAGTCAGATAAATACTGTATGTTATCACTTACACGTGGAATCTAAAAAACAAACAAATGAATATAACAAAACAGAAACAGACTCACAGATATAAAGAACAAACTAGTGGTTACTAGTGCAGGGGGAGTGAAGAGGAGAGGGGCAAGATAGGGGTAGGAGACTAAGAGATACATTCTGGGACTTCCCTGGTTGTCCACTGGTTAAGAGTTTGTGCTTCTACTACATGGGGCATGGGCTTGTTCTCTGGTCGGGGAGCTAAGATTCCCACATGCTCTGTGGCCAAAAAAAAAAAAAAAAAATCAAACCAAGCAACTGGCTAGTTTGAGGATTAAAAAAAAAAGAGAAGTACAGGGCTTCCCTGGTGGCGCAGTGGTTGAGAGTCCGCCTGCCAATGCAGGGGACACATACCGCATAAAAAAAAAAAAGAGAGAGAAGTACAAACTACTATGTATAAAATAAGGTACAAGGATATACTGTATAGAGCAGGGGATATATATAGTCAATATTTTATAATAACTTTAAACAGATTACAAGCTATAAGAATATTGAATATGTTGCATACCTGAAACTAATATAATATTGTAAATCAACTACACTTCAATTTTTTAAAAAAAGAAAAGAAAGAAAATTAACAGACATTTCATTGCAAAGCATATACAAATGACAAAACACACAAAGAAATGTTCAACATCATTAGTCATTATGGAAATGCAAATTAAAACCACAGTGAGAGGACTTCCTTGGTGGCACAGTGGTTAAGAATCCATCTGCCAATGTAGGGCACATGGGTTCGAGCCCTGGTCTGGGAAGATCCCGCATGCCATGGAGCAACTAAACCCGTGCACCACAACTACTGAGCCTGCACTCTAGAGACCATGAGCCATAACTACTGAGCCCACACGCCACAACTACTGAAGCCTGTGCTCCGCAACAAAAGAAGCCACCACAGTGAGAAGCCCGCGCACCGCAATGAAGAGTAGCCCCCGGGCTTCCCTGGTGGCGCAGTGGTTGAGAGTCCGCCTGCCGATGCAGGGGACACGGGTTCGTGCCCCGGTCTGGGAAGATCCCACATGCCGCGGAGCAGCTGGGCCCGTGAGCCATGGCCGCTGAGCCTGCGCGTCCGGAGCCTGTGCTTCGCAATGGGAGAGGCCACAACAGTGAGAGGCCCACGTACAGCACAAAAAAAAAAAAAAAAAAAGAGTAGCCCCCGCTGGCTGCAACTAGAGAAAGCCTGTGCACAGAAATGAAGACCCAACGCAGCCAAAAATAATTAAATAAAATAAATAAATTTTTTAAAAACATGCTTTATAAAAAATAATAATGAGATATCACAACACACCTATCAGAATGGCTAAAATAAAAAATAGTGATAACACAAAATGCTGGAAGGATATGGAATCATTGGATCTCTCACACATTGCTGGTGGTAATATAAAATCTTGCAGCCTCTCTATAAAATAGTTTTTCAGTTTCTTAAAAAAAGAAACAAGCACTTACCATATGACTCAGCAATTGCACTCTTTGGCATTTATTCCAAGAAATAAAAACTTATGTTCATGCAAAACCAGTACACCAATGTTGATAGCAGCTTTATTCACAATAACCTCAAACTGGAAACAACCCAGATGTCCTTCAATAGGTGACTGGTTAAACAACCTGCAGTACATCCTTATCATGCAGCACTACACAGCAATAACAAGGAATGAACTCCTAACACACACCACAACTTGGATGGATCTCAAGGGAAAAAAGCCAATCTCAAAGGTAACATACTGTATGATTTCATTTATATAACATTCTTAACATAACAAAATTACAGGTAGGGAGAACAGATTAGTGATTTCGGGGGGTGGGGATGGGAGCTGGAGGGGATATGAAAAGGCAACATGAGGCAGCCTCGTGGTGATGGAACAGTTCTGTATCTTAATTATGCTGGTGGTTATGTGAAGGTACACATGTAATAAAACTGCATGAGACCCACCCCCTCACACACACACAAACACATACACACCATACACATGAGTGCTTGTAAAATTAGTGAAATCTGAATAAGCTCTCTGGATCCAATCAACATCAATTTCCTGGCTTTGATACTGTACTATAGATTTTGCCACTGGGAGAGGCTGGGCAAACGGTACACCAGACTTTCCCTGTACTTTTTTTTCTCCTGCAACTGCCTGTTAATCTATCATTATTTCAAAATAAAAAGTTAAAACTGCAGTTGGGCATAAAACAATTTTTAAGATTCAAAATTACCTCCGGATATACACATTTATAGAACTAACATTTTACATACATACCAATTTGCTTTGGTAATTGTATCTACTTGTAGATCTATCCTGCCGTTCCACTTCCTGTGATTTGTTATGCCAAATATAGCCTTAAACGGCATCTTTGGTATGATAATTGTGGACTGTTGTATGCTTTTCTAGATTTTTGCTAGATGGATCTAGGTATGATATGCGGGCAGTCAACTGGATCAACTGGTTTGAACACTGTGGTTACTTTTGTAAACACCTCATGGGCAATCTTGTTGAAGCACAAACAGATGCTGTGATTCCACATGGGGGGAGTAAGCTTGCTTTGCCCTGGGGGGGCGGTCAGAGGGTTAGGAGTATTTTTCATGACTGTCACTTCCTGAACTCAACCTACATTGTACTCTCCATATTTGCTAATACATCTGATACCCTTGAGGTGTGTCTTTAAAATAATGTGACTTTTTAAAAAGCACGCAATACCATGCTGATCTCCTATTAGATGCCAGTTGTTTTGCATGTATCATTTACAACTCATACTAACCAAGAGAAAATATGTTTTCTTCTTTGCTTAAAATGTGGACCTGAGAAGCTATTTATCTTAATAAATGGTTCCTGAACATTGTTATTCTAGTAATGCTGTTATTGCTCAGAGCACTGTTGAAACTCTCCTTTGGGGGCTTTATTTTTATTTATTTTCTGACTCTGTGGCATTTTGTTTTTTTTGACTGATCTCAGTTGTAGAGATTTTTCACCTTTTAAACTTTAGAATTTGTCTATCTACCTATCTATCCATTCATATCTATCGCTCATCAAAAGTAATTCTGCACAAATTAAAACAACAAGGTAGTATTTTTCACTTGCCAGGTTAGAGAAATTCATCCCTAGTACCATCAAGGATGTTGAGGAACAGGAAACCTTTGCCTGGCCGGGGACAGTGTAATTTGCTACAACTGTTTGGAAATCAATTTGGCAATATATAGGTCCAAAGCTTTCAAAAATGTTCATGCCTTTTTTACTGGCACAAAAACAGAAATATAGATCAAGGGAACAGTATAGAAAGCCCAGAGATAAACTCATGCATCTATGGTCACCTAATCTATGACAAAAGAGGCAAGAATATATAGTGAAGAAAAGACAGTCTTTTCAATAAGTGGACATCTACATGTAAAAGAATGAAATTAGAACACTCCCCTAACACCATACACAAAAGTAAACTCAAAATGGATTAAAGACCTAAATGTAAGGCTGGACACCATAAAACTCTTAGAGGAAAACACAGGCAGAACACTCTTTGACATAAATTGGAGCAAGATCTTTTTTGACCCACCTCCTAGAGTAATGAAAATAAGAACAAAAATAAACAAATGGGACCTAATTAAACTTAAAAGCTTTTGCACAGCAAAGGAAACCATAAACAGGATGAAAAGACAACCCTCAGAATGGGAGAAAATATTTGCAAATGAAGCAATGGACAAAGGCTTAATGTCCAACATATGCAAGAAGTGCACACAGCTCAATTACAAAAATATATATATAACCCAATCAAAAAATGAGTGGAAGATCTAAATAGACATTTCTCCAAAGAAGACATCCAGATGGTCAAAAAGCACATGAAAAGATGCTCAACATCGCTAATTACTAGAAAAATGCAAATCAAAACTACAGTGAGGTATCACCAAAAACCGGTCAGAATGGCCATCATCAAAAAATCTACAAACAATAAATGCTGGAGAGGGTGTGGAGAAAAGGAAATCCTCCTACACTGTTGGTGGGAATGTAAATTGGTACAACTACTATGGATGTCCCTTAAAAACTAAAAATAGAACTACCATATGACCCAGCAATCCCACTACTGGGCATATATCCAGAGAAAAGCATAATTCAAAAAGATATGTGTACCCCAATGTTCACTGCAGCACTATTTACAATAGCCAGGACATGGAAGCAACCTAAATGTCCATCAACAGAAGAATGGATAAAGAAGATGTGGTACGTATATACAATGGACTATTACTCAGCCATAAAAAGGAGTGAAATTGTGTCATTTGTAGAGACGTGGATGGATGTAGAGTCTGTCATACAGAATGAAGTCAGTCAGAAAAAGAAAAACAAATATAGTATATTAACACATATATGTGGAATCTAGAAAAGTGGGATAGGTGATCTTATTTGCAAAGCAGAAATAGAGACACAGATGTAGAGAACAAATGTATGAATATCAAGGGGGAAGGAGGAGTTGGGACAAGTTGGGGGACTGGGATTGACGTATA
This sequence comes from Mesoplodon bidens, assembly GCF_964165515.1. Taxonomy (NCBI): domain Eukaryota; kingdom Metazoa; phylum Chordata; class Mammalia; order Artiodactyla; family Ziphiidae; genus Mesoplodon; species Mesoplodon bidens. The sequence continues at coordinate 73,334,050 of NC_138169.1, forward strand.
TACACTATTGATACTATGTATAAAATAGATAACTAATGAGAACCTACTGTATAGCACAGGGAACCCTACTCAGTGCTCTGTTATGACCTAAATGGGAAGGAAATCCCAAAAAGAGGGGGTATATGTACATGTATGGCTGATTCACGTTGTTGTACCGTAGAAACTGACACAGCAGTATAAAGCAACTGTACTCCAATTAAAACAAAAAAAGAAAAGATACATGCACCCTAATATTCATTGCAGCACTATTTACAATAGCCAGGACATGGAAGCAACCTAAATGTCCATCAACAGAGAAATGGATAAAGAAGATGTGGTACATATATACAATGGAATATTAGCCATAAAAAGAACAAAATAATGCCATTTGCAGCAACATGGATGGACCTAGAGATTGTCATACCGAGTGAAGTAAGACAGACACAGAAAGACAAATATCATATGGTATTGCTTATATGTGGAATCTAAAAAAAGGGGAGTACAAATGAACTTACTTACAAAACAGAAATAGAGTCACGGATGTAGAAAACAAACTTACGGTTACCAAGGCATAAGGGAGGGAGGGATAAATTGGGAGATTAGGATTGACATATACACACTACTGTATATAAAAATAGATAATGAATAAGAACCTGCTGTAGAGCACAGGGAACTCTACTCACTACTCTGTTATCGCCTATATGGGAAAAGAATCTAGAAAACAAAAAAAGAGTGGATGTACGTATACGTATAACTGATTCGCTTCACTGCACACCTGAAACTAACACAAGATTGTAAATCAACTATATTCCAATAAAAATTTTTTTAAAATGTTCATGCCTTTTAATGAGGCATTTCACTTCTGGGCATGTATGATATATTTAAAAGTTTATCCAAAGTGATGTCCACTGCAGCAAATATCAGATGGAGGGAAATAACCCAGTCCATTGCCTATAGAATATATTCCAACCCCCAATTTACTGTAGATGCTACTTTTCTCCTCAGTTGGGGAGTCATGGTGGGGTCAGCAAAGGAAGCAATTAAGCCATGCTGCCAACGGTAGGTAGAGGTGGTTAGGAAAACCGCACCACAGCTACCCCTCTGCAAGTGTGATACAGTTCCAGTTAATTTCATTTGCATCTCAAAGTACAAGGTACTTTAGTTGACTTCTGTTTTGCATGTGTAAAGAGCCCAGCACACATCCTGCATGAAGAGTTCAATATATTCTGATTTCCAGCATGTTAATCATAAATGCAGAACTTCCAGGACTACTATTTTGAAGTAAACAGTTATTTAAATGTGCATGTTCTCATATGCTCATTTGCAAATCAATCTCAAAGGCTGTTCTTCAAAGCCATTGTTGTTCGCCTTTCCTTCTCATCCACCACTCTTTGCCCCCAGTGATTTCACCATTCTCCTCCCGCCTGTCCCCCAATTTAGCTCTCTATTTCAAGGGCTTGAAAGTATTTGTAAATACTTTCAGGACAGGGTGCAAATGAATCCTCCTATGCACTTTAAAGGGATCCTGCAATATCTTTCAACACCTATATCACTCACCCCCTACGTGTTTATCGCCCCCTAAGCAACACCCATCCTAGTTCCTTTCTTATTTTGTTAGATATATGGAATCATTGCTCCCCATCCACAGTCTTTTCTTAGAAATGCCTCCCTTCCCACAGGCTGACAGCTACCCCTACCTGCCATGTTACTACAAACTGGACCTGTTCCCGGTGAATTTAATGTTCTTGCCTCGTAAGGAAGGAATTCAGAAACGAAATGATAGGTAAGAAGTGGATTTATTTAGAGAGAAACACACTCCACAGACAGAGTGTGGGCCATCTCAGAAGGTCAGAGGCCTCGAAATATGGCATGGTTAGTATTTATGGGCTGGGTAATTTCATAGGCTAATGAGTGGGAGGATTATTCCAACTATTTTTTTTGGGGGGGAAGGGAGGAGATTTCCAGGAATTGGGCCACCGCCCACTTTTTTGACCTTTTATGGTTGGCCTCAGAACTTTCATGGCGCTGGTGAGTGTGTCATTTAGCATCCTAACGTTTTACAGTGAGCGTATAATGAGGCTCAAGGTCGACTGGAAGTTGAATCTTCCACCATCTTGAACCTAGTTGGTTCTAATCAGTTTTTGTCATGTCCTATGGCTATGTCATTCTTTTAAAGGTTGTGCCTTGCCCTCTTCCCTCCTGTTTCAGACCCAAGTGAATGTTACCTAAATTGGGACATTTAATCTCTTCCAGGAATTTGGAGTTGGGACAAGAAGATTCTCTCTTCAGAATTTGGACATAGAGACTGAGCAAATCATCTGTGAAGGACCAAACAAGAAGGCCATCAAGTTTTGGGGTTAAACTACCATTTTGGGACAGCAGGAAAGAAGAGATGCTAGGGAGGTAGTGGTGAGGGGGAGACAGTGAGAGAAGCAGAGACAGAGAGAAACTGCCTGGAGTTATTATACCCAATCCTGAAGCTCAGTGTTCCTGGGGTCCCATTTCTTTATAATAAGTCTCCCTTTACCTGAACTGAAATGAGTGGGTTTTATTTAATTACACCAAATAATCCTTGAATCAGATTCTCAGAGTGGGTCTTCAAAACAAAAATTATAAAAATCAGTGAATATGAACCATATTAGGAGTTAATCCCATTCATTTTTCTTTTCTGCTCTTTTTAAAAAAAGTGAAATATACCATCAATACAGGAAAGTGCATAAGATTTATACGTACAGTTTAAAACAACCTCTGGTTGAAACCATACATTTATGTTTAAGGTACTCTTCTGGGCCACCAGATAGTAAATATTTTTGACTTTGCAGTGAAATCATGCCCCACAGAGTTAACAGAAGCTGTTAACTAATAGAAATTCTTGAACTTGTCTTACAGAACAATAGATAAGGGAACAGCTTGTTAAAACCCCTCTGCTTGTAAACTACCTTCACTGATTAACTGGAGTCAGTTGTTTTCTTGTTTCTTTTTTCCTCTCTTTAAATTGTGTATCTTCCCAGCTTCACACAGCCCGGTTGTTTTACAGGAACTTTGAGTCAGGTCCTGCCCAGTGTGATCCACTGACCCTAAAACTAGGCCTGTATAGATGTCCCATGGATGGCCTGTTAACAACAGAGGACTGGAAAACTCCACCTTCAGATCATGCTAAGTGCCTCTTTTTTTTTTTTTTTTTTTTTTTTGGCTGCACTGCATGGCATTCGGGCTCTTAGTTCCCCAACCAGGGATGGAACCCATGCCCCCTGCAGCGGAAGTGCAGAGTCTTAACCACTGGACTGCCAGGGAAGTCCCTCTTTTTTTTTTTTTTTTAAATTGAAGTATAGTTGATTTACAATATTGTGTTAGTTTCAGGTATATAGCATAGTAATTCAGTATTTTTGCAGATTATATTCCATTATAGGTTATTACAAGATAATAGCTATAATTCCCTGTGCTATATAGTATATCCTTGTCACTTATCTATTTTATGTATAGTAGTATTTATCTGTTAATCCCATACTTCTAACCTGTCCCTCCCCCCTTCCCTCTCCCCTTTGGAACTATAAGTTTGTGTGCTACACCTGTGAGTCTGTTTTTTATATACATTCATTTGCATTATTTTTTAGATCCCACATATAAATGATATATAGTATATCATATATAGTATATAGTACTTGTCTTTCTCTGTCTGACTTATTTAACTAAGCATGATATTCTCTAGTTCCATCCATGTTGCTGCAAATGACAGTATTTCATACTTCTTATGGCTGAGTAATATTCCATTGTGTTTGTGTGTGTGTGTGTATATACATATACATATGTATATGACATCTTCTTAATCCAGTTGTCTGTTGATGGGTACTTGGGTTACTTCAGTGTCTTGGCTATTGTAAATATGGCTGCCATGAACATTGAGGTGCATGTATCTTTTCAAATTAGTGTTTTCATTTTCTTTGGATATATACCCAGGAGTGGAATTCCTGAATCATATGGTAGTTCTTAGTTTTTAAGGAATCTCTGTACTGTTTTCCATAGTGGCTGTACCAATTTACATTCCCATCAACCATGTATTAGGGTTCTTTTTTCTCCACATCCTCTCCAACATTTGTTATTTGTGGATTTTTTGATGATAGCCATTCTGACAGGTGTGAGGAGATAGATACCTCATAGTGGTTTGGATTTGCATTTCTCTAATAATTAGTGACACTGAGCACCTTTTCATGTGCCTATTAGTATTTCTTCTTTGGAAAAAAAGTCTACTCAAGTCTTCTGCCCATTTCTTGATTGGATTTTTTTTTCATATTGAGTTATATGAGCTCTTCATATATTTTGGATATTAACCCCTTGCTGGTTGCATTATTTGCAAATATTTTCTCCCAGCTTGTCGTTTCATTTTGTTGATGGTTTCCTTTGCTGTGCAAAAGCTTCTAAGTTTAATTAGGTCCCATTTGTTTATTGTTGCTTTTATTTCTTTTGCCATAGGAGACTAATCCAAAAAAACATTGCTACAATTTATGTCAAAGCGTGTTTTATATATGTTCTCTTCTAGGAGTTTTATGGTTTCATGTCTTACATTTAGGTCTTTAAACTATTTTGAGTTTATTTTTGAATATAGTGTGAGGGAATGTTCTAATTTCATTGCTTTACATGTAGCTGTCCAGTTTTCCCAGCATCACTTATTGAAGAGACTGTCTTTTCTCTGTTGTATATTCTTGCCTCCTTTATCATAGATTAATTGACCTTAGGTGCATGGGTTTATTTCTAGGCTCTCTATTCTGTTCCACTAAGGTATGTGTCTGTTTTTTGTGCCAATACCATGCTATTTTGATTACTGTAACTTTGTAGTATAGTCTGAAGTCTGGGAGGATTATACCTCCAGCTTTGTTCTTTTTTCTCAGGATTGCTTTGGCAATTCAGGATCTTTTGTGGTTCCATATAAATTTTAGAATTATTTGTTCTAGTTCTGTGAAAAATTTCATGAATATTTTGATAAGGATTTCATTAAATCTGTAGACTGCTTTGGGTAGTATGGCCATTTTAATAATATTAATTCTTCCAATCCAAGAGCATGGAATATCTTTCTATTTCTTTGAAGAATTGGAGATGTCCAATTTCCTTTATCATTGTTTTATAGTTTTCAATGTATAGGTCTTTCACCTCCTTGGTTAAGTTCATTTGTAGCTATTTTTTTTTTGATGTGATTTTAAACAGGATTTTTTTTTTACTTTCTTTTTCTGATATTTCATTATTAGTGTATAGAAATAACAGGTTTATGTATATTAATCTCGCATCCTGCAACTTTGTTGAATTCCTTTATTTGTTCTAATATTTTTTGGGTGGATTCTTTAGGGTTCTCTATATAGAGTACCATGTCATCTGCAAATAGTGACACTTTTACCTCTTCCCTTCCAATTTATATACCTTTTATTTCTTTTTCTTGTCTGATTGCTGTGGCTAAGACTTCAAGTACTATGTTAAATAGAAGTATCAAGAGTGGGTATCATTGTGTTATTCCTGAATTTAGCAGGAAGTGCCTCCATTTTGAATATGCAAGAGCATGTAACCCAGATGCACCTGAGCAAAACACTGATTGCCTCATCTTTTTCCCTACCTCCAATCACCTTTCCCCATGCCTAAGGCCACGTTACTTATCCCATAAATATCACAAACCCCTTTGGGGAAGCAGATTTGAGAGTTGTTCTCCTGTCTCCTCACTTGGCTGCCTTGTGAATAAGCCCTTTCTTGGCTGTAAACCTTGGTATCTCAACATTTGGCTTGCTGTGTGTCAGGCAAATGTACCTGTTGTTTATTGGAGGCAATACTTGTGAAAGATCAAGACAGGGAGCAGGATTGGGCAGAGAAAGACACAGGTCTCAATGTAGATCTGACACCTGTGAAAGGAGAGTGGAGGCAAGAATATGAGAATATCTTGACAGCCCAATGGGGAGCTGTGGCTGAAAGATTTCCCCCAGAGGAACCCCAGGCAGGGCAAATGAGGTGAGTCCTTCCTCCACCTCCATGATCATTCAGGGGCTGGAGGCTTCTCTGGAAGTGCATGGGCCAGAAGGAGATCCTGAAAGCACCTGCAGCTAGAAGCTGTGAGCTAGCTTGGAAGGGAGATCTGAGAGGCACATCTCCATGACTGCCACAGGATATCTATTACGACCAATTCTATTCAACACTGTATCGGAGGTCCTAGTTGGGGCATAAAGAATAGGAAAATATGAAAAAAAAAGAAAAAGAAAAAAAGAAATGATACTGACATTATTTGAAGATTATATGAATACATACATATAAAATGCCAAAGGAATAAACATTTAGAATAAATGAAGTACATTTGTTGCATACAATGTCTACCTAAAAATTTAATCCTGAAATAAATCTTTCAGGATTAAAGGGCCTGATATAACGTTCCAATAACATAAAAATCAAGTATGTAGAAATACAATTAATAAATAATATGCAAATAACAAATGATGTTCTCTTTATACAGAGAATTGTAATATATTATTGAGAGAAATACACACATATGCACACATCTAAATATATATAGAGATAAACCATGTTAATAGATTCATAAAATAAATATTGTAAAAATGTCTCTTTTCTCCAATGATCTATGGATTCAGTGCAATTCTGGTCAAAACTCCAACAAGTTTTTTTTTCTTACTTTTATTTTTTGGAACTTCACAAACTAATTCTAAATTTTATATAGAAATGCAAGAGACCAAGAATAGCCAAGGTATTATTGAAGAATAAGGTGAGAAGACATACTTTACTATCAAGATTTATTATGAAACTACAGAAATTAGGTAGTAGAATGATGGTGCAACAATAAATAATCAGATTAATGAAGAGATTGGGGACTCCAGAGATAAACCCATGCATAGACAGACATTGACTTATAACAAGGATGGTACTTCAGAGCAGTAGGGAATGGTCCCTTCAGTAAACAGTGCTGGATAACTGGACACTCATATAAAGGAAACATAAGTTGCCCTTGCTTCAAACCATATGCTAAAGTTAATAACAGGCTGATCATAGATTAAAAGTACAAAGTAAAACCATAACAGGGAGTAATATAGATTAACAGGGAAAGATTACTTAAGCAGCACACATAATTCTTTACACATAAAGAAAAAGATTAATAGATTTCCTTAAGAGAGTGAAATGCAAACCGCAAAATGGAAGAAAATATTTGTAATACACATAACAAGAAGGGCTTCTATTTGAAATGTACACAGGATGTCTACAATTCAATAAGAAAAAGAGAGTAAAGGGGGAAAATGAGCAAGAGATTGGAACATGCACTTTACAAAAGGTGGTATCCAAAGAGCTAAGAAACATGACAATGTGTAAATCTCATTAGTTCTCACAAGAGAACTGCCCATGAAAAGTACAATGTGAAACGATGCTAAGTGTACCAGAAAGACTAAAATTAAAATGATTAAAAAGAACGCAATATCAGTTCCAGAGTGCTCCTCTCATTTTTGCACATATGAACTTAATAATGAAGAAGCATTAGATGCACATGAAATGGGAGACACCATATAAAACAACTGTGTTCTTTGAAAATGCCAATATTGTGAAAGACAAAAGCAGAGGAACTATTCTATTCTAAAGGAAACTAAATTCATTGAGTGACCCTGGATTGGACTCCATACTAGAAAAATTAAAATTGCTGTAGAGGACATTTCTGATACAATTGGTGAAATCCGAATAAGACCCACAAACATGAAAATGGTATGTTTCAATGATAAAGTTTTGATTTTGGTGATGTACTACGATTACATAAATGAATGCCCTTGTTCTTAGGAAATAAATCTTTTGGGATTAAAGGGTCTGATGTCTGCAACTTCTTTTTAAATGTTCAGAAAAATATTATATATGTATAACATATAATACATATATTATAAATTATATATAATAAATATATAAAACAAATGAGGCAAATGTTTTCCGTAGACTAGATTGATCAAAGATACTAGACAAGTTTCTTAAAATGTAATCTATAAATTAATATTGATTTATATAAAACCATGCTGTGAAATCCTGTTCAGTTAAACTAGTTTCCTTAGATATATTGAGAGAAAGAAGACAGATCTCCATTGCTTCCTTAGCAATTTCCCATAGATATCTCTGACTGACTTTTCAGATATTCTAGATGTCCAGAGAGCTCTCCCAGTAAGTCGTCCAACTCTGGGTGGTAGAAAGCACATTACTGAAGTTCAATAAACTTTGGCTAATGGTAGTGACATTTACAAGTAATAATAGAAGTTTGGGTTGATGAATTCATTATAAAGATTATATCTGGTGGCAGTGTCTTGCTTTGCAAACCTAGTTAATAGTTCTGAGGCATAATTTAAGGCTGTTCATTTATCATCAAAGAACGGTTAGAAGATGTCATAGTCCTTTTGAAGGTAATCACTAGTACCTTCTTTTTGCTCAGGAGCTTGTACATTTCAAAGCACTGATACATCCATTTTCCCTGCACAGTCACAGTTGCATATTCTCCATCTCAGCTGAAGCAGAAAGAACTATAGTTCAGAGTTATAGTTTAAACTAATGGCACATCTGTTGATGCCTAGCCCAGCACTGGTTACTAGGCTGGGCTATCCCTACTACTGTTAGGAAACTAAAACCGTATAAACATTCACTACAATATTTTTTTCTTATACCAAAAAGGAAAAAATTCTGAAAGAAGATCATTCCCACTAGATCTTATGTTCTTTAAGTGATCCACAGCTTAAAATATACATGAGGTCTTATGTACTTTTACTTGCCTGAAGAAATTCTGGAAGAATATACCTGAAACTGATCAAAGTAATTAGTGACCTGTAAGAGCTTGGAGATGAAAACTGCACAGATGTGGGACACAAAAAAAGTTGGTTTATTTTCCCAAATGGTTTTAATTTTATTTTTTAATATTTTCTGAGAAAGTTTTTGCTGTAAAGCATTTCAAGTTAAGTTCATGAACCATGTGTATTTACCATTGAGAAAAAGAAAAAAAAATCCACAGCTATCTGGTCGGCTCACCAAAGATGCAAACTTGACTTTCAATTGTATAACTGTAGTTTTCTGCCCCTGAATGCTTCTTTTGTTACATCCAGTCCATTAGGCAGGTGTTGCTGATAACAGGTGGCAAAGAATAAGTTGAAGTTTATGAGGCTACTTGCATATAAAGTACACCTGCCCTCACCACTGTTCAGCAATTTTCTATCCAAAGGTAAATGTAGTACATTGCAAATAAAGTTTGTGGCATTGTTCAAGAGAGGCGGAATCAAATGAAATCTTCTCAGTGCCAAATGGAATTTTTTCAACTCTGATTTTTCAAAATCACATGAAAGGAAGCTCCAGAGTCTATTTCCTTTTGAAAAAAATATTTGTTATATTGTTTTTCTGATAGCTAAAAAATGAAACATGTTGTTGTAGAAACTTTGAAATTCACAAAAAAATTAAATATTTTAAAAATCTTTTTTAATTCACTAATACCTAAGTCAGAGTTTCAAAGAGCTGAAGTTAGCCTTTTATATCAGGAACACATATACAAGGCAGGGAATGAATTTCAACTCATTGGATAGGGTATGATAGGATAGTTTATTTTTTCACACAGGGTGTGATATACCAGTCTGAGTGTTAGTGGGAACCACAGCCTCCTTTTAAAACTGGAAATCATCTGGTCCAATTTATAAGCATGTCATAACTGAAAATTCATTTGGAATTTTATTTGGAATGCCAAACAATTTCCCCATTGACCAAATGGCAGCAAGATTCTGAGGCAGAACACAGGAGTCCACATAATCCACAGCAACTCAAAGGGCAACAGTGCTTTATTACACTGAAAGGAAAATGGATAGACCTTTTCTTTGCCTCAAAAAAAAAAGTTTATACAGAAAGTATTTTGTCACACTGATATGATAAATAAACAGCAGGATAAACTTTTATCAATTATTTACCTAATGTGATTTTATTTCTTATTTGCTCCATTACTGTTGGTTTCATAGGCTTTCCCCCTCACCTTTTTTCATAATTTCTATCTTTCCTTCACCATTTTTAATTCTTTCCCCCATCTTTACTACCTTCATTATTGTCAACCCTGATGTTGAATTCAAATCAAATCAGCTTATATTCCATTCATGCAAATCATATATCTGATAAGGGGATAATATCCAAAATATATAAAGAACTCATACAACTCAACAGCAAACAAACAATCTGATTAAAAAATGGGCAGAGAATGTGCCCTGATTTCAAACCATACTAGAAAGCTACAGTCATTAAAACAGTATGATACTGGCACAAAAACAGATACATAGATCAACGGAAAAGAATAGAGAGCCCAGAAATGAACCCATACTTATATGGGCAATTAATCTATGACAAAGGAAGCAATAATATACAATGAGGAAAAGACAGCCTCTTCAATAATTGTTGGGAAACTGGACAGCTACATGCAAAAAAAAAAATCAAGCTGGACTACTTTCTCAACCCTATATTCAAAAATAAACTCAAAATGGATTAAAGACTTAGATATAAGACCTGAAACCATAAAACTTCTAGAAGGAAGTTTTTTTGTTTGTTTGTTTTTGTTTTTCACCTCATAATGAAATACTTTATTCTGCATCACAGTATCTGGAAAATGAAGCTGCATTTGGGGCACATTACAGATGAGGAATGATCCATATGTGGTGAGTACAAAACTCAGTTACAACAGAATTATTTCCTAGCATTACCAGATACTCCTTTACCAATGCTTTATTGAAAGTAAAACATGATTTGCCACACTAGAAGCCTAGAAGTGAAATATGGCAGAATTTAAACAGGCAGATATAAAAGTAGCACCTATATGTATTAAAAAAAAAAGTTGGAAAAATCAAATACTGAGGAAGAGCTCTGGCTTTAAGCACATTTTACCCAAAACAGAAAGCCAGTCCATTACTTTTTTTTTTTAAGGCAATTCATTGTATGGGAAAAAATGATGAATGCTAGATGAAGTTAGTGACAAAAAGGGCAATTTTTGGCTAAAACTACAAAATAAACTGATTTTCTGAAGACATTTAGGAAAACATTTCAAGTCATTTTCAAAATGTTTAAATGATACAGTGATCTAGAAGGAAACATGTCTCCTCAAGCAAGGAAGACAAAAGCAAAAATAAACAAATGGGACTATATCAAATTGAAAAGCTTTTTCACAGCAAAAGAAACTATCAACAAACTGAAAAGGCAACCTGCTGAATGGGAGAAGATATTTGCAAAAGATATATCTGACAAGGAGTTAATACCCCAAATAGACAAAGAACTCACACAGCTCAACATCAAGAAAACAAACAACCTGATTAGGAAATGTGCAAAGGACCTAAATAGACATTTTTCCAAAGAAGATATACAGATGGCCAACACGCACATGAAAAGATGATCAATATCACTAATCATCAGGGAAATGCAAATCAAAACCATAATGAGATACCACCTCACACCTGTCAGAATGGCTATTATTGAAAAGATAATAAGTTTTGGCCAAGATACGGAGAAAACGGAACACTTGTGCACTGTTGGTGGGAATGTAAATTGATGCAGCCACTAAGGAAAACAGTGTGGAGATTACTAAAAAATTAAAAATAGAACTACTGTATAATCCAGCAATTCCACTTCCAGGTATTTAACCAAAGAAAACAAAAATACTATTTCAAAAAGATACATGCACCCCTATGTTCATTGCAGCAGTATTTACATTAGCTAAGATACAGAAGCAAGCGAAGTGCCCATCAATAGATGGATTGATAAAAAAGATGTGAAATACATATATATATATAGTGGAATATTACTCAGACATGAAAAGAATGAAATCTTGCCATTTGCAACATCACGAATGGACCTAGAGGGCATCATGCTAAGTGAAATAACTCAGTCAGAAAAAGACAAATACTGTTTGATTTCACTTATATGTGGAATCTAAACAACAAAACAAATGAAGAAACAGAACAAAACAGAAACAGTCATAGATACAGAGAACAAACAGGTGGTTGCTAGAGGGGTTGGGGAGGAGAGAAATAAGTGAAGGAGATAAGAGGTACAAACTTCCAGTTGCAAAATAAGTGAGTCACAGGTATGAAGTGTACAGTGTGGGGAATATAGTCAACAATTATGTAATATCTTTGTATGGTGACAGATGACAACTAGACTTACCATGGTGATCATTTTGAGCTGTCTAGAAACATCAAATCACTGTGTTGTGTACCAGGAACTAATATAGTATTGTAGGTCAATTATACTTCAAAACCAAACAAACTCATAGAAAAAGATCAGATCAATGGTAACTAGATGCAGGGGTGGAGGAAGGGGGAATTGGTTGAGAACAGTCAAAAGGTACAAACTTCCAGTTATAAGTATGAGGGATGTAATGTACAACATGATAAGTATAATGAACACTGCTGTATGTTATTCATGAAAGTTGTAAGAGAGGAAATTCTGAGAGTCTTCATCATAAGGAAAAGATATCTTTTTCTATTTCTTCAATGTTGTATCTATGAGATGATGGATGTTCACCAAACTTATTGTGGTCATCATTTCGTGATGTATGTAAGCAAATCATTATGTTGTACACCTTAAACTTATACAGTGCAGTATGTCGATTATATCTCAATAAAACTGGAAGAAAAAAAAGAATGCGCAGAGAATCTAAATAAACATTTTTCCAAAGAAGATATAAAGATGGCCAACAGGGCTTCCCTGGTGGCGCAGTGGTTGAGGGTCCGCCTGCCAATGCAGGGGACATGGGTTCGTGCCCCGGTCCGGGAGGATCCCGCATGCCGTGGAGCGGCTGGGCCCGTGAACCATGGCTGCTGAGCCTGCGCATCCGGGGCCTGTGCTCCGCGACTCGAGAGGCCACAGCAGTGAGAGGCCCACATACAGCCAAAAAAAAAAAAAAAAAAAGCTAAAAAGATGGCCAACAGACACATGAAAAGGTGCTCAACATCACTAATCATCAGGGAAATGAAAGTCAAAACCATAATGAGGTATCACCTGTTACAAGGGATTTCATCAAAAAAACAAGAAATAACAAATGTTGGCGAGGATGTGGAGAAGAGAATCCTTGTGCACTGTTGGTGGGAATGTAAATTGGTGTAGTCACTGTATGGAGGTTCCTCAAAAAATTAAAACTAGAACTACCATATGATCCAGCAATTCCACGTCTGGGTATCTTCTCAAAGAAAACAAAAACACTAATATGAAAACATATATGCACCGTCACATTATGCAGCACTATTTACAAGAGCCAAGATATGGAAGCAACCTAAGTGTCCATCAACAGATGAATGGATAAAGGAAATGTGTATATATTTACAATGGAATATTATTCAGCCAGATAAAAGAATGAATTCTTGCCATTTGTGGCATCATGGATGGACCTCGAGGGCATTATGCTAAGTGAAATAAAACAGAGAAAGAGAAATGCTGTATGATCTCACTTATATGTGGAATCTTAAAAAAACAAAAAAGACAACAGCAACAAAAAGCGAGTTCATAGATGCAGAGAACAGACTGGTGGTTGCCAGAGACTGGGAATGATGGGGGATGGGCAAAATGGGTGAAGGGGGTCAAAAGGTACAAATTTCCAGTTATAAGGTAAATAAGTCCTGGGGATGTAAGGTACAACATGGTGACTATAGCTAGCAATACTGTGCTGCATATTTGAAAGTTGTTAAGAGAGTAGATCTTAAAAGTTCTCATCACGAGAAAAAAATTATAACTCTGTATGGTGACAAGTATTAACCAGACTTATTGTGGTCATTTCACAAAATATACAAATGTCAAATCATTATGTTTTACACCTGAAACTAATAATGTTTGTCAATTATACCTAAAAAAAAATCTCGTGTGTAGAAAACACAAAAGTTAGGTTTGCCTTTTTTTTGAGGGTCTCTGTACCTTCTGGGGCTGTAGAGTGGTCTGAGATCCTCCCTTTCAGCGATGACTGTAACAGAAACGTGACTACCAGCAACAAAAACAATAGCAGCAGTGATGACTATAAGAGAAACAACTAGGACCACCCACAGCTCACTTACCCTGTTCCAGGCACTGGGTTTAAAAGAAAACTTTCGGGCTTCCCTGGTGGCGCAGTGGTTGAGAGTCCACCTGCCGATGCAGGGGACACGGATTCATGCCCCGGTCCGGGAAGATCCCACGTGCCGCAGAGCGGCTGGGCCCGTGGGCCATGGCTGCTGAGCCTGCGCGTCCGGAGCCTGTGCTCCGCAACGGGAGAGGCCACAACAGTGAGAGGCCCGCGTACCGCAAAAAAGAAAAAAAAAAAGAAAGAAAACTTTTTTCCGCCTGCCTAAGTCGTGAGAATCACTTGCCCAAAGCAAAAGCAAGGACCACCAACTGTCTCGGTAATGAGTTAATTTGCTAGGGCTGCAGTAGAAGATACCACCAACTAGGGGCTTAAACAACAGAAATTTCTCTCTCACCATCTGGAGGCTACAAGTCTGACATCAAGGTGTCCACAGGTTTGGTCTCTCCTGAGGCCTTTCTCTTGGGTTTGTAGGTGGCCACCTTCTCCCTGTGTCCTCATGTGGCCTTTCCTCCATGTGTGCCCACGCTTGTCTCTCTTTCTCTTCTTATAAGGACACCAGTTCTACTGGATTAGAACTTCACCCAGGTGACCTCATTTAACCTTAATTACCTCCTTAAGGGCCCTACTTCCAAATACAGTCACATTTGGGGGTTAGGGCTTCCACATATGAATTTGGGTGGGGACACAATTCAGCCCATAACAGGCAGTATAGCCCTGCACTTTATCTCTACCTTTAAGGTCCCCTCTATAGCTGATTAAACATCTGACCTGTGCTGGGTCTCCTGGGAGTTTGGAATTGGGCAGAGATGCTGTCTATCTTTGCTGATTGCTTCCCTGGGAGGGATGTAAACCTGGATTGGGGCAGGCATGATTGGAAGTTTACACCTCAACAGCAACAGCAGCAGCCTTGGCATAACTTAACATGTGGCAAGCATTGTCCTAAGTTTTTTGTTGTTGTTGTCACTGTTGTTGGTTTTTTTTGCTGTTTTTTTGGCCGTGCTGGGCAGCATGCGGGATTAGTTTCCCAACCAGGGGTGGAACCTGTGCCCCCTACAGTGGAAGCATGGAGTCTTAACCACTGGATTTCCAGGGAAGTCCCTCTTATTGTTTTATATGTGTAATTTTCTTTAATTTTCACAATAAACCTATGAAGTATTATTATTATCTCCAATTTATAGTTATAGAAGGGAAAGACAGAGATGTTGAATAATTTACCCAAAGTCATCCAGTTTGAATATTAGCTTTACATAAAGAAGCAGAGAGGGGCTCCCCTGGTGGCACAGTGGTTGAGAGTCCGCCTGCCGATGCAGGGCACATGGGTTCGTGCCCCCATCCAGGAAGATCCCACATGCCGCAGAGCGGCTGGGCCCATGAGCCACGGCCTCTGGGCCTGCGCATCTGGAGCCTGTGCTCTGCAACGGGAGAGGCCACAACAGTGAGAGGCCCATGTACTGCAAAAAAAAAAAAAAAAAAAAAGAAGCAGAGAAAAATATGACAGAGAGAGACTGACTGGTTGATTGACTGATTGATTGAGAAGATTCACAAAATGGAGAGAGAGAGAGAAAAAGATTCACAAACCAGGAAAAGCAAGAATTCAGGCAGAGAAAGAAAACAATAGCTATATAGACATTGGTATTTGGGTGTTCAAAACCATGATAACTGGGTAATAATGGGACAAGGGTCCTCAGTTGTATTCATAAGCTAGTGAAACCTGGATGTACCTAATGACATGTGTAAAGCCCTCGTCAAAATGCCCAACACAAAATAAACAATAAATGGATGAGTCTGACACTGATACTATTGTTCTCTACTCTCCTTGAAAGCAAATATTTTGGTTAACACTTGGGAATCAGAAAAGTTAGGCATATATCATTCATTTGACAAATGCTGAGTAGGATCTATGTGCTGGACCCTGGGCTAGATACTGGGAATAAGCCAACAGGACCCGTTCTCTGTGCTCCCGGGTCTCAGCATCTGACCTCGGGGGAGATGGAGAGGATGGGCAGTCACACCTTAGTGTGAGGAGTGCCCTGGTGGTATAAGGTGTGGTGGAAGCATCTAGGTCAGCACTTTCTAAACCTTGAGAATCATGGAAAAGCTCCGTGGGAGAAGTAACTTCTGTTATGAGCTTTGAAAGACAAGCAGAAGTTCACTTATTTGTTCATTTCATTTTCATGTGTTTATCCAGGACCTTTTAAGCCCAAAGCGTTATGCTAAAGCTAGGAACACAGCAACGACTGAGATAGGCATAACTCTGTGCTCACAAGACTTGCAGTGTATTGGAGGAGACAAACATTAAATGAATAATTGTACCAAGAGTGGGCGGGAGAGGGAGAAAGCTCCAGGCATCAGGACAGCAGACGCAGAGGCCCAGGGCTGAGAGAGAGATTCTGCTGGAAGGCTCTTTTTTTTTTTTAATTTAAGTATAGTTGATTTACAATTTTGTGTTAGTTTCTGGTGTACAGCAAAGTGATTCAGCTATACATACCTATATAACAAAGCAAAACAAAGCCATTGTGAATTATATATATATATATATATATATGTAAATTTTCATTTTCTTTTCCATTATAGGGTATTACAAGATATTGAAAGTAGTTCCCTGTGCCATACAGTAGGTCCTTGTTGTTTACCTATTTTATATATAGTAGTGTGTATATGTTAGTCCCAGACTCCTAATTTATCCCAACCTGCCCATTTCCCCTTTGGTAACCATAAGTTTGTTTTCTCTGTCTGTGAGTCTATTTCTATTTTGTAAATAAGTCATTTGGATATCACTTACCACATATAAGTGATATCATGTGATATTTGTCTTTGTCTGACTTACTTCACTCAGTATGACAGTCTCTAGGTCCATCCATATGGTTGCAAATGGCATTATTTCATTCTTTTTTTCTGGCTGAGTGGTATTCCATTGTATATATGTACCACATCTTCTTTATCCATTCACCCGTTAATGGACATTTAGGTTGCTTCCATGTCTTGGCTATTGTACATAGTGCTGCTATGAACATTGAGGTGCATGAATCTTTTCAGATTAGAGTTTTCTCCCAGAGATATGCCCAGGAGTGGGATTGCTGGATCGTATGGTAGCTCTATTTTTAGCTTTTTAAGGAGCCTCCATACTGTTCTCCATAGTAGCTGCACCAATTTACATTCCCATCAACAGTGTAGGAGGGTTCTCTTTTTGGAAGCCTCTTTTGAGGGGTGCGGAGTGATAGGGCTGAAGAAGCAACAGGGTCCAGATCACTAACTACCTGGTAAGTCATGTTGTGAAGCTGGGGTTTTATCCTGCCAAACTGGAGATCCCCTGCACGGAGTGATCAGTGCATTTTAGACAGTTCACTGGGGCTGCTTGGGTACTGGATGGGAGGAGACAAGCAGAGAGCGACTGAGTCCAGTTGGAAGACTGTTGCTGCAAGCCAGCTGAGAAGTGACGGTAGTTGGGACTGTTATGGCAGATGTGCTGTAGAGAAGGGGAGGACAGGAGAGCTATTCAGGCTCTAGTAGAGAACGATCTCCCCCACCCCACTCTTGGCGAAGAAGGGATTCCTCCTCCCCCATAGCGTTCAAGTGAAAAAGAGGCTCCCACTCCTGGGAAGCAAGACTTTGTATTTCCCTCCTGAACCAGGGACAGACAGACTCCTATCTGCCCCATTCCAGCAATGAGAGAAGAGTCCTTTTTTCCTGTAATACCCCCTTCCCCTGCAAGAGCATCAAGCCGGGAGAGGGGCAACTCCCCCACCCCTGAAACAAATGGGTGTGTGTGGAGGGCAGGGGGAGGGGAGCCCCGGGGCTGGCAGTTGAGAGACCTGGGTTTCACTGCCACGCTAGCGCCCAATCTCCTAGAGCAGGTCCCAGCCACGTCCCTGTGCCTCATTCTCTTCCCTGGTGAAGCCAAAGGGTAAGTTCAAATCCTGTAACCTGTAGGCCAGATTTCAGAGTAGCATTCACAGAAATGAAAGCCTTTTGAGAAGCTGTTATTTACTTTGGGGTTTGATAAAAGAACATAAAAGGCCCTGATTGGCGCTATTTAAATATTAGTTCCAGGACTGATATTTGCATTTAGGGTGAAATGAATTGATGCACATTATGTATGATTAACTCCCAAGCTCAAGGAAGGGAAATAATATACTGAGGTAGAAGGCAGACAAATCAGCCTGATCACGAGTAAAATAGAGCCCTTCCTATCAGCTCTTCTTCCTATTCGCTAACACTATCTATCTCCATCTTGCGTGTACATTTTCAAGTGGCTTTAAAAGCCTATTCTCAATGCTTCTAAAGGTTTTACAACCTCTAGGGGGAAAAATGCCTGCAATTGCACTATACAATAAACAGTAAACACTAATTGCCCCCCAGTGAAAAGCTAATGGTCTTCTAGGATCATCTACAACAGACTCCATTTAGCAGCAAATATTCTCCTGCGAACGGTCAATTCTCTTTCAGCAATAAGAATCAAGGCAAATGACCTAAACTTTTTTAAATAACAAAGGGTACAATAAATGGACCGAAAATTGCTCCTTTCTCCAGCAGCAGCGCTCTCAGAGGTAAAATTTCAAATTGCTAATGGCCAGAATATTGGACAAGTGAGGGTTTTCCTACTGAGGGACCAGAGAAGGTGACAAAAGATAATGGCTTTCACAGAGAGGGCTGGAAGCTGGGAAAATTAAATCCTTGGATCTGAGGCAAGATGGGAGCTGTGAAAATAGTTAGAATCAGAAAATTGTCTAGCTCTCTCTACATTAGCCTGGAAAGGAGCTTTCTGATTACTTGTTGCTCGATTTAATGGTATATTGAGAGCAGAATCAGATACACCACTGCAACCAAAAATCCTGGATAAATTGAACAAAATCTACCAATCTTCCAGGGAAGATACATAAAAATCACCTTTTTTGCACTTGGATCTTACGGGTACTTCTGAAATGCCACCTGATTCATGATGGTAAATAGCTAAAACTAATTTAATGACATGAATTGATTAAACCCTCTATCGAAAGGAATCCTTCAAAAAGGAATAACTGGAAGGGGGAAATCAAAGTATCATGGGAACATTACAGAGCTAGAAGCAACTGTGAGATCCTTTTCTGGACCAAGGACCTGAAACCTAGGCTTTGTCCTGAAATTTCCCTCTTTCTCTCCCTGAATCATTAATTCCTCCTTTTTACTGAATTTCTTTGATCTTAGGTTAAAAAATTTCCCTTTTCCCCACATCCTACTCCAGCTATGTCTCATTTTTCTGTTCTCCTTTACATCAGAACTTCTCCAAAGACTTGTCATACTTCCCGTCTTGACTGTCCTCTGTTCTCTCCTGAGTTCACTCCAATCTGGTGGTTGACTCCACCACTCCCCCCCAAATTGCTCTCGTCAAATCCATGAGGCAGTGCTTATCCCACCTGAGCGACAAATCGGGAGTGTTTTTACCAGTTGATCACTGCCTTCTTCCTGAACTTGGCAATCATGATGGCTGTTGCAGAGTCAGATTGATGTCCACCGCTGACTCATCCTTCCTTTTCCATTAAGAGCTGTTTCTGGGATGCAGCTGCTCAGCTGGTCACCACATTTCCCAGGTCCTTTGCCCACCTGGCTAGGGGCACAAACCTAGTTCTTTCAGAGGCATATAAACAGGAGTTCCTATTATCCCTGGCTAAGGATGTAGTGTTTTCTTTATCCTGCTCTTTCCCATCTCACTGTGTGTGGATGCCCAGGTGACCTTGGAAGCCACTTGTTGCAGGTGACAAAGCTTCTGTCAGCCTGGGTCCCTGAGTGACTATATGGAACAGAACCCTTCTGATGCCAGACACAAACATTGCCTTGGACTTCATAGGAATGAGACCCCAAATCTGAAATGGAAACAGTTAATGTGTTCAACTTATCCTATTCACAGGTCACTCTAACCCAACTTCATTTACTATTCTTCTTCTCCCAGACCTTCAAATGTTGGCACACTCCAGGGTTCAGTCTGTGGACCTCTTCTCTTCTCTATCCGCACTCACTCCCTCTGTGGCTCCGTCGAGCCCCACAACTGTACAGACATTCTCTAAACTGACAGTTCTTCCCTTGAAATCTCAAACCTTGAACTTCCCCTGAACGCCGGCCCCATGTATCCAATAAACACTGGCTACCTCCTCTTGGATATCTAATGGCAGCTCAAATGTAACAGGTTTAGAACTTTGCCTTGACTCTCTCCCCCAAATCCATCCCTCGTCCAGTGTTTCCCAGCTTAATAAATGGAACCAACATTTATTCAGTTACTCTGGCCAAAAACTTAGGAATAGTTCTATATTCCTGTCTTTTTCATAATCTGCTTTCAATCTCTCAAGATTAAACTCCCATCCATTCAAGCATTTAAGTATTTATTTCTATCCATTTATCACTACCTTTACCACTGGTCTGAACCACCATTACCTTTCTCCTGGACTTCTGCAAGAGCCTCCTTACGTATCTCCCTGCTTACCTTCCCCTCAATATTTTATTATTCTGACAGCAGCCACGGTGAACTTCTGAAATCACAAATCAGATCATGTTGATTTTCTGTAAAAAAACTTCCTATTCATTTTTTTAAATCACAAATAAAATACAATCTAGAGTCCTTTATTATGGTTTATAAGGCTCTACATGGTCTGGCCCTCACCAAACTCAAACCGCACCCCCTACCAACCCAACACCCACCCCTTTATTCAGCTCCTGTCACCCCGGCTTCTTCCTGATCTTCACTCCAACAGGCATGCCATTTGCTTGGGAGACTTTGCACTTACTGTTCCCTCTGCCTGGAACATTATTCTTGCACTCAGTTCCCTTCAACATACTTGTTTTGGGTTTTATTTTCTCCTCAGTTTTCCCTCCTGTTATGGATTGAATTGTGTCCTCCACCCCCAAATTCATATGTTGAATTCCTAATCCCCAATGTGACTGTATTTGGAAATAGGACTTTTAAGGAGGTAATTAAGGTTAAATGAGGTTGTATGGGTGGGGCTCTAATCCAATAATATTGTTGTCCTTATAAGAAAAGGAAGAGACACCAGGGAGGGGCACGCACAGAGGAAAGATCATGTGGAGACATAGCAAGAAGGTGGCCGTCTGCAAGCCAAGGAGAGAGGCCTCAGGAGACACCTACCCTGCCAGCACCTTGATCTTGGACTTCCAACCTCCAGAACTGTGAGGAAATTAATTTCTGTTGTTTAAGCTCCCCAGGCTGTAGTATTTTGTTACAGCAGCCCTAGCAGACTAATATATCTCCCCTCTGATTTCTCCAATGTGTCAACTCCCCCTACTCTTGATTTCTTACCTTAACCAGTTTAGACTCTACAGACCATCATTTCAACCACCTTCTTTTTAATATCTTCAACTCCCTTTCCTCTTGTCCTTTCATTTTACAGGTTCTGAAAAAAACCCCAACAAATCTGAAAATCAGCAAGTTGCCCTCTTCTCACCAACCAAAGAGAGTGATTTTATAGTAGATTCCCTCTGCTTAAAACCCCTTGGGGGGTACTTGCCAGAACTTGTGCTGCCAGTGTCCTTGTCCCCACAGTGAGCCACAGCTACACCCCTCCTCTGCAGGAGACCCTCCAACACTAGCAGAGTGGAAAGAGCTACAGACCAAGTCATCAAGCCAGTCAATGTGGGAGCTCTATCAAAATGGGTTGGGAAGATACCTCCACATGTTTTACAAAACATGGCAGTGATTACACCCATGCTTGCCAAACTTGGATATGACCCATATGCCAATCCACCTAACTATGGAAAACCTGATCACAAAATCCTTGAAAACACTAGAAGGCAGGGCCCTGGAAGCTAAGGACCACACAAGATTGGGTGATCTTGGACTTCCCTGGTGGTGCAGTCGTTAAGAATCTGCCTGTCAATGCAGGGGACATGGTTCAAGCCCTGGTCCGGGAAGATCCCACATGCGGCGGAGCAACTAAGCCCATGCGTCACAACTACTGAAGCCTGCGCGCCCTACAGCCCATGCTCCACAACAAGAGAAGCCAGCGCAACTAGAGAAAGCCTGTGTGCAGCAATGAAGACACAACGCGGCCAAAAATAAATAAATAAATAAATTACTTTTTAAAAAAAACCCCTTGGAGGCTCTTTGATTCCTCAGAATAATGTCCCAATTCAACACGGCCATGAGGCTCTTTGACACTTGGCCTCTATTGACTGCTCCAGTCTGCCCCTCACTTTGTCTTCTATACTCCACTATACTGGACTCTGTCACTTACCTCCCATACTCAGGTCTCTGCACATTCTCTTTTTTTGTGGGGGGGAGAGGTGGCGCGCAGTGCAGCTCTCAGAATCTTAGTTCCCTGACCAGGGATTGAACCCGTGCCCTAGGCAGTGAAAGCGTGGAGTCCTAACCATTGGACCTCCAGGGAATTACCTGCACATCCTTTTATACCTACCTGGAAGTCTTTTCTCCTGGCTAATGCTTACTCTTTTTGACATAATCATTGTTTTCTATTTAGTTTCTCTCCTGGAGGTTCTATACTGTCCCCTGCACCCAAAACTCTATCCCCACTTCCAGTCTCTGCTTCATAAAACTTGTCACTTTTAGGCAATGGTCTACCTCTTCCATATACTCTGAGAACCAAAGAGGGCAGGTGCCTTGTCTGCTCATTATATTCCCATTTCTAACACGAATTCTGGACCATGGGAGGGTTTAATGAATATTAGTTGAGTGAATGAATGAATGAATGTGTATAAGAGGGTTAAGAGGATAGAGTTCCCTCAATGTTTTAACCAATATCTGACATTCAAAAAACTACATATTTTCTACATAGTTATGTTCTACTTCCTTTAAGAGGCCCAGTAGAGCTGATGCATAGGAAGCAATTCCGAGAAAATTGCTGATGAGCAAGTGGAGGCTTGATGTCGGCCCAAGACTCCTTAATTAGAAAAGGAAGTTGTAGCCATTGTTATTCCCGCCACTATGCTGCACAAAAGAATGTAGATGTTGATGGGTTTTATGTGCAAGGCTAACCAGGATGTGATAAGCCTCTGGGTTGTGTTTGAAATATTTCAGATTATTTCCTTAGGATAGGTTCCCAGAAATGGAATTATCGGGTCAAAGTATACAGACGTTTCTAAGGCATTTTGCCAGATTCCTTCATTGAAGGAGTGGAAGTGAAACTGTGCACCTCAGGTTGGGACTTGAACCCACGCAGCCGGGACTCGAACCCGACCAGAACCCACGGTCTTCCAACTGAGATCACACGCCTGGTTGCAGGACTTAATGAAACTCAGGTTCTTGATGTCTCATCGCGGAAAGAATTTCGTGAGAGGCAAAGTGACAGGTAAGAAGTGGATTTATTTAGAGAGACACACACTCCACAGACTGAGCGTGGGCCATCTCAGAAGGTGAGAAAGGCACCAGCGTATGGGGTTGTCAGTTTTTATAGGGGTGGGTAATTTCATAGGCTAATGAGTGGGAGGAGTATTCCAGCTCTTTCAGGAAGAGGCGGGGATTTCCAGGAATAGGGCCACCGCCCACTTTTTGATCCTTATGGTCTTGGAACTGTCATGGCGCCTGTGGGTGTGTCATTTAGCTTGCTGATGTGTTACAAAGAGCGTCTACTGAGGTATAGTGGAGGTTGACCTGTCTGCCATCTTGGACCCACTTGGTTCTAATCCGTTTACGTCATGTCCTCTGGCTGTGTCATTGTTTCAACAGTTGTGCCCTGCCCCCTCCCTCCTGTTTCAGAAGGACTAAATTTCAATATTTATAAGGTGGCTGTCAGTGACTTATTTGATTTTTTTTTTTTCTGGCCACGCGGCATGCGGGAGTTCCCTGACTAGGGAACTGTTCTTCCACCCCTATAGTGGAAGGACAGAGTCTTAACCACTGGATTGCCAGGGAGGTCCCCTATTAGTGATTTATTTGAAAAGGTGTAGATGGACTCCAAACAACCATTGGCCAAGGCTAAACTAGAATGAAAGAGAAATATTTTTTCAATGGGGGTATCGTTTTCAGATGCTCTCAAGCTCCCTGTCATTGGAAATATTGAGGCCCTCTCCCCATCTTTGACAGCTCCTGACTGCATGAAAAGTGGCTCTGACCCGAGGTAGAAGGTGATCCACATCAGTGTTTCCCAAACCAGCTTGTCTACCAAAACCATTTTTTTAAATAAATTTATTTATTTTATGTATTTTATTTTTGGCTGCGTTGGGTCTTCAGGCTTTCTCCAGTTGTGGTGACTGGGGGCTACTCTTTGTTGCGATGCGTGGGCTTCTCATTGCAGTAGCTTCTCTTTGTTTTGGAGCATGGACTCTAGGTATGCGGGCTTCAGTAGTTGTGGCACGTGGGCTCAGTAATTGTGTTGCATGGGATTAGTTGTTCTGTGGCATGTGGGATCTTTCTGGACCGGGGCTTGAACCCGTGTCCCCTGCATTGGCAGGCAGATTCTTAACCACTGCGCCACCAGGGAAGCCCTACCAGAACCATTTAAAGGGCTTTTAAAAGTTAGACTCTAGATTCTGGGACTCTACCCCGGACCTACCTACTGAGATCCTGCATGTGGCTTTGGGAACCATGGAGCTACATGCCCCTCCAGCCATGATTCCAACATGGCTTCCAACTATAATTCCATGACATGATGGGTTTATCAGATACAGTTGAGGGTGTGAAAGAATGAAGTTCACAACTTTTCCTCTCATCTAACAAATGCTACATGCCCGGAAGGGAACCCAGGAAAACTATACAAAGATATGCTGCCTCTGCTCTAGATCCTGCCTTTGTGTAAACATCTCACCTTGCCTAAACCCTTGTTTTCTTGGCTGAATAAACTGGGATCTTGCAGCAGTGTGCATGTGTGCATGCATGTGTAGGTATGTGTGTGCCTGTGGTCTCTCTTCCCCACCCCCACCCCAGTCTACAAGATACCCACCATGGTGCAGAGGCCTGGCATGCATGATCCCAGACCGTTCAACATTGCCTTTCATTCACTATACAATCCCTATCTCCCTTCCCTGGTTTCAGTCCCCAGTTATGGAAGTCAGACTAACACAATTCTCTCGGGGAGCTTCAAAGGCAGCATAAGAGAAGGGAGCCCCTGGCGAGGAGTGAGCAAGTTCTGGTCTTCAGCTTCCTCAAGCATCCAAGAGGACGTCTGGCCCAAATGCTCTCTAAGAAACCTTCTGGAGCTAAACCCCATGGGTCAGGTTTTTTCTGTGTTTTGTTTTTTGTTTTAATGATGGTGTCTGGTAATATCATGCAGCTATCAAAAACAAAACGCTTGCATATTTTGCCACACCTTAGAAAAGTACTTGCAAAAGTATATTAAATTTAAAATACCACAAAGTTGCACAAACTGATGACAGTCAAATTGTGTATTACCATTCAAGAGGATAAAGGTACCTGGAGCTATGGAAAGTTTTGGGGTTGACCAATAAAAGTGAGGGTGAAAATAATTTAAATTACTCAACTTGTTCTACAAGTGGTTTTTTTTTTTTTTTTTTTTTTTTTTTTTTCTTTTTGCGGTATGCGGGCCTCTCACTCTTGTGGCCTCTCCGTTGCGGAGCACAGGCTCCGGATGCGCAGGCCCAGCGGCCATGGCTCACGGGCCCAGCCGCTCCGCGGCATATGGGATCCTCCCAGACCGGGGCACGAACCCGTATCCCCTCCATCGGCAGGCGGACTCTCAACCACTGCGCCACCAGGGAGGCCCTACAAGTGGTTTTAACGATAAATATTTAAACAATTTAAAACGATAGTAGTTCAGATGGCCCACACTGAGCCAGGAGTCCTTTCCCAGATGTGCAGTGTTTGAGGGGAGAGAAGGAGTTGTGTACATTTCTGTTAATCGTTAACTATGATTGGAGCCCAGTGTAGTTAACGTGGCTTGAGAAAAAAGCTTTCTGAAACATGGATGCCTTTTACAATTTTCTCAATTTTTTAAAAACTGAATTTTGCCTTTTCTGGGGCTCCTTTTCCAAGATTTCTTTTAATATTAATATTCCTATTCCTATTCTTTAAAAACTGTCAGTAAAATTTGTATTGATTGTAGGATGAAGGTAGATGCTCTTAAAACACAGATTGGAGATGTTTGGTAGTAGAGAGTCAAGGACTTATCCCAGTTCATTTAGGAAGGGTTTAGATCTTTTCTGTTCTCTTCAGGACTTCCTAATTTTGAAAAAACTGGGGATGTTTTGAAATGGACTAGTAATCAAGGAGGAACACACCTTGTTCATGAGATTACTTTGTACATTTTTATATTCTCAGTATTAAGGAAGGAAAATGGTTCAGTAAATATTTGTTGAATGAATGAATGAATATAGGGAATGCGCACATAAAATAAGCACGAATGAATCTATGGAAATAAATGGAAAGCTTCTATGGAAATGTACTTATCCAGTGTCTGGCAGACCCTTATGGTCATCGGCAAAAATACTCATTTTCCCCTAATCCCACTTTTCACTTGTAAAATATTAGAGTGGTTGACATTTTGCTAGGAATTCCTTTTAATTCTGTGATTAATGCACATCTCACAGTAAAGCAGAACTCTCTCTTATTAGCCTGGCATATGCTAAAAATTTGACTGTCTTGATTCACGGGAGAATGAGTTGCTACCGAACTGTGCCTAGCTTTCTGTGCTGAGTCAGAACTTGGGGGTCAGGAGGAGAAGCCTCTCATTTTTCCATAGCTTTCCAGGGGGTTTAGAGGCATGGCCGTGTTTGGGAACTCCTGACCCAGCTTCTTATTTCACAGGTGGAGACCTGGGAAGAGTTGTCCACAGATGGTCAAGGCTGAGAGTGCTTTCTTGTTGACCTTTGGTCTTCTACCCTCACTAGATCATTCATCCAATGTATCATTTTAATGCACGTTTTAACCCTGTCTCTGGTACTTTCTTGTGATTTGGGCCCCAGGGTTGTGGTTGAGAGTCTGTACCAAGGACAGGCCCAGGGTGGCATTCTACGGAGCTGGGCTCTGGGCTATGCAAATCCGGCTGCTGGCTCCAGGCCAGTAGGTAAATTCTGAGAAAACAAGCTCACAACTACTCACTGGCCAAGGAAGTCGGGCAAGGCCCCTCCCTCCGCCTATTCAAACAGGTGACCTTAGAACTCAGGAGCCGTGGATCAGCCACAGGGCAGGGAGAGCTGCTGGAGACACAGAGGCAGCCCAGGGCGGTGGCTTCAGCACCTGGGCTTTGGAGCCAGATGGCTGAGCCCATGTTCCAGCCCCCGCTTACTCTCTGCGCACTTTAGGAAGATTATTTTTTGTTAATGTCTCTGATGGTCATGAGAGAAACTTTAGTCATCTTCCTTGGGCAAGTTTCCTTCCCTGTAAACTGGGGATAATAATATTACCCACCTCTTAGGGTTGTTATGAGGATTAAGTGGGCTAATATTTATAGTGAGCCTGGAACAGTGCCTGGCATTTAGTAAGTACTAGATAAATGCTGGGTCAGTGCTTTATTAAACAATTTCCAAAGCACTTTCCACCTGTCTATTTCTTCCTCCTTTTTTTTTTTTTTTTTTGGCTGCACCGCATGGCATGCGGGATCTTAGTTCCCTGACCAGGCATCAAACCCATGCCCTCTGCAGTGGAAGCGTGGAGTCTTAACCACTGGATGACCAGGCAATTCCCTCCACCTGTCTTGATAATGGGTCCCTGGTGCCTCTTCGAAAGGTGGAGGATTAGACCCTGCCAAAACACATGCCGCAGGGAATTCCCTGGAGGTCCAGTGGTTAGGACTTGGCGCTTTCACTGCCAAAGGCCCAAGTTCAATCCCTGGTTGGGAAACTAAGATCCTTCAAGCCACATGGGGTGGCCAAACCGCCCCCAAAACCAAAAAACAAACAAACAGAAAAAAATGGTGCTTTGAAATGTGACTTTCTTTACTGGGTCACTAGACCGTCCTATGCTCTCCCAGCCACTGAGACCCCCTGACCAAGCAGCTGGTCTTCCTCTGGTGAGACAAGATGAGACCCAGTTTTCTTTGAAGACACCTAGGCTGCTGTATTAGATTGTACCCACCCTTTTCTGCAGTTAGTCTGTAGCAAACCCTGTTAGACTCGTGAGAAACTTGAATCTTTGATGCCCTGTTTTACTAGAGAGCCTCCAGGTCCCACGATAACAAGGAGTGGCGATGAAGCTCACATATTATGTGAGTCAGTGTCACTGAGTCAAGTCCTCACATCCATGGAGGAAAGGATCTAATTCAAGCTCCACCCCTGAGCTAGAAAATTCATGTTTAATCAGCATACCACCGGTTATTACATCTGACCTTCCCCAAAGTGCCACAAAGGAATGAGAACAACTGTCATGGGGAAACGGAAATTCTAAACTGCACTGGCTTTTTATTAAGTTATTACTTTAAAAAATAGTAACCACTATTCTGAATTTTGTGCTAATTATTCTCTTGCTTTTCATTATGGCTTTACTATATATGATATACCCCAAAATATATTTTTTAGTTTTCTGCATGTTTTCAAGTTTTCTATAAATGGAATCATACTGTATGTGCTCTTTTGTGTCTGGCTTCTTTAGCTTGACATATTTCTTAGATTCATTAGTGTGGTTGATGAGTGTAGCAAGGTGTTCATTCCATTGTGGTTATATCACTATTTACCTACTCTGATGTCAACAGGAATTTTGATTTTTTCCATTGTTTGTTTGTTTGATTGCTATTACAGGTCATGGTGTATTCCAGGGAATCCCCTGCCAGTCCAGTGGTTAGGCTGCTTTCATTGCCGGGGCCCAGGTTTGATCCCTGGTCGGGGAACTAGGGTCCTGCAAGCTGCACAGAGGGGCCAAAAAAACAAAAACAAAACCAAACAAACAAAAAACAAATCATGGTGTATTCCTACAGATCTTACCTGCTGCCTTCGTGTAAATGAAATCACTTTAACTTTTATGAAGACTATAGAATCTATCCAATGACTGCACTTACATTTCTTCATTTGGACTTCAAAATATCTGTCTGAGGGTTCTTCTCCTGCCAAGGATGCTGAAGGCTGGAAAAAGAGCTTTGATCCCACCCTAACAATAAGAGAAAGCTGGGTAAACTACAGCATCATACCTTTTCTTGGGCATTTCACACAGCAGATGCTGCAAGGCAGCTAAGTTGCTGGAATTCCAAGGAGGGAAAGGACCCACCCTAAGATGGGATGCGTGGACTGTTTCACCAGTGGCTGACCATGGGAGGATGAGGCGCCAGCCAGCATATAAGCAGGTAAGAAGAAATCAGCTAAAATTATAACAACTTGCTAAAGGCTGAGTGTGGACGGGTATGATAATACAGCACCCCAGAGAAAGCCAGACACAAGGGAAGTTGGCACTCATTTACAGCTCTTTTCTAGAGGCTTCCATGGGGTGCTCACAAGACCATTGGGGGCAGGGTGGGAGACCAGAGAGAGGCACCCTCGGTGGGGTAGGCCTGTGGGAGGGGTTTGACCACTGCTGTCCTACAGCATAAATCTCCACATCCCTGTGTGGACTCATTGCTTACAGAGCAAAAGTTTTAGCTGCTGGGGAAGGAGCAACAAACCTCCACTCCAAGACCAAGAAAAAGACCTACTGATTCTGGGGAAAAGATAGAAGAAAAAGCCTTCTATTACTGAGGGAGGAACAGGAAAGAGCCCGGGGTCCAGAATCCTATTCCAGTATCATGAGGTGTCTCTCTCCACTACTGGCTACCTACACACACACACACACACACACACACACACACACACACACACACACACACACACACACACACACACACACACGAAAGAGGCTATGTGAGGACACAGGGAGAAGACAGCCAGCTGTAAGCCAGGAGGAGAGCCTTTATTGGAAACTGAACCCTGCCAGACCCTGATCTAGGACTTCCAGCCTCCGTAACTGTGAGAAAAATAGAAAAATAGATTTCTGCTGTTTAAGCCACCCAGTCTATGGTGTTTTGTTATGGCTGCTAGAACAG
Source organism: Mesoplodon bidens (assembly GCF_964165515.1). Lineage (NCBI taxonomy): Eukaryota > Metazoa > Chordata > Mammalia > Artiodactyla > Ziphiidae > Mesoplodon > Mesoplodon bidens. The sequence continues at coordinate 73,363,990 of NC_138169.1, forward strand.
ACCAGTACAAGTGTGAATATACTTTATTCCACTGAAGTGTATACTTAATAATGGTTAAAATGGTAAATTTTATGTTATGTATGTTTTTTCAATATGGTAGCGGTTGCCCGCTGGACCATGGAGCTGAGCTGGACACTCACCAGGGTGAAGAGCAGGTACCCGCTGTCTCCTGTGAGAGGAGACACAGAGGACATGGCATCACACCAATGCCAGAGAAAGGCTTTCTGCTGCCTGCAGCATAAAAGAATTAGACATAATGGGTGTATAAGAGAGTAGCAAGTATTGTAAGTAGTTCTACTCAACAACCACACGGTATACAGAGCTTGTCCAAGTAAATAGTGTGATAACTCTCTGTTTTCATAGACAGTGCAAGTCCTTCTTACATATTATTTGCAATGATTGCTGGCTTGTTCAGTGTGGTTTTGGGTCTTTTAATTCCTTCCTGTGTACCTCCAAGTTTGGAAGACGGTTAGACATCCAAATGGCGATATCAGGTAGACAGTTGGATGGGAGGCTGGTGCTTGTGGGACAGGAGGAGGCTATGGGTTGGACAACAATCAATTTAATTTATGTATTTGTCTATATAAAGCCCTGGGACCAGAAGAGACCATGTCAAGAGAGAGTACGGATATAGAGAAGTAGAGATAAAGACAAAAGTCCTTAAGAACATCAACACTTAGAGGTTGGGGAGCTGAGGAGGAATCAGTAAAGAAGGAGAGGCCAGGGCAGTGGGAGGAGAAGCACAGAGCCTGAACGTGTTTTGAGAAGGAAGGAGATGTCAACTGCATCAACTGCTGCTGAAAGATGTAGTTGGGTGAAGATTGAGAACCATTGCCTTTGACACAGGTCACCATGTGGCATGATGATGACCTTGAGAAGGTCCATTTCCCTAGAATGGCAGACAGCAAGAAAGCCCAGTGGGGCAGGTTCAAAAGTTAACAGAGAGTGGGAAAGGGAGCAGGCAAGAGAGAGGAGCTGGAGTGGGACTTGGAGTCAAGAGAGAACATCTTTTGAAAGACGTATGTTATCCCACCATGTTTATTTGCCGATGGGAAGGATCTGGTTGAGAAGCAAGCCAATGTGGTTAAGAGAAGGGGTTAATTGCAGGACCAGAGTCCTCGGGAGCAGAAAGGTATTGAAATCCAAAGCACAGTGGAAGGGTTGGCCTCGCTAAGAGGGGGGACCCTCCCTCCCCTCTAACAGGAGGGAAGGTGGAATATGCAGGTATAATCCCATGTGAGGGGATAGACTGGGAGGAAGAAATGAAACAGCTTTTTCTAACTGCCTCCACCTTTCTATGAAGCACTTGGCAAGGACCACGGACTGAGGGGGCGGGGGAGCAAGGGTGATTTGAGGAAGGAGGAGAAAGTGTGAAATAACCTTCACAGACAGTAAGGAAGGGAATGTTTAAGAGAATTGTAGGAGGATTGACAGGCGTTCCTAGGTGCCACATGAGATCCAACTGCGGTCATACTTTTGAAGTAAATCAAGTCAACTTGGTTTGTGCAATGAAAAAAAGCATTCAGCTGTTTAGGCTGTAGGTGCGGAGTCAAGGAACAGTTGGGTTAGACCAGGGTTTGATTTTTCCTAGGTGTGTCTGCTAGGGTCTTTTTTGATGGCAAGTAGCAGAAAACCTCTCTCAAACTAGCTTAAACAACAAGAAAATGAATTATTTAACTTAGCAAAGTTCAGAGGTGGGTCAAGCTCCAAGGTTGATTGATTTCATAGTTCAACCATTTCATCAAGGATACAGGTTCTTTTTATCTCTACTCTGCTGTCCACGGATTGGGTTCTTCTTATAGCTTATGTCTGGCTCGTGACATGTCTGCGAGTGGTAATTAGGTCTACTTGCTTCCTCATTCATGTAGAGCAGGAGAGGAAAAATAGCCTTTGCTAGCCAGGGAACACAGGGCTTATCCTCCAGATGCCAACAATGACAGTGGGAATGCCATGGGCTAGCTGGCTTCATTCAGGCCTCCTTCAGGAGGGCCACGGGGTCACTAGGATATATTTAGACCAGTGGTTTTCCAGCAGCATTAGCATCGCCTGAAAATGTATCTAAAAAGTAAATTCCTGGGCCTCCATGAAGACCTGTTGAATCAGAAATTCTGGGTATGGGGAGATGAGACCAGAGGCCGAACTCGGGATCTGACAAGATGGCCGGGCTGCCCCGCAGGATTATCAAGGAAACCCAGCGTTTGCTGGCAGAGCCAGTTCCCGGCATTAAAGCAGAACCAGATGAGAGCAACGCCCGTTATTTTCATGTGGTCATTGCTGGCCCGCAGGATTCCCCCTTTGAGGGAGGGACTTTTAAACTTGAACTATTCCTTCCAGAAGAATACCCAATGGCAGCCCCTAAAGTACATTTCATGACCAAAATTTATCATCCTAATGTAGACAAGTTGGGAAGAATATGTTTAGATATTTTGAAAGATAAGTGGTCCCCAGCACTGCAGATCCGCGCAGTTCTGCTATAGATCCAGGCTTTGTTAAGTGCTCCCAATCCAGATGATCCATTAGCAAATGATGTAGCGGAGCAGTGGAAGACCAACAAAGCCCAAGCCATAGAAACAGCTAGAGCATGGACTAGGCTATATGCCATGAATAATATTTAAATCGATCCGATCATCAAGTGTGCATCACTTCTCCTGTTCTGCCAAGACTTCTTCCTTTTTTGTTTGCATTTAATGGACACAGTCTTAGAAACATTACAGAATAAAAGTCCAGACATCTTCAGTCCTTTGGTGATTAAATGCACATTAGCAAATCTATGTCTTGTCCTGATTCACTGTTGTAAAGCATGAGCAGAGGCTAGAAGTGTCATCTGGATTGTTGCAAAACGTTTAAAAGCAGTGGCCCTTCTCTGCTTTTATTCATTTCCCCATCATGGTTTGAGTATAAAGCACTGTGAATGAAGGTAGTTGTCAGGGTTAGCTGCAGGGGTGTGGGTGTTTTTCTTTATTATTATTATTTTTTTGGTGGTGGGGGGAAGGTAGTTTTATTTTAATTTTATGGGCTTCTTCCCCCTTTTTATGGTGATCTAATTGCATTGGTTAAAAGTAGCTAACCAGTTCTTTAGAATATGCTCTCTAGCCAAGTCAACTTTATTTAGACACTGCAGATGGACAAGCTTGATTGTTTGAACCAAAATGGGAACATTAAACAAACATCACAGCCCTCACTAATAACATTGTGACTTTACTGTCAAGTGTAGAATCCTCCCCTCAAGAAAAAGCTTGTGACCATTTTGTATGGCTTGTCTGGAAACTTCTGTAAATCTTACGTTTTAGTAAAATATTTTTTGTTATTCTAAAAAAAAAAAAAAAGAAATTCTGGATATGGGGTCCAGCAAACTTTAAAAGCCCTTCAGGTTGATACTGAGACTCACAGTCAAGTTTGAGAATCCCTGGCTTAGGATAATATGGTGAACACCGTGAATGAAATGAGGGCTCTGTTAGGAAGGAGGGTGTGGGTAACAGACCGGATGAGCATCTCAGACTGAGAGACGGTCAGCAGAGTTAAGGGTGTTTGCAAGAGAGAGATTCTAGCGATGGGCCCTGAAACCTAAATTTCATGAGAAGGCAAATGAAGATACAAAGGAATGATGGATGGTGGAAAGGTGGGGCTAGAGAACTGAAGAGCTTGCTGAGGCTGGAGAATTGGAGTGAGTGGGCAGGTCAGAAGGTGTGACGGCCATGAGAATGGACTCACAGACTCCCAACCGCAGGAAGTGTAACTGACCAAGGGCGCTCTGTTTGCACCAAGATCACACTGACGATGGGCTGCTCCAAGCCAACAGATGACTGTGGCAAACGGTACCAAGGCCTACGGGTTTAGGGGCACACGTTCCTTACGTGGCTGACTTCGGCTCACTGTCTTGAAGGACCCCTCGATGATCTTGGTGAACCTTCCTTAGATGGCATGACAATCCAAGAGTCTCCCACCCAGCCTTCTCTCCCATCCCCCTGCATTCAGCCTCACCCAACTCCCTCCCCGTTTTTTCTCACAAAGGCACTTCCCCTGTTAAAATCCTTGCACATTTAATTCCATCTTGGCAGCTGCTTCTTGGAGGACCTAGACTAACACAGAAGGTGATGGTTCTTGAGTAGAGTTTGAAACTGAGATTATGTGTCAGGCATTGTGTGCTATGTGTGGAGCCTAAGAAATAAATAACATGGTCTCTACTCTGTAGGAGAACTGGTGAGAGCTAGAGATGCATTACCGACCATTGCAGGACAGCATAGGAAGGACTACAATAGGGACTGACCTGGGGGAGTCCCAGCAGCCCTGGACATGACTTGGGCATCCACAGGGATAGTGAGGAAGATGGTGACACTTTGGGGAGGTGGATATCCCACCAGCTGAAAACACATCCATTAGGGAATTCCCTGGGGGTCCAGTGGTTAGGACTCTGCACTTCCATTGCAGGGGGCATGGGTTCGATCTCTGGTCAGGGAACTAAGATCCCGCAAGCTGCGAGGCGAGGCCAGAAGACCCCAGAAAACAAAAAAACCCACCCATTAGTTTAGCATCCGGCCTGGTGTTCAGCTGTTACCTCGTAGACAACCCCACAAACACCTGGGTAAGTATAGCTCAGTTACTTCTCTGAATGAGCACAGCCTCCACGGATGTCACCTCTCCAAGGCATTATAAGACAATTCCTACCCCTGTTTCCCTTCACTGTGACTTCATGGGAATGGAGAAGCAAGGCAAACATTTTATAACAATTTGGTTATGATAATGACAAAGTGCCTGTTTTCTGTCTGCATTCCTCTAATATTTCCCTTGGTGGATGCCGCCCTGCATTGCCCCTGCTGGTCTCACTGGGTGATTGTAGGGGTCATGAGATAATGTTTGTGAGCTACCCTGGAATCTGTGAGCTGCTCTGTCATGCACGTGCTTATTACAATTCTACCCACTTCGGCTACACGCACGAGCTCCGCCCTCCAAGCTGAAGGGAAGTCGGCCCCTTTGGATTCTTAACCTGGAATTGGACTTCAGGGAGACTGAATCTCCTGGAGTTCTGTGTGTGTGTGTGCATTTGAGGGGCATAGAAAGGGGTTGGGTCCACAGTTTTCATTACTTCTCAAGAGTCTGTGACTTCAGATGACCTCAGAAATACTAACAGTAAGACACTTCTTTTTTAAGGGAAAACTATTCAAACAAGACCTTAGACGGGAAGGATCTGGGCTGTGAAAACTTTGCCTTTAAAGCAGATCTGTTGTGAAGTAAGTCAGAAAGAGAAAAACAAATACCGTACGCTAACACATATATATGGAATCTAAAAAAGAAAAAAAAAGGTTCTGACGAAACTAGGGGCAGGACAGGAATAAAGATGCAGATGTAGAGAATGGACTTGAGGACACAGGGAGGGGGAAGGGTAAGCTGTGACAAAGTGAGAGAGTGGCATGGACATATATACACTACCAAATGTAAAATAGATAGCTAGTGGGAAGCAGCCGCATGGCACAGGGAAATCAGCTCAGTGCTTTGTGACCACCTGGAGGGGTGGGATAGGGAGGGTGGGAGGGAGTGAGGTGCAAGAGGGAAGAGATATGGGAACATATGTATATGTATAACTGATTCACTTTGTTATAAAGCAGAAACTAACACACCATTGTAAAGCAATTATACTCCAATAAAGATGTTAAAAAAAAAAAAGCCATAAAAGGGGTTCAGGCCCTAGTCCTGGAAGATCCCACATGCCGCGCAGCAACTAAGCCCGTGAGCTCTAGAGCCTGCAAGCCACAACTACTGAAGTCCGCACACCTAGAGCCCACGCTCCGCAACAAGAGAAGCCACCACAATGAGAAGCCCGCGCACCACAATGAAGAGTAACCCCTGCTCGCCGCAACTAGAGAAAGCCCACGCGCAGCAACGAAGACTCAACGCAGCCAAAAATAAATAAATTAATTACTTTAAAAAAAAGCCATAAATAAATAAATAAAAATAAATAAATAAAGCAGATCTGTTGTAGTAGTTCTCCAGCTTTAGATTAAAAGGAAAACCCCCTTAGCTTTGTGGTAATACAAGAAATATTCTAGAACTTTGTGGGGAAATAATGAAAGGAGGAGGGTTTATGGAACAAATGGGAATTAATTTTGCTCCTTAATAAACCCTATGACATAAGAAGATTTTTTATCTCCATAGACCACTGTCTTGGTAAACTGAGAACTAAAAACAAACAGAAAAACATGATAGTTTTTCTTTCCATTTTTTTGGTAGACAATTAATTTAAATAGTCCTAGATGTTTTCATAATGACTCGTGCAATTTTTCATCAGAATGTTATAGGTACAACAGATAGCTGTTGGAAATCGCAGGACAAACCTAATTGTGTGACAAAAAGGCCAAATACAGGAGGAAAGTTTTCAAAGCCTGTTTTTCTGACCTTTTCCCCTGACAAACACTAGAGGGCGCTACACACCACAGAGAAGCTTCCTTTCACTGAACCCGCTGTTGTCATGCGCGGCTCAGTTGCGGATACTTTTGCATTATATGCACAGAGATAAGCAAAGACACGGAAAAGGAGTGGCTCGTTCCGTTCGGATACTTGTCACGAGGGGCCCCGCAGACCGCTCCAGGTGTCTGCTCGGAGCGGGAGGCTGTCGCGGACCCCAGAGGGAGCTTCTCAGTTCCCTGCAGGCTGCTCCCGCAGGTCCTGACGCCCAACGCCTTGCACCGACTGTTCTTTTTTTCGAATTTTTGAATTTTATTTTATTTATTTTTTTATACAGCAGGTTCTTATTAGTTATCCATTTTGTACATATTAGTGTATATATGTCAATCCCAATCTCCCAATTCATCCCACCACCACCCCTCCCTCGCCCATTTCCCCCCTTGGTGCCCATACGTTTGTTCTCTACAACTGTGACTCTATTTCTGCCCTGCAAACCGGTTCATCTGTACCATTTAGCCAACCTCACTTCCTTCCTTGACAGGTGACTAAGCTGGTAAATTAATAGGCACACTAATAGGTTAGTGAACACGCTGACACGTACCAGGTGGATGAGAAGAAAATGATGATGTAGATGGAAAATTGACATCAGGCTCATTTACTTATTTTTATTCACAAATATCTATCTCCTGCTCTGTGCTACAGACTGAATGGTTATATTCCAAGTGTTCTGACTCAGGCACTGATAACTGGAGGAGAGTGTTTAGAGGCAGCCTTCAGGCTGTCTTTTTTTTAATTGTGGCAAAACATATACAACAAAATTTACCGTTTTAACAATTTTTAAGTGTATATAGTTCGGTGCATTAAGTACATTCACATGTTGTGCAACCATCACCATGATCCATCTGCAGAAATCTTTCATCTTCCCAAACTGAAATTCTGTATCCCCGTTCTCCCTTCCCTCCGGACCCTGGTAAACTGTATTCTAATGTTTGTCTCTTTGAATTTGCCTACTCTAGGTACCCCGTATAAGTGGAATCATTTCCACTCTTGTGTCTGACTTATTTCACTTAGCATAATGTCCTCAAGACTTGTCCATGTAGCGTGTGTCAGAATTTCATTCCTTTTTAAGGCTGAGTAATATTCCACTGTACGTATATACAACATTTTGTTTATCCATTCATCCACTGATGGACACTTGGGTTGTTTCCATATAGCTATCGTGAATAATGCTGCTATGAACATGGGTGTACAAATATCTGTTTGAGCGCCTGCTTTAAATTTCTTTGGGGAGTGGTGTTGCTGGATCACCTGGTAATTCCGTGTTTAAATTTTTGAGGAACTGCCATACTGTTTTCTACAGCAGGTGTACCATTTTACATCGCTACCAACAGTGCACAAGGGTTCCATTTTCTCCACATCCTCGCCAATACTTGCTTTCTGTTTTTTGATAATAGCCATCCAATGAGTGTGTGGTTTTGACAGGCTCTGATTTGGACTAGTCTTGTTCACAGTTTTATCAGTGATTGAGATGTGCAAAGAATCAAGCACACCATAAAGAACTGGAGATCCACGGCTTAGTAAAAAAAAAAAAAAAGACGTGGTGATTTTTCTAAATATGACATTGTGATGAATGAAACTGGCAAAAGTTGATTGTAATATTAGACCATGTTATCAGGGACAAGCACCTACCACAGTGTTTCCCAATCTTGGCTGTACACCAGAAACACCTAGAAGCTTTAAAAAAATATTGATGTCCAGTTCTCAAGGAAGCTGATATAAACGATATGGGATGCAGCCTGAGCATCAGGATTTTTAAAAGGTTCCCAAGTGATTCCAACATGCAGCCCAGGTTGAAACCCTGAGACGTTCCTATTCTGTTGGGTTCAGGCCCAATGACACCTACAGTTTCATTCCATGTGCCCAGTTTAAGGGAAGTAAAGACAAGTTGGTTCCTATTCAAAGAGCAGTAGGAATTGTGAAAGAACAAGAATTCATATTTATGAGAGGAACAACTGAGAAAGTACAAACATGAAGACTTTGGAGAAACAGTAGGGAGTCTGTACCTGGCGTTCTGCATGTGAGGGCTGCCTCACAGAAGAGACTTCTATTTATGGCAGGCCCTGAGAAGAGGAACTTGAAACAGGGAATAGTAGTTATTAGCTATCATTATCATCTTTTATAAAATAGGTTTTTTAAAACAGCACTATCCAAAGAACGAAGCAGTGAGTCCTCTTTCAAGGGACATGCTGAGGAGTCCCATCTGCCAGACCACTGGCTGGGATATTACAGAGCAGATCTGGGAGGAAGATGGGTGACAGCAAGAGTCCAAATCACTCATTCCCAGCAGTGAGCATCGACTGTGCTTTCTGGTTCCACGTGTTGGGCTAAGACACTGCGTTCCCTGATTATGCTACACCCCCAGGGAAGAAATATTACTTTTCCAGTTCATATTTGAAGAAGTGGAGGTTCCGAGGCTGGTCCAGCGTCACACACGACCCACAAGCACCCTGATAGATGGTCTTCCAGCCTGAGCTTCTCAACTAGAACATACAGTGTATGAAGTAACTGGAAGTACAAGGCTGAGTTTAGCAATAATGAGGCTGTATTGAAAATAAGCGCTCTGGCGCTGACCCATGTGGATGGGAGGTGGTATTTGAAACTTTGTCCTTAGCATCTCAAATGTCAGAGCTTTAAGGAAGGCGGGCAGTGATCTAATCCACCCCCTCCCTCCTCAATTTACAGATGAGGAAACTGAGGCCCAGGGAGAGATGGGAGTTTGTCCTGGGTTATACATTTGATATTCAGATCCTCTGATTAATATTCAGATCCTCTGACACCGAGAAGAACAGCTTCCTCCCTCCCTCTGCCTTCATCAAACAGGCCTGCTCTTGCTCGAAACTCTGGGAGCTCAGCACCTCTCATGGAATGGCTTTCAGAGCCGATGTAGCAGGCACAGAAGCGAAATCAGTCTCTTCACTTTATTGGTACATTTTGCCTTTGATTCAAAACAGCACGACAGAGCCTCTGCTTGATGCTCCAGACTCGGCTCTGAATGGCTCGTGTCTAATTTGCAATAATTAAATCAGCGCACAAAGAATGCATATTGCCACCATTGAGGGATTTATCAAGAAAGATCTTTTGTTCCCCAATTGCTTTAAAATTTCCAGAAAGGGTTGCCAAAGCTATGCTGAGCAATGTCAGCATCACTGACATAGGGCATACCTGCCTGGGGAAACTCCACGGGAGAGTCCAGAAGTCCCTGGTGGGTGCCTTCTGGTACACTGGCCGCAAATCGGCCACACTAGCTGCGACCCAAGAGAGGAGCTGCCCTCTGGGAAGAGGCTGCCGAGCTGGGGTGACATTTCTCAGCACCCCACCTCCATCCACCCACCCCAGCCTCCACATCCAGATCTTCACCAAAGTGAGAAGAGGGGATGTGTCACTTCTGGGCAAAGGTGGTTAGGAGAAGGGTGTTGCCTCTCTGCTTTGGCTCATTTCCCATCAGGCAGCTGAGTATAAGTGATTCCCACGCCCCAGGAGAGGGTGGAGCCACAAAAGGGAAAGAACCTGGGGCAGAACCAGTTTTACACTTTACCTGAACGAGAAATAAACTTTGATTTGTTAAGCCATTAAAATGTGGAGATTTTTGTTATGGCAGCTAGCAAACCCTTACAGAGCTGCCAAAATCGGATTTCACCAAAGTGTAAATACATAAACACAGAGTTTATCACAGTACCTGGCCCACAAGAGGCCCTCAAGAAATGTGTATTGGGTGAAGGCAGCAATGAATCTAAAGTATAGGATTCACGGTGTACTTTGTCAAAAGGAAGTTAGGGAATGCTCATAAAAAATTCTCAGGATGTGGAAGGTGTTTTAATACGTGTTGAGCCCTGGTTCTCCAGCTGCACATGGGAATAAGTGCGGGAAATGAGCTGTAGTTGGCCCAGAAAAAGGGAGCCTCACTATGGAATGGATTTCTGAGTCAAATGAGGTCATTTTCACGCCTGGAGAGCACCCAAAACAGACAAGGAGACCTTCCTATTAGGTGAATGGAGGGTTCTTGGCTGGCACATGGTGCAATGCAGAGCCTCGTGCAGACACAGTGTCACAGCCTGGAAATTGCTGCTTCCCGGAACCTCAGAGCTGGAGGTGGTGGGGAACCTGGACAGGGCTTCACAGATGAGGAAGACACAGCCTGGGGAAGTGGACGGCTCACCCAGGGACCCTCAGCTTCCAGCAGACCCACAGCTCAAAACAGGAAAGTGTGGATTAAGGGTGGGGATAATAGAACTCAATTACCCGGATCTGAATCCTTGCAAATTACTTAACCTTCTCATGCCTCTGTTTCCTCATCTTTATAATGGGGATAATTAGCATAGTACCTACCTATGGGGTTATTTCGAAGGTGAAATGAGTTAAGATATTTAAGTATTCAGGGAGCTAGTGCATAGAAAGTACTCAGGAAGTGTTAGTGGTTTTTCTATTATTACTATTGAATTCGGATTGCCCTTTCCTGTGTCCGCGTTCTTAAGCCTCCAGAATGACGACATTCAACACCATGGAAAATGGGAAACTGTAATGAAGCAGAGGATGCCAGGAAGTTCTTAGACCAGATTCTCAGAACAACAGCCTGAGAAACCGAAAAGTTGTTGTAGAATCAAGTGTATGAATTGCTACTTGGCACACATGGAGTCATTCAAAAGGAATGGAGAATTCAGGCCTTATTCATGTCTCAGGAATGCCCTAATGAGAATGTAAGTACACTATTGTTCCTTGGTGTATAAAGGAAAAGAAAATATAACGAATGTAAAATTAACCCTAAATGAGAAAGAGAAGCAGCCAGGAAATGAACATGGTCAAATACTGCTTTTCTCTGGTTTGAATGGTAAGATTCAGAAGACATTGACTGTTATGGATTTTATATTGCAAAGGAGTTTATCAGGCTCTGGAAATCATAGTTGCCAGGCTATTATAGCACTGCCTCGAATCGGTTAGTGTTTCATTGAACGAAGCACGTATAGCCTCTCAGCACGTTTTCCTGGCCCAAACTTCATGCCAGGGAGGAATTCCTTAATATATCCACAGCAGATGGTTGTTGACTTCTGCTTGGGCGCTCTGTGACAGGAGTCTTAGGGGGCCACAAGGCCGCCCACCTGCTACCAGATTACTTTGACTGTTATAGAATTCTCCGCTGCACAGAGCCGGCAATCTGCTTACCTGGAACGCTGGCCCGTTGTTCCTACATTTGTCTTCTGGTGTGAAACATACTACACTTCTTTGCTCTCTCCCTCTTGATGGTGATAGAGTGGAGTTACATCTTCCCAGGGAAGAATGCTGGCCTTGACATTAACTTAACTATTGGATCTCAAATCAGTTGCTTAAGCCCTCGTTGCCTTGATTCACTTCTCTTGAAAGAGCAGCCTTGAATTTTCAGAAGGTTCTTGTGAAAGTTAAAGTAAATAAGCATGATGTACATAAAACATGGAGAATAGAGCCTGGAACCAAGTATTTATCCAAGAGATGGCAATTAGAATGATCGTTATTTGGGAATTCCCTAGTAGTCCAGTGGTTGGGACTCTGCGTGTCCACTGCAGGGAGCCCAGATTTGATCCCTGGTCAGGGAACTAAGATCCCGTGGGGTGTGGCCAAAAAAAAAAAAAATTAAAAGAGAATGATCATTATTTGGGTTCAGCTCTTGGGATCCCCAAAGTCTTCTCTAAGTTGAATATCTCCTTCTCCTCCAGCTGTTCCCACCTGGCCTGGTGGTCGACTCCCACCCCATTCTGTTTGCCTCTCTTTTAATGCTTAGCATCAGGAGTCAGATCTCCTTCCTTTTACCCCATCTTCATTGGTCTTCATCCTGGACAGACCCTCAAGGAAGAGGGACTCAAGCAGAAAGAGGTGCAGCCAGCTCCTGGAGCAGGAGTCAAATGGTTATAACTTGGGGGGCTGAGCCATTCTTGGTGGGAGGAGGACTTTGGGGTGCCCCAGGAGGAAGTCAGGGTCAAGACCTGGAGCCCAGGGGTGGCTGCTCCAGGGTTGTGTTAATGTGGAGGGAGAGAGAGCTAAAGGGGGAGATTCAAGCTTTTCTCCCAGAAATTTCAAGCCTTCTCCAAGGAGGAAGAAGCCAGCCGGGATCCAATGGAGATATTTTGATTACTCAGCCATAAAAGAGAATGAAATAATGCCATTGGCAGCAGCATGGATGGATCTAGAGATTATCATACTAAGTGAAGTAAGTTAGACAGAGAAAGACAAATGAATGATATCACTTACATGTGTAATCTGAAAAAATGATACAAACGAACTTCTGTACAAAACAGAAACAGACCCACAGACATAGAAAACAAACTTATGGTTAACAAAAGGGAAAGGGTGGGGGGATAAATTAGGAGTATGGGATTAACAGATACAAACTACTATATATAACATAGACAAGCAACAAGGATTTACTATATAGCACAGGGAACTATATTCAATATCTTATAATAACCTAAAATGGAAAATAATAGGAAAAATATATGTATAACTGAATCACTTTGCTGTACACCTGAAACTAACACAATATTGTAAACAAACATATTTTTTAAAAAAGGCAAAAGGTGGGGTGCAAGGAGCCCCTTGCTAAATTCGGTCCACTTACTACCCTTGATCTGGTCACCACAGTGTCATGAAAACAGCTTTCATTTGTGCCCCCCTTTTGCAGCCACACATGCTGAGGGTGTTACTCACTAACTGGGCTTGTGGTCAGTTGACACCTTTAGATTTTTTCAAGAGAATCACTTTTATTGTTTTATCTATCTATCTATCTATCTATCTTTTGGCTGCACCAAGTGGCATGTGGGATCTTAGTTCCCCCTACAGTGGAGGCACTGGAAGTGCAGTGTTGTAACCACTAGACCAGCAGGGAAGTCCCTCTAAGGGAGAGGTATTTTATTTTTATTTTTTATTCCTCAAGAGAACCACTTTTTTTTTTTTTTATTTTATTTTTTTTTTTTGCGGCATGCGGGCCTCTCACTGTTGTGGCCTCTCCCGTTGCGGAGCACAGGCTCCGGATGCGCAGGCTCAACAGCCATGGCTCACGGGCCCAGCTGCTCCGCAGCATGTGGGATCCTCCCAGACCGGGGCACGAACCCGTGTCCCCTGCATTGGCAGGCGGACTCTCAACCACTGCGCCACCAGGGAAGCCCAAGAGAACCACTTTTAAACAAGTTTTCCTTGTCCTGAACATGTATTGCTGATTTTGAAAATCAAATGGGGAAATTTATAAGAAACTAGCACAGGGCCTAGCCAGTTGTAGGCACTAAATAAATGACAGTATTTTATTAGTAATATGTAAAATAATATTACTAATGTAATATTACTATTATAATATACTAGTACAAATAAGTATTACTAATAATATTTACTAATAATTACTAATAATTACCCATTATTAATTGGGTACCCATTAATAATTACCCAATCAAGATGACACCTTGATTTTGGACTTCTAGCCTCCAGAACTGTGAGAGAATACACTTTTTTTGTTTGTTTGTTTCTAGTCACCAAGCTTGTGATCATTGTTACAGCAGCTACAGGTAACTAATACAGAGAGTATTTTCCTTCCCCGGGGGTTCCCTCAGAGTCTGAAGGACGCCCCCTGGAGAAGGAGTGAGCCGCCTCTAAGCTCTCTGACCAATTCATAACCATGAGGAAATAGGATGTGAGGTTTAGTATGAAGTGGAAAAACTCAAACAGGTGATTAATGAACTCATCTGTCAAAAGTCAGATGGTAACATCTCAGTGAGCATGAGGCATCTCAAGTTCATAACCATTAGGGAGGCCTGAGAGGCTCTATGGAGTCACTGAGAGGTGTAGCCAGAGGGGAGGAGAGGCTGCCTGGGTGACTGGCAGGGCCATCTGGGGTCCCGGTGAGGCAGGAAGGAGGCCAGGCTGCTGGCATGTGCACGTGACTGGGAGTCATCCTGGGGCTGGGACTTCCCTGTCTGCCAGAGAGAGACATTCATCTTTTCTGGTCCTCAGCTGCCTAAAATGGATAAAAAAATAATGTTCCAGCTCTAAGAATACTGCTGTGGGCTAATTTATTCATGCTTGTGACACATGTAACTTAAAAAAAAAATAAAGTCCCCCATGTGGTTTTTAATAGGGCCATAAATATGCATAGACAGCTCAAAGAAGCTGTCATTTTGAGTCTCTAGGTGATTGTTCCTTTGTATTAGTCAGAATAGTCTGGGTTATGCTGTGGTGACTGACAACGCCCAAATCTCAGTAGCTTAAAACAATAAAGCTTGCTATGGGTTGGATTTTGTCCCCTCCCCCGCTGCCCAAATTTATATATTGAAGTCCTAGGTCCCAGTCTCTCAGAATGCAACCATGTTTGGAGAGAAGGTCTTTAAGGGGTAACTAAGCTAAAATGAGATCATTAGGATGGGTTCTAATCCAGTATGACTGGTGTTCTCATAAGAAAATTTGGACACAGAAACACACAGATGGAAGATGATATGAAGATAAAAAGAGAAGATGATTATCTCCAAGCCAAGGAGAGACGATTGGAACAGATTCCTCCTTCACAGCCTCAGAAGGAACCAATGCTGCTGATACTTTGTGCTCAGATTTCGAACCGGTGGAACCATGAGAAAATCAATATCTGTGGTTGAACCATCCAAACTGTGGTATTTTTTTATGACAGCCCTAGCAAACTCACACAGAGGTTCATAGCTTGCTCACGCTAAGCACCCATGGGTAAGAAGGCCTTGCTAATGATGGTCACTTAGGAACTCTGGCTCATGGGGCAGCCACCATCTTGAATGTCACCAATTGCTGTGTTGGAAAGAAAGAATTCAGGAGGGTCTTGTACTGATCATTAAATGCTCCAGCTCAAAAAGGCACACATCACTTCTGCTCAGGACTCATTGACCAGAAGAATCACATGGCCCCATCCAACCAACAAGGGAGGTAGGGAGTACAGTCCTACATATGTTGAGGAGATGGCATTACAGGTCCTGGTCCCAATGTAGGAACGTGCCTGCCATGTGTGAAGAGCTACTCAGGACCCTCAGAGCGGGTAGTGCATTCAGTTTACAAATTCCTCCAAAAAAAAAAAGGAATGCTTTACTTTGCTCTGCCTTTCAAAGTCACTAAAATACCCAAAGCCTGCATTTCCCATAGCTAACTTCTAACATGTTTCTTTAACTGACATCCAAGTCCCCTGAGTTCTCTATGGGAAATTATGTGTTCTCATTTTGATGAGAGTCTATAAACAATCATAGGAACACAATTAATTTCATCTAGATAAAGAGTCATCAAACTTTTTGTGTAAAGGGCCAGGTAGGAAATATTTGAGGCTTTGGGGCCATGTGGTTTCTATGGCAACTACATAACTCAGCCCTGGAGTGCAAACACAGACATAGACAATACATAAATGACACAAATGAATGAGTGTGGCTGTGCTCATAATCAAACTTTAGTTACAAAATCAGGCAGCGGGCGAGATTTGACCCACAGGTCATGGTTTGTTGATCCCTGATCTAGGTAATTTTAGTGTCAGAATGTGCAATTGCATTTTTCATCTATTCTAGCCCAATGGAGGCCAAATGATGTAAAGGTTTGATGGATAAATGAATGTTTCTCAGTAGTTCCAGGGGAGAAGATTGGTGGGGGAATGGAGTCGTAACAGGGCACCCAGGATCATCCTCCTGCCAGATTATGAAGAACCTACATTGTGATAGTTGCTACCACATTCGGCCGCAGTATCCTGAAGGGATTTGGATGGTAGGCTCTAGAGCCACACGTGCCTGGGTTCAAATCCCAGCTCTGTCACTTACTCTGTGGCTGACCTTGGGCAAGTTACCCTACCTTTCTATGTCTCAGTGTCCCCTCATCTGTACATAGAGACAGACAGAAGTACCTGGTTTTGTTTGTTTGTTTGTTTTTTTGCAGTACGCAGGCCTCCCACCACCTCGGCCTCTCCCGCCGCGGAGCACAGGCTCCGGAGGCACAGGCTCAGCGGCCATGGCTCACAGGCCCAGCTGCTCCGCGGCATGTGGGATCCTCCCGGACTGGGGCATGAACCCGTGTCCCACGCACCGGCAGGCGGACTCCCAACCATCACGCCACAAGGGAAGCCCGAGGTACCTGTTTTGAAGGGCTGTTGGAGGCTTGGCTGAAGAGCTCCTGGTACTTATTAAATACTAACAACTCTCTTAATCACAGGTGAAGATGCTTACACTTCTTTGCACAGACCAATTGCCAAAACAGTTCATTAGGAATAACTATGGTAATAACCAGGCAAAGGGAAAATTTTTCTGCTCTTACTACCAGGAATATATGGAGTAGCTACCCATTCAATGCTGAGTTTCATAATTCAAGCTGGCTAGTCTTACCTTCAGATGAATGAGATAGTTTTACAGAGTAATCAGGTGACCCATAACTAAAACCTGCATTTGAATTCTGCTTGCAAAAAAGACTTGAGGTCTTAGATTCTAAACTAGCAGAATCTTGAATATATTTATGCAATTCTTTATAATACACGCAATCATTAGCCTTATTGAGACCAAAACACAGAAAAAGATCAAGTATACAACCAGAATCCAAGGTATATCTTTCTACAATTAAACCCAATCGAAACAATTTAATTTTAGCACAATAATATCATTTGCCATATGAAATTATGCTGTTAATTTTAATGTGATCAATTTTATAGGTTTTCAAAAATTTGTAAATGCATTTTGGTTTAATAGTTTGCATACAGCTAATATTAAGAATGAAAAGCCAAAGGATATTACACATAGATATATGTATGTATTCAGGTTTATTTATCCCCTGCTAGAATAGGGGATAGAGATTTCTGTCTCTTTTGGCCATTGCCTTCTTTCAGGTTCCTAGAACAGGATTATGTTCCAGATGCTTCGCTTGAGAAATATTTGCTAAATTATGTTGAATTAGAATTATAATAAAAATAATTAAGGTCAACATTGGATATCTGTAAGATATTAGTTTGTTCAAAATAATATCTTCAAATAATTTCTCTGAAGTAATAATTACTGAAGTGGGAGTGACTTGGCTGAATTGTGTCACTGAATTGTGTCACTGAGTCTTTGGTGTCGTTGCCTGGGGCTGTGTGTGTCCTGGCCTGCCTCTTGCCCTCTAGCCAATAATCTATTCTCATTTGGACTCTTTGGGATACTGAGTAACAAAAACACAACTGAGGGACTTTCCTGTGGCGCAGTGTTTAAGAATCCGGCTGCCAATGACGGAGACACGGGTTCGAGCCCTGGTCTGTGAAGATCCCACATGCTGCAGAGCAACTAAGCCCGTGCGCTACAACTACCAAGCCTGCACTCTAGAACCTGTGAGCCACAACTACTGAGCCTGCGTGCCACAACTACTGAAGCCCGTGCGCCTAGAGCCCGTGCTCTGCAACAAAAAGCCACCGCAATGAGAAGCCTGCACACAGCAATGAAGAGTAGCCCTTGCTCACAGCAACTAGAGAAAGCCTGTGTGCAGCAGTGAAGACCCAACACAGCCAAAAAAAACAAAAACAAAAATACACGACTGAATCCAGTTTAGAGAAAGGAAGAATTTTTTTTTAAGAAATTAAACAACGAAGTCATGGTAAAGGTAGGGGGTGCTTCTGAGCCTCAGAAAGACCTAGAATAATGCCAGGAATAATGGCTCAATCATTCTTTATCATCTTGCTCTCCCTGTTTCTCTCTCCTTCTCTCTTCCTCTCTCTCTGTCTCACACCTGTGCTGCTTTTTCTTCACAACCCCTCCTTCCTCTCCTCCTTTCTGCTATTGTAGACTGGTTTCGTCCACAGGACCTCCCTTCCTGGGACCAGACTGTTGGCCCCTTTCCTTAGCTCCAATTTGGAAACCCTGCAGAAGCATTCTGATTGGTCCACCATGGGATGGGTGCTCCCTCTGGCCCAGTCCACCGTGGCTGGAAGACCCAACCCTCTAGCCCAGCTTAGTCAGGTGTTTGCCTCCTTCATCTGTGGTTCTATCAGCTGTGGACTGTGTTGTACAGCCCAGGCACAGCCATTGGCTGCCGTCTTTCCGGCATTCATTGAAAGAGAAACTAGGAACCCACCACAGTTTATGTTCGCACACAGACCCTTCCTTTACTCAGCGTCCTGTTCCTGCTTCACGGCCGATTCCTTGATCACCCATCACAGCCTGTTCTCAGTGATTAACCTCGCAGTGTCTTCCGCTGATCCCAGTCAACTAATCTCCTAAACTCCTAGAAGTACCCGAGCCTAATACAAAGCCTGTGCCCACCGCAGGCTAGACGGTGGCTAGGACTGGCGAGGCCCAGGGCTGGGAGCAGAGACACATCACATGCTGATGCTCAGTAGGCCTTGTACGTCGTGTTTCATGAAAGGATCAGAGAAGGAGCTGTGGGGTATTCCCCTGGGGAAGAATGGCCACAGGGCTCCCACCGCCTCACTGGACCTGAGGTCTGAGTGAAGTCAGCGCCTTTATGTTCCCGGTGAATTTCCTCGTCATACCCAGCTCTTTGCCTTTGGTGCACTTATCACGGTTGGGCTCTATTGAGGGCAGTGTTGTGGGTCTGACGCCCACCACCCCTCCTCACTCGGTGCCCATGCTCCATGGGGGCCGCGTTCTTGTCACAGTACATGCCCAGCGTCTAGCACGTCGCGTGGGATGCATTAGGTACTCAAATAAATGGATAAATAGTAACGTAGCAGGGGAATCTACTCTAGACTCAGGGGCACGAAAGACATCCCTGAAGGATGGCGTGAAGGCTGGGCTCTGACACTCAGGGGAGAAGACTCGGGCAGAAGGCGAAGCACAAAGCCCCAGGCAGAGAACTGCTGGGCTAAGTCCTGCGGGCAGAGAAGTCACGTAGTAAATTAGTACCACAGCCAGACCTAGATTTCAACTGTGCACCCTCTGGAATAGTCAGGAGAGCCCCTGGTTTGGTTCTGCTCTGGAAGGATTATAGTAGGTAGGGACTTCCCTGGTGGCCCAGTGGTTAGGACTCTGTGCTTCCACTGCAGGGTGCGTGGCTTCCATCCCTGGTTGGGGACCTAGGAACCTGCCCAGCGTGGGGGCGTGGCCAAAAAAAATCATTACCCAAACACTCACACCTAATTAGTGGACACTTAATATTCCATTGACTCTCAAGAGGAAACTGTAATTGCTTACTAGTCACATTGCAGCTGGCACCAAGTTATGAGGAACAGCACACTGTGTGTGTCTGTGTGTGCACGCATGTGTGTGTGTGTGTGTGTGTGTGTGTGTGTGAAGGAGTGGATAATAAAAAAAATGCAAAATGGCTTAGAAGCATTGAGAAGATAAATCAAAAATTACTAAAGGAGTAAAACGTTGAGTCATTTATTTGAATTGATTGACTCAGGATGGCCTAAACACTACAAATGGATAGAGACGATGCTTTTAAAACCCCAAAGAAAACCCTTTATCCACCATCTGTGTTGGTTCAAAAGAGTTCAGTGCTAATCCAAACACAATGTGAAATTGCCTGAATTAGAATCCCAGGGTTCTTAGTGCAGCAAATGTCAGGATAGAATAAAAAGGATCCACCATCTACCCAGAGTAAAGTATTTTGCATGGCTGAAGCCCTTCTTTTCAGAGTGGAAACACCAAGACAACAACAAATGTTTAATGGGGGCTTACCACATGCAGGGTCTTCACAGAGAAGTTTCCAAAAATAGTAACCTGTGTGTGTGGCTGTCTTGAAAGACATAGAATAATTGCCCCTCGAGTCCATTTGCCCACTGGAAATACCACAGAGATGGAGGGTCTCCATCAAGATTTTGCATCCCGTCTCTCTCATTATTTGGATTTCTTCTGCAACTGCATCCAAAACAGAGCATGAACTCCTGTTCTCTTCTGCTTCTCCTCGTCCTCTTCTCTCTTTTCTCACCACCATTCAGGGGGCACATTTAGGAGATATGGCTACGGATTTGTCCAGCTCAACGGGGCCCCTCAAAGAGTCATTCTGTGGCCTAGAAAATTGTTCTTCCTCGACACAGAAACCCCCTGAGGATACCTAGGCTTCCAGGAATCCCTGGCCATTATAACATGACATCCCTGGCACAGAACAGTATTTGATGAATGAGTCTCCCTTTCTCCCTTGTGAACCCACACCATTCCCTTCCGGACTAGGCTCTGGAACCCACTGGCCTATTTCCATCCCTACATCCCCCTATAACAAGGATCTTTAATATCTTCCTCCAGATTTCTATATATCTCAGGCAGACACCTGGAGTTTGAGGGGCCGTCAAGTTGAGGGTTGTTGGTAGTTGGAGGTAACCCTGTGGCCATTTAGGAACCCTGTGACCGGCACCCACACAGCAGATAAGTTTTAGTAACTGATGGACTGCTTGTTACAACCAGGCTACCATCACTCTACCAGGTTTCATAGACCAAATAATGGCTCCCAAAGAGAGCAGGTCCTAACCCCTGAAACCTGTCAATGTTATATTATTTGGAAAAAGGGTCTTTGCAAGTGTCATTGTGCTAAGGATATTGAGATGGAGCTATTATCCTGCATTATTTGTGCCCTAAAGGCAATCACATTTATCCTTATAGAGGGAGGCATAGAGAGACTCGACACGCACACACCAAGGAGAAGGCAACATGAAGATGGGGACAGAGATTGGAATGGTGCATATGTCAATGAGGTAGATGAAGGGGCGTGTTTTTGTGTTTTTTCCAATGAACTCATGTATTTGGGGATGAATGAGACAGGTTTGGCAGCAATTGTTTTCTCATTCTTTGTTTTATAGATTCAAGTGCTGGCAAACATTGCCTTACATTAAAAGTAGGTAGAAACAGGAAGGAATTCTCTTATAGCAGTAGCACTCAATCCTTTGAGCTCCTTCTAAGGCGTACGCCAAAAGTCGTACTCTTCACCCATCAGATGACAATTTAGTTAAGAACTCCTTCAGTTTTGCTCAAGGCAGAGAATTGGAAACCATTTGACTTGCAGTGGGATTTGTTATCCAATCATTAGAGTCGCTCATTTTTCTCACTCTCTAGGAAGTACCCCAAAAAGCTTTACCAAGATTTACCCAGTGACTCTTAATTATACCACTCTTACTTTGTTTTGTTTGTTTGTGTTTTTTTTGTTTGAGATACAATTGACATACAGCACTGCATGAGTGTAAGGTGTACAGCATAATGAGTTGACTTACATACATCATGAAATGATTATCACAAGTTTAGTGATCATCCATCATCTCATAGAGATTCAAAATTAAATAGTAAAAAATTTTTTCTTTGTGATGAAAACTCCTAGAATTTACTCCTACAATTTTCATATATAACATACAGCAGTGTTGATTATGTTTATCATGTTATACACTACGTTCCTAGTACTTATTTATCTTATAACTGGAACTTTGTATCTTTTGACTGCCTTCATCCAAGTCACCCTCCCCCATCCCCTACCTCTGGTAACTACAAATCCCATCTCTTTTTCTATGAGTTTTTTGTTTGTTTGCTTATTTGTTTGTTTTTGAAGTATAATTGACCTACAATACTATGGTAGTCCCTGTTATACAACATCCGGATTCAATATTTCAAGACATTTCAAAATGATCACCATACAAAGATATTACACAATTATTGACTATATTCCCCATGCTGTACATTTCATACCTGTAACTCATTTATTTTGCAACTGGAAGTTCGTATCTCTTAATCTCCCTCACTTATTTCTCTCCTTCCCCCACCCCTCTCCCCTCTGGCAACCACATGTTTGTTCTCTGTATCTATGACTCTGTTTTTTAGATTCCACATATAAGTGAGACCATACAGTATTTGTCTTTCTCTCTCTGACTTATTTCACTTAGCATAATACCCTCTAGGTCTACCCATGTTGTCACAAATGGCAAGATTTCATTCTTTTTTATGGCTGAGTGATATTCCATTGTGTATACGTATCACATCTTTGCTAGCCATTCTTCTGCTGATGGACACTTAGGTTGCTTCTGTATCTTGGTTATTGTAAATAATTCTGCAACCAGTTACTCTCACTTTGGAAGCATATTTTCATTCCTGATATACTCAGAAAAGGTTGGCAAAACTGAAATATCATTAACCTCAATTTTTGTTATCAATGTGATTAAAAATATGTAATCTTAAAATTGCATGCT
The DNA here is from genome assembly GCF_964165515.1 of Mesoplodon bidens. Classification (NCBI taxonomy): domain Eukaryota; kingdom Metazoa; phylum Chordata; class Mammalia; order Artiodactyla; family Ziphiidae; genus Mesoplodon; species Mesoplodon bidens. Next base: position 73,386,536 of record NC_138169.1, read on the forward strand.
TAAACACATGAAGTTTGTTTCAAAATCTTGGAACTGTGAATTTAGTTCATTCAATATATAGAAGATGTCTGCCATGGAATCTAAATAGCCTCAGCATCAAGTCTATCAATCAGTCCAGTCAGACTTACTTTCTGTTAGAAAAATCCAACTTTTTACCCCCCCACACCACACAGCTTGTGGGATCTTAGTTCCCTGACCAAGGGATTGAACCCAGGCCTTTGGCAGTGAAAGCCCAGGTCTTAACCACTGGACCACCAGGGAATGCCCTCCAACTTTTTAAATTCAGATCATCCTGTTAACGTGTGTCCTCCATGATGGAATTCCTCATATTTCTGACTCTTAAATGTAGGAGGGATGGAGAGCTAAGGCACAGAGCCTACTGTGAACATGGTGCCTGCATGAAACAAGGCTGAGGTGTCATCACAGGGCTCCATCCAAGAGGGTGGCCATGACAACAAGGGTTATGGGGGCAGAAGTGAGCTGTGTCAGTTCTCCTAGAAACAGATGCAAAGACTTTATTAGACGAAACAAGGATGAGGGAGAATAGAGGCTGGGGGAGCATGGGTGGGGAGGTGGAGGAGGCAGGGAGCCTTCCTGGACCACAGTGCAAATCTGGGACCACACGAAGGGAGAGGGCAGAAGTGTCCAGGTGGCTGTGAGGCCTAAGGAAGGTTCAGCAAGGCCATCAGAGGGTCCTGGGGCCAAAGCTGGCCATCAGAGGAGTCTGAGTTCCTCAGAACTAAGGTGGTACCCTGGCCACGTCAGTGGCTGGCTGAGCACAGCCTGTGGGAAGCATGACAATGGATTTCAGAGCGCAGTAACTGGGGCCCTAATCAAATGAGCTCCCTGTCATTGGAGGTCTGGGAGGGGCCTTCTATGGCCACCCCCCAAAATATTTAAATGAAAATTGTCATCACTTCTGCTGTCCCAGTCTTTAATAGATTTGAAACAAGAACATGATGACATGGGCCAAAACACTCCATTTCTAATGTCATGGCTTAACCCTTAACAGCAATATACTTAAGAATTGACCAGGAAATTCCCTGGCAGTCCAGTGGTTAGGTCTCTGCGCTTCCACTGCAGGGGGCACGGGTTTGGTCCCTTGTCATGACACTAAGATCCCGCAGGCCCAACCAGCAAACAAAAAGAATGGACCAGTCACAGGTTTGCAGTAATGGAGTTCAGGATACGCTACCCCAAAATATGGCACCTTGGCATATTGAATATTTTAAACTGAAGGAATGTGAGAAAAAACAGGTGCAGGAAGGACTCTTCCATCTTCCTTGTCTCCCCTGAAGTAGGTCTTAAGACCCTCGTATGAGAGGCACCCTCCTTATTCCTGAAGAAGCATCCTTCTCTCTAACAGGGAGGGATGCCGAGAAGAATCTGGACAGGTCTTGCTAAGTTTCCCCCAGTTTCCTACCCTTACCTCATACTCTGTCTTATCTTATCTTTCTATGACTGTCCCCTTTTCATCAAATCCAGCGTAAAAACACTCAGGTTTAACCATTTCTTTGGGTCTCCTTTTCCTTAAGAAGGCTCCCAATGTCACGTAAAACTTATATTAAATCATTTTTTTATGCTTTTCTCCTGTTAATCTGTCATAGTCCATTTAATTTTCAGACCTACCGGGGACCCTTTTCTCGCCCCTACAGGAGTATCTTGATTAAATGAGTCAAATGCTGATATTTCAAATTGTCATGTTGTTTGGCACCTGGGACATTTTTAATACCCTTAGGGCTATGATCCTAGTAAGATTCTGGATGGAGGGGAAGTATCTCTTTATTTTGTATAATGGGAGAGGGGTGATCACATATGGGCAGATGGGAAAGGAGTGCTTGTGCGCACACTGAGACAGCCTGCGATAGACACTTCCTTGACTTCCCAGAGGGTCTTTGTCAGCTTGGGTCCTTTGAGAAGCAGACTCCAGGATAGAATGAAACATGCAAGAGATTTACTGGGGACACATCTATGAAAGACAAAGGGGAAAGGACACAGGAGTAGGCAGGGACAGCCTTCAGAGGAGGACTCTGGTCTGACACCTGTGAAAGGAGAAAAGGAAGGAAGGGATCTTGGGCTGAAGAGCTGCATCCAGGCTCACAGGGCACCCCACAACAGAGGAGGAGTCCTGTGTCGGGCCCGAATAGCGGGCACTCCCACTGGGCATGGTCATTGGCTGGGTTGGTGGGAGGGAGGGGGCCCAGCATGAAGGCGGGGCATATCAGAAGATGCAGCTTCCCTTGAAGGGAGATCAGAGCAGTGCACACACGTGTAGCTGCCACAGTATCCCCTTTGGGTACCTCTCTTTCCTCACATTGCTTCCATCTCCCCTCTCCTCACACTGTGTGGATCCTTTAATATCTCTTCTCCTTCAAGTCCCAGGAACCCTCTCTTGGGCTATCCCACTCTCACCCCACTCCATCTCCCACTTGTGCTTGGAAATCTTCAGGCTCCTTCCTGGTGTGGAAGGCACAGCTGCTGTGTGGAGGGAGAGAGGGAAGCCTTGAGCCTGAGGGTGGAGAAGTGGAGAAAGGAAAATGGGATGGTCTTCATGCAAAGTAGCAGTTCACTTTTCTTTTTCTGATTTTCCTTTGTCAGCCATGGATACATAAAAATGAACGGGTCCTCTGGCATCATGAGGGTTAATCTCTGCCACTTGCCCTCCCCCGTCCTGTAAGAGCTGTGTCCTTCCTACAGGGAGAACTTTGGGACAACACATTTCTAATAGGCTGTCTGTACCGTCACCAACCTGAGTTCCATTACAAAACTCTGTTCTGGCCATTGAACTTTGGGAAGTACCTTGTCCACTGCCGCGTGCTTTTCTCTTGCACATAGCAGGTGGAGAGGGAGGGCTGTCTAGACCCTCACAGCTCCTGGAAATCTTTCTCTCTCATTCAGAAATCTGGACTTTGCTTCCCTAAAACATTGTTTGTGTCTTTTCACACTTTCCCCATCCTAATCCAAAACAGATTTAATACAAAAGAAATTCTATGCCAAATTTAAATATCATATTATTTATGTCTTCTAAGAGACTAAGAATAAGTTTTATTAATCTGTGTATCTGGTTTTAAAAACTTAAACTAGAGCTCAACTTGTGCAAAAGAGAAGAAGCAAAGGTCCAACACCAACTCACAGTAGATATGTTACCTTGTGATAATGTTGTTCAATATTTTTTCTACAAAAATATGGACTAACAATCCTTTTCAACTAATCATCACAAAATCCCTTTGACTGTAAAATTAAGTTTATGGCATGAATTGCTAAAAACTTAAAAATGAGGCATCTAGAGCCCAGAATGGTTATCTGACTTACCCAAGGTCACACAGTAAGCAACGGTAACATTAGAACTACAACCCTTTGGGCTTCCAGATCCAAGCTCCATTCCAAAGAGGAATCCCAGCTTTCAATTCTGGAACAGGAAGAACAAAGCAGGGTTTGGAATTGATTGTGCCCTCCACGGCTCAAGATGAAATTCTGTTCCAGAAAGAGGCTCAGATTTCTTCAATATCAAGATTTGATTACAAGTCTCTGACTAATGAAAGTTTATTGTCTACAATAATATCAGACTCGGGTCCAAGGGTTTAACCTCTCTAATCATATGTTCTTTACATTATTGAAAAGAGACATGTCCAAAGAGCATATTTAAAGTCTCAAATATTCCAAGTAGCAAAAAGCATAGGTAAAGGAAAGCTTTAAAAACTCCTGGAGGTGGAAATTTCTGTCAGGTGCGAGAGGAGAGAAAGATACTGGGTTCGCACAGGGCATTGACACATCAGACCTCTGGAGAGGTCCCTTAGTCTTCGAAGCCATCTTAGGGGCTCGTAAGCCGGACTGCATATTGCAATCACCTGGGAAGCTTCTCAGAATCGTAACGTCCAAGCCATCCCCGGAATCAGTTACATCATCATCTTCTGCAGATGGAAGCCCAGCCATGGGAGTTTTTAAAGCTCTCCAGTGATTCCAATGTGCGGCCAAGGTTGAGCACCACTGAACCAATGCCGAGCACATAACCACTTCATAAATATGTATTGAATGAATAGATGGATGAATAAGTATCAGCAACTGAACTGAAAAAAAGGAGAAGCACATTAAGAAGCTAAACACGCTTTTTACGTAGATGGAAGACCCTGAGATCCTTACTTAGAAGATACACACTCTTAATTTAGAAACAGTTCCACTAAGCTTAGATGTCAGGATTCTCAGCCCACAGTGAGACTGGGAAGGGAAGATTATGCTTCAGAAACAGGTTCACGGACAGCAGCAAGAAGAAAAAATATGACAGTTTGAAAGCAAACTACAAAGAGGGAGACAGAAATCCAAGGAGACTTGTCTGGGGCCATTTAATACCAGTGCAAACTGACCTGCCCAGCCCAGTTTCCCTGAAGGCATCATTGTATTAGAACAGCGCAGTAATTGATGTTCATAGTGCCAGCTGAGTCATCCTACAAAGGTAAAGTTCTGTCCCGTCTACACAGTTTCAGGGGCCAGAGGGGTACAGGACAAAGTGCTGGGCTTACGTCATCCCTGGGTAAAACAGGCTGCCCTGACTAGAACCGCGATCTGTTTCTGGAAACCTTGATGAGTTTAGTAGCTGGGGAAAGCATCACTTTAAAGTTAGAAGGAGTTGCTACTTCCAAAGAGGTGGATATTAAATGTCTTAGTGGGGCAGGCTGTCCCTTTGTCAGAAACAGTCCCTTGCCGAGGGTAAAGATGCAGAGACTTCTTTGGGGAGAAAATCTGGACTTGGCTTAGTGGTCCAAATACAGATTTCTCAAACTGAGAAAGTTCAGCTTTTTCTTGGTTTTACAAACTGTCTTTTTTTTTTTTTTTTTTTTGCAGTACGCGGGCCTCTCACTGCCGTGGCCTCTCCCGCTGCGGGGCACAGGCTCCAGACGCACAGGCTCTGCAGCATGTGGGATCTTCCCAGACCGGGGCACGAACCTGTGTCCACTGCATCGGCAGGCAGACTCTCAACCACTGCGCCACCAGGGAAGCCCCAAACTGACTTTTTAAAGCAGAGATTTGTTATTTTCTTACAGGAGATTTTCTTTTTCTCGGCAGGCAGTTAGATAGCTCTGTGTCTGTAAGATATTGCCTGTTCTTGGGACTTGGGTAGGTTCTTGAACAAGTAGGAGATCTAGGTGAGTCTCCATGGGAACAGAAGGACTCTGCAGACTTGAGAGGAAGTGGATGCAGGGTCATTTGAACTGGAATACCCAAGAACGTAGGGATGTTGGGTTACCGCTTTCCAGGGTAATCTCACTTGTCCTGCTCAAGGCCATGCAAGCTCTTGTGGAGGAGAAGGGACTTCTGAGACGAGTGGCCATTCCCACTGTCAATTCTATGAGCTCACGCTAGGTCAGGAAGTGAGAACCTGAAAGGTGAACTTCAGACAAAGGGAAGGGGGAAAGTCCCTTTTTTCTCTGCACTTTCATGTCAGTTTTTCTAGATCTCCACATACAGCAATGCAGGAGCTGGCACTTACATTGGGAGGTAGGTTGAGAATCAAGCATGGTTATGAACTCTGAGGATGGGTCCAGGCTAGAAGCTCAGCACGTAACCACATCTACTTGAAGATATCAGTTGTTCTCTGAGTTGTATATTCTTTTTTCTGTGCCCTGAGCAACACTTCGCTAAAGTTCGGTTGAAAGTGACCACCTGGCCCCTGCAATGCTTTGGGGGAGAATAGGGAAGGCAGATCCCATGTTGGAATGATGCCCCAAAGGTGGCCAGAGAGGTGCTATGCGGCACAAAGACAGGCAAAGCAGAAGCTGGGGGAACCCACACTGGGGCAAGTGGGAAGCAGCACAGGGATGCTCATAGAACTCTCTGGAGGACACACTGAAGGGTGCTAACTCCTGATAATTAGCAAGACAGGATTGGAGCCAGTATAACTTGAGTATTTGGCAGAACGATGTCTAATTATAAACTGTTCGGTTTAAACATTTGGGAGACACTTGGAATCAGAAAACCTGTGTGCAAAAATATATACACCACTTACTAGCTGTGTGATATCAAGCAATCCACCCAAAGCCACCCAGTCTCGGTTTCCTTACATGACAAGAGGTGTACCTAACATTTACCCTCCAGACTTCTTAAGGTTGTATTAAGGATCAAGAGGTCAAGCTCAAAGACATCTTGCAAATGGTAAAATACGATGCAGACTTAAAGTGTTATTTCATTTCTGAAAGTTGTCCAACTAAAATGATGAAGTATTAATTTGTTTTTTTTTTCTTTTACTGATAATCTGTGTCTCTACCAAGCTCTCCAGGGGATTCTATCCAACACGTGTGGGAAACGCAGGTGGCATCTGTCCCTGGTTGTGGTTACCACTGTCCTGTCCCCCCCTGGGACCATCCCTAGGAGGCAGCACAGGGAGGGACAGGGAGGTGGAGTGGAATGGCATCCTCACTCCTGATTTACAGGAAAAATGGAAGCTGCCTCTAAAGCAAATAAATACAATGCAGGAAAGCAGCTCAGCAGGTACCCAAGATAACCAAGCAGAGAAAAATATACATTTTAAGTCACAAAATGACAAGTTAAAGAATAGAAACATTCTGAGTAAAAATTCATGAGACTAAATTAGACAACTGATTCATCAACTAGTTCTTATTCAATTAACTTTAGTTAGCCAATATTTGATAAATAGCCCTTTTAGGCAGGGCACCATGAGAGTTACAATGTTAAATAGATGTCTACCTTGCCTTTAAGGAGCTGCAGTCTTGAGAAGAAAATACGCATGTGCAAAAGCAGTGCTAAGCCAAGCTTGAGCAGCGAGGTCCCACATCTGTGCTGTCCAGTTTGACAGCCGACCATGAGCCGTGTGTGCCTATTGGGCACTTGAGATGCAGTCCAAATTGAGAGATGCCCTATGTGTAAAATACACATCAGATTTCAGAAGCTTGATTAAAAAAAAAAGGATGTAAAATACCTCATTAGTAAATTTCATGCTGATTACATATTGGAATGATATTTGGGGTATACACTTGCTTTTGGAAATAGATGAGAATCTGTTATCTGATGAATTTATTTATGTGGAAGCCCTCACACTTTAATGATGTTTAATGAGATGTCACTGGGCCCCTGTTAAATTCCATGCCGTTGAGTTAACACCATTCTCAAGAGCCTCCCTCCTTCTTAGTATATATCTCTTCCTCTTCGACGTTGCCACAGTCCTTAAAATGTAGTTAGAAGGCAGAAATTCTATTTTCACCTGAATCAATGTCAATCGGATTCCTGTCGAGATCCCAGTTTGGTCTTTCTCCCAGCAGTTTCCCATACTCAGAAAGCGACACAAATCACATCCCTAATAGCAGCAGATTTCTAATGTTTTGAATGTCCTGGGCTAGGGGCACTTTTGCCAGTTTCCTTGCTCAGTGAGAACTTCTCCTTAGCTACCTGATATGGAGAGTTGACTAATTAGATGAAAAACAGCCTGCTTAGAATCTTTTAAGCTTCCTGATGACGTATACCATGCAGTTATACATTTACCATGCTTATTGTAGAGCCTGAAACATGGTAGGTGCTCAATAAGCAGTTGCATTGGATGAATTATAAACGCTGCTGTTCTTTAGGATAGCTGGTCCAAGTCCAGTCACATGAAAGAAGCATTGAGGCTATAATGTTTTCACTTTTAAATGGTTGGTGATGAAAACAGCCCTTTGGAGATTTTTATCTTATTCTGCTTTTAAAAGCCGCACCAAACCTGAGCTTCGCATAGACAGGGCAGAACACACCCTCGTGCTGATGAAGCCCCTGTACACGTGTCATCGCTTTCCCTCCCTCCTGGACACACCTGCTCTCCTTGTAGTCCACAAGCCACCCACTTCCTTTCCCCTGGGAGGCCCGAGGCTGCGAGCTCTCTGAATTTTTCCCTTTTGCAGCACGGAACCACACAAAGAAGGGCTCTGGCAGCTGCAGGCCTGCTCACCTCAGCAATTCTAGAAAATGCTTTGTAATTACTAACCAGAAAGCATAGAGTCTGAGAGGGTTAAGAGGACTAAATCTTCAAATGCAAAATCCATTTCCATTTAGCATTTTATATGCAGTCCTTCCAGTGGGAAAGGGGGAATGAGAAAAGCTTTGAAGGACCAACCAGATGAATTTCACACAAGAATTTTTAAAAATTGGATGACAAGGTTTTGAGCACTTTTCTGTGTGAATTGATTTGTCATTTGCACATCTTTTGTAAAGTGTTTAAGTCTTTTGCCATTTTTAGTTGGGTCATTTGTGTTTTATTTTTGATTTGTAAGCATTCTTTACATTGTCTAGATACCAGTCCTTTGTCAGATATATGTGTTATATACTTTTTTCCAGTCTGTGATTTGTCTATTCATTTTCTTATTTTAATTAAATTTAATTAAAATTTTTGATGACACCCAATCTACTTTTTTTAATGGTTAGTGCTTTTTGTATTCTGTCTAAGGACTCTTTACCCATACCAAGGTCATGAAGTTATTATGATTTATTCTAGCATCTTTGTGGCTGTAGGTGTTATATGTAGGCCTGTGATCCATTTTGAATTAGCTTTTGTATATGGAGTAAGATAGGGATTGAGGTTCAAGTTTTTTTCCACCCATATATCCAGTTGTTTCAGCAATATTGTTAAAAAGACTTTCCTTTCTCCTTTGACTTCAAGACAACAGTTGGAAACAATCCAAATGTCCAAGAGGTAAATGGATAAATGAGTTGTAGTATGTTCCTCCAGTGGGACGATTCAGCGATTTTTTTAAAAAGCGCGAACTATGAATACATGCAACAACCTGAATGAATTATTCAAAAACATTATGTTCAATGAAAGAAGCTAAACACAAAACAGTTCTTACTGTATGATTCCACTTGTATGACATTCTAGAACAGACAAAACTAATTCTATAGTGACAGAAGGCAGATCAGTGGTTGCCTGGCTGGGGATAGGGAGGGAAACTTTCTGGCATGGTGGATATGTTCTATATCTTGTGTTGGGTGTTGGTTCCATGTGTATATACAATTGTCAAAATTCATCCATCTGAACATCGGAGGGCTGTGCATTTCACTGTATGCTAATTAGACCTCAATTTAAAATATGTTAAAGAAAAAAAAAAGAATTACAATGTGAACCTCCCTGTTCTATGCCCAGGGAATAGAAAAGTTCCTCCCTCTGCAGAGGGCTTGCTGCTGAGGTCTGGGAAAGAGAGAGGATTCCACGCAGAGTACTCTGTTGCTCCCTTTTCCTGACACCAGGATTCTTCAAAACATTAGCTTGCATTCAAAACCAGCTGAGTAAATAATGGGACTTGTGTGAGCTGATTTTTCCCCTCTGTGTTTAGAAATTTGAGCCTGTTGTATCTTTCTCAAGCACATTTCATTTAGAAGATAATTTACATTTGCAAGAAATCATGGCTATAGCCCATCTGCTCAACGATTATGTAAGATCCAACACTCATTAGAAGATGACGTGCATTGATCTTAGTGAGCAGAAGAACTTGAGTGCTTGGGATTCAAGTTTTTCTGAAATAATTCCCAGCTCCATCCAGCTACCATAGCTGATCATTTCTGACGTTTTCTTTGGAACATCGTAGCTCATATCCATTTTAGGACAAGTGAATCACTGGGGGAGGGGAGACCTTCAATTCCAAATCGCTACACCAGATTTTCTACTGTAGTTTAACGAGATTGTGTTGGCAGCTGGGGAGGGGTGGGAGCTGGAGGGAGAGTTGTTTGGTGTTTGGTTACATATACCTGATGGTTTTATCACGGGCAATGATCAGTTACAATGAAACAGCTGGAGCAGTAACTTGATTCATATTCATGTCTGCATGTCAATGGGTTAGGAATGGAATTAACATAATTCCTGTGCTTTGGTTTTCCCTCAGAAGTTGAGCCTCCTGGTTTATTTACAGTCTGCAGTACGCACAGCCAGGCAGTTGAGTTGCTGCGCAGATGCTGGGAAGGGAAGACCACGTGCTCTGGATCAGTGTGTGAATGTTAACAGTACAGGGTATGGGTACAGCTCTCCAAAGAGGCCAGAGCCCACAGGAGATGGCACATGACAACAAAGGCTCCTTTTGTCTCCCAGAGTTCTTAACCCTCCTGTTTAGTCCCTTTGTTCCAGTTTCATCTGCCAGCGCTTTGGAGAGAAGGGGGGTGGGGAGACGCGGTGAGATGCCAGGACCAGGGTTTTCCAGGCAGAGACCCGTAGGAAGCAGTAGCCAGGCCAGCGGCTGCAGCCACCAGACTTGGGGCGTTCGTGGGAAGCAGGGGCTGTGACCCAATGGGAAGGGGGGGGTCTGGGTACTGGAGCCAAAGGACAGGCCAGAGGATGGTCCACGGGCCAGACAGACTCTGAAGGGTGGTGGGGAGAAGGCACGGGAAGCATCCTGCTCTCAGAGCAGAAATGTGGCCAAGGAGACAGGAAGTGTCTCTGCTGCAGAGAGGAAGTCCTAGGCATTCGGGAAAGAGTAGAATTCAGTCCCAGCGCTAAGAGGCCTGTGGGGGGAAAGTGAGTGCCTGGAAGTAAAGTAGGCCCGAGGAGGCGGCCATTGGGCACTCTTGTGTGTTTTCCCTTTTCTGTCCTACATTAAATTGATCTCTTGCTGAGGCCAAGTTCACTTCCACAGCGGGGGGTGGGGGTGTGGGGGTGGTGGTGGTAAACACCCCAAGTACACAAGGGGAAAAGCTTCTATCCCTCAGCCTGGCTCTCTCTCTTTCAATTACGCATGTGTGCCTGTGTATGCTTCTGTGTGTGTGTGTCCTGGTGAAAAGTGAGTGGCATAAACTTATAGAAGTCAGAAGTGTTACACCGATAGCTGTCTCTTCCCCGGGGTCTGAAAATTTAACTGACAAAGACAGATGAAGAGGAGAAAAGCATATACATTTACTTAACAGAAGTTTTATATGACATGGGAACCTTCATAAGGAAATGAAGACCCGAAGAACTGGTTAAACCTGAGTGTTTTATGCTGGGTTTCAGGAAGAGGGGACCATCGTGGAGGAATCTGACAGGACAAGGGATAGGAGGTAGGTGCAGTGAACTGGGGAAATTCAGCAACGTCTGTCTGGATTCTTCTCGGTGTCCCTTTGTCTCAGAGATAAGAATGTTCCTTCCCTCCACAGGAGAGATTTATGACCTGCTTGAGGGGAAGGTCAGAAAATCCTTCCTGCACCTGTCATTCCTCAGATTCCTCCAGCTTGTGATAGTCAACATGCCAAGGGGCCACATTCTGGGGTAGTGCGTCCTGAACCCCATCACCTCCCATGTGGAAATGTGAAGCAAAGGGGAAAGTGGTTTTGGCCCCGTACCTAGCAGAGGGTTCATGTATGTGTTTGAATGAATGGAGGCATTAATTTAGAAGCATTTCGTAGTAGGTGTTTCTCCTCCTCCTGGCCATCTTTATAGCTACCTGCTTTATAATATCCCTCGTCCTCTATTTCTTGGGATAGAATCTGTACACTCCTCCCTCTGAGCCATCATGAAATGCCCATGCTTTAACTTCTTTCACAGAATCTTGTGTCGACTTTTAATTGTTTTAATGAAGTTAACTGAGTTAGAAACGGTAGCGTCTTGAAAACAGGAGGGGTCTTCCCACCAGCTGAAGATGCAAGAATGGGGGCTTGATCTGAGTCTAAAAAGGCAGATTGTGCAAAAGCCTTCTCACTGAGCATAACCATCTTCAGAAATGGCCTCAGCCTCACGCTGGGTGTCCTTTCCTTTCTCCTGGCCTCCATGCTCTGGTAGGGGTGCCTGGGCCTAACCGTTCCCCAGGTGCCTGCTTTGGGCAGTGACCAAGCACATTCAAGCCTGCAGCTGCTCTCTTCTCAAAGTGTCTTAGTATCACTGATGCACTCCTACATCAGCTCCATTTACAGCTACATCTGCTGGGTGTTGGCCAGAGCACTGCGTGCTTTACAGATATGACCCCCTTTCGTACTCACACTGTCCCTAGAACGTAAACATTAACCCCATGGTCAGACACAGAGCTGAGACTCAGAAAGTAAGAAACTTACTGGAGATCAGAGTTGAAATTCATATTCAAGACCGCCCTAGTCTCAAGCCTGCTCTTTTTCCACTATACTATTCAGATTTCTCTATCATAAAAGCTTTTTAGTTCTCAATAGTTTCCTATTACAATTAAATACCCTGGAACAGTATGACAGCCTAAGAGCTAATGTCCTGGTTATGCCAACTGACATACAGCTTGGCAGCAAATGGAGATTTAGTATAGCCAATTCTCAGGGAATGGCTGAGGGGCAAGGAAGTCACAATTGAGAGAGAGGACAGAAACTGTGATTAAGATAGTTTTGTTCTCATCTGCAGAAGTTCAGGAAAAGTCACAAAATGAATGTGATGCTGTAGGCATCATTTGCCATTCTTTTCTGGCGGTTTAGTAGTTGACTCATCTTCTTGTCTTTGGGGTTCCTCACTTACGAGTTTGGTGGTCTGACTTCCATTCATGAGAGAAACTGATACTCACTCTTCCAGCCTGCCTTGCAGGTGGGCATCAGCACATGCCCTAGAACCTTCTGATCAGGCGTTCTACCCAAGATTTTGAATCGGGAACACTCATGGCAGCAAGTTTGACTTCCTGGGCCAAGGGTGGCAGTGTGCTCAAGGCACTGCTGCATGAAGTCCCTAGCATACGGTGACCAAGACAAGGTGGCCTCAGTACACCAATTCTGCAGCAGGTTCTAAGGCACTGTTCCTAGCTATTTCACCCTAAGCATGGCTCTTCGGCCCCTCCAAGAATTCTGTGAATCATACAATTTCTTTCTCTTTTTAAAAAATAACAGCTACATTGGGGTATACTTCATATACCATAAAATTAATTCTTTTCAGGTATACAGTTTGTGGTTTTTAACATATTCTCAGAATTATGTAACCATTGAAACTATCTTATGATAGAAGATTTTAATCATCTCTCCCTCAAAACCCACATGCATTAGCAGTTCCTCCCCATCCCCTTGTCAACCACTAATCTACTTTCTATATCTATGGATTTACCTATTCTGGACATTTCATATAGATGGAATCATACAATATGTGGTCCTTTGTGACTGTCTTATTTCAGTTAGCATGATATTTTCACCTTGAAAATACATCATTTCCTTTTATGACCAAATAATATTCCATTGTATGGATATATATCATAATTTGTTCATCCCTTCATCCATTGATGGACATTTAGGTTATTTTCACTTTGGGGCTACTATTAATAACGCTACTATGAACATTCATGGACATTTGACAAAATTCAACCTCCATTTATGATAAAAACTCTCAACAAAGTGGATATAGAGGGAACATACCTCAACATAATAAAGGCCATATATGACAAGCCCATAGCTAACATCATACTCAACAGTGAAAAGCTGAAAGCATTTCCTCTAAGATCAGGAACAAGATGAGGATGCCCACACTCACAACTTTTTTTTTTGTTTTCGGTACGTGGACCTCTCATTTCTGTGGCCTCTCCCGTTGCGGAGCACAGGCTCCGGACGCGCAGTCTCAGCAGCCATGGCTCACGGGCCCAGCCGCTCCACGGCATGTGGGATCTTCCCGGACCGGGGCACGAACCCGTGTCCCCTGCATCGGCAGGCGGACTCTCAACCACTGCGCCACCAGGGGAGCCCCTCTCAAAGCTTTTATTCAACATATTATCGGATGCCCTAGCCACAGCAATCAGACAAAGAAAAGAAATAAAAGTCATCCAAACTGGAAAGGAAGAAGTAAAACTGTCACTGTTCCCAGATGACATGACACTATACACAGAAAATCCTAAAGGAGCCACCAAAAAACTACTAGAACTCATCAATGAATTTGGTAAAGTTGCAGGGTACAAAATTAACATACAGAAATCTGTTTCTATATACTAACAATGAATTATCAGAAAGAGATATTAAGAAAATAATCCCATTTATAATTGCATCAAAAAGAATAAAGTACTTGGGAATAGATCTAACTAAGGCGGTAAAAGACTTGCACTTGGAAAACTAATGAAAGGACTTGCACTTGGAATACTAAGACACTAATGAAACAAATTGAAGACAATACAACAGATGGAAAGGTATACTGTGCTGATGGATTGGAAGCATTAATATTGTTAAAATGATCACACTACCCAAGGCAATCTACAGATTCAATACAATCCCTATCAAAATACCCATGGCATTTTTTCACAGAACTAGTACAAATAATTCTAAAATTTGTGTAGAAACACAAAAGACTCCAATAGCCAAAACAATCTTAAGAAAGAAGAACAAGCTGGAGGTATCACACGCCCTGATTTCAGACTATATTACAAAGTTACAGTCATGACTGGCACAGAAATGGACACACAGATCAATGGAACAGTATAGAAAGTCCAGAAATGAACCACAATTTTATGGGCAATTAATCTATGACAAAGGAGGCAAGAATATACAATGGGGAATTGACAGGCTCTTCCCTCTCAAATACTGAGGAAACGAGACAACTATATGCAAAAACATCAAGCTGAACTACTTTCTCATACCATATACAAAAATAAACTCAAAATGGATTAAAGACTTAGATATAAGGCCTGAAACCATAAAACTTCTAGAAGAAAACATAGGCATTATTCTTTGACATTGATCTTAGCAATATTTGTTTGGATATGTCTCCTCAAGCAAGGGAAACAAAAGCAAAAATAAATGGGACTACATCAAACTGAAAAGCTTTGGGACAGCAAAGGAAACTATCAACAAAATGAAAAGGCCTGCTGAATGGGAGAAGATATTTGCAAACGATATATCTGACAAGGGGTTAATATCCAAAATATACAAAGAACTCATACAACTCAACATCAAAAAAGCAAACAACCTGATTAGAAAATGGGCAGAGGATCTGAACAGACATTTTTCTAAAGACATACAGATGGTCAACAGGCACATGAAAAGATGCTCCACATCACTAATCATCAGAGAAATGCAAATCAAAACCACAATGAGACATCACTTCACACCTATCAGAATAGCTATTATCAAAAGACAAAAAAAAAACAAGTGTTGGTGAGGATGTGGAATGTTTGTGCACTATTGGTGGGAATGCAGAGTGGTACAGGCACTATGGAAAACAGTATGGAGAGTCCTCAAAAAATTAAAAATAGTACTACCATACAATCCAGCAATTCCACTCCTGGGTATCTATCTGAAGAAAACGAATACACTAAATTGAAAAGATATATGCCTGCCTATGTTCATTGCAGCATTATTTACAATAGCCAAGATATAGAAGCAACCTGAGTGCCCATCAATAGATGAATGGATAAAGAAGTGCCATATATATATACACGCACACACACACACACACACACACTAGAATATTTTGAGTCATAAAAAAGAATGAAATCTTGCCATTTGCAACAACATGGATGGATATAAAGGAAATTATGCTAAGTGAAATAAGTCAGACAGAGAAAGGACAAATACTGTATGATTTCACTTATATGTGAAATCTAAAAACAAATGAATAAACATAAGAAAACAGAAAGTCATAGATACAGAGAATAAACAGGTAGCTGCCAGAGGGCAGGAGGTGGGGGGAAGAGAGAAATAGGTGCGGGAGATTAAGAAGTACAAACTTCCAATTGCAAAGTAATAAATGAATCATGGGTATGAAATGTACAGTATGGGAAATATAGTCAATAATTATGTAATATCTTTGTATGGTGACAGATGATAACTAGACTTATCAGGGTGACTTTATTTTTTGGCTGCACCATGTGGCTTACGCGTCTTAGTTTCCCAACCAGGGATTGAACCCAGGCCCTTAGCAGTGAATGTGCAGAGTCCTAACCATTGGACCACCAGGGAATTCCCAACTTATCATGGTGAACTTTTTTTTTTTTTTTTTTTTTTTTTTTTTTTTTTTCCCGTACGCGGGCCTCTCGCTGTTGTGGCCTCTCCCTTTGCGGAGCACAGGCTCCGGATGCGCAGGCTCAGCGGCCATGGCTCACGGGCCCAGCCGCTCCGCGGCATGTGGGATCTTCCCGGACCCGGGGCACGAACCCATGTCCCCTGCATCGGCAGGCGGACTCTCAACCACTGCGCCGCCAGGGACGCCCTATGGTGATCATTTTGAAATGTAAAAAAAAAGGGGGTGAAACTGACTGGTGTCCAGCTGCAAGAAAGTGTGTGAATCAAGAAAGAAAAACTACATACAAGAAAAAGTCCAGGAATGGATTAATGATACGAGCCTGAAATACTAGAGACAGTTAAGGAAAAAGCTACAGAAAAGTAAAGAGCAAAGTTTCTTGACCTTATTACCTGACCAGGTAAGAAGCAACTTGATAGAAGGTTTTCTGGAGCTTCAATTGGACCTTAATTCCAACTAGAGAGACAGCCTGGGTAACCAACAAAGAAGAACTTGTTTTTGTGCAAGAAAGTTGCGGCAGAGTCCAGGCCAGGCCTGGAAGTAGAACTCCAGATGGGATGGAACAGGAACAACCCAGAAATGAGCATGCCAATATGGAACACTTGTTTCTCACCCAGGTCCCTGAACGTGAACCGTGAGCCCATGACTTGCCACCCTCCTTCAGTGGCAACGCCTCCGGAAACTAATCACCAGATCAGCTGCAACAGAACCACTTTGAGACGGGCTGGGACCTAGGATCTGGGAGCCTTTACTGGAGTGCTTGCACCTGGGCCAACATCTTCTCCAGCAAAAGAACACAAAGAAACTAAAAGGGACCAAAAGTAACTGCACGCATGAGCAGCTGGGGCAAATTACAAACAATAAGATACAAAGAGGCCAAAAACCAGTTGCCACTTCTGAGGTGCCTGGAGCAAAAGCAGGGAACTGAGTAGATCCCTGTACACAACACCCGAGCCACCTCTAGCCCAACCCACTGATCCGCCCACTCACCCCATTCAAGGAACCAGCTCCATCTCCTACCAGAGCTGAGCAAGGGCACCTGTTACTTGTTCTCACTCCCTCCTGCTGCAGCGTGAGTCCCAGTAAAGCCTCGCCTGAATTCCTCCTCTGGTCTCTTATCAATTTCTATTGACTAGAGTCCAAAGACCAGAGCTGGTAACAAAAGAAAGGTCCTGGAAACTTCATTTTAATAAGAAGAAATAACTCTCAAGTGCTGAAGTTCTCAGGCAGGAGCACTATGACTGGCCTATTTGAGGAGGCTCAGGAACACTGTATTTTCAAAGATTTTTCACAAATTTTTTTGAGTCACCTACGAGTGGAAATGAAATGATCATAACCATCATCATGGGAAGAGACCCCAGAATTATGGAAGACCTGAAAGGGCAGATAGGTTTCTTCTCAATAACCAGCTGTGATGGATTGGTAGTGCCTGCCTGGGTCTTGCTGTTGAGATAAATTATGAGGTCTTGCCTGGGCTTGGACAGGAAGAGATCAATGATTGATCAGTAATGTCTGCCATTGCCACAGGTGGGGCGTGGTGAATGTGTGCCTCCTATTCGCCGTTTTCTCTTAGAAAGATTTAGCTACGCTTTCTCATTTTATGATGAGGTACGGTGTATGTACGAAAGACTGGATGGAAACATATAAGTACACTTTAAAGAACAAAATAAAACATATCCTTTGAAATATTTCTCTAGATAGCAGCTTCCAAAATCTCCCTGGGCAACACGTGGCATTGTCTCACAACTTTTTAAATGTCTAATTTAAATAAATCCCTTTTGGCACAATTTAAGTCCAGTCCCTTTCATTCTATCCTCAGAGAAAAACAGAACAGCTGCTCCTGCTCTCTTATTCAGTATGCCTATTTTTAAGAATTTGGTTCTCCAGAAAAAAAAAAAATTAATGAGACTCCTATTTTAATGAGTTCCTTGTCTGGTGGATTGGCATTTTTCCTCCCTTGAGCTCAAAATTCTTGGTTACAAAGACAAATTAGAATAGAACATTGAGACTAGAAGGAATTTAGATATCATCCAACTCTTACTTTCACAGATGCGCATGAGGTTCAGGGCCATGGGGGACCTGGCTTGCCCACACAGCAGAATCAGAAACAAGACCCAACTGTCTGACCTCTTAGTTCAGAGGTACTTCTATCAGACCAGGGTATGTCAACAATCAATGTGTTCTGAAGTGAGAATAAACCCAGGACCAAATGTGTTGGGGTGCATTTTCAACACACATCACTAGTTTCCTATCTCAAGGTCTTGGGTCTTTTGCCAGAGGGCTTCAGACCACGCCTGGGGCAGACCAGAAGAACTGGCAGATTCATTCCTCAGGAGCAACACTTAACCAGTGAAGAATGGGAATAGGCAGAAAAATACCCCTGATTCCTCACCTCTTCCTTGAAGGGACAGTTCTGAGGTATTTGTGACCTGGTGTCTCAGAGGCTCTCCAGCAGGCTTGAGCCCTAGCTGCCCACATCAGTAACCCTCTCATGAACGTACCCTTTATTCGCCATCCTCCTACCCTGTCTCACTGCCCTACTCCCACATGGTGCTTCTGAGATCATCTCCCAATTAAACAATTTGCACCCAAATCCTTATTTCAGGGTCTTCTTTTGGGGGAAATCAAATTAAGACCATGCTCTACAAGAAAAGAACTTTACAAGATGCTCGGCAGGAGCTGTGAATTTAGGAAATGGGCTATGAGTGAATTTCCCCTGATGAGTGATCTTCAAGACCAGCTTTGTAATTTATGGGGCTCAGTGCAAAATAAAAACGTGGGGTCCTTTGTTGAACTATTTCTGAGAATTTTAAGATAATAATAACAGAGCATTAATCCAAGGGTAGAGTCTTCTGACAGAAGGCCTGTGTGACTGTTCAGGTTGTATACACCCAAAAAGCTGGCCCTGGCAAAGAAGCTGGCCTTGTCTTTGTTTCTTTTCTTTCTTTCTTTCCTTCTTTCTTCCTTCCTTCCTTTCCTTTCTTTATTTTAAATTTAATTAATTTATTTATTTTTGGCCACACTGCGTGGCTTGTGGAATCTTAGATCCCTGACCAGGGATTGAACCCAGGCCCTCAGCAGTGAGAGCACGGAGTCCTAACCACTGGAACACCAAGGAATTCCCCTGGCAGGCTTTCTATGTAAGAATTCCTACTGACAATGCTGGTACACTTGTTGAGCCGTTCATGTGTGCCAGGCAGTATGCTAAGCCCTTTAGATTGCATTATGCCATGTGTTCCTATTACAGCCCCATGGAATAGATATCATTTATTGGACAATCTCTTCTCCTGGAGGAGGAACATATGATGAGATGCTGAGTGGGACTTTTCCTATGGTCCTGAAATCATGACTAAGGTCGAAAATGAGAAAAAAACAAAAGGCACCAAGGATACCCACTACGGTAAGCAGAATCATGGTCCCCCAAATGTGTCCACATCCTAATCTCCAGAACCTGTGAATGTTTACCTAACACAGAAAAAGGACTTTGCAGATATAATTAAGGATAAAGACCTTGAGATGGGGAGATTTCCCTTGATTTTCCAGCTTGGCCCAACTTAATCACATGAGTCTTTAAGGGAACCTTTTCTCATTGAGGTCCATCAGGGAGATGTAACTCTGAAGAATCATCAGAGAGATGCAGCATCGCTGGCTTTGACGGTGGAGGAAGTGGGGGTCCATGAGCCAAGGCATGTGGGTTGCCTCACAAAGCTGGAAAAGGTAAGGAAACAGATTCTCTCCTAGAGCCTCCAGAAAAGAACTCAGCCCTGCTCTACGAGAGAATGAATTTCTGTTATTTTAAGCCATTGAGCCGTGGTAATTTGTTACAGCAGCCATAGGAAACTAATACATCCACATTCTAAAGAAAGACATCAACATTCAGCCAGATACCTTCTCACAGAGCTCAGGGCACCATCCCCAATCCCAGGACCCAGGTAAATGAGACCCAGGTAAGAGAGGCCTTGAGCAGCATGCTGATGAGTGAGGGGCTTCTCCTTCCTCTTGCAAGAGAATGCTTTTCCTTCTCTAAACAAGTGAGAGAGAAACTTCCAGGAGAATCACCCCATCTGCACTGAGCTCCCAGGATGCTCCCCGCTGCTCAGCCTGACCCACATCCAGACCCCACCCAGCTCTTCATAGTCTGGTAACTTCCTGCTCTTGGCTAGCAGCAGGGCCCTACTCTGAAAGTCGCACAGGGAGGAGAGGAGAGCTGTAACCGAGCAGGATCCTATGAGGCCTTCCCAGAATAGACCCCCCCAGCCATATCCTCTGCCTGCCTTTTGTCTGTAGAAAAACTTTAGTCAAAGAATAAATTTAATCAGAGAAGTGAGAAAATGCAGAAAGGAAAACAGTCAAGCAAGACCAAATAATAATACTTCAGCCATTAAACAAAGCCAAGGACCTTTAGTTCTTCCTCAAGGACCGTAGATAATATTCTGAGCCATGTCCTTTGAGCTGTTTGCAGATACTGAAACCACCACCAGGTGGGAGAAGTTAACTGTCTGCTGCCCACAAGCACGTAGACCCCAGACCAATTGGAACCAGAAGGTTGATGATGCTGCTCCTGATTACGTCACCACCAACCAATCAGGAGAATGTCCAAGAGCTGACCACGCCCTGCTCCTTAAACACTGTAAGACTCCTCACTACCCACTCCAGGGCGGGACACACAGTTTTGAGGGCATTAGCCTGCTGTGGCCCCCTTTGCCTGACAAATCAATAAAGCTATTCTTTTCTACCTCACCCAAAACTCTATCTCTGCGTTTCTACTTGGCACCTGTGAACAGAGGCCGAGTTTCGGCAACGGAGCTACCCTGAATAAAATGAATTAAAGCAGGAAGGAGAAAAGGGAGAGTGTCCTGGGACCATAAAGCAATACCATGTATCTTTAAAAAATTTAACCAATAATCTGATTTTTTCCCTATAAATGATGTTTCCCCTCATTGTAAAACAATTTGTGTTTTCCAAAATATTTATAGAGCATAACAAAGAAAATAATCTAATACTACCCAGGAGCAGTCACTGTAAATGTTATGCTGTTTCCTTCTAGTCTTTTATTTACCATATGCTCTTACACATCTATTTTTATCAAAACTAAGATTATATACAAACTTTTTCATTTAACAATAATTCTACCTTAGTATTTTCCTGCATTATTAAAGATTTTTGGAAGACTTTTTTGAACAGCATCTTATTTTTATCCAACACATAGATAGTAACTTAACAATTCCTTTATTCGTATATGTGTAGATTTGTTTCTGCTTTTTCCAATTTATTAATAATACTGTGATGAGAATCCTTGCATTCCTACCACAGTATAAGGCAGTCCCTCGCCTCATCTTTTTCTTTCTCTTTTTTTTTTGTGAGGGAGGGGTATCTTTGGATTTTTTAAATCTTTGTCATTAATCTATCAAAAGATCATATAAGCATATATGTGTGTTTAAAGGATGATAATGAAATTAATGCCCACACTTACCTCTCAGATTAAATCAATACAATAGAATGATAATGTTTATATCATTTAGAAAACCCCCTTTTGTGCCTCTCTGATTACATCCCACCCACCCCCCATTAGAGAATAACATTTTTGTGAATATTCCTTTAGTTTTCTTTATAATTTGACCGCATATGCATAACTGACTAAACTATATATCAGCTGGATGTACATAATTTTGTCCTCTTAGTGACTGGAGTTGTGTTATTTATTTATTTATTTTTGAGGTACGTGGGCCTCTCACTGTTGTGGCCTCTCCTGTTGCGGAGCACAGGCTCTGGACGCGCAGGCTCAGCGACCATGGCTCACGGGCCCAGCCGCTCCGCGGCATGTGCGATCTTCCCGGACCAGGGCTCAAACCCGTGTCCCCTGTATTGGCAGGCGGATTCTGAACCACTGCACCACCAGGGAAGTCCCCTACCTTATCTTTTTAACACTGGTATTAAACATTTAAAAAGTTGGAGTCAATTTTATGGTGACTTTTGAAAGACATGTCTAAGAGAGGAGTGTTGAGTAAATGCCCAACTTGTTGGAACAAGAGTATGTAGTTCCACAAGGTGGCAGTTGGGAAAGGAAACCACCGAGACACGCACGCACAGGCAGAATCCTAGTTCCTGGACCAGGGATCGAACCCACACCCCCTGCAGTGGAAGTGCAGAGTCTTAACCACCAGGGAAGCCCCTGAGATGTGTACTTTTAAAATCCATCATATTACTCTCCCACCACATGTGTAGTTAATACTGTAAGGTGATTGATAAAAGGAGAAAGCTGGGTGTTAACAGTGATTATTCTCATGTAGGACATGTGTCTGGGTTGAATCCCTGCATAATACGATTTTCTCAGTGCAGTTTGAAAATGCCTTAGACTAAGTATAATGTCAGTGTTTGGAGACTTTTCTGCCTTAAGCTTGCTACTACACAATAGTATGACAGATTTTTTTTCTTTCTGCTGTAGAGGACTTTTTTGTTATGCCTTCATTTTCTTTCCCACTTATTGTTTTTTTTAATGTATGGTTTTAGTGAAATTCAGCATTTACATACATTCTTTTTGTTTTTGGCCCTGCCATTCGGCATGCAGGTTCTTAGTTCCCCGACCTAAGGGATCAAACCCGTGCCCTATGCAGTGGAAGCGTGGAGACCTAACCACTGGACTGCTGGGGAATTCCTTTCATTTGTTTTTTACGTTGCCTCTGAATACCCTTCCTGGTTGGCAGTAATGTTACAATATGAGACAAGGACTTCCTGCTCCCCACGATGGGAGATAGAGAGTGACAGCTGGTCCCTGGAGTTGCTGCTGGTGACAAGAGCGTTGGCGTGGAACCCAGGTTTGGCCAATCATGTTCTGGGAGCTGGGACGCTCACCCTCAAGGAGTGAAGCAAAGGTACAGTGAAAGATGATCACCAGCCAAGGCAGCCAGCTTCCCATGGTGAGCGTCCAGGCCTGTGGGGCCCATATGGCAGCGACGCATCCTCGGCTGACAGTCCCTCTCAGCAGATTTTGGCAGTGTTCCCAGCTGCCGGTGCTCTTTTTGTTCCAACCCATTTCCCAAGCCTTGCTGCCCAATATTTCCGTCAAATCTCTGAGCTACTGGTTATCCTTTCAATGCATTCTTTTTCCTACTTAAGTTTGCCAGCGATGGCTTCTATTTGTTGTCACCAAGAAACTCAGACTGTCACACTTGTCAATTATGGTGTTCACTATAACTTATTTTTTTAATTGAGCGCTGGGCATTGATTAGGATTCTCGTTAAAACACTGTTTTATGGGGACATGAGATCCACAGCATTTTGTGAAGGGTCATAAACCATCACATACACAGCCTATTTGTGAACTGGAAGTTCTCGGCTTCAATGCCTTTTATAAATATTGATACAAAATTCCATTCTGTTAATGATGCCTTAATGTCTTTTACACAGACCCCATTTTGAGATCTAGTCTTTAAAAAAAAAAATCAAACTTTCTGTTTTAGGCTTTGTGATGCTTTTGTACCCACATCCTTAGCTCAGAACCCTGGCCTGTGTTTCCTAATTCTGCTGTTTGCTCCCCAGGACATTGACCATAGAACTTCTGTTCTTTCTAGCCATTGGTGATTTCTCTGAACCTGATCTCCTCCTCCTAAGCGTCCCCCGCCTCCAAGCCAGGTCCCAGGTCTGACCTGCCTGGCACAGCATCATGGACCAGAGTCCTCTGTGGCCAAGTGCTTTTGAGTTTATTACCAACCAAATATAGATGCTATACTGTGCTCTATCAGAAAAGGAGTGCATTTCCAAACAAGGAATCATCATGTTTTAATTATCAGATTGGCAGAGATTAAAAAGATTGACAATCAACAATGTTGGTGAGGGCTTCCCTGGTGGCTCAGTGGTTGGGAATCTGGCTGCCAGTGTGGGGGACACGGGTTCGGGCCGTGGTCTGGGAGGATCCTGCATGCCGCAGAGCAACCAAGCCTGTGGGCCATAACTGCTGAGCCTGCGCTCTGGAGCCCGCGAGCCACACCTACTGGGAGCCCCGGCTACTGAGGCCCGCGTGTCTGGAGCCTATGCCCCACAACAATGGGAGCCGCCATGGTGAAAGGCCAGTGCACTGCAGCAGGGAGTGGCCCCCACTCGCTGCAGCTCGAGAGGGTCTGCGTGCAGCGGCGAAGACCCAACTCAGCCAAAAACAAAATAAATAAATAAATTTATTAAAAAAAACAATGTTGGTGAGAGTGTGGGAAACAGACCCTCATTCACTTTTGGAGAGTGTTAATAAAGTTATCTTGGAGACAAATTTGGTAATAACTATCAGAAGGTTAAGAGTCCATTGCTGGTAGAGTGAAAAAGTGATACAACCATTTTGGAAGCTAGTTACTTTCTTATAAAGTTAAACCTATATCTACCATATGAACCAACAATTACACTCCTAGGTACCCAAGAGACGTGAAAACCTGTGCTCACACAATGTCACGTACAAAAATATTCATAGCAATTTTATTCATTATAGCTCAAAACTGGAAACAACCCAAGGGTATGTCACAGAAAAATACATAAATAAATTGTGGCATGCCCATACCTTCCTTTCCAGCCACTGGAACACTACCCATCAATAAAAAGGAAGGAACTACTAATACATACAGCAACATGGATGTATCTCAAAGGAAGCCAGACACAAGACTACATACTGTATAATTCCATTTTTTGTTAATCTAAAAATGTAGGCCAATCTATAGTGACAGAAAGCAGATCAGTGGTTGCCTGGTGCAGGGAATGGATGGAGGAACAAACTGAAAATAGGAAAGAGGAAATTTTGGGGGTGATGACAATATTCTGTGTATTAATTATGCTAGTGGTTTTGCAGATATAGATTTCCACAGGTGTGTGTGTGTATATATGTATATAGTCATATGTAGTTTATTAAAACTTTTTAAACTGTACGTTTTAATTAATTTTTTTTTTTTTTGGCTGTGCTGCGTGGCATGCAGGATCTTAGTTCCCTGACCAGGATCAGACCCACGTCCCCTGCAATGGAAGCACAGAGTCTTAACCACTGGACCACCAGAGAATTCCCTAAACTGTACCTTTTAAATAGGTCAGTTTAGTGTATGTAAATTATATCTCAACAAAATTGATTTTAAAAGTTTAAGAATGCATTCCATTTGATCCAGCAATTCTGCTTCAGGAATTTATTGTACAGAAGCACACAACTGTGCAAAGATGTAAGTATAAGGCTGTGCATTGCAAGACAGTGTGTAGCCATGAAAACACTGAAAATGGCCAAAATATCCATCAGTAGGACAGTAGATAAAGAATCAAAGGCTGAGCAGCTATTATAACATAACCTGTAAACTCCAAGGGGCTGTATCTCCAGGCCTGGCTAATGCCTGGCACACAGTATATGTATAGACATGCAAGGAAGTTCAGGATATAGTAAGTGACCAAAAAATATCAGCTTTCAGAAATAGATGATCCCACCTAGGGTGGAATACTCACGTTAGAGGTAGAGTTCTTTTGGTGTCCTTTGGGTTCTGCAACAAGACTGAAGGTCTGGGAGGGAGACTCTGTTCTTGGGCGAGGTTGAGCCATCCCTGGAAGAGGTCAGACAGGATGAGACCACAGTTTGCTACAGGGAGATCAAGAGTCACCTGCAGAGGGGTGAGGACTAACTCTGCCACCATAAGAGGCTTAGCCCATTGCGGGGGTTGGCCATCAGTAGTTGCCCTGGAACCACAAATTGCTCAGTGCCAGACTCTTTCAAGACAGTCCCAGGAAGTGGTGATGTGTCCTCAGGGTACCATAACCACCATGTTCTGAGATATGGGGCCCCTTGGAATCGCAGCAACACAGGGTTAATGGCAAAGAAAATGGATTCCACGCCCCATCACTGAGACTTGTGCTGGTGAAGTCTCATGAGATACAGAAGCTGGTGCGGATGAGGGCAGCAAGATGAACCAGGCAGAGAGTAGGGGGCCTTGGTTCGCTTGGCTATGGCCCAGAAGCTCCAACAGGTCCCATTTGGTGGGCAGAGTAGGAAAACCAGGCAGCTGTCCAATGTGTAAATCAGGCAGAACAGACCAACAGGACCCCTTGTTGGGGCCAAGAGATTCAATTCACTCTTCAACATTATCTATGTAGACAGTCATTCACTGCCTATAGATGCTTCCAAAGAAATGGCTTGCAACTGGAAAGGGCCCTTTGGTTTTTTGCCAAGAGCATCAACATCAGATTGCTCCTAAGTAACTCTCATTTCCATGTGAATCAGAAACAGAATGATAAGTGCTTTGGGGCCCTGGCTGGCTCTTAATTCCACTTCAACTCACACTCCCAGAGGGCATGTCTTAGTTGGCCAAGTTACATTCTACATCTGTCAGTGGGGCATATCTTTTTATTCCAGGGAATAGTAACGGCAATATTTCTGCTGGTTGAAGACTGAGAATGCTCAGCGTTCTTTAGACCATTGGTATGATACTGCTTTTTCTCAACATTCAGAACCCTAAGGTGGGAAGGAAACCCATACTATTTTTTTAGCTTCCTGTAGTTTGGAGTTGCTTATCTTTTCTCTGCTGGGATATATTTTTCTATGGCTCATTTTTTGTGTGTGTGTGGTACGTGGGCCTCTCACTGTTGTGGCCTCTCCTGTTGCGGAGCACAGGCTCTGGACGCGCAGGCTCAGCGGCCATGGCTCACGGGCCCAGCCGCTCCGCGGCATGTGGGATCCTCCTGGACTGGGGCGTGAACCCGTGTCCACTGCATCGGCAGGCGGACTCTCAACCACTGTGCCACCAGGGAAGCCCTCTATGGCTCATTTTTTATGCTGAATTTCCTAAACTCTTTTGTAATGCTCTTGCGAGTTCCCTCTTGAATGCATCAAGCACTTTCACCTTCTCTATCCGGGATGCTGACTCACATTTGTCACCAGCCTTGGGGGAAGAACTGGGCTCAGCACATACCCAACAGGTTACTGCAACACTGTCTCAGATTTGCATTTATCCTGTATCTATATATAATTTAAGGACCCCCTTGAGCTCTGAAGAGTATAGCTTTCCACCTGAGGAGGTGATTTGCAGGCAAGATACGGGGCTCAGACCCCACGTTCTCTGACTGATCAACATGTAAGTTTTAGTACCTTCTCTCGCTTTCTTTTGTTCTTAATTGCAGGTCCGGTAATTTACATGGTAGGCATTCTTGCACTCACCACCCAGATTTAATGCACAGTAACATTTAGCCTCATTTGCTCCCAAAAATTGCAGATACAAGAGACACCCCCGCCCCTCCTCTTTCTTGCTCCTTCAGAGGTAAACACTATCATTTCTATCTTTCCCAGAATGTTTTTGTAGTTTTGCTCCACTTGGTGGCTGAGGGGCTGGGGAAATGGAATCACATTCATTGCCTTTTCCTCCTTTCCCCTTCTTTTGGGGGCTTGGAGGGGGCTTTCTGAATGGGAGAAAATAAAGCCTAAGAGTCAATTATTTGAGATGTGGCTTGTGAATTGTAAATAGTCTGAATTTGATTAAAAAAAAAAGTCTTGGGTTATAGTTGAAGGGTCTGGTCCTTTAGGCAGAGCCATCAAGCCCAGAATAACATTACAGATTAAGGCAAAAAGGAATTTATAATCCTCAATTTGCCTGCAAAAGGAGAATCAAATCAATTCAAGTCTACAAGATGTTTCCAGTGTAAATTCTTTGCTCAACTCTGGTTCATGTGCCGTGGGGCAGGGGTTATTAATAAACAGTGACATAGCACTTTTTGAGGGGCTGATATATATATTATGGTAAAAAAACATTTTCTAAAGAGAATAATAGGAGACAGTCATAATCAAGCTTGAAACAGGGTAGGAAAGAATCTGAGAGGCAAAGGTCATCAGAAAAGAGCGAATTGGGATGAAATCAGGATTTGAGAGATGGCAGAGGAAAAGAGCAGCAAAGTCTGAAGAAAGACAGTAGCGAATTATGAAAGTCATGTGATAGGCTTGGTTTTATTTTCCTAAACACCTTTCTTTGCATAATTCTCATAGTCCTTAGCAGAATGTCACTTTTGTTTTTAGACCACTTAATCTATTGATTATAATGGCAGAAAATGTAATGAAGATCAAAGATGCCATATTCGTAAAATACCATACCTCACTTCCTAGTATCATCCGGTAACTCGTGACAGAGTGAATCTTTCAACATCATCCAAACAGGTGCTGGATTGTAAGGTGCTCTTACCCACCTGGTTCGTTTGTCCCGTGCACAGCCAGCCAAATGCTGAGACATGGAAATTTGCAGCAGAGAAATGGTTTATGAGTCAGCTAAACGAGGAGGCAGGAGAATAAATCGCAAATCGACTTCCCAGAAGGCAAGGGGCTTGGGGTATTTATGGGATAAGGAAGCAGGGCGGTCTGAGGCGTGGGGAGCGTGGGGAGGGTGGGGAAAGGTGATTGGAAATAAGAAAACGGTGAGGTAATCCTCCTGTGCAGGTGTAACTAAGCTACAGGCTTCTTCACAGGACGAATATTCAGAAAATGGTGGCACCAGGGTGATCTGAGGGTGGAGGTTTTTGTCCTCTGTTATCAAAATGTCACCAAGCGGACACCTGTGCGTGCCCAGTTGGAGGGTCGGTGGTCCTAACCAGTCTTAAAAGGCTGCTGGGAAAACATCTTACTATTTAGGTTACTCCCTGCTTGGAGGACAAGTGAGTTTTCGTAGCAACAATTAAAGAAAACAAGCTTAATCAGCGAAGACAGGTTACAGGTGGAATGGATCTAACTGATGGTTACCCTCGGTTTCAGTGGCACCACTAAAGAAACAAATTTCCCTCCATAGTGCACCTGTTTCTGTTACATTTTAAAAAGCCCCTTTAGAAAATTTTCATGGGATTCCAAAAATAAACTTGTACTGTAATTTTAACTATTTCCCATCAGTCTCTATTTTTACTGTACCTAATGCAAAGTTCTATGCATAACTATTTTATTTTCTTAAATTTTTTCCCCCGGCTGCACCGTGCAGCATGTGGGATCTTAGTTCCCAGACCAGGGATGGAACCCACATCCCCTCCATTGGAAGCATGCAGTCTTAATCCCTGGACCGTCAGAGCAGTCCCTGAGCATAACTGTTTTTGTCCACATTACAAATTTGACTGTAAAATCAATTTTGGTAAACCGAATCTTGCCTTTTATTACTTTTTTTTTTACATCTTTATTGGAGTATAATTGCTTAACAATGGTGTATTAGTTTCTGCTTTATAACAAAGTGAATCAGTTATACATATACATCTGTTCCCATATCCTCTCCCTCTTGTGTCTCCCTCCTACCCTCACTATCCCACCCCTCCAGGCGGAAACTTGAACTTTAACTTGCTTCCCCCAAAACGTAACTACTAATAGCCTACTGTTGATCAGAAGACTTACTGGTAACATAAACATTTGACTCAGCAGAGAAGTTGCTCATGTCATGATAAATGAATGAAATTCCAACATCCATCTTCATCGTTTCACTTTCATCTTATGTCAAAGTACACGAAAATATTAACTGACATTCATGTCAGAACTACATTCATCCATCAATGGTGTGAAGTGAGTAGTAATCAAGCATTTAGTCATGGTCTGATTCTATGACATGGTTGTTAATGATAGAATTACTAAAACTGATGGTAGACTTGGAATAAACAGCAAGTCATACCTGAGTAGAGGTATAAACTGAAAAATAAGGTGAGTGTTTTAGCTTAAAATTAATTTTATTTCTAAAAGTATAGAAACAAATTTTTTTTGGCCACGTTGCACAGCTTGTGGGATCTTAGTTCCCCAACTAGGGATTGAACCTG